>NC_091447.1:678269-1356539 GCF_964237555.1 Oryctolagus cuniculus | reverse complement strand
TCATCCAGGAGTATCTAGACAAATTCTTCAGGGTTTCGGGTGAAATTTAACCAAAAAATCACCGTGAAAGTGGTTTTGGAGAAAAGCACAATCTTCCTGTTCAGCAAATGCATCCAATGTCATGTTTACAGAAAGAAATATCATGTTTTCTCAGGTTTCAGAAGCTTTCTTCCTAGAAAACTCGAATGAGTGCAGGATTTGACTCCAGGTGGAACCAATTAGCGTTTGCCAGCAGAAAACAAAAAGGGTCCTGCTAAAATGCATTCAAAACCTTAAAGTCCATAGAGAATGTCCAGAAAACACAAACACACACAGAGGCTGTAGCAGTATCTGGGATTGAGACAGCTAAAAATCACCAGATATCTTTGGTTTCATCCAGGAGTATCTGGACAAATTCTTGTGGATTTCGGGTGAAATTTAACCAAAAAATCACCGTGAAAGTGGTTTTGGAGAAAAGCACAATCTTCCGGTTCGGCAAATGCATCCAATATCATGTTTACAGAAAGAAATATCATGTTTTCTCAGGTTTCTGAAGCTTTCTTCCTAGAAAACTCGAATGTGTGGAGTATTTGACTCCAGGTGGAACCAATAAGCGTTTGGCAGCTAAAAACAAAACCTTACATGCTAAAATGCATTCAAAACCGTAAAGTCCATAGAGAATGTCCAGAAAACACAAACACACACAGAGGCTGTAGCAGTATCTGGGATTGAGATAGCTAAAAATCACCAGATAGTTTTGTTGTCATCCAGGAGTATCTGGACAAATTGTTGTGGATTTGAAGTGAAATTTAACCAAAAAATCACCGTGAAAGTGGTTTTGGAGAAAAGCACAATCTTCCTGTTCGGCAAATGCATCCAATGTCATGTTTACAGAAAGAAATATCATGTTTTCTCAGGTTTCAGAAGCTTTCTTCCTAGAAAACTCGAATGAGTGCAGGATTTGACTCCAGGTGGAACCAATTAGCGTTTGCCAGCAGAAAACAAAAAGGGTCCTGCTAAAATGCATTCAAAACCTTAAAGTCCATAGAGAATGTCCAGAAAACACAAACACACACAGAGGCTGTAGCAGTATCTGGGATTGAGACAGCTAAAAATCACCAGATAGTTTTGTTGTCATCCAGGAGTATCTGGACAAATTCTTGTGGATTTCGGGTGAAATTTAACCAAAAAATAACCGTGAAAGTGGTTTTGGAGAAAAGCACAATCTTCCTGTTCGGCAAATGCATCCAATGTCATGTTTACAGAAAGAAATATCATGTTTTCTCAGGTTTCTGAAGCTTTCTTCCTAGAAAACTCGAATGTGTGGAGGATTTGACTCCAGGTGGAACCAATTAGCGTTTGGCAGCTAAAAACAAAACGTTACATGCTAAAATGCATTCAAAACCGTAAAGTCCATAGAGAATGTCCAGAAAACACAAACACACACAGAGGCTGTAGTAGTATCTGGGATTGAGATAGCTAAAAATCACCAGATAGTTTTGTTGTCATCCAGGAGTATCTGGACAAATTGTTGTGGATTTGAAGTGAAATTTAACCAAAAAATCACCGTGAAAGTGGTTTTGGAGAAAAGCACAATCTTCCTGTTTGGCAAATGCATCCAATGTCATGTTTACAGAAAGAAATATCATGTTTTCTCAGGTTTCTGAAGCTTTCTTCCTAGAAAACTTGAATGAGTGGAGGATTTGACTCCAGGTGGAACCAGTTAGCGTTTGGCAGCTAAAAACAAATCCTTACATTCTAAAATGCATTCAAAACCGTAAAGTCCATAGAGAATGTCCAGAAAACACAAACACACACAGAGGCTGTACCAAGATATGGGATTGAGATAGCTAAAAAACACCAGATAGTTTTGTTTTCATCCAAGAGTATCTAGACAAATTCTTCAGGGTTTCGGGTGAAATTTAACCAAAAAATCACCGTGAAAGTGGTTTTGGAGAAAAGCACAATCTTCCTGTTCGGCAAATGCATCCAATGTCATGTTTGCAGAAAAAAATATCATGTTTTCTGAGGTTTCTGAAGCTTTCTTCCTAGAAAACTCGAATGAGTGCAGGATTTGACTCCAGGTGGAACCAATTATCGTTTGGCAGCTAAAAACAAAACCTTACATGCTAAAATGCATTCAAAACCGTAAATTCCATAGAGAATGTCCAGAAAACACAAACACACACAGAGGCTGTAGCAGTACCTGGGATTGAGATAGCTAAAAATCACCAGATAGTTTTGTTTTCATCCAGGAGTATCTGGACAAATTGTTGTAGATTTGAAGTGAAATTTAACCAAAAAATCACCGTGAAAGCGGTTTTGGAGAAAAGCACAATTTTCCTGTTCGGCAAATGCATCCAATGTCATGTTTACAGAAAGAAATATCATGTTTTCTCAGGTTTCTGAAGCTTTCTTCCTAGAAAACTTGAATGTGTGGAGGATTTGACTCCAGGTGGAACCAATTAGCGTTTGGCAGCTAAAAAGAAAACCTTACATGCTAAAATGCATTCAAAACCGGAAAGTCCATAGAGAATGTCCAGAAAACACAAACACACACAGAGGCTGTACCAAGATCTGGGATTGAGATAGCCACAACACACCAAATAGATTTGTTTTCATCCAGGAGTATCTGGACAAATTCTTCAGGGTATCGGGTGAAATTTAACATAAATCACCGTGAAAGTGGTTTTGGAGAAAATCACAATCTTCCTGTTCGGCAAATGCATCCAATGTCATGTTTACAGAAAGAAATATCATGTTTTCTCAGATTTCAGAAACTTTCTTCCTAGAAAACTCGAATGAGTGGAGCATTTCACTCCAGGTGGAACCAATTAGCGTTTGGCAGCTAAAAACAAAACCTTACATTCTAAAATGCATTCAAAACCGTAAAGTCCATAGAGAATGTCCAGAAAACACAAACACACACAGAGGCTGTAGCAGTATCTGGGATTGAGATAGCTAAAAATCACCAGATAGTTTTGTTTTCATCCAGGAGTATCTAGACAAATTGTTGTAGATTTGAAGTGAAATTTAACCAAAAAATCACCGTGAAAGTGGTTTTGGAGAAAAGCACAATCTTCCTGTTCGGCAAATGCATCCAATGTCATGTTTACAGAAAGAAATATCATGTTTTCTCAGGTTTCTGAAGCTTTCTTCCTAGAATACTTGAATGAGTGGAGGATTTGACTCCAGGTGGAACCAGTTAGCGTTTGGCAGCTAAAAACAAATCCTTACATGCTAAAATGCATTCAAAACCGTAAAGTCCATAGAGAATGTCCAGAAAACACAAACACACACAGAGGCTGTACCAAGATATGGGATTGAGAGCTAAAAATCACCAGATAGTTTTGTTTTCATCCAGGAGTATCTAGACAAATTCTTCAGGGTTTCGGGTGAAATTTAACCAAAAAATCACCGTGAAAGTGGTTTTGGAGAAAAGCACAATCTTCCTGTTCAGCAAATGCATCCAATGTCATGTTTACAGAAAGAAATATCATGCTTTCTCAGGTTTCAGAAGCTTTCTTCCTAGAAAACTCGAATGAGTGCAGGATTTGACTCCAGGTGGAACCAATTAGCGTTTGCCAGCAGAAAACAAAAAGGGTCCTGCTAAAATGCATTCAAAACCTTAAAGTCCATAGAGAATGTCCAGAAAACACAAACACACACAGAGGCTGTAGCAGTATCTGGGATTGAGACAGCTAAAAATCACCAGATATCTTTGGTTTCATCCAGGAGTATCTGGACAAATTCTTGTGGATTTCGGGTGAAATTTAACCAAAAAATCACCGTGAAAGTGGTTTTGGAGAAAAGCACAATCTTCCTGTTCGGCAAATGCATCCAATATCATGTTTACAGAAAGAAATATCATGTTTTCTCAGGTTTCTGAAGCTTTCTTCCTAGAAAACTCGAATGTGTGGAGTATTTGACTCCAGGTGGAACCAATAAGCGTTTGGCAGCTAAAAACAAAACCTTACATGCTAAAATGCATTCAAAACCGTAAAGTCCATAGAGAATGTCCAGAAAACACAAACACACACAGAGGCTGTAGCAGTATCTGGGATTGAGATAGCTAAAAATCACCAGATAGTTTTGTTGTCATCCAGGAGTATCTGGACAAATTGTTGTGGATTTGAAGTGAAATTTAACCAAAAAATCACCGTGAAAGTGGTTTTGGAGAAAAGCACAATCTTCCTGTTCGGCAAATGCATCCAATGTCATGTTTACAGAAAGAAATATCATGTTTTCTCAGGTTTCAGAAGCTTTCTTCCTAGAAAACTCGAATGAGTGCAGGATTTGACTCCAGGTGGAACCAATTAGCGTTTGCCAGCAGAAAACAAAAAGGGTCCTGCTAAAATGCATTCAAAACCGTAAAGTCCATAGAGAATGTCCAGAAAACACAAACACACACAGAGGCTGTAGCAGTATCTGGGATTGAGACAGCTAAAAATCACCAGATATCTTTGGTTTCATCCAGGAGTATCTGGACAAATTCTTGTGGATTTCGGGTGAAATTTAACCAAAAAATCACCGTGAAAGTGGTTTTGGAGAAAAGCACAATCTTCCGGTTCGGCAAATGCATCCAATATCATGTTTACAGAAAGAAATATCATGTTTTCTCAGGTTTCTGAAGCTTTCTTCCTAGAAAACTCGAATGTGTGGAGTATTTGACTCCAGGTGGAACCAATAAGCGTTTGGCAGCTAAAAACAAAACCTTACATGCTAAAATGCATTCAAAACCGTAAAGTCCATAGAGAATGTCCAGAAAACACAAACACACACAGAGGCTGTAGCAGTATCTGGGATTGAGATAGCTAAAAATCACCAGATAGTTTTGTTGTCATCCAAGAGTATCTGGAGAAATTGTTGTGGATTTGAAGTGAAATTTAACCAAAAAATCACCGTGAAAGTGGTTTTGGAGAAAAGCACAATCTTCCTGTTTGGCAAATGCATCCAATGTCATGTTTACAGAAAGAAATATCATGTTTTCTCAGGTTTCTGAAGCTTTCTTCCTAGAAAACTTGAATGAGTGGAGCATTTCACTCCAGGTGGAACCAGTTAGCGTTTGGCAGCTAAAAACAAATCCTTACATGCTAAAATGCATTCAAAACCGTAAATTCCATAGAGAATGTCCAGAAAACACAAACACACACAGAGGCTGTACCACGATATGGGATTGAGATAGCTAAAAAACACCAGATAGTTTTGTTTTCATCCAAGAGTGTCTAGACAAATTCTTCAGGGTTTCGGGTGAAATTTAACCAAAAAATCACCGTGAAAGTGGTTTTGGAGAAAAGCACAATCTTCCTGTTCGGCAAATGCATCCAATGTCATGTTTACAGAAAGAAATATCATGTTTTCTCAGGTTTCTGAAGCTTTCTTCCTAGAAAACTCGAATGAGTGGAGGATTTGACTCCAGGTGGAACCCATTAGCGTTTGCCAGCAGAAAACAAAAAGGGTCCTGCTAAAATGCATTCAAAACCGTAAAGTCCATAGAGAATGTCCAGAAAACACAAACACACACAGAGGCTGTAGCAGTATCTGGGATTGAGATAGCTAAAAATCACCAGATAGTTTTGTTGTCATCCAAGAGTATCTGGACAAATTGTTGTGGATTTGAAGTGAAATTTAACAAAAATCACCGTGAAAGTGGTTTTGGAGAAAAGCACAATCTTCCTGTTTGGCAAATGCATCCAATGTCATGTTTACAGAAAGAAATATCATGTTTTCTCAGGTTTCTGAAGCTTTCTTCCTAGAAAACTTGAATGAGTGGAGCATTTCACTCCAGGTGGAACCAGTTAGCGTTTGGCAGCTAAAAACAAATCCTTACATGCTAAAATGCATTCAAAACCGTAAATTCCATAGAGAATGTCCAGAAAACACAAACACACACAGAGGCTGTACCACGATATGGGATTGAGATAGCTAAAAAACACCAGATAGTTTTGTTTTCATCCAAGAGTGTCTAGACAAATTCTTCAGGGTTTCGGGTGAAATTTAACCAAAAAATCACCGTGAAAGTGGTTTTGGAGAAAAGCACAATCTTCCTGTTCGGCAAATGCATCCAATGTCATGTTTACAGAAAGAAATATCATGTTTTCTCAGGTTTCAGAAGCTTTCTTCCTAGAAAACTCGAATGAGTGGAGGATTTGACTCCAGGTGGAACCCATTAGCGTTTGCCAGCAGAAAACAAAAAGGGTCCTGCTAAAATGCATTCAAAACCGTAAAGTCCATAGAGAATGTCCAGAAAACACAAACACACACAGAGGCTGTAGCAGTATCTGGGATTGAGATAGCTAAAAATCACCAGATAGTTTTGTTGTCATCCAAGAGTATCTGGACAAATTGTTGTGGATTTGAAGTGAAATTTAACAAAAATCACCGTGAAAGTGGTTTTGGAGAAAAGCACAATCTTCCTGTTTGGCAAATGCATCCAATGTCATGTTTACAGAAAGAAATATCATGTTTTCTCAGGTTTCTGAAGCTTTCTTCCTAGAAAACTTGAATGAGTGGAGCATTTCACTCCAGGTGGAACCAGTTAGCGTTTGGCAGCTAAAAACAAATCCTTACATGCTAAAATGCATTCAAAACCGTAAATTCCATAGAGAATGTCCAGAAAACACAAACACACACAGAGGCTGTACCACGATATGGGATTGAGATAGCTAAAAAACACCAGATAGTTTTGTTTTTATCCAAGAGTGTCTAGACAAATTCTTCAGGGTTTCGGGTGAAATTTAACCAAAAAATCACCGTGAAAGTGGTTTTGGAGAAAAGCACAATCTTCCTGTTCGGCAAATGCATCCAATGTCATGTTTACAGAAAGAAATATCATGTTTTCTCAGGTTTCAGAAGCTTTCTTCCTAGAAAACTCGAATGAGTGGAGGATTTGACTCCAGGTGGAACCCATTAGCGTTTGCCAGCAGAAAACAAAAAGGGTCCTGCTAAAATGCATTCAAAACCGTAAAGTCCATAGAGAATGTCCAGAAAACACAAACACACACAGAGGCTGTAGCAGTATCTGGGATTGAGACAGCTAAAAATCACCAGATAGTTTTGTTTTCATCCAGGAGTATCTGGATAAATTGTTGTAGATTTGAAGTGAAATTTTACCAAAAAATCAGCGTGAAAGCGGTTTTGGAGAAAAGCACAATCTTCCTGTTCGGCAAATGCATCCAATGTCATGTTTACAGAAAGAAATATCATGTTTTCTCAGGTTTCAGAAGCTTTCTTCCTAGAAAACTGGAATGTGTGGAGCATTTGACTCCAGGTGGAACCAATTAGCGTTTGGCAGCTAAAAACAAAACCTTACATGCTAAAATGCATTCAAAACCGTAAATTTCATAGAGAATGTCCAGAAAACACAAACACACACAGAGGCTGTACCAAGATCTGGGATTGAGATAGCTAAAAATCACCAGATAATTTTGTTTTCATCCAGGAGTATCTGGACAAATTCTTGTGGATTTCGGGTGAAATTTAACCAAAAAATCACCGTGAAAGTGGTTTTGGAGAAAAGCACAATCTTCCTGTTCGGCAAATGCATCCAATGTCATGTTTGCAGAAAAAAATATCATGTTTTCTCAGGTTTCTGAAGCTTTCTTCCTAGAAAACTCGAATGTGTGGAGGATTTGACTCCAGGTGGAACCAATTATCGTTTGGCAGCTAAAAACAAAACCTTACATGCTAAAATGCATTCAAAACCGTAAAGTCCATAGAGAATGTCCAGAAAACACAAACACACACAGAGGCTGTAGCAGTATCTGGGATTGAGATAGCTAAAAATCACCAGATAGTTTTGTTTTCATCCAGGAGTATCTGGAGAAACTGTTGTAGATTTGAAGTGAAATTTAACCAAAAAATCACCGTGAAAGCGGTTTTGGAGAAAAGCACAATCTTCCTGTTCGGCAAATGCATCCAATGTCATGTTTACAGAAAGAAATATCATGTTTTCTCAGGTTTCAGAAGCTTTCTTCCTAGAAAACTCGAATGTGTGGAGGATTTGACTCCAGGTGGAACCAATTAGCGTTTGGCAGCTAAAAACAAAAAGAGTCCTGCTAAAATGCATTCAAAACCTTAAAGTCCATAGAGAATGTCCAGAAAACACAAACACACACAGAGGCTGTAGCAGTATCTGGGATTGAGACAGCTAAAAATCACAAGATATCTTTGGTTTCATCCAGGAGTATCTGGACAAATTCTTGTGGATTTCGGGTGAAATTTAACCAAAAAATCACCGTGAAAGTGGTTTTGGAGAAAAGCACAATCTTCCGGTTTGGCAAATGCATCCAATATCATGTTTACAGAAAGAAATATCATGTTTTCTCAGGTTTCTGAAGCTTTCTTCCTAGAAAACTCGAATGTGTGGAGTATTTGACTCCAGGTGGAACCAATAAGCGTTTGGCAGCTAAAAACAAAACCTTACATGCTAAAATGCATTCAAAACCGTAAAGTCCATAGAGAATGTCCAGAAAACACAAACACACACAGAGGCTGTAGGAAGATCTGGGATTGAGATAGCCACAACACACCAAATAGTTTTGTTTTCATCCAGGAGTATCTGGACAATTTGTTGTGGATTTCAGGTGAAATTTAACCTAAAAATCACCGTGAAAGTGGTTTGGGGAAAAGCACAATCTTCCTGTTCGGCAAATGCATCCAATGTCATGTTTACAGAAAGAAATATCATGTTTTCTCAGGTTTCAGAAGCTTTCTTCCTAGAAAACTCGAATGAGTGGAGGATTTGACTCCAGGTGGAACCAATTAGCGTTTGGCAGCAGAAAACAAAATGGGTCCTGCCAAAATTCTTTCAAAACCGTAAAGTCCATAGAGAATGTCCAGAAAACACAAACACACACAGAGGCTGTAGCACGATCTGGGATTGAGATAGCTAAAATACACCAGATAGTTTTGTTTTCATCCAGGAGTATCTGGACAAATTGTTGTGGATTTTGGGTGAAATTTAACCAAAAAATCACCGTGAAAGTGGTTTTGGAGAAAAGCACAATCTTCCTGTTTGGCAAATGCATCCAATGTCATGTTTACAGAAAGAAATATCATGTTTTCTCAGGTTTCTGAAGCTTTCTTCCTAGAAAACTCGAATGAGTGGAGGATTTGACTCCAGGTGGAACCAATTATCGTTTGGCAGCTAAAAACAAAACCTTACATGCTAAAATGCATTCAAAACCGTAAAGTCCATAGAGAATGTCCAGAAAACACAAACACACACAGAGGCTGTAGCAGTATCTGGGATTGAGATAGCTAAAAATCACCAGATAGTTTTGTTTTCATCCAGGAGTATCTGGAGAAACTGTTGTAGATTTGAAGTGAAATTTAACCAAAAAATCACCGTGAAAGTGGTTTGGGGAAAAGCACAATCTTCCTGTTCGGCAAATGCATCCAATGTCATGTTTACAGAAAGAAATATCATGTTTTCTCAGGTTTCAGAAGCTTTCTTCCTAGAAAACTTGAATGTGTGGAGGATTTGACTCCAGGTGGAACCAATTAGCGTTTGGCAGCTAAAAACAAAACCTTACATGCTAAAATGCATTCAAAACCGGAAAGTCCATAGAGAATGTCCAGAAAACACAAACACACACAGAGGCTGTAAGAAGATCTGGGATTGAGATAGCTAAAAATCACCAGATAGTTTTGTTTTCATCCAGGAGTATCTGGATAAATTCTTGTGGATTTCGGGTGAAATTTAACCAAAAAATCACCGTGAAAGTGGTTTTGGAGAAAAGCACAATCTTCCTGTTCGGCAAATGCATCCAATGTCATGTTTACAGAAAGAAATATCATGTTTTCTCAGGTTTCTGAAGCTTTCTTCCTAGAAAACTCGAATGAGTGGAGGATTTGACTCCAGATGGAACCAATTAGCATTTGGCAGCTAAAAACAAAACCTTACATGCTAAAATGCATTCAAAACCATAAAGTCCATAGAGAATGTCCAGAAAACACAAACACACACAGAGGCTGTAGGAAGATCTGGGATTGAGATAGCCACAACACACCAAATAGTTTTGTTTTCATCCAGGAGTATCTGGACAAATTCTTCAGGGTTTCGGGTGAAATTTAACATAAATCACCGTGAAAGCGGTTTTGGATAAAATCACAATCTTCCTGTTCGGCAAATGCATCCAATGTCATGTTTACAGAAAGAAATATCATGTTTTCTCAGATTTCAGAAACTTTCTTCCTAGAAAACTCGAATGAGTGGAGGATTTGACTCCAGGTGGAACCAATTAGCGTTTGGCAGCTAAAAACCAAAAGAGTCCTGCTAAAATGCATTCAAAACCTTAAAGTCCATAGAGAATGTCCAGAAAACACAAACACACACAGAGGCTGTAGCAGTATCTGGGATTGAGACAGCTAAAAATCACAAGATATCTTTGGTTTCATCCAGGAGTATCTGGACAAATTCTTGTGGATTTCGGGTGAAATTTAACCAAAAAATCACCGTGAAAGTGGTTTTGGAGAAAAGCACAATCTTCCTGTTCGGCAAATGCATCCAATATCATGTTTACAGAAAGAAATATCATGTTTTCTCAGGTTTCTGAAGCTTTCTTCCTAGAAAACTCGAATGTGTGGAGTATTTGACTCCAGGTGGAACCAATAAGCGTTTGGCAGCTAAAATCAAAACCTTACATGCTAAAATGCATTCAAAACCGTAAATTCCATAGAGAATGTCCAGAAAACACAAACACACACAGAGGCTGTAGCAGTATCTGGGATTGAGATAGCTAACAATCACCAGATAGTTTTGTTGTCATCCAGGAGTATCTGGACAAATTGTTGTGGATTTTGGGTGAAATTTAACCAAAAAATCACCGTGAAAGTTGTTTTGGAGAAAAGCACAATCTTCCTGTTCGGCAAATGCATCCAATGTCATGTTTACAGAAAGAAATATCATGTTTTCTCAGGTTTCTGAAGCTTTTTTCCTAGAAAACTCGAATGTGTGGAGTATTTGACTCCAGGTGGAACCAATAAGCGTTTGGCAGCTAAAAACAAAACCTTACATGCTAAAATGCATTCAAAACCGTAAAGTCCATAGAGAATGTCCAGAAAACACAAACACACACAGAGGCTGTAGGAAGATCTGGGATTGAGATAGCCACAACACACCAAATAGTTTTGTTTTCATCCAGGTGTATCTGGACAATTTGTTGTGGATTTCAGGTGAAATTTAACCAAAAAATCACCGTGAAAGTGGTTTGGGGAAAAGCACAATCTTCCTGTTCGGCAATTGCATCCAATGTCATGTTTACAGAAAGAAATATCATGTTTTCTCAGGTTTCAGAAGCTTTCTTCCTAGAAAACTCGAATGAGTGGAGGATTTGACTCCAGGTGGAACCAATTAGCGTTTGGCAGCAGAAAACAAAATGGGTCCTGCCAAAATTCTTTCAAAACCGTAAAGTCCATAGAGAATGTCCAGAAAACACAAACACACACAGAGGCTGTAGCAAGATCTGGGATTGAGATAGCTAAAATACACCAGATAGTTTTGTTTTCATCCAGGAGTATCTGGACAAATTGTTGTGGATTTCGGGTGAAATTTAACCAAAAAATCACCGTGAAAGTGGTTTTGGAGAAAAGCACAATCTTCCTGTTCGGCAAATGCATCCAATGTCATGTTTACAGAAAGAAATATCATGTTTTCTCAGGTTTCTGAAGCTTTCTTCCTAGAAAACTCGAATGTGTGGAGGATTTGACTCCAGGTGGAACCAATTAGCGTTTGGCAGCTAAAAACAAAACCTTACATGCTAAAATGCATTCAAAACCGTAAAGTCCATAGAGAATGTCCAGAAAACACAAACACACACAGAGGCTGTACCAAGATCTGGGATTGAGATAGCTAAAAATCACCAGATAGTTTTGTTTTCATCCAGGAGTATCTGGACAAATTCTTGTGGATTTCGGGTGAAATTTTACCAAAAAATCACCGTGAAAGTTGTTTTGGAGAAAAGCACAATCTTCCTGTTCGGCAAATGCATCCAATGTCATGTTTACAGAAGGAAATATCATGTTTTCTCAGAATTCAGAAACTTTCTTCCTAGAAAACTTGAATGAGTGGATGATTTGACTCCAGGTGGAACCAATTAGTGTTTGGCAGCAGAAAACAAAAAGGGTCCTGCTAAAATGCATTCAAAACCTTAAAGTCCATAGAGAATGTCCAGAAAACACAAACACACACAGAGGCTGTACCAAGATCTGGGATTGAGATAGCTAAAAATCACCAGATATCTTTGGTTTCATCCAGGAGGATCTGGACAAATTGTTGTAGATTTGAAGTGAAATTTAACCAAAAAATCACCGTGAAAGCGGTTTTGGAGAAAAGCACAATCTTCCTGTTCGGCAAATGCATCCAATGTCATGTTTACAGAAAGAAATATCATGTTTTCTCAGGTTTCAGAAGCTTTCTTCCTAGAAAACTTGAATGAGTGGAGTATTTGACTCCAGGTGGAACCAATTAGCGTTTGGCAGCTAAAAACAAAACCTTACATGCTAAAATGCATTCAAAACGGTAAAGTCCATAGAGAATGTCCAGAAAACACCAACACACACAGAGGCTGTACCAAGATCTGGGATTGAGAGCTAAAAATCACCAGATATCTTTGGTTTCATCCAGGAGTATCTGGACAAATTGTTGTAGATTTGAAGTGAAATTTAACCAAAAAATCACCGTGAAAGTGGTTTTGGAGAAAAGCACAATCTTCCTGTTCGGCAAATGCATCCAATGTCATGTTTACAGAAAGAAATATCATGTTTTCTCAGGTTTATGAAGCTTTCTTCCTAGAAAACTCGAATGTGTGGAGTATTTGACTCCAGGTGGAACCAATTAGCGTTTGCCAGCAGAAAACAAAAAGGGTCCTGCTAAAATGCATTCAAAACCTTAAAGTCCATAGAGAATGTCCAGAAAACACAAACACACACAGAGTCTGTAGCAGTATCTGGGATTGAGACAGCTAAAAATCACCAGATATCTTTGGTTTCATCCAGGAGTATCTGGACAAATTGTTGTAGATTTGAAGTGAAATTTAACCAAAAAATCACCATGAAAGTGGTTTTGGAGAAAAGCACAATCTTCCTGTTCGGCAAATGCATCCAATGTCATGTTTACAGAAAGAAATATCATGTTTTCTCAGGTTTCTGAAGCTTTCTTCCTAGAAAACTCGAATGTGTGGAGTATTTGACTCCAGGTGGAACCAATAAGCGTTTGCCAGCTAGAAACAAAACCTTACATGCTAAAATGCATTCAAAACCGTAAAGTCCATAGAGAATGTCCAGAAAACACAAACACACACAGAGGCTGTAGCAAGATCTGGGATTTAGATAGCCACAACACACCAAATAGTTTTGTTTTCATCCAGGAGTATCGGGACAAATTGTTGTGGATTTCGGGTGAAATTTAACAAAAATCACCGTGAAAGTGGTTTTGGAGAAAAGCACAATCTTCCTGTTCGGCAAATGCATCCAATGTCATGTTTACAGAAAGAAATATCATGTTTTCTCAGGTTTCAGAAGCTTTCTTCCTAGAAAACTCGAATGAGTGGAGGATTTGACTCCAGGTGGAACCAATTAGCGTTTGGCAGCTAAAAACAAAACCTTACATGCTAAAATGCATTCAAAACCGTAAAGTCCATAGAGAATGTCCAGAAAACACAAACACACACAGAGGCTGTACCAAGATCTGGGATTGAGAGCTAAAAATCACCAGATATTTTTGTTTTCATCCAGGAGTATCTGGACAAATTATTTTGGATTTCGGGTGAAAGTTAACCAAAAAATCACCGTGAAAGTGGTTTTGGAGAAAAGCACAATCTTCCTGTTCGGCAAATGCATCCAATGTCATGTTTACAGAAAGAAATATCATGTTTTCTCAGGTTTCTGAAGCTTTCTTCCTAGAAAACTCGAATGAGTGGAGGATTTGACTCCAGGTGGAACCAATTAGCGTTTGGCAGCAGAAAACAAAAAGGGTCCTGCTAAAATGCATTCAAAACCTTAAAGTCCATAGAGAATGTCCAGAAAACACAAACACACACAGAGACTGTGGCAGTATCTGGGATTGAGACAGCTAAAAATCACCAGATATCTTTGGTTTCATCCAGGAGTATCTGGACAAATTGTTGTAGATTTGAAGTGAAATTTAAACAAAAAATCACCGTGAAAGTGGTTTTGGAGAAAAGCACAATCTTCCTGTTCGGCAAATGCATCCAATGTCATGTTTACAGAAAGAAATATCATGTTTTCTCAGGTTTCTGAAGCTTTCTTCCTAGAAAACTCGAATGTGTGGAGTATTTGACTCCAGGTGGAACCAATTAGCGTTTGGCAGCTAAAAACAAAACCTTACATGCTAAAATGCATTCAAAACCGGAAAGTCCATAGAGAATGTCCAGAAAACACAAACACACACCGAGGCTGTACCAAGATCTGGGATTGAGAGCTAAAAATCACCAGATAGTTTTGTTTTCATCCAGGAGTATCTGGACAAATTATTTTGGATTTCGGGTGAAATTTAACCAAAAAATCACCGTGAAAGTGGTTTTGGAGAAAAGCACAATCTTCCTGTTCGGCAAATGCATCCAATGTCATGTTTACAGAAAGAAATATCATGTTGTCTCAGGTTTCTGAAGCTTTCTTCCTAGAAAACTCGAATGTGTGGAGCATTTGACTCCAGGTGGAACCAATAAGCGTTTGCCAGCTAAAAACAAAACCTTACATGCTAAAATGCATTCAAAACCGTAAAGTCCATAGAGAATGTCCAGAAAACACAAACACACACAGAGGCTGTAGCAAGATCTGGGATTTAGATAGCCACAACACACCAAATAGTTTTGTTTTCATCCAGGAGTATCTGGACAAATTGTTGTGGATTTCGGGTGAAATTTAACAAAAATCACCGTGAAAGTGGTTTTGGAGAAAAGCACAATCTTCCTGTTTGGTAAATGCATCCAATGTCATGTTTACAGAAAGAAATATCATGTTTTCTCAGGTTTCAGAAGCTTTCTTCCTAGAAAACTCGAATGAGTGGAGGATTTGACTCCAGGTGGAACCAATTAGCGTTTGGCAGCAGAAAACAAAACCTTACATGCTAAAATGCATTCAAAACCGTAAAGTCCATAGAGAATGTCCAGAAAACACAAACACACACAGAGTCTGTACCAAGATCTGGGATTGAGAGCTAAAAATCACCAGATATTTTTGTTTTCATCCAGGAGTATCTGGACAAATTATTTTGGATTTCGGGTGAAAGTTAACCAAAAAATCACCGTGAAAGTGGTTTTGGAGAAAAGCACAATCTTCCTGTTCGGCAAATGCATCCAATGTCATGTTTACAGAAAGAAATATCATGTTTTCTCAGGTTTCTGAAGCTTTCTTCCTAGAAAACTCGAATGTGTGGAGTATTTGACTCCAGGTGGAACCAATTAGCGTTTGGCAGCTAAAAACAAAACCTTACATGCTAAAATGCATTCAAAACCTTAAAGTCCATAGAGAATGTCCAGAAAACACAAACACACACAGAGACTGTGGCAGTATCTGGGATTGAGACAGCTAAAAATCACCAGATATCTTTGGTTTCATCCAGGAGTATCTGGACAAATTGTTGTAGATTTGAAGTGAAATTTAAACAAAAAATCACCGTGAAAGTGGTTTTGGAGAAAAGCACAATCTTCCTGTTCGGCAAATGCATCCAATGTCATGTTTACAGAAAGAAATATCATGTTTTCTCAGGTTTCTGAAGCTTTCTTCCTAGAAAACTCGAATGTGTGGAGTATTTGACTCCAGGTGGAACCAATTAGCGTTTGGCAGCTAAAAACAAAACCTTACATGCTAAAATGCATTCAAAACCTTAAAGTCCATAGAGAATGTCCAGAAAACACAAACACACACCGAGGCTGTACCAAGATCTGGGATTGAGAGCTAAAAATCACCAGATAGTTTTGTTTTCATCCAGGAGTATCTGGACAAATTATTTGGGATTTCGGGTGAAATTTAACCAAAAAATCACCGTGAAAGTTGTTTTGGAGAAAAGCACAATCTTCCTGTTCAGCAAATGCATCCAATGTCATGTTTACAGAAAGAAATATCATGTTGTCTCAGGTTTCTGAAGCTTTCTTCCTAGAAAACTCGAATGTGTGGAGTATTTGACTCCAGGTGGAACCAATAAGCGTTTGCCAGCTAAAAACAAAACCTTACATGCTAAAATGCATTCAAAACCGTAAAGTCCATAGAGAATGTCCAGAAAACACAAACACACACAGAGGCTGTAGCAAGATCTGGGATTTAGATAGCCACAACACACCAAATAGTTTTGTTTTCATCCAGGAGTATCTGGACAAATTGTTGTGGATTTCGGGTGAAATTTAACAAAAATCACCGTGAAAGTGGTTTTGGAGAAAAGCACAATCTTCCTGTTTGGTAAATGCATCCAATGTCATGTTTACAGAAAGAAATATCATGTTTTCTCAGGTTTATGAAGCTTTCTTCCTAGAAAACTCGAATGTGTGGAGGATTTGACTCCAGGTGGAACCAATTAGCGTTTGCCAGCAGAAAACAAAACCTTACATGCTAAAATGCATTCAAAACCGTAAAGTCCATAGAGAATGTCCAGAAAACACAAACACACACAGAGGCTGTACCAAGATCTGGGATTGAGAGCTAAAAATCACCAGATATTTTTGTTTTCATCCAGGAGTATCTGGACAAATTATTTTGGATTTCGGGTGAAAGTTAACCAAAAAATCACCGTGAAAGTGGTTTTGGAGAAAAGCACAATCTTCCTGTTCGGCAAATGCATCCAATGTCATGTTTACAGAAAGAAATATCATGTTTTCTCAGGTTTCTGAAGCTTTCTTCCTAGAAAACTCGAATGTGTGGAGGATTTGACTCCAGGTGGAACCAATTAGCGTTTGCCAGCAGAAAACAAAAAGGGTCCTGCTAAAATGCATTCAAAACCTTAAAGTCCATAGAGAATGTCCAGAAAACACAAACACACACAGAGGCTGTAGCACTATCTGGGATTGAGACAGCTAAAAATCACCAGATAGTTTTGTTTTCATCCAGGAGTATCTGGACAAATTGTTGTAGATTTGAAGTGAAATTTAACCAAAAAATCACCGTGAAAGTGGTTTTGGAGAAAAGCACAATCTTCCTGTTCGACAAATGCATCCAATGTCATGTTTACAGAAAGAAATATCATGTTTTCTCAGGTTTCCGAAGCTTTCTTCCTAGAAAACTCGAATGAGTGGAGGATTTGACTCCAGGTGGAACCAATTAGCGTTTGGCAGCTAAAAACAAAACCTTACATGCTAAAATGCATTCAAAACCGTAAAGTCCATAGAGAATGTCCAGAAAACACCAACACACACAGAGGCTGTACCAAGATCTGGGATTGAGAGCTAAAAATCACCAGATATCTTTGGTTTCATCCAGGAGTATCTGGACAAATTGTTGTAGATTTGAAGTGAAATTTAACCAAAAAATCACCGTGAAAGTGGTTTTGGAGAAAAGCACAATCTTCCTGTTCGGCAAATGCATCCAATGTCATGTTTACAGAAAGAAATATCATGTTTTCTCAGGTTTATGAAGCTTTCTTCCTAGAAAACTCGAATGTGTGGAGGATTTGACTCCAGGTGGAACCAATTAGCGTTTGCCAGCAGAAAACAAAAAGGGTCCTGCTAAAATGCATTCAAAACCTTAAAGTCCATAGAGAATGTCCAGAAAACACAAACACACACAGAGGCTGTAGCACTATCTGGGATTGAGACAGCTAAAAATCACCAGATAGTTTTGTTTTCATCCAGGAGTATCTGGACAAATTGTTGTAGATTTGAAGTGAAATTTAACCAAAAAATCACCGTGAAAGTTGTTTTGGAGAAAAGCACAATCTTCCTGTTCGGCAAATGCATCCAATGTCATGTTTACAGAAAGAAATATCATGTTTTCTCAGGTTTCCGAAGCTTTCTTCCTAGAAAACTCGAATGTGTGGAGGATTTGACTCCAGGTGGAACCAATTAGCGTTTGGCAGCTAAAAACAAAACCTTACATGCTAAAATGCATTCAAAACCGTAAAGTCCATAGAGAATGTCCAGAAAACACAAACACACACAGAGGCTGTACCAAGATCTGGGATTGAGAGCTAAAAATCACCAGATAGTTTTGTTTTCATCCAGGAGTATCTGGACAAATTATTTTGGATTTCGGGTGAAAGTTAACCAAAAAATCACCGTTAAAGTGGTTTTGGAGAAAAGCACAATCTTCCTGTTCGGCAAATGTATCCAATGTCATGTTTACAGAAAGAAATATCATGTTTTCTCAGGTTTCTGAAGCTTTCTTCCTAGAAAACTCGAATGTGTGGAGTATTTGACTCCAGGTGGAACCAATTAGAGTTTGGCAGCTAAAAACAAAAAGGGTCCTGCTAAAATGCATTCAAAACCGTAAAGTCCATAGAGAATGTCCAGAAAACACAAACACACACAGAGGCTGTAGCAGTATCTGGGATTGAGACAGCTAAAAATCACCAGATATCTTTGGTTTCATCCAGGAGTATCTGGACAAATTGTTGTAGATTTGAAGTGAAATTTAACCAAAAAATCACCGTGAAAGTGGTTTTGGAGAAAAGCACAATCTTCCTGTTCGGCAAATGCATCCAATGTCATGTTTACAGAAAGAAATATCATGTTGTCTCAGGTTTCTGAAGCTTTCTTCCTAGAAAACTCGAATGTGTGGAGTATTTGACTCCAGGAGGAACCAATAAGCGTTTGCCAGCTAAAAACAAAACCTTACATGCTAAAATGCATTCAAAACCGTAAAGTCCATAGAGAATGTCCAGAAAACACAAACACACACAGAGGCTGTAGCAAGATCTGGGATTTAGATAGCCACAACACACCAAATAGTTTTGTTTTCATCCAGGAGTATCTGGACAAATTGTTGTGGATTTCGGGTGAAATTTAACAAAAATCACCGTGAAAGTGCTTTTTGGAGAAAAGCACAATCTTCCTGTTCGGCAAATGCATGCAATGTCATGTTTACAGAAAGAAATATCATGTTTTCTCAGGTTTCTGAAGCTTTCTTCCTAGAAAACTCGAATGAGTGGAGGATTTGACTCCAGGTGGAACCAATTAGCGTTTGGCAGCTAAAAACAAAACCTTACATGCTACAATGCATTCAAAACCAGAAAGTCCATAGAGAATGTCCAGAAAACACAAACACACACCGAGGCTGTAGCAGTATCTGGGATTGAGATAGCTAAAAATCACCAGATATCTTTGGTTTCATCCAGGAGTATCTGGACAAATTGTTGTAGATTTGAAGTGAAATTTAACCAAAAAATCACCGTGAAAGTTGTTTTGGAGAAAAGCACAATCTTCCTGTTCGGCAAATGCATCCAATGTCATGTTTACAGAAAGAAATATCATGTTTTCTCAGGTTTCTGAAGCTTTCTTCCTAGAAAACTCGAATGTGTGGAGGATTTGACTCCAGGTGGAACCAATTAGCGTTTGGCAGCTAAAAATAAAACCTTACATGCTAAAATGCATTCAAAACCTTAAAGTCCATAGAGAATGTCCAGAAAACACAAACACACACAGAGGCTGTACCAAGATCTGGGATTGAGAGCTAAAAATCACCAGATAGTTTTGTTTTCATCCAGGAGTATCTGGACAAATTATTTTGGATTTCGGGTGAAATTTAACCCAAAAATCACCGTGAAAGTGGTTTTGGAGAAAAGCACAATCTTCCTGTTCGGCAAATGCATCCAATGTCATGTTTACAGAAAGAAATATCATGTTGTCTCAGGTTTCTGAAGCTTTCTTCCTAGAAAACTCGAATGTGTGGAGTATTTGATTCCAGGAGGAACCAATAAGCGTTTGGCAGCTAAAAACAAAACCTTACATGCTAAAATGCATTCAAAACCATTAAGTCCATAGAGAATGTCCAGAAAACACAAACACACACAGAGGCTGTAGCAAGATCTGGGATTTAGATAGCCACAACACACCAAATAGTTTTGTTTTCATCCAGGAGTATCGGGACAAATTGTTGTGGATTTCGGGTGAAATTTAACAAAAATCACCGTGAAAGTGGTTTTGGAGAAAAGCACAATCTTCCTGTTCGGCAAATGCATCCAATGTCATGTTTACAGAAAGAAATATCATGTTTTCTCAGGTTTCAGAAGCTTTCTTCCTAGAAAACTCGAATGAGTGGAGGATTTGACTCCAGGTGGAACCAATTAGCGTTTGGCAGCTAAAAACAAAACCTTACATGCTAAAATGCATTCAAAACCGTAAAGTCCATAGAGAATGTCCAGAAAACACAAACACACACAGAGGCTGTAGCAAGATCTGGGATTTAGATAGCCACAACACACCAAATAGTTTTGTTTTCATCCAGGAGTATCTGGACAAATTCTTCAGGGTATCGGGTGAAATTTAACATAAATCACCGTGAAAGTGGTTTTGGAGAAAATCACAATCTTCCTGTTCGGCAAATGCATCCAATGTCATGTTTACAGAAAGAAATATCATGTTGTCTCAGGTTTCTGAAGCTTTCTTCCTAGAAAACTCGAATGTGTGGAGTATTTGACTCCAGGTGGAACCAATTAGCGTTTGGCAGCTAAAAACAAAACCTTACATGCTAAAATGCATTCAAAACCGTAAAGTCCATAGAGAATGTCCAGAAAACACAAACACACACAGAGGCTGTACCAAGATCTGGGATTTAGATAGCCACATCACACCAAATAGTTTTGTTTTCATCCAGGAGTATCTGGACAAATTGTTGTGGATTTCGGGTGAAATTTAACAAAAATCACCGTGAAAGTGGTTTTGGAGAAAAGCACAATCTTCCTGTTTGGTAAATGCATCCAATGTCATGTTTACAGAAAGAAATATCATGTTTTCTCAGGTTTCAGAAGCTTTCTTCCTAGAAAACTCGAATGAGTGGAGGATTTGACTCCAGGTGGAACCAATAAGCGTTTGGCAGCTAAAAACAAAACCTTACATGCTAAAATGCATTCAAAAGCATAAAGTCCATAGAGAATGTCCAGAAAACACAAACACACACAGAGGCTGTACCAAGATCTGGGATTTAGATAGCCACATCGCACCAAATAGTTTTGTTTTCATCCAGGAGTATCTGGACAAATTGTTGTGGATTTCGGGTGAAATTTAACAAAAATCATCGTGAAAGTGGATTTGGAGAAAAGCACAATCTTCCTGTTCGGCAAATGCATCCAATGTCATGTTTACAGAAAGAAATATCATGTTTTCTCAGGTTTCAGAAGCTTTCTTCCTAGAAAACTCGAATGTGTGGAGGATTTGACTCCAGGTGGAACCAATTAGCGTTTGGCAGCTAAAAACAAAACCTTACATGCTAAAATGCATTCAAAACCGTAAAGTCCATAGAGAATGTCCAGAAAACACAAACACACACAGAGGCTGTAGCAGTATCTGGGATTGAGATAGCTAAAAATCACCAGATAGTTTTGTTTTCATCCAGGAGTATCTGGATAAATTGTTGTAGATTTGAAGTGAAATTTAACCAAAAAATCACCGTGAAAGCGGTTTTGGAGAAAAGCACAATCTTCCTGTTCGGCAAATGCATCCAATGTCATGTTTACAGAAAGAAATATCATGTTTTCTCAGGTTTCAGAAGCTTTCTTCCTAGAAAACTCGAATGAGTGGAGGATTTGACTCCAGGTGGAACCAATTAGCGTTTGGCAGCTAAAAACAAAACCTTACATTCTAAAATGCATTCAAAACCGTAAAGTCCATAGAGAATGTCCAGAAAACACAAACACACACAGAGGCTGTAGCAGTATCTGGGATTGAGATAGCTAAAAATCACCAGATAGTTTTGTTGTCATCCAGGAGTATCTGGACAAATTGTTGTAGATTTGAAGTGAAATTTAACCAAAAAATCACCGTGAAAGTGGTTTTGGAGAAAAGCACAATCTTCCTGTTCGGCAAATGCATCCAATGTCATGTTTACAGAAAGAAATATCATGTTTTCTCAGGTTTCAGAAGCTTTCTTCCTAGAAAACTTGAATGAGTGGAGGATTTGACTCCAGGTGGAACCAGTTAGCGTTTGGCAGCTAAAAACAAATCCTTACATGCTAAAATGCATTCAAAACCGTAAAGTCCATAGAGAATGTCCAGAAAACACAAACAAACACAGAGGCTGTACCAAGATCTGGGATTGAGAGCTAAAAATCACCAGATAGTTTTGTTTTCATCCAGGAGTATCTAGACAAATTCTTCAGGGTTTCGGGTGAAATTTAACCAAAAAATCACCGTGAAAGTGGTTTTGGAGAAAAGCACAATCTTCCTGTTCGGCAAATGCATCCAATGTCATGTTTACAGAAAGAAATATCATGTTTTCTCAGGTTTCAGAAGCTTTCTTCCTAGAAAACTCGAATGAGTGCAGGATTTGACTCCAGGTGGAACCAATTAGCGTTTGCCAGCAGAAAACAAAAAGGGTCCTGCTAAAATGCATTCAAAACCTTAAAGTCCATAGAGAATGTCCAGAAAACACAAACACACACAGAGGCTGTAGCACTATCTGGGATTGAGACAGCTAAAAATCACCAGATATCTTTGGTTTCATCCAGGAGTATCTGGACAAATTCTTGTGGATTTCGGGTGAAATTTAACCAAAAAATAACCGTGAAAGTGGTTTTGGAGAAAAGCACAATCTTCCTGTTCGGCAAATGCATCCAATGTCATGTTTACAGAAAGAAATATCATGTTTTCTCAGGTTTCAGAAGCTTTCTTCCTAGAAAACTCGAATGAGTGCAGGATTTGACTCCAGGTGGAACCAATTAGCGTTTGCCAGCAGAAAACAAAATGGGTCCTGCCAAAATTCTTTCAAAACCGTAAAGTCCATAGAGAATGTCCAGAAAACACAAACACACACAGAGGCTGTAGCAAGATCTGGGATTGAGATAGCTAAAATACACCAGATAGTTTTGTTTTCATCCAGGAGTATCTGGACAAATTGTTGTGGATTTTGGGTGAAATTTAACCAAAAAATCACCGTGAAAGTGGTTTTGGAGAAAAGCACAATCTTCCTGTTTGGCAAATGCATCCAATGTCATGTTTACAGAAAGAAATATCATGTTTTCTCAGGTTTCTGAAGCTTTCTTCCTAGAAAACTCGAATGAGTGGAGGATTTGACTCCAGGTGGAACCAATTATCGTTTGGCAGCTAAAAACAAAACCTTACATGCTAAAATGCATTCAAAACCGTAAAGTCCATAGAGAATGTCCAGAAAACACAAACACACACAGAGGCTGTAGCAGTATCTGGGATTGAGATAGCTAAAAATCACCAGATAGTTTTGTTTTCATCCAGGAGTATCTGGTCAAATTGTTGTGGATTTCGGGTGAAATTTAACCAAAAAATCACCGTGAAAGCGGTTTTGGAGAAAAGCACAATCTTCCTCTTCGGCAAATGCATCCAATGTCATGTTTAAAGAAAGAAATATCATGTTTTCTCAGGTTTCAGAAGCTTTCTTCCTAGAAAACTTGAATGTGTGGAGGATTTGACTCCAGGTGGAACCAATTAGCGTTTGGCAGCTAAAAACAAAACCTTACATGCTAAAATGCATTCAAAACTGTTAATTCCATAGAGATTGTCCAGAAAATGCAAAAACACACACAGAGGCTGTAGCAAGATCTGGGATTGAGATAGCTAAAAATCACCAGATAGTTTTGTTTTCATCCAGGAGTATCTGGACAAATTGTTGTGGATTTCGGGTGAAATTTAACCAAAAAATCACCGTGAAAGTGGTTTTGGAGAAAAGCACAATCTTCCTGTTCGGCAAATGCATCCAATGTCATGTTTACAGAAAGAAATATCATGTTTTCTCAGGTTTCAGAAGCTTTCTTCCTAGAAAACTCGAATGAGTGGAGGATTTGACTCCAGGTGGAACCAATTAGCGTTTGGCAGCTAAAAACAAAACCTTACATGCTAAAATGCATTCAAAACCGTAAATTCCATAGAGAATGTCCAGAAAACACAAACACACACAGAGGCTGTAGCAGTATCTGGGATTGAGATAGCTAAAAATCACCAGATAGTTTTGTTGTCATCCAGGAGTATCTGGACAAATTGTTGTAGATTTGAAGTGAAATTTAACCAAAAAATCACCGTGAAAGTGGTTTTGGAGAAAAGCACAATCTTCCTGTTCGGCAAATGCATCCAATGTCATGTTTACAGAAAGAAATATCATGTTTTCTCAGGTTTCTGAAGCTTTCTTCCTAGAAAACTTAAATGAGTGGAGGATTTGACTCCAGGTGGAACTAGTTAGCATTTGGCAGCTAAAAACAAATCCTTACATGCTAAAATGCATTCAAAACCGTAAATTCCATAGAGAATGTCCAGAAAACACAAACACACACAGAGGCTGTACCAAGATCTGGGATTGAGATAGCTAACAATCACCAGATAGTTTTGTTTTCATCCAGGAGTATCTAGACAAATTCCTCAGGGTTTCGGGTGAAATTTAACCAAAAAATCACCGTGAAAGTGGTTTTGGAGAATAGCACTATCTTCCTGTTCGGCAAATGCATCCAATGTCATGTTTACAGAAAGAAATATCATGTTTTCTCAGGTTTCTGAAGCTTTCTTCCTAGAAAACTCCAATGTGTGGAGCATTTGACTCCAGGTGGAACCAATTAGCGTTTGCCAGCAGAAAACAAAAAGGGTTCTGCTAAAATGCATTCAAAACCGTAAAGTCCATAGAGAATGTCCAGAAAACACAAACACACACAGAGGCTGTAGCAGTATCTGGGATTGAGATAGCTAAAAATCACCAGATAATTTTGGTTTCATCCAGGAGTATCTGGACAAATTGTTGTAGATTTGAAGTGAAATTTAACCAAAAAATCACCGTGAAAGTGGTTTTGGAGAAAAGCACAATCTTCCTGTTCGGCAAATGCATCCAATATCATGTTTACAGAAAGAAATATCATGTTTTCTCAGGTTTCTGAAGCTTTCTTCCTAGAAAACTCGAATGTGTGGAGTATTTGACTCCAGGTGGAACCAATAAGCGTTTGGCAGCTAAAAACAAAACCTTACATGCTAAAATGCATTCAAAACCGTAAAGTCCATAGAGAATGTCCAGAAAACACAAACACACACAGAGGCTGTAAGAAGATCTGGGATTGAGATAGCTAACAATCACCAGATAGTTTTGTTGTCATCCAGGAGTATCTGGACAAATTGTTGTGGATTTTGGGTGAAATTTAACCAAAAAATCACCGTGAAAGTTGTTTTGGAGAAAAGCACAATCTTCCTGTTCGGCAAATGCATCCAATGTCATGTTTACAGAAAGAAATATCATGTTTTCTCAGGTTTCTGAAGCTTTCTTCCTAGAAAACTCGAATGTGTGGAGTATTTGACTCCAGGTGGAACCAATAAGCGTTTGGCAGCTAAAAACAAAACCTTACATGCTAAAATGCATTCAAAACCGTAAAGTCCATAGAGAATGTCCAGAAAACACAAACACACACAGAGGCTGTAGGAAGATCTGGGATTGAGATAGCCACAACACACCAAATAGTTTTGTTTTCATCCAGGAGTATCTGGACAATTTGTTGTGGATTTCAGGTGAAATTTAACCAAAAAATCACCGTGAAAGTGGTTTGGGGAAAAGCACAATCTTCCTGTTCGGCAAATGCATCCAATGTCATGTTTACAGAAAGAAATATCATGTTTTCTCAGGTTTCAGAAGCTTTCTTCCTAGAAAACTCGAATGAGTGGAGGATTTGACTCCAGGTGGAACCAATTAGCGTTTGGCAGCAGAAAACAAAATGGGTCCTGCCAAAATTCTTTCAAAACCGTAAAGTCCATAGAGAATGTCCAGAAAACACAAACACACACAGAGGCTGTAGCAAGATCTGGGATTGAGATAGCTAAAATACACCAGATAGTTTTGTTTTCATTCAGGAGTATCTGGACAAATTGTTGTGGATTTTGGGTGAAATTTAACCAAAAAATCACCGTGAAAGTGGTTTTGGAGAAAAGCACAATCTTCCTGTTTGGCAAATGCATCCAATGTCATGTTTACAGAAAGAAATATCATGTTTTCTCAGGTTTCTGAAGCTTTGTTCCTAGAAAACTCGAATGAGTGGAGGATTTGACTCCAGGTGGAACCAATTATCGTTTGGCAGCTAAAAACAAAACCTTACATGCTAAAATGCATTCAAAACCGTAAAGTCCATAGAGAATGTCCAGAAAACACAAACACACACAGAGGCTGTAGCAGTATCTGGGATTGAG
Organism: Oryctolagus cuniculus; assembly: GCF_964237555.1. Classification (NCBI taxonomy): domain Eukaryota; kingdom Metazoa; phylum Chordata; class Mammalia; order Lagomorpha; family Leporidae; genus Oryctolagus; species Oryctolagus cuniculus. The sequence goes on along the minus strand of NC_091447.1, from coordinate 1,330,275 downwards.
ATAGCTAAAAATCACCAGATAGTTTTGTTTTCATCCAGGAGTATCTGGTCAAATTGTTGTGGATTTCGGGTGAAATTTAACCAAAAAATCACCGTGAAAGCGGTTTTGGAGAAAAGCACAATCTTCCTGTTCGGCAAATGCATCCAATGTCATGTTTACAGAAAGAAATATCATGTTTTCTCAGGTTTCAGAAGCTTTCTTCCTAGAAAACTTGAATGTGTGGAGGATTTGACTCCAGGTGGAACCAATTAGCGTTTGGCAGCTAAAAACAAAAACTTACATGCTAAAATGCATTCAAAACTGTTAATTCCATAGAGATTGTCCAGAAAACACAAACACACACAGAGGCTCTATAAAGATCTGGGATTCAGATAGCCACAACACACCAGATAGTTTTGTTTTCATCCAGGAGTATCTGGACATATTGTTGTAGTTTTGAAGTGAAATTTAACCAAAAAATCACCATGAAAGTTGTTTTGGAGAAAAGCACAATCTTCCTGTTCGGCAAATGCATCCAATGTCATGTTTACATAAAGAAATATCATGTTTTCTCAGGTTTCTGAAGCTTTCTTCCTAGAAAACTTAAATGAGTGGAGGATTTGACTCCAGGTGGAACTAGTTAGCGTTTGGCAGCTAAAAACAAATCCTTACATGCTAAAATGCATTCAAAACCGTAAATTCCATAGAGAATGTCCAGAAAACACAAACACACACAGAGGCTGTACCAAGATCTGGGATTGAGATAGCTAAAAATCACCAGATAGTTTTGTTTTCATCCAGGAGTATCTAGACAAATTCTTCAGGGTTTCGGGTGAAATTTAACCAAAAAATCAGCGTGAAAGTGGTTTTGGAGAATAGCACAATCTTCCTGTTCGGAAAATGCATCCAATGTCATGTTTACAGAAAGAAATATAATGTTTTCTCAGGTTTCAGAAGCTTTCTTCCTAGAAAACTCCAATGTGTGGAGGATTTGACTCCAGGTGGAACCAATTAGCGTTTGCCAGCAGAAAACAAAAAGGGTTCTGCTAAAATGCATTCAAAACCGTAAAGTCCATAGAGAATGTCCAGAAAACACAAACACACACAGAGGCTGTAGCAGTATCTGGGATTGAGATAGCTAAAAATCACCAGATAATTTTGGTTTCATCCAGGAGTATCTGGACAAATTGTTGTAGATTTGAAGTGAAATTTAACCAAAAAATCACCGTGAAAGTGGTTTTGGAGAAAAGCACAATCTTCCTGTTCGGCAAATGCATCCAATGTCATGCTTACAGAAAGAAATATCATGTTTTCTCAGGTTTTTGTAGCTTTCTTCCTAGAAAACTCGAATGTGTGGAGCATTTGACTCCAGGTGGAACCAATTAGCGTTTGACAGCTAAAAACAAAACCTTACATGCTAAAATGCATTCAAAACCGTAAAGTCCATAGAGAATGTCCAGAAAACACAAACACACACAGAGGCTGTAGCAGTATCTGGGATTGAGATAGCTAACAATCACCAGATAGTTTTGTTGTCATCCAGGAGTATCTGGACAAATTGTTGTGGATTTTGGGTGAAATTTAACCAAAAAATCACCGTGAAAGTTGTTTTGGAGAAAAGCACAATCTTCCTGTTCGGCAAATGCATCCAATATCATGTTTACAGAAAGAAATATCATGTTTTCTCAGGTTTCTGAAGCTTTCTTCCTAGAAAACTCGAATGTGTGGAGTATTTGACTCCAGGTGGAACCAATAAGCGTTTGGCAGCTAAAAACAAAACCTTACATGCTAAAATGCATTCAAAACCGTAAAGTCCATAGAGAATGTCCAGAAAACACAAACACACACAGAGGCTGTAGGAAGATCTGGGATTGAGATAGCCACAACACACCAAATAGTTTTGTTTTCATCCAGGAGTATCTGGACAATTTGTTGTGGATTTCAGGTGAAATTTAACCAAAAAATCACCGTGAAAGTGGTTTGGGGAAAAGCACAATCTTCCTGTTCGGCAAATGCATCCAATGTCATGTTTACAGAAAGAAATATCATGTTTTCTCAGGTTTCAGAAGCTTTCTTCCTAGAAAACTCGAATGAGTGCAGGATTTGACTCCAGGTGGAACCAATTAGCGTTTGGCAGCAGAAAACAAAATGGGTCCTGCCAAAATTCTTTCAAAACCGTAAAGTCCATAGAGAATGTCCAGAAAACACAAACACACACAGAGGCTGTAGCAAGATCTGGGATTGAGATAGCTAAAATACACCAGATAGTTTTGTTTTCATTCAGGAGTATCTGGACAAATTGTTGTGGATTTTGGGTGAAATTTAACCAAAAAATCACCGTGAAAGTGGTTTTGGAGAAAAGCACAATCTTCCTGTTTGGCAAATGCATCCAATGTCATGTTTACAGAAAGAAATATCATGTTTTCTCAGGTTTCTGAAGCTTTCTTCCTAGAAAACTCGAATGTGTGGAGGATTTGACTCCAGGTGGAACCAATTAGCGTTTGGCAGCTAAAAACAAAACCTTACATGCTAAAATGCATTCAAATCCGTAAAGTGCATAGAGAATGTCCAGAAAACACAAACACACACAGAGGCTGTAGCAAGATCTGGGATTGAGATAGCCACAACACACCAGATAGTTTTGTTTTCATCCAGGAGTATTTGGACAAATTGTTGTGGATTTCGGGTGAAATTTAACAAAAATCAGCGTGAAAGTGGCTTTGGAGAAAAGCACAATCTTCCTGTTTGGCTAATGCATCCAATGCCATGTTTACAGAAAGAAATATCATGTTTTCTCAGGTTTCTGGAGCTTTCTTCCTAGAAAACTCGAATGTGTGGAGGATTTGACTCCAGCTGGAACCAATTAGCGTTTGCCAGCTAAAAACAAAAACTTACATGCTAAAATGCATTCAAAACTGTAAAGTCCATAGAGAATGTCCAGAAAACACAAACACACACACAGAGGCTATAGCAAGATATGGGATTAAGATAGCCACAACACACCAGATAGTTTTGTTTTCATCCAGGAATATCTGGAAAAATTGTTGTACTTTGAAGTGAAATTTAACCAAAAAATCACCGTGAAACTGGTTTTGGGGAAAAGCACAATCTTCCTGTTCGGCAAATGCATCCAATGTCATGTTTACAAATACAAATATCATGTTTTCTCAGGTTTCTGAAGCTTTCTTCCTAGAAAACTCGAATGTGTGGAGGATTTGACTCCAGGTGGAACCAATTAGCGTTTGCCAGCAGAAAACAAAAAGGGTCATACTAAAATGCGTTCAAAACCTTAAAGTCCATAGAGAATGTCCAGAAAACACAAACACACATAGAGTCTGTAGCAAGATCTGGGATTGAGATAGCCACAACACACCAGATAGTTTTGTTTTCATCCAGGAGTATCTGGAAAAATTGTTGTAGTTTTGAAGTGAAATTTAACAAAAATCACCGTGAAAGTGGTTTTGCAGAAAAGCACAATCTTCCTGATGGGCAAATGCATCCAATGGCATGTTTACAGAATGAAATATCATGTTTTTTCAGGTTTCTGAAGCTTTCTTCCTAGAAAACTTGAATGTGTGGGGGATTTGACTCCAGGTGGAACCAATTAGCGTTTGCCAGCTAAAAACAAAAACTTACATGCTAAAGTGCATTCATAACCGTAAAGTCCATAGAGAATGTCCAGAAATCACAAACAAACACAGAGGCTGTAGCAAGATCTGGGATTTAGATAGCAAAAACACACCAGATAGTTTTGTTTTCATCCAGGAGTATCTGGACAAATTCTTGTAGTTTTGAAGTGAAATTTAACCAAAAAATCACCGTGAAAGTGGTTTTGGTGAAAAGCACAATCTTCCTGTTCGGCAAATGCATCCAATGTCATGTTTACAGAAAGAAATATCATGTTTTCTCAGGTTTCTGAAGCTTTCTTCCTAGAAAACTCGAATGTGTGGAGGATTTCACTACGGGTGGAACCAATTAGCGTTTGGCAGCTAAAAACAAAACCTTACATGCTAAAATGCATTCAAAACCGTAAAGTCCATAGAGAATGTCCAGAAAACACAAACACACACAGAGGCTGTAGCAAGATCTGGGATTGAGATAGCCACAACACACCAGATAGTTTTGTTTTCATCCAGGAGTATCTGGACAAATTGTTGTACTTTTGAAGTGAAATTTAACCAAAAATCACCGTGAAAGTGGTTTTGGAGAAAAGCACAATCTGCCTGTTCGACACATGCATCCAATGTCATGTTTACAGAAAGAAATATCATGTTTTCTCAGGTTTCTGAAGCTTTCTTCCTAGAAAACTCGAATGTGTGGAGGATTTGACTCCAGGTGGAACCAATTAGCGTTTGGCAGCTAAAAACAAAACCTTACATGCTAAAATGCATTGAAAATTGTAAAGTCCATAGAGAATGTCCAGAAAACACAAACAAACACAGAGGCTGTAGCAAGATCTGGGATTGAGATAGCCACAACACACCAGATAGTTTTGTTTTCATCCAGGAGTATCTGGACAAATTGTTGTACTTTGAAGTGAAATTTAACCAAAAAATCACCGTGAAAGTGGTTTTGGAGAAAGGCACAATCTTCCTGTTCGGAAAATGCATCCAAAGTCATGTTTACAAAAGAAATATCATGTTTTCTCAGGTTTCTGGAGCTTTCTTCCTAGAAAACTCGAATGTGTGGAGGATTTGACTCCAGCTGGAACCAATTAGCGTTTGCCAGCTAAAAACAAAAACTTACATGCTAAAATGCATTCAAAACTGTAAAGTCCATAGAGAATGTCCAGAAAACACAAACACACACACAGAGGCTATAGCAAGATATGGGATTAAGATAGCCACAACACACCAGATAGTTTTGTTTTCATCCAGGAATATCTGGAAAAATTGTTGTACTTTGAAGTGAAATTTAACCAAAAAATCACCGTGAAACTGGTTTTGGGGAAAAGCACAATCTTCCTGTTCGGCAAATGCATCCAATGTCATGTTTACAAATACAAATATCATGTTTTCTCAGGTTTCTGAAGCTTTCTTCCTAGAAAACTCGAATGTGTGGAGGATTTGACTCCAGGTGGAACCAATTAGCGTTTGCCAGCAGAAAACAAAAAGGGTCATACTAAAATGCGTTCAAAACCTTAAAGTCCATAGAGAATGTCCAGAAAACACAAACACACATAGAGTCTGTAGCAAGATCTGGAATTGAGATAGCCACAACACACCAGATAGTTTTGTTTTCATCCAGGAGTATCTGGAAAAATTGTTGTAGTTTTGAAGTGAAATTTAACAAAAATCACCGTGAAAGTGGTTTTGCAGAAAAGCACAATCTTCCTGATGGGCAAATGCATCCAATGGCATGTTTACAGAATGAAATATCATGTTTTTTCAGGTTTCTGAAGCTTTCTTCCTAGAAAACTTGAATGTGTGGGGGATTTGACTCCAGGTGGAACCAATTAGCGTTTGCCAGCTAAAAACAAAAACTTACATGCTAAAGTGCATTCATAACCGTAAAGTCCATAGAGAATGTCCAGAAATCACAAACAAACACAGAGGCTGTAGCAAGATCTGGGATTTAGATAGCAAAAACACACCAGATAGTTTTGTTTTCATCCAGGAGTATCTGGACAAATTCTTGTAGTTTTGAAGTGAAATTTAACCAAAAAATCACCGTGAAAGTGGTTTTGGTGAAAAGCACAATCTTCCTGTTCGGCAAATGCATCCAATGTCATGTTTACAGAAAGAAATATCATGTTTTCTCAGGTTTCTGAAGCTTTCTTCCTAGAAAACTCGAATGTGTGGAGGATTTCACTACGGGTGGAACCAATTAGCGTTTGGCAGCTAAAAACAAAACCTTACATGCTAAAATGCATTCAAAACCGTAAAGTCCATAGAGAATGTCCAGAAAACACAAACACACACAGAGGCTGTAGCAAGATCTGGGATTGAGATAGCCACAACACACCAGATAGTTTTGTTTTCATCCAGGAGTATCTGGACAAATTGTTGTACTTTTGAAGTGAAATTTAACCAAAAATCACCGTGAAAGTGGTTTTGGAGAAAAGCACAATCTGCCTGTTCGACACATGCATCCAATGTCATGTTTACAGAAAGAAATATCATGTTTTCTCAGGTTTCTGAAGCTTTCTTCCTAGAAAACTCGAATGTGTGGAGGATTTGACTCCAGGTGGAACCAATTAGCGTTTGGCAGCTAAAAACAAAACCTTACATGCTAAAATGCATTGAAAATTGTAAAGTCCATAGAGAATGTCCAGAAAACACAAACAAACACAGAGGCTGTAGCAAGATCTGGGATTGAGATAGCCACAACACACCAGATAGTTTTGCTTACATCCAGGAGTATCTAGACAAATTGTTGTGGATTTTGGGTGAAATTTAACCAAAAATCACCGTGAAAGTGGTTTTGGAGAAAAGCACAATCTTCCTGTTCGGCAAATGCATCCAATGTCATGTTTACAGAAAGAAATATCATGTTTTCTCAGGTTTCTGAAGCTTTCTTCCTGGAAAACTCGAATGTGTGGAGGATTTGACTCCAGGTGGAACCAATTAGCGTTTGGCAGCTAAAAACAAAAACTTACATGTTAAATGCATTTGAAACCGTAAAGTCCATAGAGAATGTCCAGAAAACACAAACAAACACAGGGGCTGTAGCAAGATCTGGGATTGAGATAGCCACAACACACCAGATAGTTTTGTTGTCATCCAGGAGTATCTGTCAAAATTGTTGTGGATTTTGGGTGAAATTTAACCAAAAATCACCGTGAAAGTGGTTTTGGAGAAAAGCACAATCTTCCTGTTCGGCAAATGCATCCAATGTCATGTTTACAGAAAGAAATATCATGTTTTCTCAGGTTTCTGAAGCTTTCTTCCTAGAAAACTTGAATGTGTGGAGGATTTGACTCCAGGTGGAACCAATTAGCGTTTGGCAGCTAAAAACAAAACCTTACATGCTAAAATGCATTCAAAACCGTAAAGTCCATAGAGAATGTCCAGAAAACACAAACACACACAGAGGCTGTAGCAAGATCTGCGATTGAGATAGCCACAACACACCAGATAGTTTTGTTTTCATCCAGGAGTATCTGGACAAATTGTTGCAGTTTTGAAGTGAAATTTAACCAAAAAATCACCTTGAAAGTGCTTTTGGAGAAAAGCACAATCTTCCTCTTCGGCAAATGCATCGAATGTCATGTTTACAGAAAGAAATATCATGTTTTCTCAGGTTTCTGAAGCTTTCTTCCTAGAAAACTCGAATGTGTGGAGGAATTGACTCCAGGTGGAACCAATTAGCATTTGGCAGCTAAAAACAAAACCTTACATCATAAAATGCATTCAAAACCGTAAAGTCCATAGAGAATGTCCAGAAAACAGAAACATGCACAGAGGCTGTAGCAAGATCTGGGATTGAGATAGCCACAACACTCCAGATAGTTTTGTTTTCATCCTGGAGTATCTGGACAAATTGTTGAGTTTTGAAGTGAAATTTAACCAAAAAATCACCGTGAACGTGGTTTTGGAGAAAAGCACAATCTTCCTGTTTTGCAAATGAATCCAATGTCATGTTTACAGAAAGAAATATCATGTTTTCTCAGGTTTCTGAAGCTTTCTTCCTAGAAAACTCGAATGTGTGGAGGATTTCACTCCAGGTGGAACCAATTAGCATTTGACAGCTAAAAACAAAACCTTTCATGATAAAATGCATTCAAAACCGTAAAGTCAGTAGAGAATGTCCAGAAAACACAAACTCAGAGGCTGTAGCAAGATCTGGGATTGAGATAGTCACAACACACCAGATAGTTTTGTTTTCATCCAGGAGTATCTGGACAAATTGTTGTGGATTTCGGGTGAAATTTAACCAAAAATCACCGTGAAAGTGGTTTTGGAAAAAAGCACAATCTTCCTGTTTGGCAAATGAATCCAATGTCATGTTTACAGAAAGAAATATCATGTTTTCTCAGGTTTCTGGAGCTTTCTTCCTAGAAAACTCGAATGTGTGGAGGATTTGACTCCAGGTGGAACCAATTAGCGTTTGGCAGCTAAAAACAAAAAGGGTCCTGCTAAAATGCATTCAAAACCTTAAAGTCCATAGAGAATGTCCAGAAAACACAAACACACACAGAGGCTGTAGCAAGATCTGCGATTGAGATAGCCACAACACAGCAGATAGTTTTGTTTACATCCAGGAGTATGTGGACAAATTGTTGTGGATTTCCGGTGAAATTTAACCAAAAAATCACCGTGAAAGTGGTTTTGGAGAAAAGCACCATCTTCCTGTTCGGCAAATGCATCCAATGTCATGTTTACAGAATGAAATATCATGTTTTTTCAGGTTTCTTAAGCTTTCTTCCTAGAAAACTGGAATGTGTGGGGGATTTGACTCCAGGTGGAACCAATTAGCGTTTGGCAGCTAAAAACAAAAATTTACATGCTAAAGTGGATTGAAAACCGTAAAGTCCATAGAGAATGTCCAGAAAACACAAACACACACAGAGGCTGTAGCAAGATCTGGGATTGAGATAGCTAAAAATCTCCAGAATATTTTTTTTTCATCCAGGAGTATCTGGACAAATTGTTGTGGATTTCGGGTGAAATTTAACCAAAAATCACCGTGAAAGTGGTTTTGGGGAAAAGCACCATCTTCCTGTTCGGCAAATGCATCCAATGTCATGTTTACAGAAAGAAATATCATGTTTTCTCAGGTTTCTGAAGCTTTCTTCCTAGAAAACTCGAATGTGTGGAGGATTTCACTCCAGTTGGAACCCATTAGCGTTTGCCAGCAGAAAACAAAAAGGGTCCTGCTAAAATGCATTCAAAACATTAAAGTCCATAGAGAATATCCAGAAAACAGAAACAAACACAGAGGCTGTTGCAAGATCTCGGATTGAGATAGCCACAACATACCAGCTAGTTTTGTTTTCATCCATGAGTATCTGGACTAATTGTGGTACTTTGAAGTGATATTTAACCAAAAAATCACTGTGAAAGTGGTTTTGGGGAAAAGCACAATCTTCCTTTTCGGCAAATGCATCCAATGTCATGTTTACAGAAAGAAATATCATGTTTTCTCAGGTTTCTGAAGCTTTCTTGCTAGAAAACTCGAATGTGTGGAGTATTTGACTCCAGGTGGAAAAAATTAGCGTTTGCCAGCAGAAAACAAAAAGGTTCCTGCTAAAATGCATTCAAAACCTTAAAGTCCATAGAGAATGTCCAGAAAACACAAACACACACAGAGGCTGTAGCAATATCTGGGATTGAGATAGCTAAAAATCACCAGATATCTTTGGTTTCATCCAGGAGTATCTGGACAAATTGTTGTAGTTTTGAAGTGAAATTTAACCAAAAATTCACCGCGAAAGTGGTTTTGGAGAAAAGCACAATCTTCCTGATCGGCAAATGCATCCAATGTCATGTTTACAGAATGAAATATCATGTTTTTTCAGGTTTCTGAAGCTTTCTTCCCAGAAAACTGGAATGTGTGGGGGATTTGACTCCAGGTGGAACCAATTAGTGTTTGGCAGCTGAAAACAAAAACTTACATGCTAAAGTGCATTCAAAACCGTAAAGTCCATAGAGAATGTCCAGAAAACACAAACAAACACAGAGGCTGTAGCAGTATCTGGGATTGAGATAGCTAAAAATCACCAGATAGTTTTGTTTTCACCCAGGAGTATCTGGACAAATTGTTGTAGTTTTGAAGTGAAATTTAACCAAAAAATCACCATGAAAGTGTTTTTGGAGAAAAGCACAATCTGCCTGTCCGACACATGCATCCAATGTCATGTTTACAGAAAGAAATATCAGGTTTTCTCAGGTTTCTGAAGCTTTCTTCCTAGAAAACTCGAATGTGTGGAGGATTTGACTCCAGGTGGAACCAATTAGCATTTGGCAGCTAAAAACAAAACCTTACATGCTAAAACGCATTCAAAACTGTAAAGTACATAGAGAATGACCAGAAAACACAAACACACAGAGGCTGTAGCAAGATCTGGGATTGAGATAGCCACAACACACCAGATAGTTTTGTTTTCATCCTGGAGTATCTGGACAAATTGTTGTACTTTGAAGTGAAATTTAACCAAAAAATCACCATGAAAGTGGTTTTGGGGAAAAGCACAATCTTCCTCTTTGGAAAATGCATCCAATGTCATGTTTACAGAAAGAAATATCATGTTTTCTCAGGTTTCTGATGCTTTCTTCCTAGAAAACTCGAATGTGTGGAGGATTTGACTGCAGGTGGAACCAATTAGCGTTGGCCAGCAAAAAAACAAAAAGGTTCCTGCTAAAATGCATTCAAAACCTTAAAGTCCATAGAGAATGTCCAGAAAACACAAACACACACAGAGGCTGTAGCAAGATCTGCGATTGAGATAGCCACAACACAGCAGATAGTTTTGTTTTCATCCAGGAGTATCAGGAAAATTGTTGTGGATTTCGGGTGAAATTTAACCAAAAAATCACCGTGAAAGTGGTTTTGGAGAAAAGCACAATCTTCCTGTTCGGCAAATGCATCCAATGTCATGTTTACAGAATGAAATATCATGTTTTTTCAGGTTTCTTAAGCTTTCTTCCTAGAAAACTGGAATGTGTGGGGGATTTGACTCCAGGTGGAACCAATTAGCGTTTGGCAGCTAAAAACAAAAATTTACATGCTAAAGTGGATTCAAAACCTTAAAGTCCATAGAAAATGTCCAGAAAACACAAACACACAGAGAGGCTGTAGCAAGATCTGGGATTGAGATAGCCACAACACACCAGATAGTTTTGTTTTCATCCAGGAGTATCTGGACAAATTGTTGTGGATTTCGGGTGAAATTTAACCAAAAATCACCGTGAAAGTGGTTTTGGAAAAAAGCACAATCTTCCTGTTTGGCAAATGAATCCAATGTCATGTTTACAGAAAGAAATATCATGTTTTCTCAGGTTTCAGAAGCTTTCTTCCTAGAAAACTCGAATGTGTGGAGGATTTGACTCCAGGTGGAACCAATTAGCGTTTGGCAGCTAAAAACAAAAAGGGTCCTGCTAAAATGCATTCAAAACCTTAAAGTCCATAGAGAATGTCCAGAAAACACAAACACACACAGAGGCTGTACCACGATATGGGATTGAGATAGCTAAAAAACACCAGATAGTTTTGTTTTCATCCAGGAGTATCTGGACAAATTGTTGTGGATTTCGGGTGAAATTTAACCAAAAATCACCGTGAAAGTGGTTTTGGAAAAAAGCACAATCTTCCTGTTTGGCAAATGAATCCAATGTCATGTTTACAGAAAGAAATATCATGTTTTCTCAGGTTTCAGAAGCTTTCTTCCTAGAAAACTCGAATGTGTGGAGGATTTGACTCCAGGTGGAACCAATTAGCGTTTGGCAGCTAAAAACAAAAAGGGTCCTGCTAAAATGCATTCAAAACCTTAAAGTCCATAGAGAATGTCCAGAAAACACAAACACACACAGAGGCTGTAGCAAGATCTGGGATTGAGATAGCTAAAAATAACCAGAGAGTTTTGTTTTCATCCAGAAGTATCTGGACAAATGGTTGTAGTTTTGAAGTGAAATTTAACCAAAAAATCACCGTGAATGTGGTTTTGGAGAAAAGCACAATCTTCCTCTTTTGCAAATGAATCCAATGTCATGTTTACAGAAAGAAATATCATGTTTTCTCAGGTTTCTGAAGCTTTCTTCCTAGAAAACTCGAATGTTTGGAGGATTTCACTCCAGGTGGAACCAATTAGCATTTGGCAGCTAAAAACGAAACCTTTAATGATAAAATGCATTCAAAACCGTAAAGTCAGTAGAGAATGTCCAGAAAACAGAAACACGCACAGAGGCTGTAGCAAGATCTGGGATTGAGATAGCCACAACACACCAGATAGTTTTGTTTTCATCCAGGAGTATCTGGACAAATTGTTGTGGATTTCGGGTGAAATTTAACCTAAAATCACCGTGAAAGTGGTTTTGGAAAAAAGCACAATCTTCCTGTTTGGCAAATGAATCCAATGTCATGTTTACAGAAAGAAATATCATGTTTTCTCAGGTTTCTGGAGCTTTCTTCCTAGAAAACTCGAATGTGTGGAGGATTTGACTCCAGGTGGAACCAATTAGCGTTTGGCAGCTAAAAACAAAAAGGGTCCTGCTAAAATGCATTCAAAACCTTAAAGTCCATAGAGAATGTCCAGAAAACACAAACACACACAGAGGCTGTAGCAAGATCTGGGATTGAGAGAGCCACAACACACCAGATAGTTTTCTTGTCATCCAGGAGTATCTGGACAAATTGTTGTAGTTTTGAAGTGGAATTTAACCAACAATCACCGTGAAAGTGGTTTTGGAGAAAAGCACAATCTTCCTGTTTGGCAAATGCATCCAATGTCATGTTTACAGAAAGAAATGTCATGTTTTCTCAGGTTTCTGGAGCTTTCTTCCTAGAAAACTCGAATGTGTGGAGGATTTGACTCCAGGTGGAACCAATTAGCGTTTGCCAGCAGAAAACAAAATGGGTCCTGCTAAAATGCATTCAAAACCCTAAAGTCCATAGAGAATGTCCAGAAAACACAAACACACACAGAGGCTGTACCAAGATCTGGGATTGAGATACCTACAAATCACCAGATAGCTTTGTTTTCATCCGGGAGTATCTGGACAAATTCTTGTAGTTTTGAAGTGAAATTTAACCAAAAAATCACCGTGAAAGTTGTTTTGGAGAAAAGCACAATCTTCCTGTTCGGCAAATGTATCCAATGTCATGTTTACAGAAAGAAATATCGTGTTTTCTCAGGTTTCTGAAGCTTTCTTCCTAGAAAACTCGAATGTGTGGAGGATTTGACTCCAGGTGGAACCAATTAGCGTTTGGAGGCTAAAAACAAAAACTTCCATGCTAAAATGCATTCAATAACGTAAAGTCCATAGAGAATGTCCAGAAAACACAAACACACACAGAGGCTGTAGCAAGATCTGGGATTGAGATAGCCACAACACACCAGACAGTTTTGTTTTCATCCAGAAGTATCTGTAAATTGTTGTGGATTTCGGGTGAAATTTAAACAAAAATCACCGTGAAAGTGGTTTTGGAGAAAAGCACAATCTTCCTGTTCGGCAAATGCATCCAATGTCATGTTTACAGAAAGAAATATCATGTTTTCTCAGGTTTCTTAACCTTTCTTCCTAGAAAACTCGAATGTGTGGAGGATTTGACTCCAGGTGGAACCAATTAGCGTTTGCCAGCAGAAAACAAAATGGGTCCTGCTAAAATGCATTCAAAACCGTAAAGTCCATAGAGAATGTCCAGAAAACACAAACACACACAGAGGCTGTAGCAACATCTGGGATTGAGATAGCCACAACACACCAGACAGTTTTGTTTTCATCCAGGAGTATCTGGACAAATTGTTGTTGTTTTGAATTGAAATTTAACCAAAAAATCAACTTGAAAGTGGTTTTGGAGAAATGCACAATCTTCCTTTTCGGCAAATACATCCAATGTCATGTTTACAGCAAGAAATATCATGTTTTCTCAGGTTTCTGAAGCTTTCTTCCTAGAAAACTCGAATGTGTGGAGGATTTGACTCCAGGTGGAACCAATTAGCGTTTGGCAGCAAAAAACAAAACCTTACATGTTAAAATGCATTCAAAACCGTAAAGTCCATAGAGAATGTCCAGAAAACACAAACACACACAGAGGCTGTAGCAATATCTGGGATTGAGATAGCCACAACACACCAGATAGTTTTGTTTTCATCCAGAAGTATCTGTAAATTGTTGTGGATTTTGGGTGAAATTTAACCAACAATCACCGTGAAAGTGGTTTTGGAGAAAAGCACAATCTTCCTGTTCGGCAAATGCATCCAATGTCATGTTTCCAGAAAGAAATATCATGTTTTCTCAGGTTTCTGAAGCTTTCTTCCTAGAAAACTCGAATGTGTGGAGGATTTGACTCCAGGTGGAACCAATTAGCGTTTGGAAGCTAAAAACAAAAACTTACATGCTAAAATGCATTCAAAACCGTAAAGTACATAGAGAATGTCCAGAAAACACAAACACACACAGAGGCTGTAGCAATATCTGGGATTGAGATAGCCACAACACACCAGATAGTTTTGTTTACATCCAGGAGTATCTGGACAAATTGTTGTGGATTTCGGTTGAAATTTAACCAACAATCACCGTGAAAGTGGTTTTGGAGAAAAGCACAATCTTCCTGTTCGGCAAATGCATCCAATGTCATGTTTACAGAAAGAAATGTCATGTTTTCTCAGGTTTCTGGAGCTTTCTTCCTAGAAAACTCGAATGTGTGGAGGATTTGACTCCAGGTGGAACCAATTAGCGTTTGGCAGCTAAAAACAACACCTTACATGCTAAAATGCATTCAAAACCGTAAAGTCCACAGAGAATGTCCAGAAAACACAAACACACACAGAGGCTGTAGCAAGATCTGGGATTGAGATAGCTACAAATCACCAGATAGTTTTGTTTCATCCAGTACTATCTGGACAAATTGTTGTGGATTTCGGGTGAAATTTAATAAAAATCACCGTGAAAGTGGTTTTGGAGAAAAGCACAATCTTCCTGTTCGGCAAATGCATCCAATGTCATGTTTGCAGAGAGAAATATCATGTTTTCTCAGGTTTCTGAAGCTTTCTTCCTAGAAAACTCGAATGTGTGGAGGATTTGACTCCAGGTGGAACCAATTAGCGTTTGCCAGCAAAAAACAAAAAGGGTCCTGCTAAAATGCATTCAAAACCTTAAAGTACATACAGAATGTCCAGAAAACACAAACACACACAGAGGCTGTAGCAAGATCTGGGATTGAGATAGCCACAACACACCAGATAGTTTTGTTTTCATCCAGGAGTATCTGGACAAATTGTTGTAGTTTTGAAGTGAAATTTAACCAAAAAATCACCGTGAAAGTGGTTTTGGAGAAAAGCACAATCTTCCTGTTCGGCAAATGCATCCAATGTCATGTTTGCAGAAAGAAATATCATGTTTTCTCAGGTTTCAGAAGCTTTCTTCCTAGAAAACTCGAATGAGTGGAGGATTTGACTCCAGGTGGAACCAATTAGCGTATGGCAGCTAAAAACAAAACCTTACATGCTAAAACGCATTCAAAACCATAAATACCATAGAGAATGTCCGGAAAACACAAACACACACAGAGGCTGTAGCAAGATCTGGGATTGAGATAGCCACAACACACCAGATAGTTTTGTTTTCATCCAGAAGTACCTGGAAAAATTGTTGTAGTTTTGAAGTGAAATTTAACCAAAAAATCACCGTGAAAGTGGTTTTGGAGAAAAGCACAATCTTCCTGTGCGGGAATTGCATCCAATGTCAGGTTTACAAATACAAATATCATATTTTCTCAGGTTTCTGAAGCTTTCTTCCTAGAAAACTCGAATGTGTGGAGGATTTGACTCCAGGTGGAACCAATTAGCGTTTGCAGCAGAAAACATAAAGGGTCCTGCTAAAATGCATTCAAAAGCTTAAAGTCCATAGAGAATGTCCAGAAAACACAAACACACACAGAGGCTGTACCAAGATCTGGGATTGAGATACCTACAAATCACCAGATAGCTTTGTTTTCATCCGGGAGTATCTGGACAAATTCTTGTAGTTTTGAAGTGAAATTTAACCAAAAAATCACCGTGAAAGTTGTTTTGGAGAAAAGCACAATCTTCCTGTTCGGCAAATGTATCCAATGTCATGTTTACAGAAAGAAATATCGTGTTTTCTCAGGTTTCTGAAGCTTTCTTCCTAGAAAACTCGAATGTGTGGAGGATTTGACTCCAGGTGGAACCAATTAGCGTTTGGAGGCTAAAAACAAAAACTTCCATGCTAAAATGCATTCAATAACGTAAAGTCCATAGAGAATGTCCAGAAAACACAAACACACACAGAGGCTGTAGCAAGATCTGGGATTGAGATAGCCACAACACACCAGACAGTTTTGTTTTCATCCAGAAGTATCTGTAAATTGTTGTGGATTTCGGGTGAAATTTAAACAAAAATCACCGTGAAAGTGGTTTTGGAGAAAAGCACAATCTTCCTGTTCGGCAAATGCATCCAATGTCATGTTTACAGAAAGAAATATCATGTTTTCTCAGGTTTCTTAACCTTTCTTCCTAGAAAACTCGAATGTGTGGAGGATTTGACTCCAGGTGGAACCAATTAGCGTTTGCCAGCAGAAAACAAAATGGGTCCTGCTAAAATGCATTCAAAACCGTAAAGTCCATAGAGAATGTCCAGAAAACACAAACACACACAGAGGCTGTAGCAACATCTGGGATTGAGATAGCCACAACACACCAGACAGTTTTGTTTTCATCCAGGAGTATCTGGACAAATTGTTGTTGTTTTGAATTGAAATTTAACCAAAAAATCAACTTGAAAGTGGTTTTGGAGAAATGCACAATCTTCCTTTTCGGCAAATACATCCAATGTCATGTTTACAGCAAGAAATATCATGTTTTCTCAGGTTTCTGAAGCTTTCTTCCTAGAAAACTCGAATGTGTGGAGGATTTGACTCCAGGTGGAACCAATTAGCGTTTGGCAGCAAAAAACAAAACCTTACATGTTAAAATGCATTCAAAACCGTAAAGTCCATAGAGAATGTCCAGAAAACACAAACACACACAGAGGCTGTAGCAATATCTGGGATTGAGATAGCCACAACACACCAGATAGTTTTGTTTTCATCCAGAAGTATCTGTAAATTGTTGTGGATTTTGGGTGAAATTTAACCAACAATCACCGTGAAAGTGGTTTTGGAGAAAAGCACAATCTTCCTGTTCGGCAAATGCATCCAATGTCATGTTTCCAGAAAGAAATATCATGTTTTCTCAGGTTTCTGAAGCTTTCTTCCTAGAAAACTCGAATGTGTGGAGGATTTGACTCCAGGTGGAACCAATTAGCGTTTGGAAGCTAAAAACAAAAACTTACATGCTAAAATGCATTCAAAACCGTAAAGTACATAGAGAATGTCCAGAAAACACAAACACACACAGAGGCTGTAGCAATATCTGGGATTGAGATAGCCACAACACACCAGATAGTTTTGTTTACATCCAGGAGTATCTGGACAAATTGTTGTGGATTTCGGTTGAAATTTAACCAACAATCACCGTGAAAGTGGTTTTGGAGAAAAGCACAATCTTCCTGTTCGGCAAATGCATCCAATGTCATGTTTACAGAAAGAAATGTCATGTTTTCTCAGGTTTCTGGAGCTTTCTTCCTAGAAAACTCGAATGTGTGGAGGATTTGACTCCAGGTGGAACCAATTAGCGTTTGGCAGCTAAAAACAACACCTTACATGCTAAAATGCATTCAAAACCGTAAAGTCCACAGAGAATGTCCAGAAAACACAAACACACACAGAGGCTGTAGCAAGATCTGGGATTGAGATAGCTACAAATCACCAGATAGTTTTGTTTCATCCAGTACTATCTGGACAAATTGTTGTGGATTTCGGGTGAAATTTAATAAAAATCACCGTGAAAGTGGTTTTGGAGAAAAGCACAATCTTCCTGTTCGGCAAATGCATCCAATGTCATGTTTGCAGAGAGAAATATCATGTTTTCTCAGGTTTCTGAAGCTTTCTTCCTAGAAAACTCGAATGTGTGGAGGATTTGACTCCAGGTGGAACCAATTAGCGTTTGCCAGCAAAAAACAAAAAGGGTCCTGCTAAAATGCATTCAAAACCTTAAAGTACATACAGAATGTCCAGAAAACACAAACACACACAGAGGCTGTAGCAAGATCTGGGATTGAGATAGCCACAACACACCAGATAGTTTTGTTTTCATCCAGGAGTATCTGGACAAATTGTTGTAGTTTTGAAGTGAAATTTAACCAAAAAATCACCGTGAAAGTGGTTTTGGAGAAAAGCACAATCTTCCTGTTCGGCAAATGCATCCAATGTCATGTTTGCAGAAAGAAATATCATGTTTTCTCAGGTTTCAGAAGCTTTCTTCCTAGAAAACTCGAATGAGTGGAGGATTTGACTCCAGGTGGAACCAATTAGCGTATGGCAGCTAAAAACAAAACCTTACATGCTAAAACGCATTCAAAACCATAAATACCATAGAGAATGTCCGGAAAACACAAACACACACAGAGGCTGTAGCAAGATCTGGGATTGAGATAGCCACAACACACCAGATAGTTTTGTTTTCATCCAGAAGTACCTGGAAAAATTGTTGTAGTTTTGAAGTGAAATTTAACCAAAAAATCACCGTGAAAGTGGTTTTGGAGAAAAGCACAATCTTCCTGTGCGGGAATTGCATCCAATGTCAGGTTTACAAATACAAATATCATATTTTCTCAGGTTTCTGAAGCTTTCTTCCTAGAAAACTCGAATGTGTGGAGGATTTGACTCCAGGTGGAACCAATTAGCGTTTGCAGCAGAAAACATAAAGGGTCCTGCTAAAATGCATTCAAAAGCTTAAAGTCCATAGAGAATGTCCAGAAAACACAAACACACACAGAGGCTGTAGCAACATCTGGGATTGAGATAGCCACAACACACCAGACAGTTTTGTTTTCATCCAGGAGTATCTGGACAAATTGTTGTTGTTTTGAATTGAAATTTAACCAAAAAATCAACTTGAAAGTGGTTTTGGAGAAATGCACAATCTTCCTTTTCGGCAAGTACATCCAATGTCATGTTTACAGCAAGAAATATCATGTTTTCTCAGGTTTCTGAAGCTTTCTTCCTAGAAAACTCGAATGTGTGGAGGATTTGACTCCAGGTGGAACCAATTAGCGTTTGGCAGCAAAAAACAAAACCTTACATGCTAAAATGCATTCAAAACCGTAAAGTCCATAGAGAATGTCCAGAAAACACAAACACACACAGAGGCTGTAGCAATATCTGGGATTGAGATAGCCACAACACACCAGATAGTTTTGTTTTCATCCAGAAGTATCTGTAAATTGTTGTGGATTTCGGGTGAAATTTAATAAAAATCACCGTGAAAGTGGTTTTGGAGAAAAGCACAATCTTCCTGTTCGGCAAATGCATCCAATGTCATGTTTGCAGAGAGAAATATCATGTTTTCTCAGGTTTCTGAAGCTTTCTTCCTAGAAAACTCGAATGTGTGGAGGATTTGACTCCAGGTGGAACCAATTAGCGTTTGCCAGCAAAAAACAAAAAGGGTCCTGCTAAAATGCATTCAAAACCTTAAAGTACATACAGAATGTCCAGAAAACACAAACACACACAGAGGCTGTAGCAAGATCTGGGATTGAGATAGCCACAACACACCAGATAGTTTTGTTTTCATCCAGGAGTATCTGGACAAATTGTTGTAGTTTTGAAGTGAAATTTAACCAAAAAATCACCGTGAAAGTGGTTTTGGAGAAAAGCACAATCTTCCTGTTCGGCAAATGCATCCAATGTCATGTTTGCAGAAAGAAATATCATGTTTTCTCAGGTTTCAGAAGCTTTCTTCCTAGAAAACTCGAATGAGTGGAGGATTTGACTCCAGGTGGAACCAATTAGCGTATGGCAGCTAAAAACAAAACCTTACATGCTAAAACGCATTCAAAACCATAAATACCATAGAGAATGTCCGGAAAACACAAACACACACAGAGGCTGTAGCAAGATCTGGGATTGAGATAGCCACAACACACCAGATAGTTTTGTTTTCATCCAGAAGTACCTGGAAAAATTGTTGTAGTTTTGAAGTGAAATTTAACCAAAAAATCACCGTGAAAGTGGTTTTGGAGAAAAGCACAATCTTCCTGTGCGGGAATTGCATCCAATGTCAGGTTTACAAATACAAATATCATATTTTCTCAGGTTTCTGAAGCTTTCTTCCTAGAAAACTCGAATGTGTGGAGGATTTGACTCCAGGTGGAACCAATTAGCGTTTGCAGCAGAAAACATAAAGGGTCCTGCTAAAATGCATTCAAAAGCTTAAAGTCCATAGAGAATGTCCAGAAAACACAAACACAAACAGAGGCTGTAGCAACATCTGGGATTGAGATAGCCACAACACACCAGACAGTTTTGTTTTCATCCAGGAGTATCTGGACAAATTGTTGTTGTTTTGAATTGAAATTTAACCAAAAAATCAACTTGAAAGTGGTTTTGGAGAAATGCACAATCTTCCTTTTCGGCAAGTACATCCAATGTCATGTTTACAGCAAGAAATATCATGTTTTCTCAGGTTTCTGAAGCTTTCTTCCTAGAAAACTCGAATGTGTGGAGGATTTGACTCCAGGTGGAACCAATTAGCGTTTGGCAGCAAAAAACAAAACCTTACATGCTAAAATGCATTCAAAACCGTAAAGTCCATAGAGAATGTCCAGAAAACACAAACACACACAGAGGCTGTAGCAATATCTGGGATTGAGATAGCCACAACACACCAGATAGTTTTGTTTTCATCCAGAAGTATCTGTAAATTGTTGTGGATTTTGGGTGAAATTTAACCAAAAATCACCGTGAAAGTGGTTTTGGAGAAAAGCACAATCTTCCTGTTTGGCAAATGCATCCAATGTCATGTTTACAGAAAGAAATATCATGTTTTCTCAGGTTTCTGGAGCTTTCTTCCTAGAAAACTCGAATGTGTGGAGTATTTGACTCCAGGTGGAACTAATTAGCGTTTGCAAGCAGAAAACAAAAAGGGTCCTGCTAAAATGCATTCAAATCTTAAAGTCCATAGAGAATGTCCAGAAAACACAAACACACACAGAGGCTGTAGTAAGATCTGGGATTGAGATAGCCACAACACACCAGATAGTTTTGTTGTCATCCAGGAGTATCTCGACAAATCGTTGTGGATTTTGGGTGAAATTTAACCAAAAATCACCGCGAAAGTGGTTTTGTAGAAAAGCACAATCTTCCTGTTCGGCAAATGTATCCAATGTCATGTTTACAGAAAGAAATATCATGTTTTTTCAGGTTTCTGGAGCTTTCTTCCTAGAAAACTCGAATGTGTGGAGGATTTGACTCCAGGTGGAACCAATTAGCGTTTGGCAGCTAAAAACAAAAACTTACATGCTAAAGTGCATTCAAAACCGTAAAGTCCATAGAGAATGTCCAGAAAACACAAACACACACAGAGGCTGTAGCAAGATCTGGGATTGAGATAGCCAAAACACACCAGATAGTTTTGTTTTCATCCAGGAGTATCTGGACAAATTGTTGTGGATTTTGGTTGAAATTTATCCAAAATTCACCGTGAAAGTGGTTTTGGAGAAAGCACAATCTTCCTATTCGGCAAATGCATCCAATGTCATGTTTACAGAAAGAAATATCATGTTTTCTCAGGTTTCTGGAGCTTTCTTCCTAGAAAACTCGAATGTGTGGAGGATTTGACTCCAGGTGGAACCAATTAGCGTTTGGCAGCTAAAAATAAAAAACTTACATGCTAAAATGCATTCAAAACTATAAAGTACATAGAGAATGTCCAGAAAACACAAACACACACAGAGGCTGTAGCAAGATCTGGGATTGAGATAGCCACAACACACCAGATAGTTTTGTTTTCATCCAGGAGTATCTGGACAAATTGTTGTAGTTTTGAAGAGAAATTTAACCAAAAAATCACCGTGAAAGTGGTTTTGGAGAAAAGCACAATCTTCCTGTACGGCCAATGCATCCAATGTCATGTTTCCAGAAAGAAATATCATTTTTTCTCAGGTTTCTGGAGCTTTCTTCCTAGAAAACTCGAATGTGTGGAGGATTTGACTCCAGGTGGAACCAATTAGCGTTTGGCAGCTAAAAACAAAAACTTACATGCTAAAATGCATTCAAAAGTGCAAAGTACATAGAGAATGTCCAGAAAACACAAACAAACACAGAGGCTGTAGCAAGATCAGGGATTGAGATAGCCACAACACACCAGATAGTTTTGTTTTCATCCAGGAGTATCTGGACAAATCGTTGTGGATTTTAGGTGAAAATTAACCAAAAATCACCGTGAAAGTGGTTTTGGAGAAAAGCACAATCTTCCTGTTCGGCAAATGCATCCAATGTCATGTTTAGAGAAAGAAATATCATGTTTTCTCAGGTTTCTGAAGCTTTCTTCCTAGAAAACTCGAATGTGTGGAGGATTTGACTCCAGGTGGAACCAATTAGCGTTTGCCAGCAGAAAACAAAACCTTACATGCTAAAATGCATTCAAAACCATAAAGTCCATAGAGAATGTCCAGAAAACACAAACACACACCGAGGCTGTAACTAGATCTGGGATTGAGATACCCACAACACACCAGATAGTTTTGTTTTCATCCAGTAGTATCTGGACAAATCGTTGTGGATTTTGGGAGAAATGTAACCAAAAATCACCGTGAAAGTGGTTTTGGAGAAAAGCACAATCTTCCTGTTTGGCAAATGCATCCAATGTCATGTTTACAGAAAGAAATATCATGTTTTCTCAGGTTTCTGGAGCTTTCTTCCTAGAAAACTCGAATGTGTGGAGAATTTGACTCCAGGTGGAACCAATTAGCGTTTGCCAGCTAAAAACAAAAAGGGTCCTGCTAAAATGCATTCAAAAGCGTAAAGTCCATAGACAATGTCCAGAAAACACAAACACACACAGAGGCTGTAGAAAGATCTGGGATTGAGATAGCCACAACACACCAGATAGTTTTGTTGTCATCCAGGGGTATCTGGACAAATTGTTGTGGATTTTGGTTGAAATTTATCCAAAATTCACCGTGAAAGTGGTTTTGGAGAAAGCACAATCTAATCTTCCTATTCGGCAAATGCATCCAATATCATGTTTACAGAAAGAAATATCATGTTTTTTCAGGTTCCTGAAGCATTCTTCCTAGAAAACTCGAATGTGTGCAGGATTTGACCCCAGGTGGAACCAATTAGCGTTTGGCAGCTAAAAACAAAGACTTACATGCTAAAATGCATTCAAAACTGTAAAGTACATAGAGAATGTCCAGAAAACACAAACAAACACAGCGGCTGTAGCAAGATCTGGGATTGAGATAGCCACAACACACCAGATAGTTTTGTTTTCATCCAGGAGTATCTGGACAAATTGTTGTAGTTTTGAAGTAAAATTTAACCAAAAAATCACCGTGAAAGTGGTTTTGGAGAAAAGCACAATCTTCCTGTTCGGCAAATGCATCCAATGTCATGTTTACAGAAAAAATATCATGTTTTC
Organism: Oryctolagus cuniculus; assembly: GCF_964237555.1. Taxonomy (NCBI): domain Eukaryota; kingdom Metazoa; phylum Chordata; class Mammalia; order Lagomorpha; family Leporidae; genus Oryctolagus; species Oryctolagus cuniculus. The sequence continues at coordinate 1,307,153 of NC_091447.1, read as the reverse complement.
TCAGGTTTCTGGAGCTTTCTTCCTAGAAAACTCGAATGTGTGGAGGATTTGACTCCAGGTGGAACCAATTAGCGTTTGCCAGCTAAAAACAAAAAGGGTCCTGCTAAAATGCATTCAAAACTGTAAAGTCTATAGAGAATGTCCAGAAAACACAAACACACACAGAGGCTGTAGCAAGATCTGGGATTGAGATAGCCACAACAAACCAGATAGTTTTGTTTACATCCAGGAGTATCTGGACAAATTGTTGTGGATTTCCGGTGAAATTTATCCAAAATTCAACTTGAAAGTCGTTTTGGAGAAAGCACAATCTTCTTATTCGGCAAATGCATCCAATGTCATGTTTACAGAAAGAAATATCATGTTTTCTCAGGTTTCTGAAGCATTCTTCCTAGAAAACTCGAATGTGTGGAGGATTTGACTCCAGGTGGAACCAATTAGCGTTTGGCAGCTAAAAACAAAAACTTACATGCTAAAATGCATTCAAAACTGTAAAGTGCATAGAGCATGTCCAGAAAACAGAAACAAACACAGAGGCTGTAGCAAGATCTGGGATTGAGATAGCCACAACAAACCAGATAGTTTTGTTTACATCCAGGAGTATCTGGACAAATTGTTGTGGATTTCCGGTGAAATTTATCCAAAATTCAACTTGAAAGTCGTTTTGGAGAAAGCACAATCTTCTTATTCGGCAAATGCATCCAATGTCATGTTTACAGAAAGAAATATCATGTTTCCTCAGGATTCTGAAGCTTTCTTCCTAGAAAACTCGAATGTGTGGAGGATTTGACTCCAGGTGGAACCAATTAGCGTTTGTCAGCATAAAACAAAAAGGGTCCATCTAAAATGCCTTCAAAACATTAAAGTCCATACAGAATGTCCAGAAAACACAAACACACACAGAGGCTGTAGCAGTATCTGGGATTGAGATAGCTAAAAATCACCAGATATCTTTGTTTTCATCCAGGAGTATCTGGACAAATTGTTCTGGATTTCGGGTGAAATTTAACAAAAATCACCGTGAATGTGGTTTTGGAGAAAAGCACAATCTTCCTGTTCGGCAAATGCATCCAATGTCATGTTTACAGAAAGAAATATCATGTTTTCTCAGGTTTCTGAAGCTTTCTTCCTAGAAAACTCGAATGTGTGCAGGATTTGACTCCAGGTGGAACCAATTAGCGTTTGCCAGCAGAAAACAAAATGGTTCCTGCTAAAATGCATTCAAAACCATGAAGTCCATAGAGAATGTCCAGAAAACACAAACACACACGGAGGCTGTAGCAAGATCTGGGATTGAGATAGCTACAAATCACCAGATAGTTTTGTTTTCATCCAGGAGTATCTAGACAAATTGTTGTAGTTTTGAAGTGAAATTTAACCAAAAAATCACCTTGAAAGTGGTTTTGGAGAAAAGCACAATCTTCCTGTTCGGCAAATGCATCCAATATCATGTTTACAAATACAAATATCATGTTTTCTCAGGTTTCTGAAGCTTTCTTCCTAGCAAACTCGAATGTGTGGAGGATTTCACTACGGGTGGAACCAATTAGCGTTTGCCAGCTAAAAACAAAAACTTACATGCTAAACTGCATTCAAAACCGTAAAGTCCATAGAGAATGCCCATAAAACACAAAAACACCGAGGCTGTAGCAACATCTGGGATTGATATAGCTAAAAATCAACAGATAGTTTTGTGTTCATCCAGGAGTATCTGGACAAATTGTTGTAGTTTTGAAGAGAAATTTAACCAAAGAATCACCTTGAAAGTGGTTTTGGAGAAAAGCACAATCTTCCTTTTCGGCAAATGCATCCAATGTCATGTTTACAGAAAGAAATATCATGTTTTCTCAGGTTTCTGAGGCTTACTTCCTAGAAAACTCGAATGTGTGGAGGATTTGACTCCAGGTGGAACCAATTAGCGTTTGGCAGCTAAAAACAAAAACTTACATGATAAAATGCATTCAAAACCGTACAGTCCATAGAGAATGTCCAGAAAACACAAACACAGAGGCTGTAGCAAGATCTGGGATTGAGATAGCCACAACACACCAGATAGTTTTGTTTTCATCCAGGAGTATCTGGACAAATTGTTGTGGATTTCAGGTGAAATTTAACCAAAAATCACCGTGAAAGTGGTTTTGGAGAAAAGCACAATCTTCCTGTTTGGCAAATGCATCCAATGTCATGTTTACAGAAAGAAATATCATATTTTCTCAGGTTTCTGGAGCTTTCTTCCTAGAAAACTCGAATGTGTGGAGGTTTTGACTGCAGGTGGATCCAGTTAGCGTTTGGCAGCTAAAAGCAAAAACTTACATGATAAAATGCATTCAAAACCGTACAGTCCATAGAGAATGTCCAGAAAACACAAACACACACAGAGGCTGTAGCAAGATCTGGGGTTGAGATAACTAAAAATCACCAGATATCTTTGTTTTCATCCAGGAGTATCTGGACAAATTGTTGTAGTTTTGAAGTGAAATTTAACCAAAAAATCACCTTGAAAGTGGTTTTGGAGAAAAGCACAATCTTCCTGTTCGGCAAATGCATCCAATGTCATGTTTACAGAAAGAAATATCATGTTTTCTCAGGTTTCTGAAGCTTTCTTCCTAGAAAACTCGAATGTGTGGAGGATTTGACTCCAGGTGGAACCAATTAGCGTTTGGCAGCTAAAAACAAAACCCTACATGCTAAAAGGCATTCAAAACTGTAAAGTCCATAGAGAATGTCCAGAAAACACAAACACACACAGAGGCTGTAGCAAGATCTGGGATTGAGATAGCCACAACACACCAGATAGATTTGTTTTCATCCAGGAGTTTGTGGACAAATTGTTGTACTTTGAAGTGAAATTTAACCAAAAAATCACCGTGAAAGTGGTTTTGGGGAAAAGCACAATCTTCCTGTTCGGCAAATGCATCCAATGTCATGTTTACAGAAAGAAATATCATGTTTTCTCAGGTTTCTGAAGCTTTCTTCCTAGAAAACTCGAATGTGTGGAGCATTTGACTCCAGGGGGAACCAATTAGCGTTTGCCAGCAGAAAACAAAATGGTTCCTGCTAAAATGCATTCAAAACCATGAAGTCCATAGAGAATGTCCAGAAAACACAAACACACATAGAGGCTGTAGCAAGATCTGGGATTGAGATAGCTACAAATCACCAGATAGTTTTGCTTTCATCCAGGAGTATCTAGACAAATTGTTGTAGTTTTGAAGTGAAATTTAACCAAAAAATCACCTTGAAAGTGGTTTTGGAGAATAGCACAATCTTACTGTTCGGCAAATGCATCCAATGTCATGTTTACAAATACAAATATCATGTTTTCTCAGGTTTCTGAAGCTTTTTTCCTAGAAAACTCGAATGTGTGGAGGATTTCACTACGGGTGGAACCAATTAGCGTTTGCAAGCTGAAAACGAAAACTTACATGCTAAAATGCATTCAAAACTTTAAAGTCCATAGAGAATGACCATAAAACACAAACAAACACAGAGGCTGTAGCAAGATCTGGGATTGATATAGCCACAACACACCAGATAGTTTTGTTTCATCCAGGAGTATCTGGAAATTGTTGTGGATTTCGGGTGAAATTTAACCAAAAATCACCGTGAAAGTAGTTTTGGAGAAAAGCACATTCTTCCTGTTTGGCAAATGCATCCAATGTCATGTTTACAGAAAAAATATCATGTTTTCTCTGGTTTCTGAAGCTTTCTTCCTAGAAAACTCGAATGTGTGGAGGATTTGACTCCAGGTGGAACCAATTAGCGTTTGGCAGCTAAAAACAAAAACTTACATGCTAAAATGCATTCAAAACCTTAAAGTCCATAGAGAATGTCCAGAAAACACAAACACACACAGAGGCTGTAGCAAGATCTGGGGTTGAGATAACTAAAAATTACCAGATATCTTTGTTTTCATCCAGGAGTATCTGGACAAATTGTTGTAGTTTTGAAGTGAAATTTAACCAAAAAATCACCTTGAATATGGTTTTGGAGAAAAGCACAATCTTCCTGTTTGGCAAATGCATCCAATGTCATGTTTACAGAAAGAAATATCATGTTTTCTCAGGTTTCTGAAGCTTTCTTCCTAGAAAACTCGAATGTGTGGAGGATTTGACTCCAGGTGGAACCAATTAGCGTTTGGCAGCTAAAAACAAAACCCTACATGCTAAAAGGCATTCAAAACTGTAAAGTCCATAGAGAATGTCCATAAAACACAAACAAACACAGAGGCTGTAGCAAGATCTGGGATTGATATAGCCACAAAACACCAGACAGTTTTGTTTCATCCAGGAGTATCTGGAAATTGTTGTGGATTTCGGGTGAAATTTAACCAAAAATCACCGTGAAAGTAGTTTTGGAGAAAAGCACATTCTTCCTGTTTGGCAAATGCATCCAATGTCATGTTTACAGAAAGATATATCATGTTTTCATAGGTTTCTGAAGCTTTCTTCCTAGCAAACTCGAATGTGTGGAGGATTTGACTCCAGGTGGAACCAGTTAGCGTTTGGCAGCTAAAAACAAAACCTTCCATGCTAAAATGCATTCAAAACCGTAAAGTCCATAGAGAATGCCCATAAAACACAAACACACCGAGGCTGTAGCAAGATCTGGGATTGAGATAGCTAAAAATCACCAGATAGTTTTGTTTTCATCCAGGAGTATCTGGACAAATTGTTGTAGTTTTGAAGTGAAATTTAACCAAAAAATCACCATGAAAGTGGTTTTGGAGAAAAGCACAATCTTCCTGTTCGGCAAATGCATCCAATGTCATGTTTACAGAAAAAATATCATGTTTTCTCTGGTTTCTGAAGCTTTCTTCCTAGAAAACTCGAATGTGTGGAGGATTTGACTCCAGGTGGAACCAATTAGCGTTTGGCAGCTAAAAACAAAACCCTACATGCTAAAAGGCATTCAAAACTTTAAAGTCCATAGAGAATGACCATAAAACACAAACAAACACAGAGGCTGTAGCAAGATCTGGGATTGATATAGCCACAAAACACCAGACAGTTTTGTTTCATCCAGGAGTATCTGGAAATTGTTGTGGATTTCGGGTGAAATTTAACCAAAAATCACCGTGAAAGTAGTTTTGGAGAAAAGCACATTCTTCCTGTTTGGCAAATGCATCCAATGTCATGTTTACAGAAAGAAATATCATGTTTTCATAGGTTTCTGAAGCTTTCTTCCTAGCAAACTCGAATGTGTGGAGGATTTGACTCCAGGTGGAACCAGTTAGCGTTTGGCAGCTAAAAACAAAACCTTCCATGCTAAAATGCATTCAAAACCGTAAAGTCCATAGAGAATGCCCATAAAACACAAACACACCGAGGCTGTAGCAAGATCTGGGATTGAGATAGCTAAAAATCACCAGATAGTTTTGTTTTCATCCAGGAGTATCTGGACAAATTGTTGTAGTTTTGAAGTGAAATTTAACCAAAAAATCACCATGAAAGTGGTTTTGGAGAAAAGCACAATCTTCCTGTTCGGCAAATGCATCCAATGTCATGTTTACAGAAAAAATATCATGTTTTCTCTGGTTTCTGAAGCTTTCTTCCTAGAAAACTCGAATGTGTGGAGGATTTGACTCCAGATGGAACCAATTAGCGTTTGGCAGCTAAAAACAAAAACTTACATGCTAAAATGCATTCAAAACCTTAAAGTCCATAGAGAATGTCCAGAAAACACAAACACACACAGAGGCTGTAGCAAGATCTGGGGTTGAGATAACTAAAAATTACCAGATATCTTTGTTTTCATCCAGGAGTATCTGGACAAATTGTTGTAGTTTTGAAGTGAAATTTAACCAAAAAATCACCTTGAATATGGTTTTGGAGAAAAGCACAATCTTCCTGTTTGGCAAATGCATCCAATGTCATGTTTACAGAAAGAAATATCATGTTTTCTCAGGTTTCTGAAGCTTTGTTCCTAGAAAACTCGAATGTGTGGAGGATTTGACTCCAGGTGGAACCAATTAGCGTTTGGCAGCTAAAAACAAAACCCTACATGCTAAAAGGCATTCAAAACTGTAAAGTCCATAGAGAATGTCCAGAAAACACAAACACACACAGAGGCTGTAGCAAGATTTGGGATTGAGATAGCCACAACACACCAGATAGTTTTGTTTTCATCCAGGGGTATCTGGACAAATTGTTGTGGATTTCAGGTGAAATTTAACCAAAAATCACCGTGAAAGTGGTTGTGGAGAAAAGCACAATCTTTCTGTTTGGCAAATGATCCAATGTCATGTTTACAGAAAGAAATATCATGTTTTCTCAGGTTTCTGGAGCTTTCTTCCTAGAAAACTCGAATGTGTGGAGGTTTTGACTCCAGGTGGAACCAATTAGCGTTTGGCAGCTAAAAGCAAAAACTTACATGCTAAAATGAATTGAAAAATGTAAAGTGCATAGAGAATGTCCAGAAAACACAAACACACACAGAGGCTGTAGCAAGATCTGGGATTGAGATAGCCACAACACACCAGATAGTTTTGTTTTCATCCAGGAGTATCTGGAAATTGTTGTGGATTTCGGGTGAAATTTAACCAAAAATCACCGTGAAGGTAGTTTTGGAGGAAAGCACAATCTTCCTGTTTGGCAAATGCATCCAATGTCATGTTTACAGAAAGAAATATCATGTTTTCTCAGGTTTCTGAAGCTTTCTTCCTAGCAAACTCGAATGTGTGGAGGATTTGACCAGGTGGAACCAATTAGCGTTTGGCAGTTAAAAAAAAAAACGTACATGCTAAACTGCATTCAAAACCGTAAAGTCCATAGAGAATGCCCATAAAACACAAAAACACCGAGGCTGTAGCAACATCTGGGATTGAGATAGCTAAAAATCACCAGATAGTTTTGTGTTCATCCAGGAGTATCTGGACAAATTGTTGTAGTTTTGAAGAGAAATTTAACCAAAGAATCACCTTGAAAGTGGTTTTGGAGAAAAGCACAATCTTCCTTTTCGGCAAATAAATCCAATGTCATGTTTACAGAAAGAAATATCATGTTTTCTCAGGTTTCTGAGGCTTACTTCCTAGAAAACCCGAATGTGTGGAGGATTTGACTCCAGGTGGAACCAATTAGCGTTTGGCAGCTAAAAACAAAAACTTACATGCTAAAATGCATTCAAAACCGTACAGTCCATAGAGAATGTCCAGAAAACACAAACACAGAGGCTGTAGCAAGATCTGGGATTGAGATAGCCACAACACACCAGATAGTTTTGTTTTCATCCAGGAGTATCTGGACAAATTGTTGTGGATTTCATGTGAAATTTAACCAAAAATCACCGTGAAAGTGGTTGTGGAGAAAAGCACAATCTTCCTGTTTGGCAAATGCATCCAATGTCATGTTTACAGAAAGAAATATCATATTTTCTCAGGTTTCTGGAGCTTTCTTCCTAGAAAACTCGAATGTGTGGAGGTTTTGACTCCAAGTGGAACCAATTAGCGTTTGGCAGCTAAAAGCAAAAACTTACATGATAAAATGCATTCAAAACCGTACAGTCCATAGAGAATGTCCAGAAAACACAAACACACACAGAGGCTGTAGCAAGATCTGGGGTTGAGATAACTAAAAATCACCAGATATCTTTGTTTTCATGCAGGAGTATCTGGACAAATTGTTGTAGTTTTGAAGTGAAATTTAACCAAAAAATCACCTTGAAAGTGGTTTTGGAGAAAAGCACAATCTTCCTGTTCAGCAAATGCATCCAATGTCATGTTTACAGAAAGAAATATCATGTTTTCTCAGGTTTCTGAAGCTTTCGTCCTAGAAAACTCGAATGTGTGGAGGATTTGACTCCAGGTGGAACCAATTAGCGTTTGGCAGCTAAAAACAAAACCCTACATGCTAAAAGGCATTCAAAACTGTAAAGTCCATAGAGAATGTCCAGAAAACACAAACATACACAGAGGCTGTAGCAAGATCTGGGATTGAGATAGCCACAACACACCAGATAGTTTTGTTTTCATCCAGGAGTTTGTGGACAAATTGTTGTACTTTGAAGTGAAATTTAACCAAAAAATCACCGTGAAAGTGGTTTTGGGGAAAAGCACAATCTTCCTGTTCGGCAAATGCATCCAATGTCATGTTTACAGAAAGAAATATCATGTTTTCTCAGGTTTCTGAAGCTTTCTTCCTAGAAAACTCGAATGTGTGGAGCATTTGACTCCAGGGGGAACCAATTAGCGTTTGCCAGCAGAAAACAAAATGGTTCCTGCTAAAATGCATTCAAAACCATGAAGTCCATAGAGAATGTCCAGAAAACACAAACACACAGAGAGGCTGTAGCAAGATCTGGGATAGAGATAGCTACAAATCACCAGATAGTTTTGCTTTCATCCAGGAGTATCTAGACAAATTGTTGTAGTTTTGAAGTGAAATTTAACCAAAAAATCACCTTGAAAGTGGTTTTGGAGAAAAGCACAATCTTCCTGTTCGGCAAATGCATCCAATATCATGTTTACAAATACAAATATCATGTTTTCTCAGGATTCTGAAGCTTTCTTCCTAGAAAACTCGAATGTGTGGAGGATTTCACTACGGGTGGAACCAATTAGCGTTTGCAAGCTAAAAACAAAAACTTACATGCTAAAATGCATTCAAAACTTTAAAGTCCATAGAGAATGCCCATAAAACACAAACGCACACAGAGGCTGTAGCAAGATCTGGGGTTGAGATAACTAAAAATTACCAGATATCTTTGTTTTCATCCAGGAGTATCGGGACAAATTGTTGTAGTTTTGAAGTGAAATTTAACCAAAAAATCACCTTGAATATGGTTTTGGAGAAAAGCACAACCTTCCTGTTCGGCAAATGCATCCAATGTCATGTTTACAGAAAGAAATATCATGTTTTCTCAGGTTTCTGAAGCTTTCTTCCTAGAAAACTCGAATGTGTGGAGGATTTGACTCCAGCTGGAACCAATTAGCGTTTGGCAGCTAAAAACAAAACCCTATATGCTAAAACGCATTCAAAACCATAAAGTCCATAGAGAATGTCCAGAAAACACAAACACACACAGAGGCTGTAGCAAGATCTGGGATTGAGATAGCCACAACACACCAGATAGTTTTGTTTTCATCCAGGGGTATCTGGACAAATTGTTGTGGATTTCAGGTGAAATTTAACCAAAAATCACCGTGAAAGTGGTTGTGGAGAAAAGCACAATCTTCCTGTTTGGCAAATGCATCCAATGTCATGTTTACAAATACAAATGTCATATTTTCTCAGGTTTCTGAAGCTTTCTTCCTAGAAAACTCGAATGTGTGGAGGATTTGACTCCAGGTGGAACCAATTAGCGTTTGCCAGCAGAAAACTGAAAGGGTCCTGCTAAAATGCATTCGAAACCGTAAAGTCCATAGAGAATACCCAGAAAACCCAAACAAACACAGAGGCTGTAGCAAGATCTGGGATTGAGATAGCTACAAATCACTAGACAGTTTTGTTTTCATCCATGAGTATCTAGACAAATTGTTGTAGAATTGAAGTGGAATTTATCCAAAAAATCACTGTGAAAGTGGTTTTGGAGAAAAGCACAATCTTCCTGTTCGGCAAATGCATCCAATGTCATGTTTTCAGAAAGAAATATCATGTTTTCTCAGGTTTCTGGAGCTTTCTTCCTAGAAAACTCGAATGTGTGGAGGTTTTGACTCCAGGTGGAACCAATTAGCGTTTAGCAGCTAAAAACAAAAACTTACATGCTAAAATGCATTCAAAACTGTAAAGTCCTTAGAGAATGTCCAGAAAACACAAACAGATACAGAGGCTGTAGCAAGATCTGGGATTGAGATAGCCACAACACACCAGATAGTTTTGTTTTCATCCAGGATTATCTGGACAAATTGTTGTAGTTTTGAAGTGAAATTTAACCAAAAAATCACCGTGAAAGTAGTTTTGGAGAAAAGGACAATCTTCCTGATCGGTCAATGCATCAAATGTCATGTTTACAGAATGAAATATCATGTTTTTTCAGGTTTCTGAAGCTTTCGTCCTAGAAAACTGGAATGTGTGGGGGATTTGACTCCAGGTGGAACCAATTAGCGTTTGGCAGCTAAAAACAAAACCTTACATGCTAAAATGCATTCAAAACCAAAAAGTCCATAGAGAATGTCCAGAAAACACAAACAGACACAGAGGCTGTAGCAAGATCTGGGATTGAGATAGCCACAACACACCAGATAATTTTGTTTTCATCCAGGAGTATATGGACAAATTGTTGTGGATTTCAGGTGAAATTTAACCAACAATCACCGTGAAAGTGGTTGTGGAGAAAAGCACAATCTTCCTGTTTGGCAAATGCATCCAATGTCATGTTTACAGAAAGAAATATCATGTTTTCTCAGGTTTCTGGAGCTTTCTTCCTAGAAAACTCGAATGTGTGGAGGATTTGACTCCAGGTGGAACCAATTAGCGTTTGGCAGCTAAAAGCAAAAACTTACTTGCTAAAATGCATTCAAAAATGTAAAGTCCATAGAGAATGTCCAGAAAACATAAACACACACAGAGGCTGTAGCAAGATCTGGGATTGAGATAGCCACAACACACCAGATAGTTTTGTTTTCATCCAGGAGCATCTGGAAATTGTTGTGGATTTCGGGTGAAATTTAACCAAAAATCACCGTGAAAGTAGTTTTGGAGAAAAGCACAATCTTCCTGTTCGGCAAATGCATCCAATGTCATGTTTACAGAAAGAAATATCATGTTTTCTCAGGTTTCTGGAGCTCTCTTCCTAGCAAACTCGAATGTGTGGAGGATTTGACTCCAGGTGGAACCAATTAGCGTTTGGCAGCTAAAAACAAAAGCTTACATGCTAAAATGCATTCAAAACCGTAAAGTCCATAGAGAATGCCCATAAAACACAAACACACCAAGGCTGTAGCAAGATCTGGGATTGAGATAGCTAAAAATCACCAGATAGTTTTGTTTTCATCCAGGAGTATATGGACAAATTGTTGTAGTTTTGAAGTGAAATTTAACCAAAAAATCACCGTGAAAGTGGTTTTGGAGAAAAGCACAATCTTCCTGTTCAGCAAATGCATCCAATGTCATGTTTACAGAAAGAAATATCATGTTTTCTCTGGTTTCTGAAGCTTTCTTCCTAGAAATCTCGAATGTGTGGAGGATTTGACTCCAGGTGGAACCAATTAGCGTTTGGCAGCTAAAAACAAAAACTTACATGCAAAAATGCATTCAAAACCGTACAGTCCATAGAGAATGTCCAGAAAACACAAACACACACAGAGGCTGTAGCAAGATCTTTGATTGAGATAGCTACAAATCACCAGATAGTTTTGTTTTCCTCCAGGAGTATCTACACAAATTGTTGTAGTTTTGAAGTGAAATTTATCCAAAAAATCACAATGAAAGTGGTTTTGGAGAAAAGCACAATCTTCCTGTTCAGCAAATGCATCCAATGTCATGTTTACAGAAAGAAATATCATGTTTTCTTAGGTTTCTGGAGCTTTCTTCCTAGAAAACTCGAATGTGTGGAGGTTTTGACTCCAGGTGTAACCAATTAGCGTTTGGCAGCTAAGAACAAAAATGGTCCTGCTAAAATGCATTCAAAACTGTAAAGTCCTTAGAGAATGTCCAGAAAACACAAACAAACACAGAGGCTGTAGCAAGATCTGGGATTGAGATAGCCACAACACACCAGATAGTTTTGTTTTCATTCAGGATTATCTGGAAATTGTTGTGGATTTCGGGTGAAATTTAACCAAAAAATCACAGTGAAAGTGGTTTTGGAGAAAAGCACAATCTTGCTGATCGGTAAATGCTTCGAATGTCATGTTTACAGAATGAAAAATCATGTTTTCTCAGGTTTCTGAGGCTTACTTCCTAGAAAACCCGAATGTGTGGAGGATTTGACTCCAGGTGGAACCAATTAGCGTTTGGCAGCTAAAAACAAAAACTTACATGCTAAAATGCATTCAAAACCGTACAGTCCATAGAGAATGTCCAGAAAACACAAACACAGAGGCTGTAGCAAGATCTGGGGTTGAGATAACTAAAAATCACCAGATATCTTTGTTTTCATGCAGGAGTATCTGGACAAATTGTTGTAGTTTTGAAGTGAAATTTAACCAAAAAATCACCTTGAAAGTGGTTTTGGAGAAAAGCACAATCTTCCTGTTCAGCAAATGCATCCAATGTCATGTTTACAGAAAGAAATATCATGTTTTCTCAGGTTTCTGAAGCTTTCGTCCTAGAAAACTCGAATGTGTGGAGGATTTGACTCCAGGTGGAACCAATTAGCGTTTGGCAGCTAAAAACAAAACCCTACATGCTAAAAGGCATTCAAAACTGTAAAGTCCATAGAGAATGTCCAGAAAACACAAACATACACAGAGGCTGTAGCAAGATCTGGGATTGAGATAGCCACAACACACCAGATAGTTTTGTTTTCATCCAGGAGTTTGTGGACAAATTGTTGTACTTTGAAGTGAAATTTAACCAAAAAATCACCGTGAAAGTGGTTTTGGGGAAAAGCACAATCTTCCTGTTCGGCAAATGCATCCAATGTCATGTTTACAGAAAGAAATATCATGTTTTCTCAGGTTTCTGAAGCTTTCTTCCTAGAAAACTCGAATGTGTGGAGCATTTGACTCCAGGGGGAACCAATTAGCGTTTGCCAGCAGAAAACAAAATGGTTCCTGCTAAAATGCATTCAAAACCATGAAGTCCATAGAGAATGTCCAGAAAACACAAACACACAGAGAGGCTGTAGCAAGATCTGGGATAGAGATAGCTACAAATCACCAGATAGTTTTGCTTTCATCCAGGAGTATCTAGACAAATTGTTGTAGTTTTGAAGTGAAATTTAACCAAAAAATCACCTTGAAAGTGGTTTTGGAGAAAAGCACAATCTTCCTGTTCGGCAAATGCATCCAATATCATGTTTACAAATACAAATATCATGTTTTCTCAGGATTCTGAAGCTTTCTTCCTAGAAAACTCGAATGTGTGGAGGATTTCACTACGGGTGGAACCAATTAGCGTTTGCAAGCTAAAAACAAAAACTTACATGCTAAAATGCATTCAAAACTTTAAAGTCCATAGAGAATGCCCATAAAACACAAACGCACACAGAGGCTGTAGCAAGATCTGGGGTTGAGATAACTAAAAATTACCAGATATCTTTGTTTTCATCCAGGAGTATCGGGACAAATTGTTGTAGTTTTGAAGTGAAATTTAACCAAAAAATCACCTTGAATATGGTTTTGGAGAAAAGCACAACCTTCCTGTTCGGCAAATGCATCCAATGTCATGTTTACAGAAAGAAATATCATGTTTTCTCAGGTTTCTGAAGCTTTCTTCCTAGAAAACTCGAATGTGTGGAGGATTTGACTCCAGCTGGAACCAATTAGCGTTTGGCAGCTAAAAACAAAACCCTACATGCTAAAACGCATTCAAAACCATAAAGTCCATAGAGAATGTCCAGAAAACACAAACACACACAGAGGCTGTAGCAAGATCTGGGATTGAGATAGCCACAACACACCAGATAGTTTTGTTTTCATCCAGGGGTATCTGGACAAATTGTTGTGGATTTCAGGTGAAATTTAACCAAAAATCACCGTGAAAGTGGTTGTGGAGAAAAGCACAATCTTCCTGTTTGGCAAATGCATCCAATGTCATGTTTACAAATACAAATGTCATATTTTCTCAGGTTTCTGAAGCTTTCTTCCTAGAAAACTCGAATGTGTGGAGGATTTGACTCCAGGTGGAACCAATTAGCGTTTGCCAGCAGAAAACTGAAAGGGTCCTGCTAAAATGCATTCGAAACCGTAAAGTCCATAGAGAATACCCAGAAAACCCAAACAAACACAGAGGCTGTAGGAAGATCTGGGATTGAGATAGCTACAAATCACTAGACAGTTTTGTTTTCATCCATGAGTATCTAGACAAATTGTTGTAGAATTGAAGTGGAATTTATCCAAAAAATCACTGTGAAAGTGGTTTTGGAGAAAAGCACAATCTTCCTGTTCGGCAAATGCATCCAATGTCATGTTTTCAGAAAGAAATATCATGTTTTCTCAGGTTTCTGGAGCTTTCTTCCTAGAAAACTCGAATGTGTGGAGGTTTTGACTCCAGGTGGAACCAATTAGCGTTTAGCAGCTAAAAACAAAAACTTACATGCTAAAATGCATTCAAAACTGTAAAGTCCTTAGAGAATGTCCAGAAAACACAAACAGACACAGAGGCTGTAGCAAGATCTGGGATTGAGATAGCCACAACACACCAGATAGTTTTGTTTTCATCCAGGATTATCTGGACAAATTGTTGTAGTTTTGAAGTGAAATTTAACCAAAAAATCACCGTGAAAGTAGTTTTGGAGAAAAGGACAATCTTCCTGATCGGTCAATGCATCAAATGTCATGTTTACAGAATGAAATATCATGTTTTTTCAGGTTTCTGAAGCTTTCGTCCTAGAAAACTGGAATGTGTGGGGGATTTGACTCCAGGTGGAACCAATTAGCGTTTGGCAGCTAAAAACAAAACCTTACATGCTAAAATGCATTCAAAACCAAAAAGTCCATAGAGAATGTCCAGAAAACACAAACAGACACAGAGGCTGTAGCAAGATCTGGGATTGAGATAGCCACAACACACCAGATAATTTTGTTTTCATCCAGGAGTATATGGACAAATTGTTGTGGATTTCAGGTGAAATTTAACCAACAATCACCGTGAAAGTGGTTGTGGAGAAAAGCACAATCTTCCTGTTTGGCAAATGCATCCAATGTCATGTTTACAGAAAGAAATATCATGTTTTCTCAGGTTTCTGGAGCTTTCTTCCTAGAAAACTCGAATGTGTGGAGGATTTGACTCCAGGTGGAACCAATTAGCGTTTGGCAGCTAAAAGCAAAAACTTACTTGCTAAAATGCATTCAAAAATGTAAAGTCCATAGAGAATGTCCAGAAAACATAAACACACACAGAGGCTGTAGCAAGATCTGGGATTGAGATAGCCACAACACACCAGATAGTTTTGTTTTCATCCAGGAGCATCTGGAAATTGTTGTGGATTTCGGGTGAAATTTAACCAAAAATCACCGTGAAAGTAGTTTTGGAGAAAAGCACAATCTTCCTGTTCGGCAAATGCATCCAATGTCATGTTTACAGAAAGAAATATCATGTTTTCTCAGGTTTCTGGAGCTCTCTTCCTAGCAAACTCGAATGTGTGGAGGATTTGACTCCAGGTGGAACCAATTAGCGTTTGGCAGCTAAAAACAAAAGCTTACATGCTAAAATGCATTCAAAACCGTAAAGTCCATAGAGAATGCCCATAAAACACAAACACACCAAGGCTGTAGCAAGATCTGGGATTGAGATAGCTAAAAATCACCAGATAGTTTTGTTTTCATCCAGGAGTATATGGACAAATTGTTGTAGTTTTGAAGTGAAATTTAACCAAAAAATCACCGTGAAAGTGGTTTTGGAGAAAAGCACAATCTTCCTGTTCAGCAAATGCATCCAATGTCATGTTTACAGAAAGAAATATCATGTTTTCTCTGGTTTCTGAAGCTTTCTTCCTAGAAATCTCGAATGTGTGGAGGATTTGACTCCAGGTGGAACCAATTAGCGTTTGGCAGCTAAAAACAAAAACTTACATGCAAAAATGCATTCAAAACCGTACAGTCCATAGAGAATGTCCAGAAAACACAAACACACACAGAGGCTGTAGCAAGATCTTTGATTGAGATAGCTACAAATCACCAGATAGTTTTGTTTTCCTCCAGGAGTATCTACACAAATTGTTGTAGTTTTGAAGTGAAATTTATCCAAAAAATCACAATGAAAGTGGTTTTGGAGAAAAGCACAATCTTCCTGTTCAGCAAATGCATCCAATGTCATGTTTACAGAAAGAAATATCATGTTTTCTTAGGTTTCTGGAGCTTTCTTCCTAGAAAACTCGAATGTGTGGAGGTTTTGACTCCAGGTGTAACCAATTAGCGTTTGGCAGCTAAGAACAAAAATGGTCCTGCTAAAATGCATTCAAAACTGTAAAGTCCTTAGAGAATGTCCAGAAAACACAAACAAACACAGAGGCTGTAGCAAGATCTGGGATTGAGATAGCCACAACACACCAGATAGTTTTGTTTTCATTCAGGATTATCTGGAAATTGTTGTGGATTTCGGGTGAAATTTAACCAAAAAATCACAGTGAAAGTGGTTTTGGAGAAAAGCACAATCTTGCTGATCGGTAAATGCTTCGAATGTCATGTTTACAGAATGAAAAATCATGTTTTCTCAGGTTTCTGAGGCTTACTTCCTAGAAAACCCGAATGTGTGGAGGATTTGACTCCAGGTGGAACCAATTAGCGTTTGGCAGCTAAAAACAAAAACTTACATGCTAAAATGCATTCAAAACCGTACAGTCCATAGAGAATGTCCATAAAACACAAACACAGAGGCTGTAGCAAGATCTGGGATTGAGATAGCCACAACACACCAGATAGTTTTGTTGTCATCCAGGAGTATCTGGACAAATTGTTGTGGATTTCAGGTGAAATTTAACCAAAAATCACCGTGAAAGTGGTTGTGGAGAAAAGCACAATCTTCCTGTTTGGCAAATGCATCCAATGTCATGTTTACAGAAAGAAATATCATATTTTCTCAGGTTTCTGGAGCTTTCCTCCTAGAAAACTCGAATGTGTGGAGGTTTTGACTCCAGGTGGAACCAATTAGCGTTTGGCAGCTAAAAGCAAAAACTTACATGATAAAATGCATTCAAAACCGTACAGTCCATAGAGAATGTCCAGAAAACACAAACACACACAGAGGCTGTAGCAAGATCTGGGGTTGAGATAACTAAAAATCACCAGATATCTTTGTTTTCATCCAGGAGTATCTGGACAAATTGTTGTAGTTTTGAAGTGAAATTTAACCAAAAAATCACCTTGAAAGTGGTTTTGGAGAAAAGCACAATCTTCCTGTTCAGCAAATGCATCCAATGTCATGTTTACAGAAAGAAATATCATGTTTTCTCAGGTTTCTGAAGCTTTCGTCCTAGAAAACTCGAATGTGTGGAGGATTTGACTCCAGGTGGAACCAATTAGCGTTTGGCAGCTAAAAACAAAACCCTACATGCTAAAAGGCATTCAAAACTGTAAAGTCCATAGAGAATGTCCAGAAAACACAAACAAACACAGAGGCTGTAGCAAGATCTGGGATTGAGATAGCCACAACACACCAGATAGTTTTGTTTTCATCCAGGAGTTTGTGGACAAATTGTTGTACTTTGAAGTGAAATTTAACCAAAAAATCACCGTGAAAGTGGTTTTGGGGAAAAGCACAATCTTCCTGTTCGGCAAATGCATCCAATGTCATGTTTACAGAAAGAAATATCATGTTTTCTCAGGTTTCTGAAGCTTTCTTCCTAGAAAACTCGAATGTGTGGAGCATTTGACTCCAGGGGGAACCAATTAGCGTTTGCCAGCAGAAAACAAAATGGTTCCTGCTAAAATGCATTCAAAACCATGAAGTCCATAGAGAATGTCCAGAAAACACAAACACACAGAGAGGCTGTAGCAAGATCTGGGATTGAGATAGCTACAAATCACCAGATAGTTTTGCTTTCATCCAGGAGTATCTAGACAAATTGTTGTAGTTTTGAAGTGAAATTTAACCAAAAAATCACCTTGAAAGTGGTTTTGGAGAAAAGCACAATCTTACTGTTCGGCAAATGCATCCAATGTCATGTTTACAAATACAAATATCATGTTTTCTCAGGATTCTGAAGCTTTATTCCTAGAAAACTCGAATGTGTGGAGGATTTCACTACGGGTGGAACCAATTAGCGTTTGCAAGCTAAAAACAAAAACTTACATGCTAAAATGCATTCAAAACTTTAAAGTCCATAGAGAATGCCCATAAAACACAAACACACCGAGGCTGTAGCAAGATCTGGGATTGAGATAGCCACAACACACCAGATAGTTTTGTTTTCATCCAGGAGTATCTGGAAATTGTTGTGGATTTCGGGTGAAATTTAACCAAAAATCACCGTGAAAGTAGTTTTGGAGAAAAGCACATTCTTCCTGTTTGGCAAATGCATCCAATGTCATGTTTACAGAAAGAAATATCATGTTTTCTCAGGTTTCTGAAGCTTTCTTCCTAGCAAACTCGAATGTGTGGAGGATTTGACTCCAGGTGGAACCAGTTAGCGTTTGGCAGCTAAAAACAAAACCTTCCATGCTAAAATGCATTCAAAACCGTAAAGTCCATAGAGAATGCCCATAAAACACAATCACACCGAGGCTGTAGCAAGATCTGGGATTGAGATAGCTAAAAATCACCAGATAGTTTTGTTGTCATCCAGGAGTATCTGGACAAATTGTTGTAGTTTTGAAGTGAAATTTAACCAAAAAATCACCGTGAAAGTGGTTTTGGAGAAAAGCACAATCTTCCTGTTCAGCAAATGCATCCAATGTCATGTTTACAGAAAAAATATCATGTTTTCTCTGGTTTCTGGAGCTTTCTTCCTAGAAAACTCGAATGTGTGGAGGATTTGACTCCAGGTGGAACCAATTAGCGTTTGGCAGCTAAAAACAAAAAACTTACATGCTAAAATGCATTCAAAACCTTAAAGTCCATAGAGAATGTCCAGAAAACACAAACACACACAGAGGCTGTAGCAAGATCTGGGGTTGAGATAACTAAAAATTACCAGATATCTTTGTTTTCATCCAGGAGTATCGGGACAAATTGTTGTAGTTTTGAAGTGAAATTTAACCAAAAAATCACCTTGAATATGGTTTTGGAGAAAAGCACAACCTTCCTGTTCGGCAAATGCATCCAATGTCATGTTTACAGAAAGAAATATCATGTTTTCTCAGGTTTCTGAAGCTTTCTTCCTAGAAGACTCGAATGTGTGGAGGATTTGACTCCAGCTGGAACCAATTAGCGTTTGGCAGCTAAAAACAAAACCCTACATGCTAAAACGCATTCAAAACCATAAAGTCCATAGAGAATGTCCAGAAAACACAAACACACACAGAGGCTGTAGCAGTATCTGGGATTGAGATAGCCACAACACACCAGATAGTTTTGTTTTCATCCAGGGATATCTGGACAAATTGTTGTGGATTTCAGGTGAAATTTAACCAAAAATCACCGTGAAAGTGGTTATGGAGAAAAGCACAATCTTTCTGTTTTGCAAATGCATCCAATGTCATGTTTACAGAGAGAAATATCATGTTTTCTCAGGTTTCTGGAGCTTTCTTCCTAGAAAACTCGAATGTGTGGAGGATTTGACTCCAGGTGGAACCAATTAGCGTTTGGCAGCTAAAAGCAAAAACTTACATGCTAAAATGAATTGAAAAATGTAAAGTGCATACAGAATGTCCAGAAAACACAAACACACACAGAGGCTGTAGCAAGATCTGGGATTGAGATAGCCACAACACACCAGATAGTTTTGTTTTCATCCAGGAGTATCTGGAAATTGTTGTGGATTTCGGGTGAAATTTAACCAAAAATCACCGTGAAAGTAGTTTTGGAGGAAAGCACAATCTTCCTGTTTGGCAAATGCATCCAATGTCATGTTTACAGAAAGAAATATCATGTTTTCTCAGGTTTCTGAAGCTTTCTTCCTAGCAAACTCGAATGTGTGGAGGATTTGACCAGGTGGAACCAATTAGCGTTTGGCAGCTAAATACAAAAACTTACATGCTAAAATGCAATCAAAACTGTAAAGGCCATAGAGAATATCCAGAAAACAGAAAGAAACACAGAGGCTGTAGCTAGATCTCGGATTGAGATAGCCACAACACACCAGATAATTTTGTTTTCATCCAGGAGTATCTGGACAAATTGTTGTACTTTGAAGTGAAATTTAACCAAAAAATCACCGTGAAAGTCCTTTTGGGGAAAAGCACAATCTTCCTGTTCGGCAACTGCATCCAATGTCATGTTTACAAATACAAATATCATATTTTCTCAGGTTTCTGAAGCTTTCTTCCTAGAAAACTCGAATGTGTGGAGGATTTGACTCCAGGTGGAACCAATTAGCGTTTGCCAGCAGAAAACTGAAAGGGTCCTGCTAAAATGCATTCGAAACCGTAAAGTCCATAGAGAATGTCCAGAAAACCCAAACAAACACAGAGGCTGTAGCAAGATCTGGGATTGAGATAGCTACAAATCACTAGACAGTTTTGTTTTCATCCATGAGTATCTAGACAAATTGTTGTAGTTTTGAAGTGGAATTTATCCAAAAAATCACCGTGAAAGTGGTTTTGGAGAAAAGCACAATCTTCCTGTTTGGCAAATGCATCCAATGTCATGTTTTCAGAAAGAAATATCATGTTTTCTCAGGTTTCTGGAGCTTTCTTCCTAGAAAACTCGAATGTGTGGAGGATTTGACTCCAGGTGGAACCAATTAGCGTTTGGCAGCTAAAAACAAAACCCTACATGCTAAAAGGCATTCAAAACTGTAAAGTCCATAGAGAATGTCCAGAAAACACAAACACACACAGAGGCTGTAGCAAGATCTGGGATTGAGATAGCCACAACACACCAGATAGTTTTGTTTTCATCCAGGAGCATCTGGAAATTGTTGTGGATTTCGGGTGAAATTTAACCAAAAATCACCGTGAAAGTAGTTTTGGAGAAAAGCACAATCTTCCTGTTCGGCAAATGCATCCAATGTCATGTTTACAGATAGAAATATCATGTTTTCTCAGGTTTCTGGAGCTTTCTTCCTAGCAAACTCGAATGTGTGGAGGATTTGACTCCAGGTGGAATCAATTAGCGTTTGGCAGCTAAAAACAAAAGCTTACATGCTAAAATGCATTCAAAACCGTAAAGTCCATAGAGAATGCCCATAAAACACAAACACACCAAGGCTGTAGCAAGATCTGGGATTGAGATAGCTAAAAATCACCAGATAGTTTTGTTTTCATCCAGGAGTATCTGGACAAATTCTTGTAGTTTTGAAGTGAAATTTAACCAAAAAATCACCGTGCAAGTGGTTTTGGAGAAAAGCACAATCTTCCTGTTCAGCAAATGCATCCAATGTCATGTTTACAGAAAGAAATATCATGTTTTCTCAGGTTTCTGAAGCTTTCTTCCTAGAAAACTCGAATGTGTGGAGGATTTGACTCCAGGTGGAACCAATTAGCGTTTGGCAGCTAAAAACAAAAAGTTACATGATAAAATGCATTCAAAACTGTAAAGTCCATAGAGAATGTCCAGAAAACACAAACACACAGAGGCTATAGCAAGATCTGGGATTGAGATAGCTAAACATCACCAGATAGTTTTGTTTTCATCCAGGAGTATCTGGACAAATTGTTGTAGTTTTGAAGTGAAATTTAACCAAAAAATCACAATGAAAGTGGTTTTGGAGAAAAGCACAACCTTCCTGTTCGGCAAATGCATCCAATGTCATGTTTACAGAAAGAAATATCATGTTTTCTCAGGTTTCTGAAGCTTTCTTCCTAGAAGACTCGAATGTGTGGAGGATTTGACTCCAGCTGGAACCAATTAGCGTTTGGCAGCTAAAAACAAAACCCTACATGCTAAAACGCATTCAAAACCATAAAGTCCATAGAGAATGTCCAGAAAACACAAACACACACAGAGGCTGTAGCAAGATCTGGGATTGAGATAGCCACAACACACCAGATAGTTTTGTTTTCATCCAGGGGTATCTGGACAAATTGTTGTGGATTTCAGGTGAAATTTAACCAAAAATCACCGTGAAAGTGGTTTTGGAGAAAAGCACAATCTTTCTGTTTTGCAAATGCATGCAATGTCATGTTTACAGAGAGAAATATCATGTTTTCTCAGGTTTCTGGAGCTTTCTTCCTAGAAAACTCGAATGTGTGGAGGATTTGACTCCAGGTGGAACCAATTCGCGTTTGGCAGCTAAAAGCAAAAACTTACATGCTAAAATGAATTGAAAAATGTAAAGTGCATACAGAATGTCCAGAAAACACAAACACACACAGAGGCTGTAGCAAGATCTGGGATTGAGATAGCCACAACACACCAGATAGTTTTGTTTTCATCCAGGAGTATCTGGAAATTGTTGTGGATTTCGGGTGAAATTTAACCAAAAATCACCGTGAAAGTCCTTTTGGGGAAACGCACAATCTTCCTGTTCGGCAAATGCATCCAATGTCATGTTTTCAAATACAAATATCATATTTTCTCAGGTTTCTGAAGCTTTCTTCCTAGAAAACTCGAATGTGTGGAGGATTTGACTCCAGGTGGAACCAATTAGCGTTTGCCAGCAGAAAACTGAAAGGGTCCTGCTAAAATGCATTCGAAACCGTAAAGTCCATAGAGAATGTCCAGAAAACCCAAACAAACACAGAGGCTGTAGCAAGATCTGGGATTGAGATAGCTACAAATCACTAGACAGTTTTGTTTTCATCCATGAGTATCTAGACAAATTGTTGTAGTTTTGAAGTGGAATTTATCCAAAAAATCACCGTGAAAGTGGTTTTGGAGAAAAGCACAATCTTCCTGTTTGGCAAATGCATCCAATGTCATGTTTTCAGAAAGAAATATCATGTTTTCTCAGGTTTCTGGAGCTTTCTTCCTATAAAACTCGAATGTGTGGAGGTTTTGACTCCAGGTGGAACCAATTAGCGTTTAGCAGCTAAAAACAAAAACTTACATGCTAAAATGCATTCAAAACTGTAAAGTCCTTAGAGAATGTCCAGAAAACACAAACAGACACAGAGGCTGTAGCAAGATCTGGGATTGAGATAGCCACAACACACCAGATAGTTTTGTTTTCATCCAGGATTATCTGGACAAATTGTTGTAGTTTTGAAGTGAAATTTAACCAAAAAATCACCGTGAAAGTGGTTTTGGAGAAAAGTACAATCTTCCTGATCGGTAAATGCATCCAATGTCATGTTTACAGAATGAAATATCATGTTTTTTCAGGTTTCTGAAGCTTTCTTCCTAGAAAACTGGAATGTGTGGGGGATTTGACTCCAGGTGGAACCAATTAGCGTTTGGCAGCTAAAAACAAAACCTTACATGCTAAAATGCATTCAAAACCAAAAAGTCCATAGAGAATGTCCAGAAAACACAAACACACACAGAGGCTGTAGCAAGATCTGGGATTGAGATAGCCACAACACACCAGATAATTTTGTTTTCATCCAGGAGTATATGGACAAATTGTTGTGGATTTCAGGTGAAATTTAACCAAAAATCACCGTGAAAGTGGTTGTGGAGAAAAGCACAATCTTCCTGTTTGGCAAATGCATCCAATGTCATGTTTACAGAAAGAAATATCATGTTTTCTCAGGTTTCTGGAGCTTTCTTCCTAGAAAACTCGAATGTGTGGAGGATTTGACTCCAGGTGGAACCAATTCGCGTTTGGCAGCTAAAAGCAAAAGCTTACTTGCTAAAATGCATTCAAAAATGTAAAGTCCATAGAGAATGTCCAGAAAACATAAACACACACAGAGGCTGTAGCAAGATCTGGGATTGAGATAGCCACAACACACCAGATAGTTTTGTTTTCATCCAGGAGCATCTGGAAATTGTTGTGGATTTCGGGTGAAATTTAACCAAAAATCACCGTGAAAGTAGTTTTGGAGAAAAGCACAATCTTCCTGTTCGGCAAATGCATCCAATGTCATGTTTACAGAAAGAAATATCATGTTTTCTCAGGTTTCTGGAGCTTTCTTCCTAGCAAACTCGAATGTGTGGAGGATTTGACTCCAGGTGGAATCAATTAGCGTTTGGCAGCTAAACACAAAAGCTCACATGCTAAAATGCATTCAAAACCGTAAAGTCCATAGAGAATGCCCATAAAACACAAACACACCAAGGGTGTAGCAAGATCTGGGATTGAGATAGCTAAAAATCACCAGATAGTTTTGTTTTCATCCAGGAGTATCTGGACAAATTCTTGTAGTTTTGAAGTGAAATTTAACCAAAAAATCACCGTGAAAGTGGTTTTGGAGAAAAGCACAATCTTCCTGTTCAGCAAATGCATCCAATGTCATGTTTACAGAAAGAAATATCATGTTTTCTCTGGTTTCTGAAGCTTTCTTCCTAGAAATCTCGAATGTGTGGAGGATTTGACTCCAGGTGGAACCAATTAGCGTTTGGCAGCTAAAAACAAAACCTTACATGCTAAAATGCATTCAAAATCGTACAGTCCATAGAGAATGTCCAGAAAACACAAACACACACAGAGGCTGTAGCAAGATCTGGGATTGAGATAGCTACAAATCACCAGATAGTTTTGTTTTCTTCCAGGAGTATCTACACAAATTGTTGTAGTTTTGAAGTGAAATTTATCCAAAAAATCACAATGAAAGTGGTTTTGGAGAAAAGCACAATCTTCCTGTTTGGCAAATGCATCCAATGTCATGTTTACAGAAAGAAATATCATGTTTTCTCAGGTTTCTGAAGCTTTCTTCCTAGAAAACTCGAATGTGTGGAGGATTTGACTCCAGGTGGAACCAATTAGCGTTTGGCACCTAAAAACAAAAACTTACCTGCTAAAATGCATTCAAAACCGTAAAGTCCATAGAGCATGCCCAGAAAACACAAACACACCGAGGCTGTAGCAAGATCTGGGATTGAGATAGCTAAAAATCACCAGATAGTTTTGTTTTCATCCAGGAGTATCTGGACAAATTCTTGTAGTTTTGAAGGAAATTTAACCAAAAAATCACCGTGAAAGTGGTTTTGGAGAAAAGCACAATCTTCCTGTTCAGCAAATGCATCCAATGTCATGTTTACAGAAAGAAATATCATGTTTTCTCAGGTTTCTGAAGCTTTCTTCCTAGAAAACTCGAATGTGTGGAGGATTTGACTCCAGGTGGAACCAATTAGCGTTTGGCAGCTAAAAACAAAAAGTTACATGATAAAATGCATTCAAAACTGTAAAGTCCATAGAGAATGTCCAGAAAACACAAACACACAGAGGCTATAGCAAGATCTGGGATTGAGATAGCTAACAATCACCAGATAGTTTTGTTTTCATCCAGGAGTATCTGGACAAATTGTTGTAGTTTTGAAGTGAAATTTAACCAAAAAATCACAATGAAAGTGGTTTTGGAGAAAAGCACAACCTTCCTGTTCAGCAAATGCATCCAATGTCATGTTTACAGAAAGAAATATCATGTTTTCTTAGGTTTCTGGAGCTTTGTTCCTAGAAAACTCGAATGTGTGGAGGTTTTGACTCCAGGTGGAACCAATTAGCGTTTGGCAGCTAAGAACAAAAATGGTCCTGCTAAAATGCATTCAAAACTGTAAAGTCCTTAGAGAATGTCCAGAAAACACAAACAAACACAGAGGCTGTAGCAAGATCTGGGATTGAGATAGCCACAACACACCAGATAGTTTTGTTTTCATTCAGGATTATCTGGAAATTGTTGTGGATTTCGGGTGAAATTTAACCAAAAAATCACCGTGAAAGTGGTTTTGGAGAAAAGCACAATCTTGCTGATCGGTAAATGCTTCGAATGTCATGTTTACAGAATGAAATATCATGTTTTTTCAGGTTTCTGAAGCTTTCTTCCTAGAAAACTGGAATGTGTGGGGGATTTGACTCCAGGTGGAACCAATTAGCGTTTGGCAGCTAAAAACAAAAACTTACATGCTAAAGTGCATTCAAAATCGTAAAGTCCATAGAGAATGTCCAGAAAACACAAACAAACACAGAGGTTGTAGGAAGATCTGGGATTGAGATAGCCACAACCCACCAGATAGTTTTGTTTTCATCCAGGAGTATCTGGACAAATTGTTGTGGATTTCCGGTGAAATTTAACCAAAATTCACCGTGAAAGTGAATTTGGAGAAAAGCACAATCTTCCTGTTTGGCAAGTGCATCCAATGTCATGTTTACTAATACAAATATCATGTTTTCTCAGGTTTCTGAAGCTTTCTTCCTAGAAAACTCGAATGTGTGGAGGATTTGACTCCAGGTGGAACCAATTAGCGTTTGGCAGCTAAAAACAAAATCTTACATGCTAAAATGCATTCAAAACCGTAAAGTCCATAGAGAATGTCCAGAAAACACAAACACACAGAGGCTGTAGCAAGATCTGGGGTTGAGATAGCTAAAAATCACCAGATAGGTTTGTTTTCATCCAGGAGTATCTAGACAAATTGTTGTAGTTTTGAAGTGACATTTAACCAAAAAATCACCTTGAAAGTGGTTTTGGGGAAAAGCACAATCTTCCTGTTCGGCAAATGCATCCAAAGTCATGTTTACAGAAAGAAATATCATGTTTCCTCAGGATTCTGAAGCTTTCTTCCTAGAAAACTCGAATGTGTGGAGGATTTGACTCCAGGTGGAACCAATTAGCGTTTGCCAGCAGAAAACAAAATGGTCCTGCTAAAATGCATTCAAAACAGTAAAGTCCATAGAGAATGTCCACAAAACACAAACACACACAGAGGCTGTAGCAAGATCTGGGATTGAGATAGCCACAACACACCAGATAGTTTTGTTTTCATCCAGGAGTATCTGGAAATTGTTGTGGATTTCGGGTGAAATTTAACCAAAAATCACCGTGAAAGTGGTTTTTTAGAAAAGCACCATTTTCCTGTTTGGCTAATGCATCCAATGTCATGTTTACAAAAGGAAATATCATGTTTTCTCAGGTTTCTGGAGCTTTCTTCCTAGAAAACTCGAATGTGTGGAGGATTTGACTCCAGTTGGAACCAATTAGCGTTTGGCAGCTAAAAACAAAAACTTACATGCTAAAATGCATTCAAAACTGTAAAGTCCATAGAGAAAGTCCAGAAAACACAAACACACACAGAGGCTGTAGCAAGATCTGGGATTGAGATAGCCACAACACACCAGATAGTTTTGTTTTCTTCCAGGAGTATCTGGAGAAATTGTTGTACTTTGAAGAGAAATTTAACCAAAAAATCACCGTAAAAGCAGTTTTGGGGAAAAGCACAATCTTCCTGTTCGGCAAATGCATCCAATGTCATGTTTATAGAAAGAAATATCATGTTTTCTCCGGTTTCTGAAGCTTTCTTCCTAGAAAACACGAATGTTGGAGTACTTGACTCCAGGTGGAACCAATTAGCGTTTGGCAGATAAAAACAAAAGCTACATGCTAATATGCATTCAAAACTTTCAAGTCCATAAAGAATGTCCAGAAAACACAAACACACACAGAGGCTGTAGCAAGATCTGGGATTGAGATAGACACAACACACCAGATAGTTTTATTTTCATCCTGGAGTATCTGGAAAAATTGTTGTAGTTTTGAAGTGAAATTTAACCAAAAAACACCGTGAAAGTGCTTTTGGAGAAAAGCACAAATTTCCTATTCGGCAAAAGCATCCAATGTCATGTTTACAGAAAGAAATATCATGTTTTCTCAGGTTTCAGAAGCTTTCTTCCTAGAAAATTCGAATGTGTGGAGGATTTGACTCCAGGTGGAACCAATTAGCGTTTGGCAGCTAAAAACAAAAACTTACATGCAAAAAAGCATTCAAAACCGTAAAGTCCATAGAGAATGTCCAGAAAACAGAAACAAACACAGAGGCTGTAGCAAGATCTCGGATTGAGATAGACACAAGACACCAGATAGTTTTGATTTCATCCAGGAGTATCTGGAAATTGTTGTGGATTTCGGGTGAAATTTAACCAAAAATCACCGTGAAAGTGGTTTTGGAGAAAAACACAATCTTCCTGTTTGGCTAATGCATCTAATGTCATGTTTACACAAAGAAATATCATGTTTTCTCAGGTTTCTGGAGCTTTCTTCCTAGAAAACTGGTATGTATGGGGGATTTGACTCCAGGTGGAACCAATTAGCGTTTGGCAGCTAAAAACAAAAACTTACATGCTAAAATGCATTCAAAACTGTAAAGTCCATAGAGAATATACAGAAAACAGAAACAAACACAGAGGCTGTAGCAAGATCTGGGATTGAGATAGCTAAAAATCATCAGATATCTTTGTTTTCATCCAGGAGTATCGGGACAAATTGTTGTACTTTGAAGTGAAATTTAACCAAAAAATCACCGTGAAAGTGGTTCTGGGGAAAAGCACAATCTTCCTGTTCGGCAAATGCATCCAATGTCATCTTTACAAATACAAATATCATATTTTCTCAGGTTTCTGAAGCTTTCTTCCTAGCAAACTCGAATGTGTGGAGGATTTGACTCCAGGTGGAACCAATTAGCGTTTGGCAGCTAAAAACCAAACTTTACATTCTAAAACGCATTCAAAACCATAAAGTCCATAGAGAATGTCCAGAAAACACAAACACACACAGAGGCTGTAGCAAGATCTGGGATTGAGATAGCCACAACACACCAGAGAGTTTTGTTCACATCCAGGAGTATCTGGACAAATTGTTGTAGATTTCGGGTGAAATTTAACAAAAATCACCGTGAAAGTGGTTTTGGGGAAAAGCACAAACTTCCTGTTTGGCTAATGCATCCAATGTCATGTTTACAGAAGGAAATATCATGTTTTCTCAGGTTTCTGGAGCTTTCTTCCTAGAAAACTCGAATGTGTGGAGGATTTGACTCCAGTTGGAACCAATTAGCGTTTGGCAGCTAAAACCAAAAACTTACATGCTAAAATGCATTCAAAACTGTAAAGTCCATAGAGAAAGTCCAGAAAACAGAAACAAACACAGAGGCTGTAGCAAGATCTGGGATTGAGATAGCCACAACACTCCAGATAGTTTTCTTTTCTTCCAGGAGTATCTGGAGAAATTGTTGTACTTTGAAGAGAAATTTAACCAAAAAATCACCGTGAAAGCAGTTTTGGGGAAAAGCACAATGTTCCTGTTCGGCAAATGCATCCAATGTCATATTTACAGAAAGAAATATCATGTTTTCTCAGGTTTCTAAAGCTTTCTTCCTAGAAAACTCGAATGAGTGGAGGAGTTGACTCCAGGTGGAACCAATTAGCGTTTGCCAACAGAAAATAAAAAGGGTCCTGCTAAAATGCATTCAAAACCGTAAAGTCCATAGAGAATGTCCAGAAAACACAAACACACACAGAGGCTGTAGCAAGATCTGGAATTGAGAAAGCCACAACACACCACATAGTTTTGTTTTCATCCGGGAGTATCTGGACAAACTGTTGTGGATTTCAGGTGAAATTTAACCAAAAACACCGTGAAAGTGGTTTCGGTGAAAATCACAATCTTCCTGTTCGGCAAATGCATCCAATGTCATGTTTACAGAAAGAAATGTCATGTTTTCTCAGGTTTCTGAAGCTTTCTTCCTAGAAAACTCGAATGTGTGGAGGATTTGAATCCAGGTGGAACCAATTAGCGTATGGCAGCTAAAAACAAATCCTTACATACTCAAATGCATTCAAAACCATAAAGTCCATAGAGAAAGTCCAGAAAACAGAAACAAACACAGAGGCTGTAGCAACATCTGGGATTGAGATAGCCACAACACACCAGATAGTTTTGTTTTCATCTAGGAGTATCTGGAGAAATTGTTGTAGTTTTGAAGTAAAGCTTAACCAAAAAATCACAGTGAAAGTGGTTCTGGGGAAATGCACAATCTTCCTGTTCGGCTAATGCATCCAATGTTATGTTTACAGAAAGAAATATCATGTTTTCTCAGGTTTCTGGAGCTTTCTTCCTAGAAAACTCGAATGTGTGGAGGATTTGACTCCAGGTGGAACCAACTAGCATTTGGCAGCTAAAAACAAATAGGGTCCTGCTAAAATGCATTCAAAACTGTAAAGTCCATAGAGAATATCCAGAAAACAGAAACAAACACAGAGGCTGTAGCAAGATCTGGGATTGAGATAGCCACAACACTCCAGATAGTTTTGTTTTCATCCAGGATTATCTGGACAAATTGTTGTAGTTTTGAAGTGAAATTTAACCAAAAAACACCGTTAAAGTGGTTTTGGAGAAAAGCACAATCTTCCTGTTTGGCAAGTGCGTACAATGTCATGTTTACAGAAAGAAATATCATGTTTTCTCAGGTTTATAAAGCTTTCTTCCTAGAAAACTCGAATTTCTGGAGGATTTGACTCCAGGTGGAACCAATTAGCGTTTGCCAACAGAAAACAAAAAGGGTCCTGCTAAAATGCATTCAAAACCTTAAAGTCCATAGAGAATGTTCAGAAAACACAAACACACACAGAGGCTGTAGCAAGATCTGGGATTGAGATAGCTAAAAATCATCAGATATCTTTGTTTTCATCCAGGAGTATCTGGACAAATTGTTGTAGTTTTGAAGTGAAATTTAACCAAAAAATCACCGTGAAAGTGGTTCTGGGGAAAAGCACAATCTTCCTGTTCGGCAAATGCATCCAATGTCATGTTTACAGAAAGAAATATCATGTTTTCTCAGGTTTCTGAAGCTTTCTTCCTAGAAAACTCGAATGTGTGGAGGATTTGACTCCAGGTGGAACCAATTAGCGTTGTCAGCTTAAAAGAAAACCTTACATGCTAAAATGCCTTCAAAACCATAAAGTGCATAGAGAATGTCCAGAAAACACAAACACACACAGAGGCTGTAGCAAGATCTGGGATTGAGATAGCCACAACACACCAGATAGTTTTGTTTACATCCAGGAGTATCTGGACAAATTGTTGTGGATTTCGGGTGAAATTTAACAAAAATCACCGTGAAAGTGGTTCTGGGGAAATGCACAATCTTCCTGTTCGGCAAATGCATCCAATGTCATGTTTACAGAAAGAAATATCATGTTTTCTCAGGTTTCTGGAGCTTTCTTCCTAGAAAACTCGAATGTGTGGAGGATTTGACTCCAGGTGGAACCAATTAGCATTTGGCAGTTAAAAACAAAAAGGGTCCTGCTAAAATGCATTCAAAACTGTAAAGTCCATAGAGAATATCCAGAAAACAGAAACAAACACAGAGGCTGTAGCAAGATCTGGGATTGAGATAGCCACAACACACCAGATAGTTTTGTTTTCATCCAGGAGTATCTGGACAAATTGTTGTACTTTGAAGTTAAATTTAACCAAAAAACCACCGTGAGAGTGGTTTTGGAGAAAAGCACAATCTTCCTGTTCGGCAAATGCATCCAATGTCATGTTTACAGAAAGAAATATCATGTTTTCTCCGGTTTCTGAAGCTTTCTTCCTAGAAAACACGAATGTTGGAGTACTTGACTCCAGGTGGAAACAATTAGCGTTTGGCAGCTAAAAACAAAACCTTACATGCTAAAATGCATTCAAAACCGGAAAGTCCATAGAGAATGTCCAGAAAACACAATCACACACAGAGGCTGTAGCAAGATCTGGGATTGAGATAGCCACAACACACCAGATAGTTTTGTTTTCATCCAGGAGTATCTGGAAAAATTGTTGTAGTTTTGAAGTGAAATTTAACCAAAAAACACCGTGAAAGTGGTTTTGGAGAAAAGCACAATCTTCCTGTTCAGCAAATGCATCCAATGTCATGTTTACAGAAAGAAATATCATGTTTTCTCAGGTTTCTGAAGCTTTCTTCCTAGAAAACTCGAATGTGTGGAGGATTTGACTCCAGGTGGAACCAATTACCGTATGGCAGCTAAAAACAAAACCTTACATGCTCAAATGCATTCAAAACCATAAAGTCCATAGAGAATGTGCAGAAAACACAAACACAGAGGCTGTAGCAATATCTGGGATTGAGATAGCCACAACACACCACATAGTTTTGTTTTCATCTAGGAGTATGTGGACAAATTGTTGTAGTTTTGAAGTGAAATTTAACCAAAAAATCACCGTGAAAGAGGTTCTGGGGAAATGCACAATCTTCCTGTTCGGCAAATGCATCCAATGTCATGTTTACAGAAAGAAATATCATGTTTTCTCAGGTTTCTGGAGCTTTCTTCCTAGAAAACTTGAATGTGTGGAGGATTTGACTCCAGGTGCAACCAATTAGCGTTTGGCAGCTAAACACAAAAAGGGTCCTGCTAAAATGCATTCAAAACTGTAAAGTCCATAGAGAATATCCAGAAAACAGAAACAAACACAGAGGCTGTAGCAAGATCTCGGATTGAGATAGACACTACACACCAGATAGTTTTGATTTCATCCAGGAGTATCTGGAAATTGTTGTGGATTTCGGGTGAAATTTAACCAAAAATCACTGTGAAAGTGGTTTTGGAGAAAAACACAATCTTCCTGTTTGGCAAATGCATCTAATGTCATGTTTACACAAAGAAATATAATGTTTTCTCAGGTTTCTGGAGCTTTCTTCCTGGAAAACTGGTATGTATGGGGGATTTGACTCCAGGTGGAACCAATTAGCGTTTGGCAGCTAAAAACAAAAACTTACATGCTAAAATGCATTCAAAACTGTAAAGTCCATAGAGAATATACAGAAAACAGAAACAAACACAGAGGCTGTAGCAAGATCTGGGATTGCGATAGCTAAAAATCATCAGATATCTTTGTTTTCATCCAGGAGTATCTGGACAAATTGTTGTACTTTGAAGTGAAATTCAACCAAAAAATCACCGTGAAAGTGGTTCTGGGGAAAAGCACAATCTTCCTGTTCGGCAAATGCATCCAATGTCATGTTTACAAATACAAATATCATATTTTCTCAGGTTTCTGAAGCTTTCTTCCTAGAAAACTCGAATGTGTGGAGGATTTGACTCCAGGTGGAACCAATTAGCGTTTGGCAGCTAAAAACAAAACTTTACATGCTAAAACGCATTCAAAACCATAAAGTCCATAGAGAATGTCCAGAAAACACAACACACACAGAGGCTGTAGCAAGATCTGGGATTGAGATAGCCACAACACACCAGATAGTTTTGTTCACATCCAGGAGTATCTGGACAAATTGTTGTAGATTTCAGGTGAAATTTAACAAAAATCACCGTGAAAGTGGTTTTGGAGAAAAGCACAAACTTCCTGTTCGGCAAATGCATCCAATGTCATGTTTACACAAAGAAATATCATGCTTTCTCAGGTTTATGAACCTTTCTTCCTAGAAAACTCGAATGTGTGGAGGATTTGACTCCAGGTGGAACCAATTAGCGTTTGGCAGCTAAAAAAAAACCTACATGCTAAAATGCCTTCAAAACATTCAAGTCCATAGAGAATGTCCAGAAAACAGAAACGGACACAGAGGCTGTAGCAAGATCTCGGACTGAGATAGCCACAACACACCAGATAGTTTTGTTTTCATCCAGGAGAATCTGGAAAAATTGTTGTAGTTTTGAAGTAAAATTTAACCAAAAAACACCGTGAAAGTGGTTTTGGAGAAAAGCACCATCTTCCTGTTCGGCAAATGCATCCAATGTCATGTTTACAGAAAGAAATATCACGTTTTCTCAGGTTTCTGGAGCGTTCTTCCTAGAAAACTCGAATGTGTGGAGGATTTGACTCCAGGTGGAACCAATTAGCATTTGGCAGCTAAAAACAAAAAGGGTCCTGCTAAAATGCATTCAAAACTGTAAAGTCCATAGAGAATATCCAGAAAACACAAACACACACAGAGGCTGTAGAAAGATCTAGAAATGAGATAGCCACAACACACCAGATAGTTTTGTTTTCATCCAGGATTATCTGGACTAATTGTTGTACTTTGAAGAGAAATTTAACCAAAAAATCACCGTGAAAGTGGTTTTGGGGAAAAGCACAATCCTCCTGTTCGGCAAATGCATCCAATGTCATGTTTACAGAAAGAAATATCCTGTTTTCTCAGGTTTCTGAAGCTTTCTTCCTAGAAAACTCGAATGTGTGGAGGATATGACTCCAGGTGGAAGCAATTAGCGTTTGCCAGCAGAAAACAAAACCTTACATGCTAAAATGCATTCAAAACCGTAAAGTCCATAGAGAATGTCCAGAAACTCAAACACACACAGAGGCTGTAGCAAGATCTGGGATTGAGATAGCCACAACACACCAGATAGTTTTGTTTTCATCCAGGAGTATCTGGACAAATTGTTGTAGTTTTGAAGTGAAATTTAACCAAAAAATCACCTTCAAAGTGGTATTGGAGAAAAGCACAATCTTCCTGTTCGGCAAATGCATCCAATGTCATGTTTACAGAAAGAAATATCATGTTTTCTCAGGTTTCTGGAGCTTTCTTCCTAGAAAACTCGAATGTATGGAGGATTTGACTCCAGGTGGAACCAATTAGCGTTTGGCAGCTAAAAACAAAAACTTACATGCTAAAAAGCATTCAAAACCGTAGAGTCCATAGAGAATGTCCAGAAAACAGAAACAAACACAGAGGCTTTAGCAAGATCTCGGATTGAGATAGACACAACACACCAGATAGTTTTGTTTTCATCCAGGAGTATCTGGAAATTGTTGTGGATTTCGGGTGAAATTTAACTAAAAATCACCGTGAATGTGGTTTTGGAGAAAAACACAATCTTCCTGTTTGGCTAATGCATCTAATGTCATGTTTACAGAAAGAAATATCATGTTTTCTCAGGTTTCTGGAGCTTTCTTTCTAGAAAACTCGAATGTATGGAGGATTTGACTCCAGGTGGAACCAATTAGCGTTTGGCAGCTAAAAACAAAAACTTACATGCTAAAATGCATTCAAAACTGTAAAGTCCATAGAGAATATACAGAAAACAGAAACAAACACAGAGGCTGTAGCAAGATCTGGGATTGCGATAGCTAAAAATCATCAGATATCTTTGTTTTCATCCAGGAGTATCTGGACAAATTGTTGTACTTTGAAGTGAAATTTAACCAAAAAATCACCGTGAAAGTGGTTCTGGGGAAAAGCACAATCTTCCTGTTCGGCAAATGCATCCAATGTCATGTTTACAAATACAAATATCATATTTTCTCAGGTTTCTGAAGCTTTCTTCCTAGAAAACTCGAATGTGTGGAGGATTTGACTCCAGGTGGAACCAATTAGCGTTTGGCAGCTAAAAACAAAACTTTACATGCTAAAACGCATTCAAAACCATAAAGTCCATAGAGAATGTCCAGAAAACACAACACACACAGAGGCTGTAGCAAGATCTGGGATTGAGATAGCCACAACACACCAGATAGTTTTGTTCACATCCAGGAGTATCTGGACAAATTGTTGTAGATTTCAGGTGAAATTTAACAAAAATCACCGTGAAAGTGGTTTGGGGAAAAGCACAAACTTCCTGTTCGGCAAATGCATCCAATGTCATGTTTACACAAAGAAATATCATGCTTTCTCAGGTTTATGAACCTTTCTTCCTAGAAAACTCGAATGTGTGGAGGATTTGACTCCAGGTGGAACCAATTAGCGTTTGGCAGCTAAAAAAAAACCTACATGCTAAAATGCCTTCAAAACATTCAAGTCCATAGAGAATGTCCAGAAAACAGAAACGGACACAGAGGCTGTAGCAAGATCTCGGACTGAGATAGCCACAACACACCAGATAGTTTTGTTTTCATCCAGGAGAATCTGGAAAAATTGTTGTAGTTTTGAAGTAAAATTTAACCAAAAAACACCGTGAAAGTGGTTTTGGAGAAAAGCACCATCTTCCTGTTCGGCAAATGCATCCAATGTCATGTTTACAGAAAGAAATATCACGTTTTCTCAGGTTTCTGGAGCGTTCTTCCTAGAAAACTCGAATGTGTGGAGGATTTGACTCCAGGTGGAACCAATTAGCATTTGGCAGCTAAAAACAAAAAGGGTCCTGCTAAAATGCATTCAAAACTGTAAAGTCCATAGAGAATATCCAGAAAACACAAACACACACAGAGGCTGTAGCAAGATCTGGGAATGAGATAGCCACAACACACCAGATAGTTTTGTTTTCATCCAGGATTATCTGGACTAATTGTTGTACTTTGAAGAGAAATTTAACCAAAAAATCACCGTGAAAGTGGTTTTGGGGAAAAGCACAATCCTCCTGTTCGGCAAATGCATCCAATGTCATGTTTACAGAAAGAAATATCCTGTTTTCTCAGGTTTCTGAAGCTTTCTTCCTAGAAAACTCGAATGTGTGGAGGATATGACTCCAGGTGGAAGCAATTAGCGTTTGCCAGCAGAAAACAAAACCTTACATGCTAAAATGCATTCAAAACCGTAAAGTCCATAGAGAATGTCCAGAAACTCAAACACACACAGAGGCTGTAGCAAGATCTGGGATTGAGATAGCCACAACACACCAGATAGTTTTGTTTTCATCCAGGAGTATCTGGACAAATTGTTGTAGTTTTGAAGTGAAATTTAACCAAAAAATCACCTTCAAAGTGGTATTGGAGAAAAGCACAATCTTCCTGTTCGGCAAATGCATCCAATGTCATGTTTACAGAAAGAAATATCATGTTTTCTCAGGTTTCTGGAGCTTTCTTCCTAGAAAACTCGAATGTATGGAGGATTTGACTCCAGGTGGAACCAATTAGCGTTTGGCAGCTAAAAACAAAAACTTACATGCTAAAAAGCATTCAAAACCGTAGAGTCCATAGAGAATGTCCAGAAAACAGAAACAAACACAGAGGCTTTAGCAAGATCTCGGATTGAGATAGACACAACACACCAGATAGTTTTGTTTTCATCCAGGAGTATCTGGAAATTGTTGTGGATTTCGGGTGAAATTTAACCAAAAATCACCGTGAAAGTGGTTTTGGAGAAAAACACAATCTTCCTGTTTGGCTAATGCATCTAATGTCATGTTTACAGAAAGAAATATCATGTTTTCTCAGGTTTCTGGAGCTTTCTTCCTAGAAAACTCGAATGTATGGAGGATTTGACTCCAGGTGGAACCAATTAGCGTTTGGCAGCTAAAAACAAAACCTTACATGCTAAAATGCATTCAAAACTGTAAAGTCCATAGAGAATATCCAGAAAACAGAAACAAACATAGAGGCTGTAGCAAGATCTGGGATTGAGATAGCCACAACACACCAGATAGTTTTGTTCACATCCAGGAGTATCTGGACAAATTGTTGTAGATTTCAGGTGAAATTTAACAAAAATCACCGTGAAAGTGGTTTTGGAGAAAAGCACAAACTTCCTGTTCGGCAAATGCATCCAATGTCATGTTTACACAAAGAAATATCATGCTTTCTCAGGTTTATGAAGCTTTCTTCCTAGAAAACTCGAATGTGTGGAGGATTTGACTCCAGTTGGAACCAATTAGCGTTTGGCAGCTAAAAAAAAACCTACATGATAAAATGCATTCTAAACTTTCAAGTCCATAGAGAATGTCCAGAAAACAGAAACGGACACAGAGGCTGAAGCAAGATCTGTGATTGAGATAGCCACAACACACCAGATAGTATTGTTTTCATCCAAGAGAATCTGGAAAAATTGTTGTTGTTTTGAAGTAAAATTTAATCAAAAATCACCGTGAAAGTGGTTTTGGAGAAAAGCACAATCTTCCTGTTCGGCAAATGCATCCAATGTCATGTTTACAGAAAGAAATATCACGTTTTCTCAGGTTTCTGGAGCTTTCTTCCTAGAAAACTCAAATGTGTGGAGGATTTGACTCCAGGTGGAACCAATTAGCATTTGGCAGCTAAAAACAAAAAGGGTCCTGCTAAAATGCATTCAAAACTGTAAAGTCCATAGAGAATATCCAGAAAACACAACACACACAGAGGCTGTAGCAAGATCTGGGATTGAGATAGCTGAACATCACCAGATATCTTTGTTTTCATCCAGGATTATCTGGACTAATTGTTATACTTTGAAGTGAAATTTAACCAAAAAATCACCGTGAAAGTGGTTTTGGGGAAAAGCACAATCCTCCTGTTCGGCAAATCCATCCAATGTCATGTTTACAGAAAGAAATATCCTGTTTTCTCAGGTTTCTGAAGCTTGTTTCCTAGAAAACTCGAATGTGTGGAGGATATGACTCCAGGTGGAAGCAATTAGCGTTTGCCCGCAGAAAACAAAACCTTACATGCTAAAATGCATTCCAAACCGTAAAGTCCATAGAGAATGTCCAGAAAACACAAACAGACACAGAGGCTGTAGCAAGATCTGGGATTGAGATAGCCACAACACACCAGATAGTTACGTTTTCATCCAGGAGTATCTGGACAATTGTTGTAGTTTTGAAGTGAAATTTAACCAAAAAATCACCTTCAAAGTGGTATTGGAGAAAAGAACAATCTTCCTGTTCGGCAAATGCATCCAATGTCATGTTTACAGAAAGAAATATCATGTTTTCTCAGGTTTCTGCAGCTTTCTTCCTAGAAAACTCGAATGTATGGAGGATTTGACTCCAGGTGGAACCAATTAGCGTTTGGCAGCTAAAAACAAAAACTTACATGCTAAAAAGCATTCAAAACCGTAGAGTCCATAGAGAATGTCCAGAAAACAGAAACAAACACAGAGGCTGTAGCAAGATCTGGGATTGAGATAGCCACAACACACCAGATAGTTTTGTTTTCATCCAGGAGTATCTGGAAAAATTTTTGTTGTTTTGAAGTGAAATTTTACCAAAAAATCACCTTGAAAGTGGTTTTGGAGAAAAGCACAATCTTCCTGTTTGGCAAATGTATCCAATGTCATGTTTACAGAAAGAAATATCACGTTTTCTCAGGCTTCTAAAGCTTTTTTCCTAGAAAACTTGATGTGTGGAGGATTTGACTCCAGCTGGAACCAATTAGCGTTTGCCAGCAGAAAAGAAAAAGGGTCCTGTTAAAATGCATTCAAAACCGTAAAGTCCATAGAGAATGTCCAGAAAACACAAACACACACAGAGGCTGTACCAAGATCTGGGATTGAGATAGCTACAAATCACCAGACAGTTTTGTTTTCATCCAGGAGTATCTGGACAAATTGTTGTAGTTTTGAAGTGAAATTTAACCAAAAAATCACCGTGAAAGTGGTTTTGGAGAAAAGCACAATCTTCCTGTTCGGCAAATGCATCCAATGTCATGTTTACAGAAAGAAATATCATGTTTTCTCAGGTTTCTGAAGCTTTCTTCCTAGAAAACTCGAATGTGTGGAGGATTTGACTCCAGGTGGAACCAATTACCGTATGGCAACTAAAAACAAAAAGGGTCCTGCTAAAATGCATTCAAAACCGTAAAGTCCATAGAGAATGCCCAGAAAACACAAACACACACAGAGGCTGTAGCAAGATCTGGGATTGAGATAGCTGAAAATCACCAGATATCTTTCTTTTTATCCAGGAGTATCTAGACAAATTGTTGTAGTTTTGAAGTGAAATTTAAACAAAAAATCACCGTGAAGGTTGTTTTGGAGAAAAGCACAATCTTCCTGTTCGGCAAATGCATCCAATGTCATGTTTACAGAAAGAAATATCATGTTTTCTCAGGTTTCTGGAGCTTTCTTCCTAGAAAACTCGAATGTGTGGAGGATTTGACCCCAGTTGGAACCAATTAGCGTTTGGCAGCTAAAACCAAAAACTTACATGCTAAAATGCATTCAAAACTTTCAAGTCCATAGAGAATGTCCAGAAAACAGAAACGGACACAGAGGCTGAAGAAAGATCTGTGATTGAGATAGCCACAACACACCAGATAGTATTGTTTTCATCCAGGAGAATCTGGGAAAATTGTTGTAGTTTTGAAGTAAAATTTAACCAAAAAACACCGTGAAAGTGGTTTTGGAGAAAAGCACAATCTTCCTGTTCGGCAAATGCATCCAATGTCATGTTTACAGAAAGAAATATCACGTTTTCTCAGGTTTCTGGAGCTTTCTTCCTAGAAAACTCAAATGTGTGGAGGATTTGACTCCAGGTTTAACCAATTAGCATTTGGCAGCTAAAAACAAAAAGGGTCCTGCTAAAATGCATTCAAAACTGTAAAGTCCATAGAGAATATCCAGAAAACACAAACACACACAGAGGCTGTAGCAAGATCTGGGAATGAGATAGCCACAACACACCAGGTAGTTTTGTTTTCATCCAGGATTATCTGGACTAATTGTTGTACTTTGAAGAGAAATTTAACCAAAAAATCACCGTGAAAGTGGTTTTGGGGAAAAGCACAATCTTCCTGTTCGGCAAATGCATCCAATGTCATCTTTACAGTAAGAAATATCCTGTTTTCTCAGGTTTCTGAAGCTTTCTTCCTAGCAAACTCGAATGTGTGGAGGATATGACTCCAGGTGGAAGCAATTAGCGTTTGCCAGCAGAAAACAAAACCTTACATGCTAAAATGCATTCCAAACCGTAAAGTCCATAGAGAATGTCCAGAAAACAGAAACACACACAGAGGCTGTAGCAAGATCTGGGATTGAGATAGCCACAACACACCAGATAGTTACGTTTTCATCCAGGAGTATCTGGACAATTGTTGTAGTTTTGAAGTGAAATTTAACCAAAAATCACCTTCAAAGTGGTATTGGAGAAAAGAACAATCTTCCTGTTCGGCAAATGCATCCAATGTCATGTTTACAGAAAGAAATATCATGTTTTCTCAGGTTTCTGAAGCTTTCTTCCTAGAAAACTCGAATGTATGGAGGATTTGACTCCAGGTGGAACCAATTAGAGTTTGGCAGCTAAAAACAAAAACTTACATGCTAAAAAGCATTCAAAACCGTAGAGTCCATAGAGAATGTCCAGAAAACAGAAACAAACACAGAGGCTGTAGCAAGATCTGGGATTGAGATAGCCACAACACACCAGATAGTTTTGTTTTCATCCAGGAGTATCTGGACAAATTGTTGTGGATTTGAAATAAAATTTAACCAAAAAATCACCGTGAAAGTGGTTTTGGAGAAAAGCACAATCTTCCTGTTCGGCAAATGCATCCAATGTCATGTTTACAGAAAGAAATATCATGTATTCTCAGGTTTCTGAAGCTTTCTTCCTAGAAAACTCGAATGTGTGGAGGATTTGACTCCAGGTGGAACCAATTAGCGTTTGGCAACTAAAAACAAAAAGGGTCCTGCTAAATGCATTCAAAACCGTAAAGTCCATAGAGAATGCCCAGAAAACACAAACACACACAGAAGCTGTAGCAAGATCTGGGATTGAGATAGATGAAAATCACCAGATATCTTTGTTTTCATCCAGGAGTATCTGGACAAATTGTTGTGGTTTTGAAGTGAAATTTAACCAAAAAATCACCGTGAAAGTGGTTTTGGGGAAAAGCACAATCTTCCTGTTTGGCAAATGCATCGAATGTCATGTTTACAGAAAGAAATATCATGTTTTCTGACGTTTCTGAAGCTTTCTTCATAGAAAACTCGAATCAGTGAAGGATTGAACTCCAGGTGGAACCAATTAGCGTTTTCCAGCAGTAAACAGAATGGGTCCTGCTAAAATGCATTCAAAACCGTAAAGTCCATAGATAATGTCCAGAAAACACAAACACACACAGAGGCTGTAGCAAGATCTGGGATTGGGATAGCTAAAAATCACCAGATATCTTTGTTTTCATACAGGAGTATCTGGACAAATTGTTGTGGATTTCGGGTGAAATTTAACAAAAATCACCGTGAAAGTGGTTTTGGAGAAAAGCACAAGCTTCCTGTTCAGCAAATGCATCCAATGTCATGTTTATAGAAAGAAAGATCATGTTTTCTCAGGTTTATGAAGCTTTCTTCCTAGAAAACTCGAATGTGTGGAGGATTTGACTCCAGGTGGAACCAATTAGCGTTTGCCAGCTAAAAACAAAACCTTACATGCTAAAATGCATTCAAAACTGTAAAGTCCATAGAGAATGTCCAGAAAGCACAAACACACACAGAGGCTGTAGCAAGATCTGGGATTGAGATAGCTGAACATCACCAGATATCTTTGTTTTCATCCAGGAGTATCTCGACAAATTGTTGTAGTTTTGAAGTGAAATTTAACCAAAAATCACCGTGAAAGTGGTTTTGGAGAAAAGTACAATCTTCCTTTTCGGCAGATGCATCCAATGTCATGTTTACAGAAAGAAATATCATGTTTTCTCAGGTTTCTGAAGCTTTCTTCCTAGAAAACTCGAATGTGTGGAGGATTT
This sequence comes from Oryctolagus cuniculus, assembly GCF_964237555.1. Classification (NCBI taxonomy): domain Eukaryota; kingdom Metazoa; phylum Chordata; class Mammalia; order Lagomorpha; family Leporidae; genus Oryctolagus; species Oryctolagus cuniculus. Next base: position 1,265,371 of record NC_091447.1, on the reverse strand, counting down.
GACTCCAGGTGGAACCAATTAGCGTTTGGCAGCTAAAAACAAAACCTTACATGCTAAAATGCATTCAAAACCGTAAAGGCCATAGAGAATGTCCAGAAAACACAAACACACACAGAGGCTGTAGCAAGATCTGGGATTGAGATAGCCACAACACACCAGATAGTTTTGTTTTCATCCAGGAGTATCTGGACAAATTGTTGTAGTTTTGAAGTAAAATTTAATCAAAAAATCACCGTGAAAGTAGTTTTGCAGAAAAGCACAATCTTCCTGTTTGGCAAATGCATCCAATGTCATGTTTACAAATACAAATATTATGTTTTCTCAGGTTTCTGAAGCTTTCTTCCTAGAAAACTCGAATGTGTGGAGGATATGACTCCAGGTGGAACCAATTAGCGTTTGCCAGCTGAAAACAAAAACTTACATGCTAAAATGCATTCAAAACCGTAAAGTGCATAGAGTATGTCCAGAAAACACAAACACACACAGAGGCTGTAGCAAGATCTGGGATTGAGATAGCCACAACACCAGATAGTTTTGTTTTCATCCAGGAGTATCTGGAGAAATTGTTTTGGTTTTCGGGTGAAATTTAACCAAAAAATCAGCGTGAAAGTGTTTTGGGTGAAAAGCACAATCTTCCTGTTCGTCAAATGCATCCAATGTCATGTTTACAAATACAAATATGTTTTCTCAGGTTCCTGAAGCTTTCTTCCTAGAAAAATCGAATGAGTGGAGGATTTGACTCCAGGTGGAACCAATTAGCGTTTGCCAGCTAAAAACAAAAACTTACATGCAAAAATGCATTCAAAACCGTAAAGTCCATAGAGAATGTCCAGAAAACACAAACACACACAGAGGCTGTAGCAAGATCTGGGATTGAGATAGCCACAACACACCAGATAGTTTTGTTTTCATCCAGGAGTATCTGGACAAATTGTTGTGGTTTTGAAGAGAAATTTAACCAAAAAATCACCGTGAAAGTGGTTGTGGAGAAAAGTACAATCTTCCTTTTCGGCAGATGCATCCAATGTCATGTTTACAGAAAGAAATATCATGTTTTCTCAGGTTTCTGAAGCTTTCTTCCTAGCAAACTCGAATGTGTGGAGGATTTGACTCCAGGTGGAACCAGTTAGCGTTTGGCAGCTAAAAACAAAACCTTCCATGCTAAAATGCATTCAAAACCGTAAAGGCCATAGAGAATGTCCAGAAAACACAAACAGACACAGATACTGTAGCAAGATCTGGGATTGAGATAGCCACAACACACCAGATCGTTTTGTTTTCATCCAGGAATATCTAGACAAATTGTTGTAGTTTTGAAGTAAAACTAACCAAAAAATCACCGTGAAAGTGGTTTTGGAGAAAAGCACAATCTTCCTGTTTGGCAAATGCATCCAATGTCATGTTTACAGAAAGAAATATCATGTTTTCTCAGGTTTCTGAAGCTTTCTTCCTAGAAAACTCGAATGTGTGGTGGATTTGACTCCAGGTGGAACCAATTAGCGTTTGGCAGCTAAAACCAAAAACTTACATGCTAAAATGCATTCAAAACCGTAAAGGCCATAGAGAATGTCCAGAAAACACAAACACACACAGAGGCTGTAGCAAGATCTGGGATTGAGATAGCCACAACACACCAGATAGTTTTGTTTTCATCCAGGAGTATCTGGACAAATTGTTGTAGTTTTGAAGTAAAATTTAATCAAAAAATCACCGTGAAAGTAGTTTTGCAGAAAAGCACAATCTTCCTGTTTGGCAAATGCATCCAATGTCATGTTTACAAATACAAATATTATGTTTTCTCAGGTTTCTGAAGCTTTCTTCCTAGAAAACTCGAATGTGTGGAGGATATGACTCCAGGTGGAACCAATTAGCGTTTGCCAGCTGAAAACAAAAACTTACATGCTAAAATGCATTCAAAACCGTAAAGTCCATAGAGTATGTCCAGAAAACACAAACACACACAGAGGCTGTAGCAAGATCTGGGATTGAGATAGCCACAACACCAGATAGTTTTGTTTTCATCCAGGAGTATCTGGAGAAATTGTTTTGGTTTTCGGGTGAAATTTAACCAAAAAATCAGCGTGAAAGTGTTTTGGGTGAAAAGCACAATCTTCCTGTTCGTCAAATGCATCCAATGTCATGTTTACAAATACAAATATGTTTTCTCAGGTTCCTGAAGCTTTCTTCCTAGAAAAATCGAATGAGTGGAGGATTTGACTCCAGGTGGAACCAATTAGCGTTTGCCAGCTAAAAACAAAAACTTACATGCAAAAATGCATTCAAAACCGTAAAGTCCATAGAGAATGTCCAGAAAACACAAACACACACAGAGGCTGTAGCAAGATCTGGGATTGAGATAGCCACAACACACCAGATAGTTTTGTTTTCATCCAGGAGTATCTGGACAAATTGTTGTGGTTTTGAAGAGAAATTTAACCAAAAAATCACCGTGAAAGTGGTTGTGGAGAAAAGTACAATCTTCCTTTTCGGCAGATGCATCCAATGTCATGTTTACAGAAAGAAATATCATGTTTTCTCAGGTTTCTGAAGCTTTCTTCCTAGCAAACTCGAATGTGTGGAGGATTTGACTCCAGGTGGAACCAGTTAGCGTTTGGCAGCTAAAAACAAAACCTTCCATGCTAAAATGCATTTAAAACCGTAAATGCCATAGAGAATGTCCTGAAAACACAAACAGACACAGATACTGTAGCAAGATCTGGGATTGAGATAGCCACAACACACCAGATCGTTTTGTTTTCATCCAGGAATATCTAGACAAATTGTTGTAGTTTTGAAGTAAAACTAACCAAAAAATCACCGTGAAAGTGGTTTTGGAGAAAAGCACAATCTTCCTGTTTGGCAAATGCATCCAATGTCATGTTTACAGAAAGAAATATCATGTTTTCTCAGGTTTCTGAAGCTTTCTTCCTAGAAAACTCGAATGTGTGGTGGATTTGACTCCAGGTGGAACCAATTAGCGTTTGCCAGATAAAAACAAAAACTTACATGCTAAAATGCATTCAAAACCGTAAAGGCCATAGAGAATGTCCAGAAAACACAAACACACACAGAGGGTGTAGCAAGATCTGGGATTGAGATAGCCACAACACACCAGATAGTTTTGTTTTCATCCAGGAGTATCTGGACAAATTGTTGCAGTTTGGAAAGTAAAATTTAATCAAAAAATCACCGTCAAAGTAGTTTTGGGGAAAAGCACAAGCTTCCTGTTCGTCAAATGCATCCAATGTCATGTTTACAAATACAAATATTATGTTTTCTCAGGTTTCTGAAGCTTTCTTCCTAGAAAAATCGAATGAGTGGAGGATTTGACTCCAGGTGGAACCAATTAGCGTTTGGCAGCTCAAAACAAAACCTTACATGCTAAAATGCATTCAAAACCGTAAAGTCCATAGAGAATGTCCAGAAAACACAAACACACACAGAGGCTGTAGCAAGATCTGGGATTGAGATAGCCACAACACACCAGATAGTTTTGTTTTCATCCAGGAGAATCTGGACAAATTGTTGTGGTTTTGAAGAGAAATTTAACCAAAAAATCACCGTGAAAGTGGTTTTGGGGAAAAGCACAATCTTCCTGTTTGGCAAATGCATCCAATGTCATGTTTACAGAAAGAAATATCATGTTTTCTCAGGTTTCTGAAGCTTTCTTCCTAGAAAACTGGAATCAGTGAAGGATTGAACTCCAGGTGGAACCAATTAGCGTTTGCCAGCAGAAAACAGAAAGGGTCCTGCTAAAATGCATTCAAAACCGTAAAGTCCATAGAGAATGTCCAGAAAACACAAACACACACAGAGGCTGTAGCAAGATCTGGGATTGAGATAGCCACAACACACCAGATAGTTTTGTTTTCATCCAGGAGTATCTGGAAATTGTTGTGGATTTCGGGTGAAATTTAACAAAAATCACCGTGAAAGTGGTTTTGGAGAAAAGCACAATCTTCCTGTTCGGCAAATGCATCCAATGTCATGTTTACAAATACAAATATCATATTTTCTCAGGTTTCTGAAGCTTTCTTCCTAGAAAACTCGAATGTGTGGAGGATTTGACTCCAGGTGGAACCAATTAGCGTTTGGCAGCTAAAAACAAAAACTTACATGATAAAATGCATTCAAAACTTTCAAGTCCATAGAGAATGTCCGGAAAACACAAACACACACAGAGGCTGTAGCAAGAACTGGGATTGAGATAGCCACAACACACCAGATAGTTTTGTTTTCATCCAGGAGTATCTGGACAAATTGTTGTAGTTTTGAAGTGAAATTTAACCAAAAAATCACCGTGAAAGTGGTTTTGGAGAAAAGCACAATCTTCCTGTTCGGCAAATGCATCCAATGTCATGTTTACAGAAAGAAATATCATGTTTTCTCAGGTTTCTGAAGATTTCTTCCTAGAAAACTCGAATGTGTGGAGGATTTGACTCCAGGTGGAACCAATTAGCGTTTGGCAGCTAAAAACAAAACCTTACATGCTAAAATGCATTCAAAACCGTAAAGTCCATAGAGAATGTCCCGAAACACAAACACACAGAGGCTGTAGCAAGATCTGGGATTGAGATAGCCACAACACACCAGATATCCTTGTTTTCATCCAGGAGTATCTAGACAAATCATTGTGGATTTCGGGTGAAATTTAACCAAAAATCACCGTGAAAGTGGTTTTGGAGAAAAGCACAATCTTTCTTTTTTGCAAATGCATCCAATGTCATGTTTATAGAGAGAAATCACATGTTTTCTCAGGTTTCTGGAGCTTTCTTCCTAGAAAACTCGAATGTGTGGAGGATTTGACTCCAGGTGGAACCAATTAGCGTTTGGCAGCTAAAAACAAAACCTTACATGCTAAAATGCATTCAAAACCGTAAAGTCCATAGAGAATGTCCAGAAAACACAAACACACACAGAGGCTGTAGCAAGATCTGGGATTGAGATAGCCACAACACACCAGATAGTTTTCTTGTCACCCAGGAGTATCTGGACAAATTCTTGTGGATTTCGGGTGAAATTTAACCAAAATTCACCGTGAAAGTGGTTTTGGGGAAAAGCACAATCTTTCTGTTCGGCAAATGCATCCAATGTCATGTTTACAGAAAGAAATATCATGTTTTCTCAGGTTTCTGAAGCTTTCTTCCTAGAAAACTGGAATCAGTGAAGGATTGAACTCCAGGTGGAACCAATTAGCGTTTGCCAGCAGAAAACAAAAAGGGTCCTGCTAAAATGCATTCAAAACAGTAAAGGCCATAGAGAATATCCAGAAAACACAAACACGCACAGAGGCTGTAGCAAGATCTGGGATTGAGATAGCTAAAAATCACCAGATATCTTTGTTTTCATCCAGGAGAATCTGCACAAATTGTTCTGGATTTCGTGTGAAATTTAACAAAAATCACCGTGAAAGTGGTTTTGGAGAAAAGCACAAGCTTCCTGTTCAGCAAATGCATCCAATGTCATGTTTACAGAAAGAAATATCATGTTTTCTCAGTTTTCTGGAGCTTTCTTCCTAGAAAACTCCAATGTGTGGAGGATTTGACTCCAGGTGGAACCAATTAGCGTTTGGCAGCTAAAAACAAAAACTTACATGCAAAAATGCATTCAAAACCGTAAAGTCCATAGAGAATGTCCAGAAAACACAAACAGACACAGATACTGTAGCAAGATCTGGGATTGAGATAGCCACAACACACCAGATCGTTTTGTTTTCATCCAGGAATATCTAGACAAATTGTTGTAGTTTTGAAGTAAAACTAACCAAAAAATCACCGTGAAAGTGGTTTTGGAGAAAAGCACAATCTTCCTGTTTGGCAAATGCATCCAATGTCATGTTTACAGAAAGAAATATCATGTTTTCTCAGGTTTCTGAAGCTTTCTTCCTAGAAAACTCGAATGTGTGGTGGATTTGACTCCAGGTGGAACCAATTAGCGTTTGCCAGATAAAAACAAAAACTTACATGCTAAAATGCATTCAAAACCGTAAAGGCCATAGAGAATGTCCAGAAAACACAAACACACACAGAGGGTGTAGCAAGATCTGGGATTGAGATAGCCACAACACACCAGATAGTTTTGTTTTCATCCAGGAGTATCTGGACAAATTGTTGCAGTTTGGAAAGTAAAATTTAATCAAAAAATCACCGTCAAAGTAGTTTTGGGGAAAAGCACAAGCTTCCTGTTCGTCAAATGCATCCAATGTCATGTTTACAAATACAAATATTATGTTTTCTCAGGTTTCTGAAGCTTTCTTCCTAGAAAAATCGAATGAGTGGAGGATTTGACTCCAGGTGGAACCAATTAGCGTTTGGCAGCTCAAAACAAAACCTTACATGCTAAAATGCATTCAAAACCGTAAAGTCCATAGAGAATGTCCAGAAAACACAAACACACACAGAGGCTGTAGCAAGATCTGGGATTGAGATAGCCACAACACACCAGATAGTTTTGTTTTCATCCAGGAGAATCTGGACAAATTGTTGTGGTTTTGAAGAGAAATTTAACCAAAAAATCACCGTGAAAGTGGTTTTGGGGAAAAGCACAATCTTCCTGTTTGGCAAATGCATCCAATGTCATGTTTACAGAAAGAAATATCATGTTTTCTCAGGTTTCTGAAGCTTTCTTCCTAGAAAACTGGAATCAGTGAAGGATTGAACTCCAGGTGGAACCAATTAGCGTTTGCCAGCAGAAAACAGAAAGGGTCCTGCTAAAATGCATTCAAAACCGTAAAGTCCATAGAGAATGTCCAGAAAACACAAACACACACAGAGGCTGTAGCAAGATCTGGGATTGAGATAGCCACAACACACCAGATAGTTTTGTTTTCATCCAGGAGTATCTGGAAATTGTTGTGGATTTCGGGTGAAATTTAACAAAAATCACCGTGAAAGTGGTTTTGGAGAAAAGCACAATCTTCCTGTTTGGCAAATGCATCCAATGTCATGTTTACAAATACAAATATCATATTTTCTCAGGTTTCTGAAGCTTTCTTCCTAGAAAACTCGAATGTGTGGAGGATTTGACTCCAGGTGGAACCAATTAGCGTTTGGCAGCTAAAAACAAAAACTTACATGATAAAATGCATTCAAAACTTTCAAGTCCATAGAGAATGTCCGGAAAACACAAACACACACAGAGGCTGTAGCAAGAACTGGGATTGAGATAGCCACAACACACCAGATAGTTTTGTTTTCATCCAGGAGTATCTGGACAAATTGTTGTAGTTTTGAAGTGAAATTTAACCAAAAAATCACCGTGAAAGTGGTTTTGGAGAAAAGCACAATCTTCCTGTTCGGCAAATGCATCCAATGTCATGTTTACAGAAAGAAATATCATGTTTTCTCAGGTTTCTGAAGATTTCTTCCTAGAAAACTCGAATGTGTGGAGGATTTGACTCCAGGTGGAACCAATTAGCGTTTGGCAGCTAAAAACAAAACCTTACATGCTAAAATGCATTCAAAACCGTAAAGTCCATAGAGAATGTCCCGAAACACAAACACACAGAGGCTGTAGCAAGATCTGGGATTGAGATAGCCACAACACACCAGATATCCTTGTTTTCATCCAGGAGTATCTAGACAAATCATTGTGGATTTCGGGTGAAATTTAACCAAAAATCACCGTGAAAGTGGTTTTGGAGAAAAGCACAATCTTTCTTTTTTGCAAATGCATCCAATGTCATGTTTATAGAGAGAAATCACATGTTTTCTCAGGTTTCTGGAGCTTTCTTCCTAGAAAACTCGAATGTGTGGAGGATTTGACTCCAGGTGGAACCAATTAGCGTTTGGCAGCTAAAAACAAAACCTTACATGCTAAAATGCATTCAAAACCGTAAAGTCCATAGAGAATGTCCAGAAAACACAAACACACACAGAGGCTGTAGCAAGATCTGGGATTGAGATAGCCACAACACACCAGATAGTTTTCTTGTCACCCAGGAGTATCTGGACAAATTCTTGTGGATTTCGGGTGAAATTTAACCAAAATTCACCGTGAAAGTGGTTTTGGGGAAAAGCACAATCTTTCTGTTCGGCAAATGCATCCAATGTCATGTTTACAGAAAGAAATATCATGTTTTCTCAGGTTTCTGAAGCTTTCTTCCTAGAAAACTGGAATCAGTGAAGGATTGAACTCCAGGTGGAACCAATTAGCGTTTGCCAGCAGAAAACAAAAAGGGTCCTGCTAAAATGCATTCAAAACAGTAAAGGCCATAGAGAATATCCAGAAAACACAAACACGCACAGAGGCTGTAGCAAGATCTGGGATTGAGATAGCTAAAAATCACCAGATATCTTTGTTTTCATCCAGGAGAATCTGCACAAATTGTTCTGGATTTCGTGTGAAATTTAACAAAAATCACCGTGAAAGTGGTTTTGGAGAAAAGCACAAGCTTCCTGTTCAGCAAATGCATCCAATGTCATGTTTACAGAAAGAAATATCATGTTTTCTCAGTTTTCTGGAGCTTTCTTCCTAGAAAACTCGAATGTGTGGAGGATTTGACTCCAGGTGGAACCAATTAGCGTTTGGCAGCTAAAAACAAAAACTTACATGCAAAAATGCATTCAAAACCGTAAAGTCCATAGAGAATGTCCAGAAAACACAAACACACACAGAGGCTGTAGCAAGATCTGGGATTGAGATAGCCACAACACACCAGATAGTTTTGTTTTCATCCAGGAGTATCTGGACAAATTGTTGTGGTTTTGAAGAGAAATTTAACGAAAAAATCACCGTGAAAGTGGTTGTGGAGAAAAGTACAATCTTCCTTTTCGGCAGATGCATCCAATGTCATGTTTACAGAAAGAAATATCATGTTTTCTCAGGTTTCTGAAGCTTTCTTCCTAGCAAACTCGAATGTGTGGAGGATTTGACTCCAGGTGGAACCAGTTAGCGTTTGGCAACTAAAAACAAAAAGGGTCCTGCTAAATGCATTCAAAACCGTAAAGTCCATAGAGAATGCCCAGAAAACACAAACACACACAGAAGCTGTAGCAAGATCTGGGATTGAGATAGCTGAAAATCACCAGATATCTTTCTTTTTATCCAGGAGTATCTAGACAAATTGTTGTAGTTTTGAAGTGAAATTTAAACAAAAAATCACCGTGAAGGTTGTTTTGGAGAAAAGCACAATCTTCCTGTTCGGCAAATGCATCCAATGTCATGTTTACAGAAAGAAATATCATGTTTTCTCAGGTTTCTGAAGCTTTCTTCCTAGAAAACTCGAATGTGTGGAGGATTTGACTCCAGGTGGAACCAATTAGCGTTTGCCAGCTGAAAACAAATACTTACATGCTAAAATGCATTCAAAACCGTAAAGTCCATAGAGAATGTCCAGAAAACACAAACACACACAGAGGCTGTAGCAAGATCTGGGATTGAGATAGCCACAACACACCAGATAGTTTTGTTTTCATCCAGGAGTATCTGGACAAATTGTTGTGGATTTTGGGTGAAATTTAACCAAAAATCACCGTGAAAGTGGTTTTGGAGAAAAGCACAATCTTCCTGTTCTGCAAATGCATCCAGTGTCATGTTTACAGAAAGAAATATCATGTTTTCTCAGGTTTCTGAAGCTTTCTTCCTAGAAAACTCGAATGTGTCGTGGATTTGACTCCAGGTGGAACCAATTAGCGTTTGGAAGCTAAAAACAAAACCTTACATGCTAAAATGCATTCAAAACCGTAAAGTCCATAGAGAATGTCCAGAAAACACAAACACACACAGAGGCTGTAGCAAGATCTGGGACTGAGATAGCCACAACACACCAGATAGTTTTGTTTTCATCCAGGAGTATCTGGACAAATTGTTGTGGTTTTGAAGTGAAATTTAACCAAAAAATCACCGTGAAAGTGGTTTTGGGGAAAAGCACAATCTTCCTGTTTGGCAAATGCATCGAATGTCATGTTTACAGAAAGAAATATCATGTTTTCTGACGTTTCTGAAGCTTTCTTCATAGAAAACTCGAATCAGTGAAGGATTGAACTCCAGGTGGAACCAATTAGCGTTTTCCAGCAGTAAACAGAATGGGTCCTGCTAAAATGCATTCAAAACCGTAAAGTCCATAGATAATGTCCAGAAAACACAAACACACACAGAGGCTGTAGCAAGATCTGGGATTGGGATAGCTAAAAATCACCAGATATCTTTGTTTTCATACAGGAGTATCTGGACAAATTGTTGTGGATTTCGGGTGAAATTTAACAAAAATCACCGTGAAAGTGGTTTTGGAGAAAAGCACAAGCTTCCTGTTCAGCAAATGCATCCAATGTCATGTTTATAGAAAGAAAGATCATGTTTTCTCAGGTTTATGAAGCTTTCTTCCTAGAAAACTCGAATGTGTGGAGGATTTGACTCCAGGTGGAACCAATTAGCGTTTGCCAGCTAAAAACAAAACCTTACATGCTAAAATGCATTCAAAACTGTAAAGTCCATAGAGAATGTCCAGAAAGCACAAACACACACAGAGGCTGTAGCAAGATCTTGGATTGAGATAGCTGAACATCACCAGATATCTTTGTTTTCATCCAGGAGTATCTCGACAAATTGTTGTAGTTTTGAAGTGAAATTTAACCAAAAATCACCGTGAAAGTGGTTTTGGAGAAAAGTACAATCTTCCTTTTCGGCAGATGCATCCAATGTCATGTTTACAGAAAGAAATATCATGTTTTCTCAGGTTTCTGAAGCTTTCTTCCTAGAAAACTCGAATGTGTGGAGGATTTGACTCCAGGTGGAACCAATTAGCGTTTGGCAGCTAAAAACAAAACCTTACATGCTAAAATGCATTCAAAACCTTAAAGTCCATAGAGAATGTCCAGAAAACACAAACACACACAGAGGCTGTAGCAAGATCTGGGATTGAGATAGCCACAACACACCAGATAGTTTTGTTTTCATCCAGGAGTATCTGGACAAATTGTTGTAGTTTTGAAGTAAAATTTAATCAAAAAATCACCGTGAAAGTAGTTTTGCAGAAAAGCACAATCTTCCTGTTTGGCAAATGCATCCAATGTCATGTTTACAAATACAAATATTATGTTTTCTCAGGTTTCTGAAGCTTTCTTCCTAGAAAACTCGAATGTGTGGAGGATATGACTCCAGGTGGAACCAATTAGCGTTTGCCAGCTGAAAACAAAAACTTACATGCTAAAATGCATTCAAAACCGTAAAGTCCATAGAGAATGTCCAGAAAACACAAACACACACAGAGGCTGTAGCAAGATCTGGGATTGAGATAGCCACAACACCAGATAGTTTTGTTTTCATCCAGGAGTATCTGGAGAAATTGTTTTGGTTTTCGGGTGAAATTTAACCAAAAAATCAGCGTGAAAGTGTTTTGGGGGAAAAGCACAATCTTCCTGTTCGTCAAATGCATCCAATGTCATGTTTACAAATACAAATATGTTTTCTCAGGTTCCTGAAGCTTTCTTCCTAGAAAAATCGAATGAGTGGAGGATTTGACTCCAGGTGGAACCAATTAGCGTTTGCCAGCTCAAAACAAAACCTTACATGCAAAAATGCATTCAAAACCGTAAAGTCCATAGAGAATGTCCAGAAAACACAAACACACACAGAGACTGTAGCAAGATCTGGGATTGAGATAGCCACAACACACCAGATAGTTTTGTTTTCATCCAGGAGTATCTGGACAAATTGTTGTGGTTTTGAAGAGAAATTTAACCAAAAAATCACCGTGAAAGTGGTTGTGGAGAAAAGTACAATCTTCCTTTTCGGCAGATGCATCCAATGTCATGTTTACAGAAAGAAATATCATGTTTTCTCAGGTTTCTGAAGCTTTCTTCCTAGCAAACTCGAATGTGTGGAGGATTTGACTCCAGGTGGAACCAGTTAGCGTTTGGCAGCTAAAAAGAAAACCTTCCATGCTAAAATGCATTCAAAACCGTAAAGGCCATAGAGAATGTCCAGAAAACACAAACAGACACAGAGGCTGTAGCAAGATCTGGGATTGAGATAGCCACAACACACCAGATCGTTTTGTTTTCATCCAGGAATATCTAGACAAATTGTTGTAGTTTTGAAGTAAAACAAACCAAAAAATCACCGTGAAAGTGGTTTTGGAGAAAAGCACAATCTTCCTGTTTGGCAAATGCATCCAATGTCATGTTTACAGAAAGAAATATCATGTTTTCTCAGGTTTCTGAAGCTTTCTTCCTAGAAAACTCGAATGTGTGGTGGATTTGACTCCAGGTGGAACCAATTAGCGTTTGCCAGATAAAAACAAAAACTTACATGCTAAAATGCATTCAAAACCGTAAAGGCCATAGAGAATGTCCAGAAAACACAAACACACACAGAGGCTGTAGCAAGATCTGGGATTGAGATAGCCACAACACACCAGATAGTTTTGTTTTCATCCAGGAGTATCTGGACAAATTGTTGCAGTTTTGAAGTAAAATTTAATCAAAAAATCACCGTCAAAGTAGTTTTGGGGAAAAGCACAACCTTCCTGTTCGTCAAATGCATCCAATGTCATGTTTACAAATACAAATATTATGTTTTCTCAGGTTTCTGAAGCTTTCTTCCTAGAAAAATCGAATGAGTGGAGGATTTGACTCCAGGTGGAACCAATTAGCGTTTGGCAGCTCAAAACAAAACCTTACATGCTAAAATGCATTCAAAACCGTAAAGTCCATAGAGAATGTCCAGAAAACACAAACACACAGAGGCTGTAGCAAGATCTGGGATTGAGATAGCCACAACACACCAGATAGTTTTGTTTTCATCCAGGAGTATCTGGACAAATTGTTGTGGTTTTGAAGAGAAATTTAACCAAAAAATCACCGTGAAAGTGGTTTTGGGGAAAAGCACAATCTTCCTGTTTGGCAAATGCATCCAATGTCATGTTTACAGAAAGAAATATCATGTTTTCTCAGGTTTCTGAAGCTTTCTTCCTAGAAAACTGGAATCAGTGAAGGATTGAACTCCAGGTGGAACCAATTAGCGTTTGCTAGCAGAAAACAGAAAGGGTCCTGCTAAAATGCATTCAAAACCGTAAAGTCCATAGAGAATGTCCAGAAAACACAAACAGGCACAGAGGCTGTAGCAAGATCTGGGATTGAGATAGCCACAACACACCAGATAGTTTTGTTTTCATCCAGGAGTATCTGGAAATTGTTGTGGATTTCGGGTGAAATTTAACAAAAATCACCGTGAAAGTGGTTTTGGAGAAAAGCACAATCTTCCTGTTCGGCAAATGCATCCAATGTCATGTTTACAAATACAAATATCATATTTTCTCAGGTTTCTGAAGCTTTCTTCCTAGAAAACTCGAATGTGTGGAGGATTTGACTCCAGGTGGAACCAATTAGCGTTTGGCAGCTAAAAACAAAAACTTACATGATAAAATGCATTCAAAACTTTCAAGTCCATAGAGAATGTCCGGAAAACACAAACACACACAGAGGCTGTAGCAAGATCTGGGATTGAGATAGCCACAACACACCAGATAGTTTTGTTTTCATCCAGGAGTATCTGGACAAATTGTTGTAGTTTTGAAGTGAAATTTAACCAAAAAATCACCGTGAAAGTGGTTTTGGGGAAAAGCACAATCTTCCTGTTCGGCAAATGCATCCAATGTCATGTTTACAGAAAGAAATATCATGTTTTCTCAGGTTTCTGAAGATTTCTTCCTAGAAAACACGAATGTGTGGAGGATTTGACTCCAGGTGGAACCAATTAGCTTTTGCCAGCAGAAAACAAAAAGAGTGATTCTAAAATGCAATCAAAACCTTAAAGTCCATAGAGAATGTCCAGAAAACACAAACACACACAGAGGCTGTAGTAATATCTGGGATTGAGATAGCCACAACACACCATATAGTTTTCTTGTCACCCAGGAGTATCTGGACAAATTCTTGTGGATTTCGCGTGAAATTTAACCAAAATTCACCGTGAAAGTGGTTTTGGAGAAAAGAACAATCTTCCTGTTCGGCAAATGCATTCAATGTCATGTTTACAAATACAAACATCATGTTTTCTCAGGTTTCTGAAGCTTTCTTCCTAGAAAACTCGAATGTGTGGTGGATTTGACTCCAGGTGGAACCAATTAGCGTTTGGCAGCTAAAAACAAAACCTTACATGCTAAAATGCATTCAAAACCGTAAAGTCCATAGAGAATGTCCCGAAACACAAACACACAGAGGCTGTAGCAAGATCTGGGATTGAGATAGCCACAACACACCAGATATCCTTGTTTTCATCCAGGAGTATCTAGACAAATCATTGTGGATTTCGGGTGAAATTTAACCAAAAATCACCGTGAAAGTGGTTTTGGAGAAAAGCACAATCTTTCTTTTTTGCAAATGCATCCAATGTCATGTTTATAGAGAGAAATCACATGTTTTCTCAGGTTTCTGGAGCTTTCTTCCTAGAAAACTCGAATGTGTGGAGGATTTGACTCCAGGTGGAACCAATTAGCGTTTGGCAGCTAAAAACAAAACCTTACATGCTAAAATGCATTCAAAACCGTAAAGTCCATAGAGAATGTCCAGAAAACACAAACACACACAGAGGCTGTAGCAAGATCTGGGATTGAGATAGCCACAACACACCAGATAGTTTTCTTGTCACCCAGGAGTATCTGGACAAATTCTTGTGGATTTCGGGTGAAATTTAACCAAAATTCACCGTGAAAGTGGTTTTGGGGAAAAGCACAATCTTTCTGTTCGGCAAATGCATCCAATGTCATGTTTACAGAAAGAAATATCATGTTTTCTCAGGTTTCTGAAGCTTTCTTCCTAGAAAACTGGAATCAGTGAAGGATTGAACTCCAGGTGGAACCAATTAGCGTTTGCCAGCAGAAAACTAAAAGGGTCCTGCTAAAATGCATTCAAAACAGTAAAGGCCATAGAGAATATCCAGAAAACACAAACACGCACAGAGGCTGTAGCAGTATCTGGGATTGAGATAGCTAAAAATCACCAGATATCTTTGTTTTCATCCAGGAGAATCTGCACAAATTGTTCTGGATTTCGTGTGAAATTTAACAAAAATCACCGTGAAAGTGGTTTTGGAGAAAAGCACAAGCTTCCTGTTCAGCAAATGCATCCAATGTCATGTTTACAGAAAGAAATATCATGTTTTCTCAGTTTTCTGGAGCTTTCTTCCTAGAAAACTCGAATGTGTGGAGGATTTGACTCCAGCTGGAACCAATTAGCGTTTGCCAGCTCAAAACAAAAACTTACATGCAAAAATGCATTCAAAACCGTAAAGTCCATAGAGAATGTCCAGAAAACACAAACACACACAGAGGCTGTAACAAGATCTGGGATTGAGATAGCCACAACACACCAGATAGTTTTGTTTTCATCCAGGAGTATCTGGACAAATTGTTGTGGTTTTGAAGAGAAATTTAACCAAAAAATCACCGTGAAAGTGGTTTTGGAGAAAAGCACAATCTTCCTGTTCGGCAAATGCATTCAATGTCATGTTTACAAATACAAACATCATGTTTTCTCAGGTTTCTGAAGCTTTCTTCCTAGAAAACTCGAATGTGTGGTGGATTTGACTCCAGGTGGAACCAATTAGCGTTTGCCAGATAAAAACAAAAACTTACATGCTAAAATGCATTCAAAACCGTAAAGGCCATAGAGAATGTCCAGAAAACACAAACACACACAGAGGCTGTAGCAAGATCTGGGATTGAGATAGCCACAACACACCAGATAGTTTTGTTTTCATCCAGGAGTATCTGGACAAATTGTTGCAGTTTTGAAGTAAAATTTAATCAAAAAATCACCGTCAAAGTAGTTTTGGGGAAAAGCACAACCTTCCTGTTCGTCAAATGCATCCAATGTCATGTTTACAAATACAAATATTATGTTTTCTCAGGTTTCTGAAGCTTTCTTCCTAGAAAACTCGAATGTGTGGTGGATTTGACTCCAGGTGGAACCAATTAGCGTTTGGCAGCTCAAAACAAAACCTTACATGCTAAAATGCATTCAAAACCGTAAAGGCCATAGAGAATGTCCAGAAAACACAAACACACACAGAGGCTGTAGCAAGATCTGGGATTGAGATAGCTAAAAATCACCAGATATCTTTGTTTTCATTCAGGAGAATCTGGACAAATTGTTGTGGATTTCGTGTGAAATTTTACAAAAATCACCGTGAAAGTGGTTTTGGAGAAAAGAACAAGCTTCCTGTTCGGAAAATGCATCCAATGTCATGTTTACAGAGAGAAATATCATGTTTTCTCATGCTTCTGGAGCTTTCTTCCTAGAAAACTCGAATGTGTGGAGGATTTGACTCCAGGTGGAACCAATTAGCGTTTGGCAGCTAAAAACAAAAACTTACATGCTAAAATGCATTCAAAACTGTAAATTCCATAGAGAATGTCCAGAAAACACAAACACACACAGAGGCTGTCGCAAGATCTGGGATTGAGATAGCCACAACACTCCAGATATCCTTGTTTTCATCCAGGAGTATCTAGACAAATCGTTGCGGATTTCGGGTGAAATTTAACCAAAAATCACCGTGAAAGTGGTTTTGGAGAAAAGCACAATCTTTCTTTTTTGCAAATGCATCCAATGTCATGTTTACAGAGAGAAATATGTTTTCTCAGGTTTCTGGAGCTTTCTTCCTAGAAAACTCGAATGTGTGGAGGATTTGACTCCAGGTGGAACCAATTAGCGTTTGGCAGCTACAAACAAAACCTTACATGCTAAAATGCATTCAAAACCTAATGTACATAGAGAATGTCCAGAAAACACAAACACACACAGAGGCTGTAGCAAGATCTGGGATTGAGATAGCCACAACACACCAGATAGTTTTGTTTTCATCCAGGAGTATCTGGACAAATTCTTGTACTTTTGAAGTAAAATATAACCAAAAAATCACCGTGAAAGTGGTATTGGAGAAAAGCACAATCTTCCTGTTTGGAAAATGCATCCAATGTCATGTTTTCAGAAAGAAATATCATGTTTTCTCAGGTTTCTGAAGATTTCTTCCTAGAAAACTTGAATGTGTGGAGGATTTGACTCCAGGTGGAACCAATTAGCGTTTGGCATATAAAAACAAAAACTTACATGCAAAAATGCATTCAAAACTGTAAAGTCCCTAGAGAATGTCCAGAAAACACAAACAAACACAGCGGCTGTAGCAAGATCTGGGATTGAGATAGCCACAACACACCAGATAGTTTTCTTGTCACCCAGGAGTATCTGGACAAATTCTTGTGGATTTCGGGTGAAATTTAACCAAAATTCACCGTGAAAGTGGTTTTGGGGAAAAGCACAATCTTTCTGTTCGGCAAATGCATCCAATGTCATGTTTACAGAAAGAAATATCATGTTTTCTCAGGTTTATGAAGCTTTCTTCCTAGAAAACTCGAATCAGTGAAGGATTGAACTCCAGGTGGAACCAATTAGCGTTTGCCAGCAGTAAACAAAAAGGGTCCTGCTAAAATGCATTCAAAACAGTAAAGGCCATAGAGAATGTCCAGAAAACACAAACACACACAGAGGCTGTAGCAAGATCTGGGATTGAGATAGCTAAAAATCACCAGATATCTTTGTTTTCATCCAGGAGAATCTGCACAAATAGTTGTGGATTTCGTGTGAAATTTAACAAAAATCACCGTGAAAGTGGTTTTGGAGAAAAGCACAAGCTTCCTGTTCAGCAAATGCATCCAATGTCATGTTTACAGAAAGAAATATCATGTTTTCTCAGTTTTCTGGAGCTTTCTTCCTAGAAAACTCGAATGTATGGAGGAGTTGACTCCAGGTGGAACCAATTAGCGTTTGGCAGCTAAAAACAAAAACTTACATGCAAAAATCCATTCAAAACTGTAAAGTCCATAGAGAATGTCCAGAAAGCACAAACAAATACAGCGGCTGTAGCAAGATCTGGGATTGAGATAGCCACAACACACCAGATAGTTTTCTTGTCACCCAGGAGAATCTGGACAAATTCTTGCGGATTTCGCGTGAAATTTAACCAAAAATCACCGTGAAAGTGGTTTTGGAGAAAAGCACAATCTTCCTGTTTGGCAAATGCATCCAATGTCATGTTTACAAATACAAATATCATGTTTTCTAAGGTTTCTGACGCTTTCTTCCTAGAAAACTCGTATGTGTGGAGTGTTTGACTCCAGGTGGAACCAATTAGCGTTTGCCAGCAGAAAACAAAAAGGGTCCTGCTAAAATGCATTCAAAACAGTAAAGGCCATAGAGAATGTCCAGAAAACACAAACACACACAGAGGCTGTAGCAAGATCTTGGATTGAGATAGCTAAAAATCACCAGATATCTTTGTTTTCATTCAGGAGAATCTGCACAAATTGTTGTGGATTTCATGTGAAATTTTACAAAAATCACCGTGAAAGTTGTTTTGGAGAAAAGCACAAGCTTCCTGTTCGGAAAATGCATCCAATGTCATGTTTACAGAGAGAAATATCATGTTTTCTCATGCTTCTGGAGCTTTCTTCCTAGAAAACTCGAATGTGTGGAGGATTTGACTCCAGGTGGAACCAATTAGCGTTTGGCAGCTAAAAACAAAAACTTACATGCTAAAATGCATTCAAAACTGTAAATTCCATAGAGAATGTCCAGAAAACACAAACACACACAGAGGCTGTCGCAAGATCTGGGATTGAGATAGCCACAACACTCCAGATATCCTTGTTTTCATCCAGGAGTATCTAGACAAATCGTTGCGGATTTCGGGTGAAATTTAACCAAAAATCACCGTGAAAGTGGTTTTGGAGAAAAGCACAATCTTTCTTTTTTGCAAATGCATCCAATGTCATGTTTACAGAGAGAAATATCATGTTTTCTCAGGTTTCTGGAGCTTTCTTCCTAGAAAACTCGAATGTGTGGAGGATTTGACTCCAGGTGGAACCAATTAGCGTTTGGCAGCTACAAACAAAACCTTACATGCTAAAATGCATTCAAAACCGTAATGTCCATAGAGAATGTCCAGAAAACACAAACACACACAGAGGCTGTAGCAAGATCTGGGATTGAGATAGCCACAACACACCAGATAGTTTTCTTGTCACCCAGGAGTATCTGGACAAATTCTTGCGGATTTCGGGTGAAATTTAACCAAAAATCACCGTGAAAGTGGTTTTGGAGAAAAGCACAATCTTCCTGTTTGGCAAATGCATCCAATGTCATGTTTACAGAAAGAAATATCATGTTTTCTAAGGTTTCTGACGCTTTCTTCCTAGAAAACTCGTATGTGTGGAGTGTTTGACTCCAGGTGGAACCAATTAGCGTTTGCCAGCAGAAAACAAAAAGGGTCCTGCTAAAATGCATTCAAAACAGTAAAGGCCATAGAGAATGTCCAGAAAACACAAACACACACAGAGGCTGTAGCAATATCTTGGATTGAGATAGCTAAAAATCACCAGATTTCTTTGTTTTCATTCAGGAGAATCTGCACAAATTGTTGTGGATTACGTGTGAAATTTTACAAAAATCACCGTGAAAGTGGTTTTGGAGAAAATCACAAGCTTCCTGTTCGGAAAATGCATCCAATGTCATGTTTACAGAGAGAAATATCATGTTTTCTCATGCTTCTGGAGCTTTCTTCCTAGAAAACTCGAATGAGTGGAGGATTTGACTCCAGGTGGAACCAATTAGCGTTTGGCAGCTAAAAACAAAAACTTACAAGCTAAAATGCATTCAAAACTGTAAATTCCATAGAGAATGTCCAGAAAACACAAACACACACAGAGGCTGTCGCAAGATCTGGGATTGAGATAGCCACAACACACCAGATAGTTTTCTTGTCACCCAGGAGTATCTGGACAAATTCTTGTGGATTTCGGGTGAAATTTAACCAAAATTCACCGTGAAAGTGGTTTTGGGGAAAAGCACAATCTTTCTGTTCGGCAAATGCATCCAATGTCATGTTTACAGAAAGAAATATCATGTTTTCTCAGGTTTATGAAGCTTTCTTCCTAGAAAACTCGAATCAGTGAAGGATTGAACTCCAGGTGGAACCAATTAGCGTTTGCCAGCAGAAAACAAAAAGGGTCCTGCTAAAATGCATTCAAAACAGTAAAGGCCATAGAGAATGTCCAGAAAACACAAACACACACAGAGGCTGTAGCAAGATCTGGGATTGAGATAGCTAAAAATCACCAGATATCTTTGTTTTCATCCAGGAGAATCTGCACAAATAGTTGTGGATTTCGTGTGAAATTTAACAAAAATCACCGTGAAAGTGGTTTTGGAGAAAAGCACAAGCTTCCTGTTCAGCAAATGCATCCAATGTCATGTTTACAGAAAGAAATATCATGTTTTCTCAGTTTTCTGGAGCTTTCTTCCTAGAAAACTCGAATGTATGGAGGAGTTGACTCCAGGTGGAACCAATTAGCGTTTGGCAGCTAAAAAAAAAAACTTACATGCAAAAATCCATTCAAAACTGTAAAGTCCATAGAGAATGTCCAGAAAACACAAACAAATACAGCGGCTGTAGCAAGATCTGGGATTGAGATAGCCACAACACACCAGATAGTTTTCTTGTCACCCAGGAGAATCTGGAAAAATTCTTGCGGATTTCACGTGAAATTTAAACAAAAATCACCGTGAAAGTGGTTTTGGAGAAAAGCACAATCTTCCTGTTTGGCAAATGCATCCAATGTCATGTTTACAAATACAAATATCATGTTTTCTAAGGTTTCTGATGCTTTCTTCCTAGAAAACTCGTATGTGTGGAGTGTTTGACTCCAGGTGGAACCAATTAGCGTTTGCCAGCAGAAAACAAAAAGGGTCCTGCTAAAATGCATTCAAAACAGTAAAGGCCATAGAGAATGTCCAGAAAACACAAACACACACAGAGGCTGTAGCAATATCTTGGATTGAGATACCTAAGAATCACCAGATATCTTTGTTTTCATTCAGGAGAATCTGCACAAATTGTTGTGGATTTCGTGTGAAATTTTACAAAAATCACCGTGAAAGTGGTTTTGGAGAAAAGCACAAGCTTCCTGTTCGGCAAATGCATCCAATGTCATGTTTACAGAACGAAATATCATGTTTTCTCAGGTTTCTGAAGCTTTCTTCCTAGAAAACTCGAATGTGTGGAGGATTTGACTCCAGGTGGAACCAATTAGCGTTTGGCAGCTAAAAACAAAAACTTACATGCAAAAATGCATTCAAAACTGTAAAGTCCACAGAGAATGTCCAGATAACACAAACAAACACAGCGGCTGTAGCAAGATTTGGGATTGAGATAGCCACAACACACCAGATAGTTTTCTTGTCACCCAGGAGTATCTGGACAAATTGATGTGGATTTCGGGTGAAATTTAACCAAAATTCACCGTGAAAGTGGTTTTGGAGAAAAGCATAATCTTCCTGTTCGGCAAATGCATCCAATGTCATGTTTACAGAAAGAAATATCATGTTTTCTCAGGTTTCTGAAGCTTTCTTCCTAGAAAACTCGAATGTATGGAGGATTTGACTCCAGGTGGAACCAATTAGCGTTTGGCAGCTAAAACAAAACCTTACATGCTAAAATGCATTCAAAACCGTAAAGTCCATAGAGAATGTCCAGAAAACACAAACAGACACAGAGGCTTTAGCAATATCTGGGATTAAGATAGCCACAACACACCAGATAGTTTTGTTTTCATCCAGGAATATCTGGAAAAATTGTTGTATTTTGAAGTGAAATTTAACCAAAAAATCACCGTGAAACTGGTTTTGGGGAAAAGCACAATCTTCCTGTTCGGCAAATGCATCCAATGTCATGTTTACAAATACAAATATCATGTTTTCTCAGGTTTCTGAAGCTTTCTTCCTAGAAAACTCGAATGTGTGGAGGATTTGACTCCAGGTGGAACCAATTAGCGTTTGGCAGCTAAAAACAAAAACTTACATGCCAAAATGCATTCAAAACTGTAAAGTACATAGAGCATGTAAAGAAAACACAAACACACACAGAGGCTGTAGCAAGATCTGGGATTGAGATAGCCACAACACACCAGATAGTTTTGTTTTCATCCAGGAGTATCTGGACAAATTGTTGTGGATTTTGGGTGAAATTTAACCAAAAATCACCGTGAAAGTGGTTGTGGAGAAAAGCACAATCTTCCTGTTCGGCAAATGCATCCAATGTCATGTTTTCAAATACAAATATCATGTTTTCTCAGGTTTCTGGAGCTTTCTTCCTAGAAAACTCGAATGTGTGGTGGATTTGACTCCAGGTGGAACCAATTAGCGTTTGGCAGCTAAAAACAAAACCTTACATGCTAAAATGCATTCAAAACCGTACAGTCCATAGAGAATGTCCAGAAAACAGAAACACACACAGAGGCTGTAGCAAGATCTGGGATTGGGATAGCCACAACACACCAGATAGTTTTGTGTACATCCAGGAGTATCTGGACAAATTGTTGTGGATTTTGGGTGAAATTTATGCAAAATCACCGTGAAAGTGGTTTTGGAGAAAAGCACAATCTTCCTGTTTGGCAAATGCATCCAATGTCATGTTTCCAGAAAGAAATATCATGTTTTCTCAGGTTTCTGGAGCTTTCTTCCTAGAAAACTCGAATGTGTCGTGGATTTGACTCCAGGTGGAACCAATTAGCGTTTGGCAGCTAAAAACAAAACCTTACATGCTAAAATGCATTCAAAACCGTAAAGTCCATAGAGAATGTCCAGAAAACACAAACACACACAGAGGCTGTAGCAAGATCTGGGATTGAGATAGCTACAAATCACCAGATAGTTTTGATTTCATCCAGGATTATGTGGACAAATTGTTGTAGTTTGGAAGTGAAATTTAGCCAAAAAATCAGCGTGAAAGTGTTTTGGGGGAAAAGCACAAACTTCCTGTTCGGCAAATGCATCCAGTGTCATGTTTACAGAAAGAAATATCATGTTTTCTCAGGTTTCTGAAGCTTTTTTCCTAGAAAACTCGAATGTGTGGAGGATTTGACTCCAGGTGGAACCAATTAGCGTTTCGCAGTAGAAAACAAAAAGGGTCCTGCTAAAATGCATTCAAAACCTTAAAGTCCATAGAGAATGTCCAGAAAACACAAACACACACAGAGGCTTTAGCAATATCTGGGATTGAGATAGCCACAACACACCAGATAGTTTTGTTTTCATCCAGGAGTATCTGGACAAATTGTTGTAGTTTTGAAGTGAAATTTAACAAAAAAATCACCGTGAAAGTGGTTTTGGAGAAAAGCACAATCTTCCTGTTCGGCAAATGCATCCAATGTCATGTTTCCAGAAAGAAATTTCATGTTTTCTCAGTTTTCTGGAGCTTTCTTCCTAGAAAACTCGAATGTGTGGAGTAGTTGACTCCAGGTAGAACCAATTAGCGTTTGGCAGCTAAAAAGAAAAACTTACATGCAAAAATCCATTCAAAACTGTAAAGTCCACAGAGAATGTCCAGAAAACACAAACACACACAGAGGCTGTAGCAAGATCTGGGATTGAGATAGCCACAACACACCAGATAGTTTTCTTGTCACCCAGGAGAATCTGGACAAATTCTTCTGGATTTCGGGTGAAATTTAACCAAAAATCACCGTGAAAGTGGTTTTGGAGAAAAGCACAATCTTCCTGTTCGGCAAATGCATCCAATGTCATGTTTCCAGAAAGAAATATCATGTTTTCTCAGTTTTCTGGAGCTTTCTTCCTAGAAAACTCGAATGTGTGGAGGATTTGACTCCAGGTGGAACCAATTAGCGTTTGGCAGCTAAAAACAAAACCTTACATGCTAAAATGCATTCAAAACCGTAAAGTCCATAGAGAATGTCCAGAAAACACAAACAAACACAGAGGCTGTAGCAAGATCTGGGATTGAGATAGCCACAACACACCAGATAGTTTTGTTTTCATCCAGGAGTATCTGGAAAAATTGTTGTAGTTTAGAATAAAATTTAACCAAAAAATCACCTTCAAGGTGGTTTTGGAGAAAAGCACAATCTTCCTGTTCCGCAAATGCATCCAATGTCATGTTTACAGAAAGAAATATCATGTTTTCTCAGGTTTCTGAAGCTTTCTTCCTAGAAAACTCGAATGTGTGGAGTATTTGACTCCAGGTGGAACCAATTAACGTTTGGCAGCTAAAAACAAAACCTTACATGCTAAAATGCATTCAAAACCGTAAAGTCCATAGAGAATGTCCAGAAAACACAAACACACACAGAGGCTGTAGCAAGATCTGGGATTGAGATAGCCACAACACACCAGATAGTTTTGTTTTCATCCAGGAGTATCTCGACAAATTCTTGTACTTTTGAAGTAAAATATAACCAAAAAATCAGCGTGAAAGTGGTTTTGGAGAAAAGCACAAACTTCCTGTTCGGCAAATGCATCCAATGTCATGTTTACAGAACGAAATATCATGTTTTCTCAGGTTTCTGAAGCTTTCTTCCTAGAAAACTCGAATGTGTGGAGGATTTGACTCCAGGTGGAACCAATTAGCGTTTGGCAGCTAAAAACAAAAACTTACATGCAAAAATGCATTCAAAACTGTAAAGTCCACAGAGAATGTCCAGAAAACACAAACAAACACAGCGGCTGTAGCAAGATTTGGGATTGAGATAGCCACAACACACCAGATAGTTTTCTTGTCACCCAGGAGTATCTGGACAAATTGTTGTGGATTTCGGGTGAAATTTAACCAAAATTCACCGTGAAAGTGGTTTTGGAGAAAAGCATAATCTTCCTGTTCGGCAAATGCATCCAATGTCATGTTTACAGAAAGAAATATCATGTTTTCTCAGGTTTCTGAAGCTTTCTTCCTAGAAAACTCGAATGTATGGAGGATTTGACTCCAGGTGGAACCAATTAGCGTTTGGCAGCTAAAACAAAACCTTACATGCTAAAATGCATTCAAAACCGTAAAGTCCATAGAGAATGTCCAGAAAACACAAACAGACACAGAGGCTGCAGCAAGATCTGGGATTAAGATAGCCACAACACACCAGATAGTTTTGTTTTCATCCAGGAATATCTGGAAAAATTGTTGTATTTTGAAGTGAAATTTAACCAAAAAATCACCGTGAAACTGGTTTTGGGGAAAAGCACAATCTTCCTGTTTGGCAAATGCATCCAATGTCATGTTTACAAATACAAATATCATGTTTTCTCAGGTTTCTGAAGCTTTCTTCCTAGAAAACTCGAATGTGTGGAGGATTTGACTCCAGGTGGAACCAATTAGCGTTTGGCAGCTAAAAACAAAAACTTACATGCCAAAATGCATTCAAAACTGTAAAGTACATAGAGCATGTAAAGAAAACACAAACACACACAGAGGCTGTAGCAAGATCTGGGATTGAGATAGCCACAACACACCAGATAGTTTTGTTTTCATCCAGGAGTATCTGGACAAATTGTTGTGGATTTTGGGTGAAATTTAACCAAAAATCACCGTGAAAGTGGTTGTGGAGAAAAGCACAATCTTCCTGTTCGGCAAATGCATCCAATGTCATGTTTTCAAATACAAATATCATGTTTTCTCAGGTTTCTGGAGCTTTCTTCCTAGAAAACTCGAATGTGTGGTGGATTTGACTCCAGGTGGAACCAATTAGCGTTTGGCAGCTAAAAACAAAACCTTACATGCTAAAATGCATTCAAAACCGTACAGTCCATAGAGAATGTCCAGAAAACACAAACACACACAGAGGCTGTAGCAAGATCTGGGATTGGGATAGCCACAACACACCAGATAGTTTTGTGTACATCCAGGAGTATCTGGACAAATTGTTGTGGATTTTGGGTGAAATTTATGCAAAATCACCGTGAAAGTGGTTTTGGAGAAAAGCACAATCTTCCTGTTTGGCAAATGCATCCAATGTCATGTTTCCAGAAAGAAATATCATGTTTTCTCAGGTTTCTGGAGCTTTCTTCCTAGAAAACTCGAATGTGTCGTGGATTTGACTCCAGGTGGAACCAATTAGCTTTTGGCAGCTAAAAACAAAACCTTACATGCTAAAATGCATTCAAAACCGTAAAGTCCATAGAGAATGTCCAGAAAACACAAACACACACAGAGGCTGTAGCAAGATCTGGGATTGAGATAGCTACAAATCACCAGATAGTTTTGATTTCATCCAGGATTATGTGGACAAATTGTTGTAGTTTGGAAGTGAAATTTAGCCAAAAAATCAGCGTGAAAGTGTTTTGGGGGAAAAGCACAAACTTCCTGTTCGGCAAATGCATCCAGTGTCATGTTTACAGAAAGAAATATCATGTTTTCTCAGGTTTCTGAAGCTTTTTTCCTAGAAAACTCGAATGTGTGGAGGATTTGACTCCAGGTGGAACCAATTAGCGTTTCGCAGTAGAAAACAAAAAGGGTCCTGCTAAAATGCATTCAAAACCTTAAAGTCCATAGAGAATGTCCAGAAAACACAAACACACACAGAGGCTGTAGCAAGATCTGGGATTGAGATAGCCACAACACACCAGATAGTTTTGTTTTCATCCAGGAGTATCTGGACAAATTGTTGTAGTTTTGAAGTGAAATTTAACAAAAAAATCACCGTGAAAGTGGTTTTGGAGAAAAGCACAATCTTCCTGTTCGGCAAATGCATCCAATGTCATGTTTCCAGAAAGAAATATCATGTTTTCTCAGTTTTCTGGAGCTTTCTTCCTAGAAAACTCGAATGTGTGGAGTAGTTGACTCCAGGTAGAACCAATTAGCGTTTGGCAGCTAAAAAGAAAAACTTACATGCAAAAATCCATTCAAAACTGTAAAGTCCACAGAGAATGTCCAGAAAACACAAACACACACAGAGGCTGTAGCAAGATCTGGGATTGAGATAGCCACAACACACCAGATAGTTTTCTTGTCACCCAGGAGAATCTGGACAAATTCTTGTGGATTTCGGGTGAAATTTAACCAAAAATCACCGTGAAAGTGGTTTTGGAGAAAAGCACAATCTTCCTGTTCGGCAAATGCATCCAATGTCATGTTTCCAGAAAGAAATATCATGTTTTCTCAGTTTTCTGGAGCTTTCTTCCTAGAAAACTCGAATGTGTGGAGGATTTGACTCCAGGTGGAACCAATTAGCGTTTGGCAGCTAAAAACAAAACCTTACATGCTAAAATGCATTCAAAACCGTAAAGTCCATAGAGAATGTCCAGAAAACACAAACAAACACAGAGGCTGTAGCAAGATCTGGGATTGAGATAGCCACAACACACCAGATAGTTTTGTTTTCATCCAGGAGTATCTGGAAAAATTGTTGTAGTTTAGAATAAAATTTAACCAAAAAATCACCTTCAAGGTGGTTTTGGAGAAAAGCACAATCTTCCTGTTCGGCAAATGCATCCAATGTCATGTTTACAGAAAGAAATATCATGTTTTCTCAGGTTTCTGAAGCTTTCTTCCTAGAAAACTCGAATGTGTGGAGGATTTGACTCCAGGTGGAACCAATTAGCGTTTGGCAGCTAAAAACAAAAACTTACATGCTAAAATGCATTCAAAACCGTAAAGTCCATAGAGAATGTCCAGAAAACACAAACACAGAGGCTGTAGCAAGATCTGGGATTGAGATAGCCACAACACACCAGATAGTTTTGTGTACATCCAGGAGTATCTGGACAAATTGTTGTAGTTTTGAAGTGAAATTTAACCAAAAAATCACCTTGAAAGTGGTTTTGGAGAAAAGCACAAACTTCCTGTTTGGCAAATGCATCCAATGTCATGTTTACAGAAAGAAATATCATGTTTTCTCAGGTTTCTGGAGCTTTCTTCCTAGAAAACTCGAATGAGTGGAGGATTTGACTCCAGGTGGAACCAATTAGCGTTTGGCAGCTAAAAACAAAAACTTACATGCTAAAATGAATTCAAAACTGTAAAGTCCATAGAGAATGTCCAGAAAACACAAACACACACAGAGGCTGTAGCAAGATCTGGGATTGAGATAGCCACAACACACCAGATAGTTTTGATTTCATCCAGGATTATGTGGACAAATTGTTGTAGTTTGGAAGTGAAATTTAACCAAAAAATCACCGTGAAAGTGTTTTGGGGGAAAAGCACAAACTTCCTGTTCAGCAAATGCATCCAGTGTCATGTTTACAGAAAGAAATATCATGTTTTCTCAGTTTTCTGGAGCTTTCTTCCTAGAAAACTCGAATGTGTGGAGTAGTTGACTCCAGGTGGAACCAATTAGCGTTTGGCAGCTAAAAAGAAAAACTTACATGCAAAAATCCATTCAAAACTGTATAGTCCACAGAGAATGTCCAGAAAACACAAACACACACAGAGGCTGTAGCAAGATCTGGGATTGAGATAGCCACAACACACCAGATAGTTTTCTTGTCACCCAGGAGAATCTGGACAAATTCTTGTGGATTTCGGGTGAAATTTAACCAAAAATCACCGTGAAAGTGGTTTTGGAGAAAAGCACAATCTTCCTGTTCAGCAAATTCATCCAATGTCATGTTTCCAGAAAGAAATATCATGTTTTCTCAGGTTTCTGAAGCTTTCTTCCTGGAAAACTCGAATGTGTGGAGGATTTGACTCCAGGTGGAACCAATTAGCGTTTGGCAGCTAAAAAAAAAACTTACATGCCAAAATGCATTCAAAACTGTAAAGTCCATAGAGCATGTAAAGAAAACACAAACACACACAGAGGTTGTAGCAAGATCTGGGATTGAGATAGCCACAACACACCAGATAGTTTTGTTTTCATCCAGGAGTATCTGGACAAATTGTTGTGGATTTTGGGTGAAATTTAACCAAAAATCACCGTGAAAGTGGTTTTGGAGAAAAGCACAATCTTCCTGTTTGGCAAATGCATCCAATGTCATGTTTTCAAATACAAATATCATATTTTCTCAGGTTTCTGGAGCTTTCTTCCTAGAAAACTCGAATGTGTGGTGGATTTGACTCCAGGTGGAACCAATTAGCGTTTGGAAGCTAAAAACAAAACCTTACATGCTAAAATGCATTCAAAACCGTACAGTCCATAGAGAATGTCCAGAAAACACAAACACACACAGAGGCTGCAGCAAGATCTGGGATTGGGATAGCCACAACACAACAGATAGTTTTGCTTACATCCAGGAGTATCTCGACAAATTGTTGTGGATTTTGGGTGAAATTTATCAAAAAATCACCGTGAAAGTGGTTTTGGAGAAAAGCACAATCTTCCTGTTCGGCAAATGCATCCAATGTCATGTTTACAGAAAGAAATATCATGTTTTCTCAGGTTTCTGGAGCTTTCTTCCTAGAAAACTCGAATGAGTGGAGGATTTGACTCCAGGTGGAACCAATTAGCGTTTGGCAGCTAAAAACAAAAACTTACATGCTAAAATGCATTCAAAACTGTAAAGTCCATAGATAATGTCCAGAAAACACAAACACACACAGAGGCTGTAGCAAGATCTGGGATTGAGATAGCCACAACACACCAGATAGTTTTGTTTATATCCAGGAGCATCTGGACAAATCGTTGTGGATTTTGGGTGAAATTTAACGAAAAAATCATCGTGAAAGTGGTTTTGGAGAAAAGCACAATCTTCTTGTTCAGCAAATTCATCCAATGTCATGTTTCCAGAAAGAAATATCATGTTTTCTCAGGTTTCTGAAGCTTTCTTCCTAGAAAACTCGAATGTGTGGAGGATTTGACTCCAGGTGGAACCAATTAGCGTTTGGCAGCTAAAAACAAAAACTTACATGCCAAAATGCATTCAAAACTGTAAAGTCCATAGAGCATGTAAAGAAAACACAAACACACACAGAGGCTGTAGCAAGATCTGGGATTGAGATAGCCACAACACACCAGATAGTTTTGTTTTCATCCAGGAGTATCTGGACAAATTGTTGTGGATTTTGGGTGAAATTTAACCAAAAATCACCGTGAAAGTGGTTTTGGAGAAAAGCACAATCTTCCTGTTTGGCAAATGCATCCAATGTCATGTTTTCAAATACAAATATCATATTTTCTCAGGTTTCTGGAGCTTTCTTCCTAGAAAACTCGAATGTGTGGTGGATTTGACTCCAGGTGGAACCAATTAGCGTTTGGCAGCTAAAAACAAAACCTTACATGCTAAAATGCATTCAAAACCGTACAGTCCATAGAGAATGTCCAGAAAACACAAACACACACAGAGGCTGCAGCAAGATCTGGGATTGGGATAGCCACAACACAACAGATAGTTTTGCTTACATCCAGGAGTATCTGGACAAATTGTTGTGGATTTTGGGTGAAATTTATCCAAAAATCACCGTGAAAGTGGTTTTGGAGAAAAGCACAATCTTCCTGTTCGGCAAATGCATCCAATGTCATGTTTACAGAAAGAAATATCATGTTTTCTCAGGTTTCTGGAGCTTTCTTCCTAGAAAACTCGAATGTGTGGAGGATTTGACTCCAGGTGGAACCAATTAGCGTTTCGCAGCAGAAAACAAAAAGGGTCCTGCTAAAATGCATTCAAAACCGTAAAGTCCATAGAGAATGTCCAGAAAACACAAACACACACAGAGGCTGTAGCAAGATCTGGGATTGAGATAGCCACAACACACCAGATAGTTTTGTTTTCATCCAGCAGTACCTGGAAATTGTTGTGGATTTCGGGTGAAATTTAACAAAAATCACCGTGAAAGTGGTTTTGGAGAAAAGCACAATCTTCCTGTTCGGCAAATGCATCCAATGTCATGTTTACAGAAAGAAATATCATGTTTTCTCAGGTTTCTGAAGCTTTCTTCTAGAAAACTCGAATGTGTGGAGGAATTGACTCCAGCTGGAACCAATTAGCGTTTGGCAGCTAAAAACAAAAACTTACATGCTAAAATGCATTCAGAACCGTAAAGTCCATAGAGAATGTCCAGAAAACACAAACACACACAGAGGCTGTAGCAAGATCTGGGATTGAGATAGCCACAACACACCAGATAGTTTTGTTTACATCCAGGAATATCTGGACAAATTGTTGTGGATTTCGGGTGAAATTTAACCAAAAAATAACTTTGAAAGTGGTTTTGGAGAAAAGCACAAACTTCCTGTTCGGCAAATGCATCCAATGTCATGTTTACAGAAAGAAATATCATGTTTTCTCAGGTTTCTGAAGCTTTCTTCCTAGAAAACTCGAATGTGTGGTGGATTTGACTCCAGGTGGAACCAATTAGCGTTTGGCAGCTAAAAACAAAAACTTACATGCTAAAATGCATTCAAAACCGTAAAGTCCATAGAGAATGTCCAGAAAACACAAACACAGAGGTTGTAGCAAGATCTGGGATTGAGATAGCCACAACACACCAGATAGTTTTGTGTACATCCAGGAGT
Organism: Oryctolagus cuniculus; assembly: GCF_964237555.1. Classification (NCBI taxonomy): domain Eukaryota; kingdom Metazoa; phylum Chordata; class Mammalia; order Lagomorpha; family Leporidae; genus Oryctolagus; species Oryctolagus cuniculus. The sequence goes on along the minus strand of NC_091447.1, from coordinate 1,234,140 downwards.
ATCTGGACAAATTGTTGTAGTTTTGAAGTGAAATTTAACCAAAAAATCTCCTTGAAAGTGGTTTTGGAGAAAAGCACAATCTTCCTGTTTGGCAAATGCATCCAATGTCATGTTTACAGAGAGAAATATCATGTTTTCTCAGGTTTCTGGAGCTTTCTTCCTAGAAAACTCGAATGAGTGGAGGATTTGACTCCAGGTGGAACCAATTAGCGTTTGGCAGCTAAAAACAAAAACTTACATGCTAAAATGAATTCAAAACTGTAAAGTCCATAGATAATGTCCAGAAAACACAAACACACACAGAGGCTGTAGCAAGATCTGGGATTGAGATAGCCACAACACACCAGATAGTTTTGTTTATATCCAGGAGCATCTGGACAAATCGTTGTGGATTTTGGGTGAAATTTAACCAAAAATCATCGTGAAAGTGGTTTTGGAGAAAAGCACAATCTTCCTGTTCAGCAAATTCATCCAATGTCATGTTTCCAGAAAGAAATATCATGTTTTCTCAGGTTTCTGAAGCTTTCTTCCTAGAAAACGCGAATGTGTGGAGGATTTGACTGCAGGTGGAACCAATTAGCGTTTGGCAGCTAAAAACAAAAACTTACATGCCAAAATGCATTCAAAACTGTAAAGTCCATAGAGCATGTAAAGAAAACACAAACACACACAGAGGCTGTAGCAAGATCTGGGATTGAGATAGCCACAACACACCAGATAGTTTTGTTTTCATCCAGGAGTATCTGGACAAATTGTTGTGAATTTTGGGTGAAATTTATCCAAAAATCACCGTGAAAGTGGTTTTGGAGAAAAGCACAATCTTCCTGTTTGGCAAATGCATCCAATGTCATGTTTTCAAATACAAATATCATATTTTCTCATATTTCTGGAGCTTTCTTCCTAGAAAACTCGAATGTGTGGTGGATTTGACTCCAGGTGGAACCAATTAGCGTTTGGAAGCTAAAAACAAAACCTTACATGCTAAAATGCATTCAAAACCGTACAGTCCATAGAGAATGTCCAGAAAACACAAACACACACAGAGGCTGCAGCAAGATCTGGGATTGGGATAGCCACAACACAACAGATAGTTTTGCTTACATCCAGGAGTATCTGGACAAATTGTTGTGGATTTTGGGTGAAATTTATCCAAAAATCACCGTGAAAGTGGTTTTGGAGAAAAGCACAATCTTCCTGTTCGGCAAATGCATCCAATGTCATGTTTACAGAAAGAAATATCATGTTTTCTCAGGTTTCTGGAGCTTTCTTCCTAGAAAACTCGAATGTGTGGAGGATTTGACTCCAGGTGGAACCAATTAGCGTTTCGCAGCAGAAAACAAAAAGGGTCCTGCTAAAATGCATTCAAAACCGTAAAGTCCATAGAGAATGTCCAGAAAACACAAACACACACAGAGGCTGTAGCAAGATCTGGGATTGAGATAGCCACAACACACCAGATAGTTTTGTTTTCATCCAGCAGTACCTGGAAATTGTTGTGGATTTCGGGTGAAATTTAACAAAAATCACCGTGAAAGTGGTTTTGGAGAAAAGCACAATCTTCCTGTTCGGCAAATGCATCCAATGTCATGTTTGCAGAAAGAAATATCATGTTTTCTCAGGTTTCTGAAGCTTTCTTCTAGAAAACTCGAATGTGTGGAGGAATTGACTCCAGCTGGAACCAATTAGCGTTTGGCAGCTAAAAACAAAAACTACATGCTAAAATGCATTCAGAACCGTAAAGTCCATAGAGAATGTCCAGAAAACACAAACACACACAGAGGCTGTAGCAAGATCTGGGATTGAGATAGCCACAACACACCAGATAGTTTTGTTTACATCCAGGAATATCTGGACAAATTGTTGTGGATTTCGGGTGAAATTTAACCAAAAAATAACTTTGAAAGTGGTTTTGGAGAAAAGCACAAACTTCCTGTTCGGCAAATGCATCCAATGTCATGTTTACAGAAAGAAATATCATGTTTTCTCAGGTTTCTGAAGCTTTCTTCCTAGAAAACTCGAATGTGTGGAGGATTTGACTCCAGGTGGAACCAATTAGCGTTTGGCAGCTAAAAACAAAAACTTACATGCTAAAATGCATTCAAAACCGTAAAGGCCATAGAGAATGTCCAGAAAACACAAACACAGAGGCTGTAGCAAGATCTGGGATTGAGATAGCCACAACACACCAGATAGTTTTGTGTACATCCAGGAGTATCTGGACAAATTGTTGTAGTTTTGAAGTGAAATTTAACCAAAAAATCACCTTGAAAGTGGTTTTGGAGAAAAGCACAATCTTCCTGTTTGGCAAATGCATCCAATGTCATGTTTACAGAAAGAAATATCATGTTTTCTCAGGTTTCTGGAGCTTTCTTCCTAGAAAACTCGAATGAGTGGAGGATTTGACTCCAGGTGGAACCAATTAGCGTTTGGCAGCTAAAAACAAAAACTTACATGCTAAAATGAATTCAAAACTGTAAAGTCCATAGATAATGTCCAGAAAACACAAACACACACAGAGGCTGTAGCAAGATCTGGGATTGAGATAGCCACAACACACCAGATAGTTTTGTTTATATCCAGGAGCATCTGGACAAATCGTTGTGGATTTTGGGTGAAATTTAACCAAAAATCATCGTGAAAGTGGTTTTGGAGAAAAGCACAATCTTCCTGTTCAGCAAATTCATCCAATGTCATGTTTCCAGAAAGAAATATCATGTTTTCTCAGGTTTCTGAAGCTTTCTTCTAGAAAACTCGAATGTGTGGAGGATTTGACTGCAGGTGGAACCAATTAGCGTTTGGCAGCTAAAAACAAAAACTTACATGCCAAAATGCATTCAAAACTGTAAAGTCCATAGAGCATGTAAAGAAAACACAAACACACACAGAGGCTGTAGCAAGATCTGGCATTGAGATAGCCACAACACACCAGATAGTTTTGTTTTCATCCAGGAGTATCTGGACAAATTGTTGTGGATTTTGGGTGAAATTTAACCAAAAATCACCGTGAAAGTGGTTTTGGAGAAAAGCACAATCTTCCTGTTTGGCAAATGCATCCAATGTCATGTTTTCAAATACAAATATCATATTTTCTCAGGTTTCTGGAGCTTTATTCCTAGAAAACGCGAATGTGTGGTGGATTTGACTCCAGGTGGAACCAATTAGCGTTTGGAAGCTAAAAACAAAACCTTACATGCTAAAATGCATTCAAAACCGTACAGTCCATAGAGAATGTCCAGAAAACACAAACACACACAGAGGCTGCAGCAAGATCTGGGATTGGGATAGCCACAACACAACAGATAGTTTTGCTTACATCCAGGAGTATCTGGACAAATTGTTGTGGATTTTGGGTGAAATTTATCCAAAAATCACCGTGAAAGTGGTTTTGGAGAAAAGCACAATCTTCCTGTTTGGCAAATGCATCCAATGTCATGTTTACAGAAAGAAATATCATGTTTTCTCAGGTTTCTGGAGCTTTCTTCCTAGAAAACTCGAATGTGTGGAGGATTTGACTCCAGGTGGAACCAATTAGCGTTTCGCAGCAGAAAACAAAAAGGGTCCTGCTAAAATGCACTCAAAACCGTAAAGTCCATAGAGAATGTCCAGAAAACACAAACACACACAGAGGCTGTAGCAAGATCTGGGATTGAGATAGCCACAACACACCAGATAGTTTTGTTTTCATCCAGCAGTACCTGGAAATTGTTGTGGATTTCGGGTGAAATTTAACAAAAATCACCGTGAAAGTGGTTTTGGAGAAAAGCACAATCTTCCTGTTCGGCAAATGCATCCAATGTCATGTTTGCAGAAAGAAATATCATGTTTTCTCAGGTTTCTGAAGCTTTCTTCTAGAAAACTCGAATGTGTGGAGGAATTGACTCCAGCTGGAACCAATTAGCGTTTGGCAGCTAAAAACAAAAACTTACATGCTAAAATGCATTCAGAACCGTAAAGTCCATAGAGAATGTCCAGAAAACACAAACACACACAGAGGCTGTAGCAAGATCTGGGATTGAGATAGCCACAACACACCAGATAGTTTTGTTTACATCCAGGAATATCTGGACAAATTGTTGTGGATTTCGGGTGAAATTTAACCAAAAAATAACTTTGAAAGTGGTTTTGGAGAAAAGCACAAACTTCCTGTTAGGCAAATGCATCCAATGTCATGTTTACAGAAAGAAATATCATGTTTTCTCAGGTTTCTGAAGCTTTCTTCCTAGAAAACTCGAATGTGTGGAGGATTTGACTCCAGGTGGAACCAATTAGCGTTTGGCAGCTAAAAACAAAAACTTACATGCTAAAATGCATTCAAAACCGTAAAGTCCATAGAGAATGTCCAGAAAACACAAACACAGAGGCTGTAGCAAGATCTGGGATTGAGATAGCCACAACACACCAGATAGTTTTGTGTACATCCAGGAGAATCTGGACAAATTGTTGTAGTTTTGAAGTGAAATTTAACCAAAAAATCACCTTGAAAGTGGTTTTGGAGAAAAGCACAATCTTCCTGTTTGGCAAATGCATCCAATGTCATGTTTACAGAAAGAAATATCATGTTTTCTCAGGTTTCTGGAGCTTTCTTCCTAGAAAACTCGAATGAGTGGAGGATTTGACTCCAGGTGGAACCAATTAGCGTTTGGCAGCTAAAAACAAAAACTTACATGCTAAAATGAATTGAAAACTGTAAAGTCCATAGATAATGTCCAGAAAACACAAACACACACAGAGGCTGTAGCAAGATCTGGGATTGAGATAGCCACAACACACCAGATAGTTTTGTTTATATCCAGGAGCATCTGGACAAATCGTTGTGGATTTTGGGTGAAATTTAACCAAAAATCATCGTGAAAGTGGTTTTGGAGAAAAGCACAATCTTCCTGTTCAGCAAATTCATCCAATGTCATGTTTCCAGAAAGAAATATCATGTTTTCTCAGGTTTCTGAAGCTTTCTTCTAGAAAACTCGAATGTGTGGAGGATTTGACTGCAGGTGGAACCAATTAGCGTTTGGCAGCTAAAAACAAAAACTTACATGCCAAAATGCATTCAAAACTGTAAAGTCCATAGAGCATGTAAAGAAAACACAAACACACACAGAGGCTGTAGCAAGATCTGGGATTGAGATAGCCACAACACACCAGATAGTTTTGTTTTCATCCAGGAGTATCTGGACAAATTGTTGTGGATTTTGGGTGAAATTTAACCAAAAATCACCGTGAAAGTGGTTTTGGAGAAAAGCACAATCTTCCTGTTTGGCAAATGCATCCAATGTCATGTTTTCAAATACAAATATCATATTTTCTCATGTTTCTGGAGCTTTCTTCCTAGAAAACTCGAATGTGTGGTGGATTTGACTCCAGGTGGAACCAATTAGCGTTTGGAAGCTAAAAACAAAACCTTACATGCTAAAATGCATTCAAAACCGTACAGTCCATAGAGAATGTCCAGAAAACACAAACACACACAGAGGCTGCAGCAAGATCTGGGATTGGGATAGCCACAACACAACAGATAGTTTTGCTTACATCCAGGAGTATCTGGACAAATTGTTGTGTATTTTGGGTGAAATTTATCCAAAAATCACCGTGAAAGTGGTTTTGGAGAAAAGCACAATCTTCCTGTTAGGCAAATGCATCCAATGTCATGTTTACAGAAAGAAATATCATGTTTTCTCAGGTTTCTGGAGCTTTCTTCCTAGAAAACTCGAATGTGTGGAGGATTTGACTCCAGGTGGAACCAATTAGCGTTTGGCAGCTAAAAACAAAAACTTACATGCCAAAATGCATTCAAAACTGTAAAGTCCATAGAGCATGTAAAGAAAACACAAACACACACAGAGGCTGTAGCAAGATCTGGGATTGAGATAGCCACAACACACCAGATAGTTTTGTTTTCATCCAGGAGTATCTGGACAAATTGTTGTGAATTTTGGGTGAAATTTAACCAAAAATCACCGTGAAAGTGGTTTTGGAGAAAAGCACAATCTTCCTGTTCGGCAAATGCATCCAATGTCATGTTTTCAAATACAAATATCATATTTTCTCATGTTTCTGGAGCTTTCTTCCTAGAAAACTCGAATGTGTGGTGGATTTGACTCCAGGTGGAACCAATTAGCGTTTGGAAGCTAAAAACAAAACCTGACATGCTAAAATGCATTCAAAACCGTACAGTCCATAGAGAATGTCCAGAAAACACAAACACACACAGAGGCTGTTGCAAGATCTGGGATTGAGATAGCCACAACACACCAGATAGTTTTGTTTTCATCCAGCAGTACCTGGAAATTGTTGTGGATTTCGGGTGAAATTTAACAAAAATCACCGTGAAAGTGGTTTTGGAGAAAAGCACAATCTTCCTGTTTGGCAAATGCATCCAATGTCATGTTTGCAGAAAGAAATATCATGTTTTCTCAGGTTTCTGGAGCTTTCTTCCTAGAAAACTCGAATGTGTGGAGGATTTGACTCCAGGTGGAACCAATTAGCGTTTGCCAGCAGAAAACAAAAAGGGTCCTGCTAAAATGCATTCAAAACCGTAAAGTCCATAGAGAATGTCCAGAAAACACAAACACAGAGGCTGTAGCAAGATCTGGGATTGAGATAGCCACAACACACCAGATAGTTTTGTGTACATCCAGGAGTATCTGGACAAATTGTTGTAGTTTTGAAGTGAAATTTAACCAAAAAATCACCTTGAAAGTGGTTTTGGAGAAAAGCACAATCTTCCTGTTTGGCAAATGCATCCAATGTCATGTTTACAGAAAGAAATATCATGTTTTCTCAGGTTTCTGGAGCTTTCTTCCTAGAAAACTCGAATGAGTGGAGGATTTGACTCCAGGTGGAACCAATTAGCGTTTGGCAGCTAAAAACAAAAACTTACATGCTAAAATGAATTGAAAACTGTAAAGTCCATAGATAATGTCCAGAAAACACAAACACACACAGAGGCTGTAGCAAGATCTGGGATTGAGATAGCCACAACACACCAGATAGTTTTGTTTATATCCAGGAGCATCTGGACAAATCGTTGTGGATTTTGGGTGAAATTTAACCAAAAATCATCGTGAAAGTGGTTTTGGAGAAAAGCACAATCTTCCTGTTCAGCAAATTCATCCAATGTCATGTTTCCAGAAAGAAATATCATGTTTTCTCAGGTTTCTGAAGCTTTCTTCTAGAAAACTCGAATGTGTGGAGGATTTGACTGCAGGTGGAACCAATTAGCGTTTGGCAGCTAAAAACAAAAACTTACATGCCAAAATGCATTCAAAACTGTAAAGTCCATAGAGCATGTAAAGAAAACACAAACACACACAGAGGCTGTAGCAAGATCTGGGATTGAGATAGCCACAACACACCAGATAGTTTTGTTTTCATCCAGGAGTATCTGGACAAATTGTTGTGGATTTTGGGTGAAATTTAACCAAAAATCACCGTGAAAGTGGTTTTGGAGAAAAGCACAATCTTCCTGTTTGGCAAATGCATCCAATGTCATGTTTTCAAATACAAATATCATATTTTCTCATGTTTCTGGAGCTTTCTTCCTAGAAAACTCGAATGTGTGGTGGATTTGACTCCAGGTGGAACCAATTAGCGTTTGGAAGCTAAAAACAAAACCTTACATGCTAAAATGCATTCAAAACCGTACAGTCCATAGAGAATGTCCAGAAAACACAAACACACACAGAGGCTGCAGCAAGATCTGGGATTGGGATAGCCACAACACAACAGATAGTTTTGCTTACATCCAGGAGTATCTGGACAAATTGTTGTGTATTTTGGGTGAAATTTAACAAAAATCACCGTGAAAGTGGTTTTGGAGAAAAGCACAATCTTCCTGTTCGGCAAATGCATCCAATGTCATGTTTGCAGAAAGAAATATCATGTTTTCTCAGGTTTCTGGAGCTTTCTTCCTAGAAAACTCGAATGTGTGGAGGATTTGACTCCAGGTGGAACCAATTAGCGTTTGGCAGCTAAAAACAAAAACTTACATGCCAAAATGCATTCAAAACTGTAAAGTCCATAGAGCATGTAAAGAAAACACAAACACACACAGAGGCTGTAGCAAGATCTGGGATTGAGATAGCCACAACACACCAGATAGTTTTGTTTTCATCCAGGAGTATCTGGACAAATTGTTGTGAATTTTGGGTGAAATTTAACCAAAAATCACCGTGAAAGTGGTTTTGGAGAAAAGCACAATCTTCCTGTTCGGCAAATGCATCCAATGTCATGTTTTCAAATACAAATATCATATTTTCTCATGTTTCTGGAGCTTTCTTCCTAGAAAACTCGAATGTGTGGTGGATTTGACTCCAGGTGGAACCAATTAGCGTTTGGAAGCTAAAAACAAAACCTGACATGCTAAAATGCATTCAAAACCGTACAGTCCATAGAGAATGTCCAGAAAACACAAACACACACAGAGGCTGTTGCAAGATCTGGGATTGAGATAGCCACAACACACCAGATAGTTTTGTTTTCATCCAGCAGTACCTGGAAATTGTTGTGGATTTCGGGTGAAATTTAACAAAAATCACCGTGAAAGTGGTTTTGGAGAAAAGCACAATCTTCCTGTTTGGCAAATGCATCCAATGTCATGTTTGCAGAAAGAAATATCATGTTTTCTCAGGTTTCTGGAGCTTTCTTCCTAGAAAACTCGAATGTGTGGAGGATTTGACTCCAGGTGGAACCAATTAGCGTTTGCCAGCAGAAAACAAAAAGGGTCCTGCTAAAATGCATTCAAAACCGTAAAGTCCATAGAGAATGTCCAGAAAACACAAACACACACAGAGGCTGTAGCAAGATCTGGGATTGAGATAGCCACAACACACCAGATAGTTTTGTTTATATCCAGGAGCATCTGGACAAATCGTTGTGGATTTTGGGTGAAATTTAACCAAAAATCATCGTGAAAGTGGTTTTGGAGAAAAGCACAATCTTCCTGTTCAGCAAATTCATCCAATGTCATGTTTCCAGAAAGAAATATCATGTTTTCTCAGGTTTCTGAAGCTTTCTTCTAGAAAACTCGAATGTGTGGAGGATTTGACTGCAGGTGGAACCAATTAGCGTTTGGCAGCTAAAAACAAAAACTTACATGCCAAAATGCATTCAAAACTGTAAAGTCCATAGAGCATGTAAAGAAAACACAAACACACACAGAGGCTGTAGCAAGATCTGGGATTGAGATAGCCACAACACACCAGATAGTTTTGTTTTCATCCAGGAGTATCTGGACAAATTGTTGTGGATTTTGGGTGAAATTTAACCAAAAATCACCGTGAAAGTGGTTTTGGAGAAAAGCACAATCTTCCTGTTTGGCAAATGCATCCAATGTCATGTTTTCAAATACAAATATCATATTTTCTCATGTTTCTGGAGCTTTCTTCCTAGAAAACTCGAATGTGTGGTGGATTTGACTCCAGGTGGAACCAATTAGCGTTTGGAAGCTAAAAACAAAACCTTACATGCTAAAATGCATTCAAAACCGTACAGTCCATAGAGAATGTCCAGAAAACACAAACACACACAGAGGCTGCAGCAAGATCTGGGATTGGGATAGCCACAACACACCAGATAGTTTTGTTTTCATCCAGCAGTACCTGGAAATTGTTGTGGATTTCGGGTGAAATTTAACAAAAATCACCGTGAAAGTGGTTTTGGAGAAAAGCACAATCTTCCTGTTCGGCAAATGCATCCAATGTCATGTTTGCAGAAAGAAATATCATGTTTTCTCAGGTTTCTGAAGCTTTCTTCTAGAAAACTCGAATGTGTGGAGGAATTGACTCCAGCTGGAACCAATTAGCGTTTGGCAGCTAAAAACAAAAACTTACATGCTAAAATGCATTCAGAACCGTAAAGTCCATAGAGAATGTCCAGAAAACACAAACACACACAGAGGCTGTAGCAAGATCTGGGATTGAGATAGCCACAACACACCAGATAGTTTTGTTTACATCCAGGAATATCTGGACAAATTGTTGTGGATTTCGGGTGAAATTTAACCAAAAAATAACTTTGAAAGTGGTTTTGGAGAAAAGCACAAACTTCCTGTTAGGCAAATGCATCCAATGTCATGTTTACAGAAAGAAATATCATGTTTTCTCAGGTTTCTGGAGCTTTCTTCCTAGAAAACTCGAATGAGTGGAGGATTTGACTCCAGGTGGAACCAATTAGCGTTTGGCAGCTAAAAACAAAAACTTACATGCTAAAATGAATTGAAAACTGTAAAGTCCATAGATAATGTCCAGAAAACACAAACACACACAGAGGCTGTAGCAAGATCTGGGATTGAGATAGCCACAACACACCAGATAGTTTTGTTTATATCCAGGAGCATCTGGACAAATCGTTGTGGATTTTGGGTGAAATTTAACCAAAAATCATCGTGAAAGTGGTTTTGGAGAAAAGCACAATCTTCCTGTTCAGCAAATTCATCCAATGTCATGTTTCCAGAAAGAAATATCATGTTTTCTCAGGTTTCTGAAGCTTTCTTCTAGAAAACTCGAATGTGTGGAGGATTTGACTGCAGGTGGAACCAATTAGCGTTTGGCAGCTAAAAACAAAAACTTACATGCCAAAATGCATTCAAAACTGTAAAGTCCATAGAGCATGTAAAGAAAACACAAACACACACAGAGGCTGTAGCAAGATCTGGGATTGAGATAGCCACAACACACCAGATAGTTTTGTTTTCATCCAGGAGTATCTGGACAAATTGTTGTGGATTTTGGGTGAAATTTAACCAAAAATCACCGTGAAAGTGGTTTTGGAGAAAAGCACAATCTTCCTGTTTGGCAAATGCATCCAATGTCATGTTTTCAAATACAAATATCATATTTTCTCATGTTTCTGGAGCTTTCTTCCTAGAAAACTCGAATGTGTGGTGGATTTGACTCCAGGTGGAACCAATTAGCGTTTGGAAGCTAAAAACAAAACCTTACATGCTAAAATGCATTCAAAACCGTACAGTCCATAGAGAATGTCCAGAAAACACAAACACACACAGAGGCTGCAGCAAGATCTGGGATTGGGATAGCCACAACACAACAGATAGTTTTGCTTACATCCAGGAGTATCTGGACAAATTGTTGTGTATTTTGGGTGAAATTTATCCAAAAATCACCGTGAAAGTGGTTTTGGAGAAAAGCACAATCTTCCTGTTCGGCAAATGCATCCAATGTCATGTTTACAGAAAGAAATATCATGTTTTCTCAGGTTTCTGGAGCTTTCTTCCTAGAAAACTCGAATGTGTGGAGGATTTGACTCCAGGTGGAACCAATTAGCGTTTGGCAGCTAAAAACAAAAACTTACATGCCAAAATGCATTCAAAACTGTAAAGTCCATAGAGCATGTAAAGAAAACACAAACACACACAGAGGCTGTAGCAAGATCTGGGATTGAGATAGCCACAACACACCAGATAGTTTTGTTTTCATCCAGGAGTATCTGGACAAATTGTTGTGAATTTTGGGTGAAATTTAACCAAAAATCACCGTGAAAGTGGTTTTGGAGAAAAGCACAATCTTCCTGTTCGGCAAATGCATCCAATGTCATGTTTTCAAATACAAATATCATATTTTCTCATGTTTCTGGAGCTTTCTTCCTAGAAAACTCGAATGTGTGGTGGATTTGACTCCAGGTGGAACCAATTAGCGTTTGGAAGCTAAAAACAAAACCTGACATGCTAAAATGCATTCAAAACCGTACAGTCCATAGAGAATGTCCAGAAAACACAAACACACACAGAGGCTGTTGCAAGATCTGGGATTGAGATAGCCACAACACACCAGATAGTTTTGTTTTCATCCAGCAGTACCTGGAAATTGTTGTGGATTTCGGGTGAAATTTAACAAAAATCACCGTGAAAGTGGTTTTGGAGAAAAGCACAATCTTCCTGTTTGGCAAATGCATCCAATGTCATGTTTGCAGAAAGAAATATCATGTTTTCTCAGGTTTCTGGAGCTTTCTTCCTAGAAAACTCGAATGTGTGGAGGATTTGACTCCAGGTGGAACCAATTAGCGTTTGCCAGCAGAAAACAAAAAGGGTCCTGCTAAAATGCATTCAAAACCGTAAAGTCCATAGAGAATGTCCAGAAAACACAAACACACACAGAGGCTGTAGCAAGATCTGGGATTGAGATAGCCACAACACACCAGATAGTTTTGTTTATATCCAGGAGCATCTGGACAAATCGTTGTGGATTTTGGGTGAAATTTAACCAAAAATCATCGTGAAAGTGGTTTTGGAGAAAAGCACAATCTTCCTGTTCAGCAAATTCATCCAATGTCATGTTTCCAGAAAGAAATATCATGTTTTCTCAGGTTTCTGAAGCTTTCTTCTAGAAAACTCGAATGTGTGGAGGATTTGACTGCAGGTGGAACCAATTAGCGTTTGGCAGCTAAAAACAAAAACTTACATGCCAAAATGCATTCAAAACTGTAAAGTCCATAGAGCATGTAAAGAAAACACAAACACACACAGAGGCTGTAGCAAGATCTGGGATTGAGATAGCCACAACACACCAGATAGTTTTGTTTTCATCCAGCAGTACCTGGAAATTGTTGTGGATTTCGGGTGAAATTTAACAAAAATCACCGTGAAAGTGGTTTTGGAGAAAAGCACAATCTTCCTGTTCGGCAAATGCATCCAATGTCATGTTTGCAGAAAGAAATATCATGTTTTCTCAGGTTTCTGAAGCTTTCTTCTAGAAAACTCGAATGTGTGGAGGAATTGACTCCAGCTGGAACCAATTAGCGTTTGGCAGCTAAAAACAAAAACTTACATGCTAAAATGCATTCAGAACCGTAAAGTCCATAGAGACTGTCCAGAAAACACAAACACACACAGAGGCTGTAGCAAGATCTGGGATTGAGATAGCCACAACACACCAGATAGTTTTGTTTACATCCAGGAATATCCGGACAAATTGTTGTGGATTTCGGGTGAAATTTAACCAAAAAATAACTTTGAAAGTGGTTTTGGAGAAAAGCACAATCTTCCTGTTCAGCAAATGCATCCAATGTCATGTTTACAGAAAGAAATATCATGTTTTCTCAGGTTTCTGGAGCTTTCTTCCTAGAAAACTCGAATGAGTGGAGGATTTGACTCCAGGTGGAACCAATTAGCGTTTGGCAGCTAAAAACAAAAACTTACATGCTAAAATGAATTCAAAACTGTAAAGTCCATAGATAATGTCCAGAAAACACAAACACACACAGAGGCTGTAGCAAGATCTGGGATTGAGATAGCCACAACACACCAGATAGTTTTGTTTTCATCCAGGAGTATCTGGACAAATTGTTGTGGATTTTGGGTGAAATTTAACCAAAAATCACCGTGAAAGTGGTTTTGGAGAAAAGCACAATCTTCCTGTTTGGCAAATGCATCCAATGTCATGTTTTCAAATACAAATATCATATTTTCTCATGTTTCTGGAGCTTTCTTCCTAGAAAACTCGAATGTGTGGTGGATTTGACTCCAGGTGGAACCAATTAGCGTTTGGAAGCTAAAAACAAAACCTTACATGCTAAAATGCATTCAAAACCGTACAGTCCATAGAGAATGTCCAGAAAACACAAACACACACAGAGGCTGCAGCAAGATCTGGGATTGGGATAGCCACAACACAACAGATAGTTTTGCTTACATCCAGGAGTATCTGGACAAATTGTTGTGTATTTTGGGTGAAATTTATCCAAAAATCACCGTGAAAGTGGTTTTGGAGAAAAGCACAATCTTCCTGTTCGGCAAATGCATCCAATGTCATGTTTACAGAAAGAAATATCATGTTTTCTCAGGTTTCTGGAGCTTTCTTCCTAGAAAACTCGAATGTGTGGAGGATTTGACTCCAGGTGGAACCAATTAGCGTTTGGCAGCTAAAAACAAAAACTTACATGCCAAAATGCATTCAAAACTGTAAAGTCCATAGAGCATGTAAAGAAAACACAAACACACACAGAGGCTGTAGCAAGATCTGGGATTGAGATAGCCACAACACACCAGATAGTTTTGTTTTCATCCAGGAGTATCTGGACAAATTGTTGTGAATTTTGGGTGAAATTTAACCAAAAATCACCGTGAAAGTGGTTTTGGAGAAAAGCACAATCTTCCTGTTCGGCAAATGCATCCAATGTCATGTTTTCAAATACAAATATCATATTTTCTCATGTTTCTGGAGCTTTCTTCCTAGAAAACTCGAATGTGTGGTGGATTTGACTCCAGGTGGAACCAATTAGCGTTTGGAAGCTAAAAACAAAACCTGACATGCTAAAATGCATTCAAAACCGTACAGTCCATAGAGAATGTCCAGAAAACACAAACACACACAGAGGCTGTTGCAAGATCTGGGATTGAGATAGCCACAACACACCAGATAGTTTTGTTTTCATCCAGCAGTACCTGGAAATTGTTGTGGATTTCGGGTGAAATTTAACAAAAATCACCGTGAAAGTGGTTTTGGAGAAAAGCACAATCTTCCTGTTTGGCAAATGCATCCAATGTCATGTTTGCAGAAAGAAATATCATGTTTTCTCAGGTTTCTGGAGCTTTCTTCCTAGAAAACTCGAATGTGTGGAGGATTTGACTCCAGGTGGAACCAATTAGCGTTTGCCTGCAGAAAACAAAAAGGGTCCTGCTAAAATGCATTCAAAACCGTAAAGTCCATAGAGAATGTCCAGAAAACACAAACACACACAGAGGCTGTAGCAAGATCTGGGATTGAGATAGCCACAACACACCAGATAGTTTTGTTTATATCCAGGAGCATCTGGACAAATCGTTGTGGATTTTGGGTGAAATTTAACCAAAAATCATCGTGAAAGTGGTTTTGGAGAAAAGCACAATCTTCCTGTTCAGCAAATTCATCCAATGTCATGTTTCCAGAAAGAAATATCATGTTTTCTCAGGTTTCTGAAGCTTTCTTCTAGAAAACTCGAATGTGTGGAGGATTTGACTGCAGGTGGAACCAATTAGCGTTTGGCAGCTAAAAACAAAAACTTACATGCCAAAATGCATTCAAAACTGTAAAGTCCATAGAGCATGTAAAGAAAACACAAACACACACAGAGGCTGTAGCAAGATCTGGGATTGAGATAGCCACAACACACCAGATAGTTTTGTTTTCATCCAGGAGTATCTGGACAAATTGTTGTGGATTTTGGGTGAAATTTAACCAAAAATCACCGTGAAAGTGGTTTTGGAGAAAAGCACAATCTTCCTGTTTGGCAAATGCATCCAATGTCATGTTTTCAAATACAAATATCATATTTTCTCAGGTTTCTGGAGCTTTATTCCTAGAAAACTCGAATGTGTGGTGGATTTGACTCCAGGTGGAACCAATTAGCGTTTGGAAGCTAAAAACAAAACCTTACATGCTAAAATGCATTCAAAACCGTACAGTCCATAGAGAATGTCCAGAAGACACAAACACACACAGAGGCTGCAGCAAGATCTGGGATTGGGATAGCCACAACACAACAGATAGTTTTGCTTACATCCAGGAGTATCTGGACAAATTGTTGTGGATTTTGGGTGAAATTTATCCAAAAATCACCGTGAAAGTGGTTTTGGAGAAAAGCACAATCTTCCTGTTCGGCAAATGCATCCAATGTCATGTTTACAGAAAGAAATATCATGTTTTCTCAGGTTTCTGGAGCTTTCTTCCTAGAAAACTCGAATGTGTGGAGGATTTGACTCCAGGTGGAACCAATTAGCGTTTGGCAGCTAAAAACAAAAACTTACATGCCAAAATGCATTCAAAACTGTAAAGTCCATAGAGCATGTAAAGAAAACACAAACACACACAGAGGCTGTAGCAAGATCTGGGATTGAGATAGCCACAACACACCAGATAGTTTTGTTTTCATCCAGGAGTATCTGGACAAATTGTTGTGGATTTTGGGTGAAATTTAACCAAAAATCACCGTGAAAGTGGTTTTGGAGAAAAGCACAATCTTCCTGTTTGGCAAATGCATCCAATGTCATGTTTTCAAATACAAATATCATATTTTCTCAGGTTTCTGGAGCTTTATTCCTAGAAAACTCGAATGTGTGGTGGATTTGACTCCAGGTGGAACCAATTAGCGTTTGGAAGCTAAAAACAAAACCTTACATGCTAAAATGCATTCAAAACCGTACAGTCCATAGAGAATGTCCAGAAAACACAAACACACACAGAGGCTGCAGCAAGATCTGGGATTGGGATAGCCACAACACAACAGATAGTTTTGCTTACATCCAGGAGTATCTGGACAAATTGTTGTGGATTTTGGGTGAAATTTATCCAAAAATCACCGTGAAAGTGGTTTTGGAGAAAAGCACAATCTTCCTGTTCGGCAAATGCATCCAATGTCATGTTTACAGAAAGAAATATCATGTTTTCTCAGGTTTCTGGAGCTTTCTTCCTAGAAAACTCGAATGTGTGGAGGATTTGACTCCAGGTGGAACCAATTAGCGTTTGGCAGCTAAAAACAAAAACTTACATGCCAAAATGCATTCAAAACTGTAAAGTCCATAGAGCATGTAAAGAAAACAAAAACACACACAGAGGCTGTAGCAAGATCTGGGATTGAGATAGCCACAACACACCAGATAGTTTTGTTTTCATCCAGGAGTATCTGGACAAATTGTTGTGAATTTTGG
Organism: Oryctolagus cuniculus; assembly: GCF_964237555.1. Taxonomy (NCBI): domain Eukaryota; kingdom Metazoa; phylum Chordata; class Mammalia; order Lagomorpha; family Leporidae; genus Oryctolagus; species Oryctolagus cuniculus. The sequence continues at coordinate 1,217,504 of NC_091447.1, read as the reverse complement.
GTGAAATTTAACCAAAAATCACCGTGAAAGTGGTTTTGGAGAAAAGCACAATCTTCCTGTTCGGCAAATGCATCCAATGTCATGTTTTCAAATACAAATATCATATTTTCTCATGTTTCTGGAGCTTTATTCCTAGAAAACTCGAATGTGTGGTGGATTTGACTCCAGGTGGAACCAATTAGCGTTTGGAAGCTAAAAACAAAACCTGACATGCTAAAATGCATTCAAAACCGTACAGTCCATAGAGAATGTCCAGAAAACACAAACACACACAGAGGCTGTAGCAAGATCTGGGATTGAGATAGCCACAACACACCAGATAGTTTTGTTTTCATCCAGCAGTACCTGGAAATTGTTGTGGATTTTGGGTGAAATTTAACAAAAATCACCGTGAAAGTGGTTTTGGAGAAAAGCACAATCTTCCTGTTCGGCAAATGCATCCAATGTCATGTTTGCAGAAAGAAATATCATGTTTTCTCAGGTTTCTGAAGCTTTCTTCTAGAAAACTCGAATGTGTGGAGGATTTGACTCCAGCTGGAACCAATTAGCGTTTGGCAGCTAAAAACAAAAACTTACATGCTAAAATGCATTCAGAACCGTAAAGTCCATAGAGACTGTCCAGAAAACACAAACACACACAGAGGCTGTAGCAAGATCTGGGATTGAGATAGCCACAACACACCAGATAGTTTTGTTTACATCCAGGAATATCTGGACAAATTGTTGTGGATTTCGGGTGAAATTTAACCAAAAAATAACTTTGAAAGTGGTTTGGAGAAAAGCACAATCTTCCTGTTCGGCAAATGCATCCAATGTCATGTTTACAGAAAGAAATATCATGTTTTCTCAGGTTTCTGAAGCTTTCTTCCTAGAAAACTCGAATGTGTGGAGGATTTGACTCCAGGTGGAACCAATTAGCGTTTGGCAGCTAAAAACAAAAACTTACATGCTAAAATGCATTCAAAACCGTAAAGTCCATAGAGAATGTCCAGAAAACACAAACACAGAGGCTGTAGCAAGATCTGGGATTGAGATAGCCACAGCACACCAGATAGTTTTGTGTACATCCAGGAGTATCTGGACAAATTGTTGTAGTTTTGAAGTGAAATTTAACCAAAAAATCACCTTGAAAGTGGTTTTGGAGAAAAGCACAATCTTCCTGTTTGGCAAATGCATCCAATGTCATGTTTACAGAAAGAAATATCATGTTTTCTCAGGTTTCTGGAGCTTTCTTCCTAGAAAACTCGAATGAGTGGAGGATTTGACTCCAGGTGGAACCAATTAGCGTTTGGCAGCTAAAAACAAAAACTTACATGCTAAAATGAATTGAAAACTGTAAAGTCCATAGATAATGTCCAGAAAACACAAACACACACAGAGGCTGTAGCAAGATCTGGGATTGAGATAGCCACAACACACCAGATAGTTTTGTTTATATCCAGGAGCATCTGGACAAATCGTTGTGGATTTTGGGTGAAATTTAACCAAAAATCATCGTGAAAGTGGTTTTGGAGAAAAGCACAATCTTCCTGTTCAGCAAATTCATCCAATGTCATGTTTCCAGAAAGAAATATCATGTTTTCTCAGGTTTCTGAAGCTTTCTTCTAGAAAACTCGAATGTGTGGAGGATTTGACTGCAGGTGGAACCAATTAGCGTTTGGCAGCTAAAAACAAAAACTTACATGCCAAAATGCATTCAAAACTGTAAAGTCCATAGAGCATGTAAAGAAAACACAAACACACACAGAGGCTGTAGCAAGATCTGGGATTGAGATAGCCACAACACACCAGATAGTTTTGTTTTCATCCAGGAGTATCTGGACAAATTGTTGTGGATTTTGGGTGAAATTTAACCAAAAATCACCGTGAAAGTGGTTTTGGAGAAAAGCACAATCTTCCTGTTTGGCAAATGCATCCAATGTCATGTTTTCAAATACAAATATCATATTTTCTCAGGTTTCTGGAGCTTTATTCCTAGAAAACTCGAATGTGTGGTGGATTTGACTCCAGGTGGAACCAATTAGCGTTTGGAAGCTAAAAACAAAACCTTACATGCTAAAATGCATTCAAAACCGTACAGTCCATAGAGAATGTCCAGAAAACACAAACACACACAGAGGCTGCAGCAAGATCTGGGATTGGGATAGCCACAACACAACAGATAGTTTTGCTTACATCCAGGAGTATCTGGACAAATTGTTGTGGATTTTGGGTGAAATTTATCCAAAAATCACCGTGAAAGTGGTTTTGGAGAAAAGCACAATCTTCCTGTTTGGCAATTGCATCCAATGTCATGTTTACAGAAAGAAATATCATGTTTTCTCAGGTTTCTGGAGCTTTCTTCCTAGAAAACTCGAATGTGTGGAGGATTTGACTCCAGGTGGAACCAATTAGCGTTTGGCTGCTAAAAACAAAAACTTACAGGCCAAAATGCATTCAAAACTGTAAAGTCCATAGAGCATGTAAAGAAAACACAAACACACACAGAGGCTGTTGCAAGATCTGGGATTGAGATAGCCACAACACACCAGATAGTTTTGTTTTCATCCAGGAGTATCTGGACAAATTGTTGTGAATTTTGGGTGAAATTTAACCAAAAAAAACCGTGAAAGTGGTTTTGGAGAAAAGCACAATCTTCCTGTTCGGCAAATGCATCCAATGTCATGTTTTCAAATACAAATATCATATTTTCTCATGTTTCTGGAGCTTTCTTCCTAGAAAACTCGAATGTGTGGTGGATTTGACTCCAGGTGGAACCAATTAGCGTTTGGAAGCTAAAAACAAAACCTGACATGCTAAAATGCATTCAAAACCGTACAGTCCATAGAGAATGTCCAGAAAACACAAACACACACAGAGGCTGCAGCAAGATCTGGGATTGGGATAGCCACAACACACCAGATAGTTTTGTTTTCATCCAGCAGTACCTGGAAATTGTTGTGGATTTCTGGTGAAATTTAACAAAAATCACCGTGAAAGTGGTTTTGGAGAAAAGCACAATCTTCCTGTTCGGCAAATGCATCCAATGTCATGTTTGCAGAAAGAAATATCATGTTTTCTCAGGTTTCTGAAGCTTTCTTCTAGAAAACTCGAATGTGTGGAGGAATTGACTCCAGCTGGAACCAATTAGCGTTTGGCAGCTAAAAACAAAAACTTACATGCTAAAATGCATTGAGAACCGTAAAGTCCATAGAGACTGTCCAGAAAACACACACACACACAGAGGCTGTAGCAAGATCTGGGATTGAGATAGCCACAACACACCAGATAGTTTTGTTTACATCCAGGAATATCTGGACAAATTGTTGTGGATTTCGGGTGAAATTTAACCAAAAAATAACTTTGAAAGTGGTTTTGGAGAAAAGCACAAACTTCCTGTTCGGCAAATGCATCCAATGTCATGTTTACAGAAAGAAATATCATGTTTTCTCAGGTTTCTGAAGCTTTCTTCCTAGAAAACCCTAATGTGTGGAGGATTTGACTCCAGATGGAACCAATTAGCGTTTGGCAGCTAAAAACAAAAACTTACATGCTAAAATGCATTCAAAACCTTAAACTCCATAGAGAATGTCCAGAAAACACAAACACACACAGAGGCTGTAGCAAGATCTGGGATTGAGATAGCCACAACACACCAGATAGTTTTGTTTTCATCCAGGAGTATCTGGAAATTGTTGTGGATTTCGTGTGAAATTTAACAAAAATCACCTTGAAAGTGGTTTTGGAGAAAAGCACAATCTTCCTGTTCGGCAAATGCATCCAATGTCATGTTTACAGAAAGAAATATCATGTTTTCTCAGGTTTCTGAAGCTTTCTTCCTAGAAAACTCGAATGTGTGGAGGATTTGACTCCAGGTGGAACCAATTAGCGTTTGGCAGCAGAAAACAAAAAGGGTCCTGCTAAAATGCATTCAAAACCTTAAAGTCCATAGAGAATGTCCAGAAAACACAAACACACAGAGGCTTTAGCAAGATCTGGGATTGAGATAGCCACAACACACCAGATAGTTTTGTTTTCATCCAGGAGTATCTGGAAAAATTGTTGTAGTTTTGAAGTGAAATTTAACCAAAAAATCACCTTGAAAGTGGTTTTGGAGAAAAGCACCATCTTCCTGTGCGGCAAATGCATCCAATGTCATGTTTACAGAAAGAAATATCATGTTTTCTCAGGTTTCTGAAGCTTTCTTCTAGAAAACTCGAATGTGTGGAGGATTTGACTCCAGGTGGAACCAATTAGAGTTTGGCAGATAAAAGCAAAAACTTACACGCTAAAATGCATTCAAAACCTTAAAGTCCATAGAGAATGTCCAGAAAACACAAACACAGAGGCTGTAGCAAGATCTGGGATTGAGATAGCCACAACACACCAGAGAGTTTTGTTTTCATCCAGGAGTATCTGGACAAATTGTTGTGGATTTTTGGTGAAATTTAATCAAAAAATCTCTTTGAAAGTGGTTTTGGAGAAAAGCACAATCTTCCTTTCGGCAAATGCATCCAATGTCATGTTTACAAATACAAATATCATGTTTTCTCAGGTTTCTGAAGCTTTCTTCCTAGAAAACCCGAATGTGTGGAGGATTTGACTCCAGGTGGAAGCAATTAGCGTTTGGCAGCAGAAAACAAAAACTTACATGCTAAAATGCATTCAAAACTGTAAAGTCCCCAGAGAATGTCCAGAAAACACAAACACACACAGAGGCTGTAGCAAGATCTGGGATTGAGATAGCCACAACACACCAGATAGTTTTGTTTTCATCCAGGAGTATCTGGACAAATTGTTGTGGATTTCGGGTGAAATTTAGCAAAAATCACCGTGAAAGTGGTTTTGGAGAAAAGCACAATCTTCTTGTGCGACAAATGCATCCAATGTCATGTTTACAGAAAGAAATATCATGTTTTCTCAGGTTTCTGAAACTTTCATCCTAGAAAACTCGAATGTGTGGCGGATTTGACTCCAGGTGGAACCAATTAGCGTTTGGCAGCTAAAAACAAAAAGGGTCCTGCTAAAATGCATTCAAAACCGTAAAGTCCATAGAGAATTTCCAGTAAACACAAACACACACAGAGGCTGTAGCAAGATCTGGGATTGAGATAGCCACAACACACCAGATAGTTTTGTTTTCATCCAGGAGTATCTGGACAAATTGTTATAGCTTTGAAGTGAAATTTAACAAAAAAATCACCGTGAAAGTTGTTTTGGAGAAAAGCACAATCTTCCTTTTCGGCAAATGCATCCAATCTCATGTTTACAGAAAGAAATATCATGTTTTCTCAGGTTTCTGAAGCTTTCTTCCTAGAAAACTCGAATGTGTGGAGGATTTGACTCCAGGTGGAACCAATTAGCGTTTGCCAGCAGAAAACAAAAAGGGTCCTGCTAAAATGCATTCAAAACCTTAAAGTCCATAGAGAATGTCCAGAAAACACAAACACACACAGAGGCTGTAGCAATATCTGGGATTGAGATAGCCACAACACACCAGATAGTTTTGTTTTCATCCAGGAGTATCTGGAAAAATTGTTGCAGTTTTGAACTGAAATTTAACCAAAAAATCACCTTGAAAGTGGTTTTGGGGAAAAGCATAATCTTCCTGTTCGGCAAATGCATCCAATGTCATGTTTACAGAAAGAAATATCATATTTTCTCAGGTTTCTGAAGCTTTCTTCCTAGAAAACCCGAATGTGTGGAGGATTTGACTGCAGATGAAAGCAATTAGCGTTTGGCAGCTAAAAAAAAAAACTTACATGCTAAAATGCATTCAAAACTGTAAAGTCCACAGAGAATATCCAGAAAACACAAACACACACAGAGGCTGTAGCAAGATCTGGGATTGAGATAGCCACAACACACCAGATAGTTTTGTTTTCATCCAGGAGTATCTGGACAAATTGTTGTGGATTTCGGGTGAAATTTAGCAAAAATCACCGTGAAAGTGGTTTTGGAGAAAAGCACAATCTTCTTGTACGACAAATGCATCCAATGTCATGTTTACAGAAAGAAATATCATGTTTTCTCAGGTTTCTGAAACTTTCATCCTAGAAAACTCGAATGTGTGGCGGATTTGACTCCAGGTGGAACCAATTAGCGTTTGGCAGCTAAAAACAAAAAGGGTCCTGCTAAAATGCATTCAAAACCGTAAAGTCCATAGAGAATGTCCAGTAAACACAAACACACACAGAGGCTGTAGCAAGATCTGGGATTGAGATAGCCACAACACACCAGATAGTTTTGTTTTCATCCAGGAGTATCTGGACAAATTGTTGTAGTTTTGAAGTAAAATATAACAAAAAAATCACCGTGAAAGTGGTTTTGGAGAAAAGCACAATCTTCCTGTTCAGCAATGCATCCAATGTCATGTTTACAGAAAGAAATATCATGTTTTCTCAGGTTTCTGAAGCTTTCTTCCTAGAAAACTCGAATGTGTGGAGGATTTGACTCCAGGTGGAACCAATTAGCGTTTGGCAGCAGAAAACAAAAAGGGTCCTGCTAAAATGCATTCAAAACCTTAAAGTCCATAGAGAATGTCCAGAAAACACAAACACACAGAGGCTTTAGCAAGATCTGGGATTGAGTTAGCCACAAAACACCAGATAGTTTTGTTTTCATCCAGGAGTATCTGGAAAAATTGTTGTAGGTTTGAAGTGAAATTTAACCAAAAAATCACCTTGAAAGTGGTTTTGGAGAAAAGCACCATCTTCCTGTGCGGCAAATGCATCCAATGTCATGTTTACAGAAAGAAATATCATGTTTTCTCAGGTTTCTGAAGCTTTCTTCTAGAAAACTCGAATGTGTGGAGGATTTGACTCCAGGTGGAACCAATTAGCGTTTGGCAGATAAAAGCAAAAACTTACACGCTAAAATGCATTCAAAACCTTAAAGTCCATAGAGAATGTCCAGAAAACACAAACACAGAGGCTGTAGCAAGATCTGGGATTGAGATAGCCACAACACACCAGAGAGTTTTGTTTTCATCCAGGAGTATCTGGACAAATTGTTGTGGATTTTTGGTGAAATTTAATCAAAAAATCTCTTTGAAAGTGGTTTTGGAGAAAAGCACAATCTTCCTTTCGGCAAATGCATCCAATGTCATGTTTACAAATACAAATATCATGTTTTCTCAGGTTTCTGAAGCTTTCTTCCTAGAAAACCCGAAGGTGTGGAGGATTTGACTCCAGGTGGAAGCAATTAGCGTTTGGCAGCAGAAAACAAAAACTTACATGCTAAAATGCATTCAAAACTGTAAAGTCCCCAGAGAATGTCCAGAAAACACAAACACACACAGAGGCTGTAGCAAGATCTGGGATTGAGATAGCCACAACACACCAGATAGTTTTGTTTTCATCCAGGAGTATCTGGACAAATTGTTGTGGATTTCGGGTGAAATTTAGCAAAAATCACCGTGAAAGTGGTTTTGGAGAAAAGCACAATCTTCTTGTGCGACAAATGCATCCAATGTCATGTTTACAGAAAGAAATATCATGTTTTCTCAGGTTTCTGAAACTTTCATCCTAGAAAACTCGAATGTGTGGCGGATTTGACTCCAGGTGGAACCAATTAGCGTTTGGCAGCTAAAAACAAAAAGGGTCCTGCTAAAATGCATTCAAAACCGTAAAGTCCATAGAGAATGTCCAGTAAACACAAACACACACAGAGGCTGTAGCAAGATCTGGGATTGAGATAACCACAACACACCAGATAGTTTTGTTTTCATCCAGGAGTATCTGGACAAATTGTTATAGCTTTGAAGTGAAATTTAACAAAAAAATCACCGTGAAAGTTGTTTTGGAGAAAAGCACAATCTTCCTGTTCGGCAAATGCATCCAATGTCATGTTTACAGAAAGAAATATCATGTTTTTTCAGGTTTCTGAAGCTTTCTTCCTAGAAAACTCGAATGTGTGGAGGATTTGACTCCAGGTGGAACCAATTAGCGTTTGCCAGCAGAAAACAAAAAGGGTCCTGCTAAAATGCATTCAAAACCTTAAAGTCCATAGAGAATGTCCAGAAAACACAAACACACACAGAGGCTGTAGCAATATCTGGGATTGAGATAGCCACAACACACCAGATAGTTTTGTTTTCATCCAGGAGTATCTGGAAAAATTGTTGCAGTTTTGAACTGAAATTTAACCAAAAAATCACCTTGAAAGTGGTTTTGGGGAAAAGCATAATCTTCCTGTTCAGCAAATGCATCCAATGTCATGTTTACAGAAAGAAATATCATATTTTCTCAGGTTTCTGAAGCTTTCTTCCTAGAAAACCCGAATGTGTGGAGGATTTGACTGCAGATGAAAGCAATTAGCGTTTGGCAGCTAAAAAAAAAAACTTACATGCTAAAATGCATTCAAAACTGTAAAGTCCACAGAGAATATCCAGAAAACACAAACACACACAGAGGCTGTAGCAAGATCTGGGATTGAGATAGCCACAACACACCAGATAGTTTTGTTTTCATCCAGGAGTATCTGGACAAATTGTTGTGGATTTCGGGTGAAATTTAGCAAAAATCACCGTGAAAGTGGTTTTGGAGAAAAGCACAATCTTCTTGTACGACAAATGCATCCAATGTCATGTTTACAGAAAGAAATATCATGTTTTCTCAGGTTTCTGAAACTTTCATCCTAGAAAACTCGAATGTGTGGCGGATTTGACTCCAGGTGGAACCAATTAGCGTTTGGCAGCTAAAAACAAAAAGGGTCCTGCTAAAATGCATTCAAAACCGTAAAGTCCATAGAGAATGTCCAGTAAACACAAACACACACAGAGGCTGTAGCAAGATCTGGGATTGAGATAGCCACAACACACCAGATAGTTTTGTTTTCATCCAGGAGTATCTGGACAAATTGTTGTAGTTTTGAAGTAAAATATAACAAAAAAATCACCGTGAAAGTGGTTTTGGAGAAAAGCACAATCTTCCTGTTCAGCAATGCATCCAATGTCATGTTTACAGAAAGAAATATCATGTTTTCTCAGGTTTCTGAAGCTTTCTTCCTAGAAAACTCGAATGTGTGGAGGATTTGACTCCAGGTGGAACCAATTAGCGTTTGGCAGCAGAAAACAAAAAGGGTCCTGCTAAAATGCATTCAAAACCTTAAAGTCCATAGAGAATGTCCAGAAAACACAAACACACAGAGGCTTTAGCAAGATCTGGGATTGAGTTAGCCACAAAACACCAGATAGTTTTGTTTTCATCCAGGAGTATCTGGAAAAATTGTTGTAGGTTTGAAGTGAAATTTAACCAAAAAATCACCTTGAAAGTGGTTTTGGAGAAAAGCACCATCTTCCTGTGCGGCAAATGCATCCAATGTCATGTTTACAGAAAGAAATATCATGTTTTCTCAGGTTTCTGAAGCTTTCTTCTAGAAAACTCGAATGTGTGGAGGATTTGACTCCAGGTGGAACCAATTAGCGTTTGGCAGATAAAAGCAAAAACTTACACGCTAAAATGCATTCAAAACCTTAAAGTCCATAGAGAATGTCCAGAAAACACAAACACAGAGGCTGTAGCAAGATCTGGGATTGAGATAGCCACAACACACCAGAGAGTTTTGTTTTCATCCAGGAGTATCTGGACAAATTGTTGTGGATTTTTGGTGAAATTTAATCAAAAAATCTCTTTGAAAGTGGTTTTGGAGAAAAGCACAATCTTCCTTTCGGCAAATGCATCCAATGTCATGTTTACAAATACAAATATCATGTTTTCTCAGGTTTCTGAAGCTTTCTTCCTAGAAAACCCGAAGGTGTGGAGGATTTGACTCCAGGTGGAAGCAATTAGCGTTTGGCAGCAGAAAACAAAAAGGGTCCTGCTAAAATGCATTCAAAACTGTAAAGTCCCCAGAGAATGTCCAGAAAACACAAACACACACAGAGGCTGTAGCAAGATCTGGGATTGAGATAGCCACAACACACCAGATAGTTTTGTTTTCATCCAGGAGTATCTGGACAAATTGTTGTGGATTTCGGGTGAAATTTAGCAAAAATCACCGTGAAAGTGGTTTTGGAGAAAAGCACAATCTTCTTGTGCGACAAATGCATCCAATGTCATGTTTACAGAAAGAAATATCATGTTTTCTCAGGTTTCTGAAACTTTCATCCTAGAAAACTCGAATGTGTGGCGGATTTGACTCCAGGTGGAACCAATTAGCGTTTGGCAGCTAAAAACAAAAAGGGTCCTGCTAAAATGCATTCAAAACCGTAAAGTCCATAGAGAATGTCCAGTAAACACAAACACACACAGAGGCTGTAGCAAGATCTGGGATTGAGATAACCACAACACACCAGATAGTTTTGTTTTCATCCAGGAGTATCTGGACAAATTGTTATAGCTTTGAAGTGAAATTTAACAAAAAAATCACCGTGAAAGTTGTTTTGGAGAAAAGCACAATCTTCCTGTTCGGCAAATGCATCCAATGTCATGTTTACAGAAAGAAATATCATGTTTTTTCAGGTTTCTGAAGCTTTCTTCCTAGAAAACTCGAATGTGTGGAGGATTTGACTCCAGGTGGAACCAATTAGCGTTTGCCAGCAGAAAACAAAAAGGGTCCTGCTAAAATGCATTCAAAACCTTAAAGTCCATAGAGAATGTCCAGAAAACACAAACACACACAGAGGCTGTAGCAATATCTGGGATTGAGATAGCCACAACACACCAGATAGTTTTGTTTTCATCCAGGAGTATCTGGAAAAATTGTTGCAGTTTTGAACTGAAATTTAACCAAAAAATCACCTTGAAAGTGGTTTTGGGGAAAAGCATAATCTTCCTGTTCGGCAAATGCATCCAATGTCATGTTTACAGAAAGAAATATCATATTTTCTCAGGTTTCTGAAGCTTTCTTCCTAGAAAACCCGAATGTGTGGAGGATTTGACTGCAGATGAAAGCAATTAGCGTTTGGCAGCTAAAAAAAAAAACTTACATGCTAAAATGCATTCAAAACTGTAAAGTCCACAGAGAATATCCAGAAAACACAAACACACACAGAGGCTGTAGCAAGATCTGGGATTGAGATAGCCACAACACACCAGATAGTTTTGTTTTCATCCAGGAGTATCTGGACAAATCGTTGTGGATTTCGGTTAAAATTTAGCAAAAATCACCGTGAAAGTGGTTTTGGAGAAAAGCACAATCTTCTTGTGCGGCAAATGCATCCAATGTCATGTTTACAGAAAGAAATATCATGTTTTCTCAGGTTTCTGAAGCTTTCTTCCTAGAAAACTCGAATGTGTGGAGGATTTGACTCCAGGTGGAACCAATTAGCGTTTGGCTGCTAAAAACAAAAAGGGTCCTGCTAAAATGCATTCAAAACCGTAAAGTCCATAGAGAATGTCCAGTAAACACAAACACACACAGAGGCTGTAGCAAGATCTGGGATTGAGATAGCCACAACACACCAGATAGTTTGGTTTTCATCCAGGAGTATCTGGACAAATTGTTGTAGTTTTGAAGTGAAATTTCACAAAAAAATCACCGTGAAAGTGGTTTTGGAGAAAAGCACAATCTTCCTGTTCGGCAAATGCATCCAATGTTATGTTTACAGAAAGAAATATCATGTTTTCTCAGGTTTCTGAAGCTTTCTTCCTAGAAAACTCGAATGTGTGGAGGATTTGACTCCAGGTGGAACCAATTAGCGTTTGCCAGCAGAAAACAAAAAGGGTCCTGCTCAAATGCATTCAAAACCTTAAAGTCCATAGAGAATGTCCAGAAGACACAAACACACACAGAGGCTATAGCAATATCTGGGATTGAGATAGCCACAACACACCAGATACTTTTGTTTTCATCCAGGAGTATCTGGAAAAGTTGTTGCAGTTTTGAAGTGAAATTTAACCAAAAAATCACCTTGAAAGTGGTTTTGGGGAAAAGCATAATCTTCCTGTTCGGCAAATGCATCCAATGTCATGTTTCCAGAAAGAAATATCATGTTTCCTCAGGTTTCTGAAGCTTTATTCCTAGAAAACCCGAATGTGTGGAGGATTTGACTCCAGATGAAAGCAATTAGCGTTTGGCAGCTAAAAACAAAAACTTACATGCTAAAATGCATTCAAAACTGTAAAGTCCACAGAGAATGTCCAGAAAACACAAACACACACAGAGGCTGTAGCAAGATCTGGGATTGAGATAGCCACAACACACCAGATAGTTTTGTTTTCATCCAGGAGTATCTGGACAAATCGTTGTGGATTTCGGTTAAAATTTAGCAAAAATCACCGTGAAAGTGGTTTTGGAGAAAAGCACAATCTTCTTGTGCGGCAAATGCATCCAATGTCATGTTTACAGAAAGAAATATCATGTTTTCTCAGGTTTCTGAAGCTTTCTTCCTAGAAAACTCGAATGTGTGGCGGATTTGACTCCAGGTGGAACCAATTAGCGTTTGCCAGCAGAAAACAAAAAGGGTCCTGCTAAAATGCATTCAAAACCTTAAAGTCCATAGAGAATGTCCAGAAAACACAAACACACACAGAGGCTGTAGCAATATCTGGGATTGAGATAGCCACAACACACCAGATAGTTTTGTTTTCATCCAGGAGTATCTGGAAAAATTGTTGCAGTTTTGAAGTGAAATTTAACCAAAAAATCACCTTGAAAGTGGTTTTGGGGAAAAGCATAATCTTCCTGTTCGGCAAATTCATCCAATGTCATGTTTACAGAAAGAAATGTCATATTTTCTCAGGTTTCTGAAGCTTTCTTCCTAGAAAACCCGAATGTGTGGAGGATTTGACTGCAGATGAAAGCAATTAGCGTTTGGCAGCTAAAAAAAAAACTTACATGCTAAAATGCATTCAAAACTGTAAAGTCCACAGAGAATATCCAGAAAACACAAACACACACAGAGGCTGTAGCAAGATCTGGGATTGAGATAGCCACAACACACCAGATAGTTTGGTTTTCATCCAGGAGTATCTGGACAAATTGTTGTAGTTTTGAAGTGAAATTTAACCAAAAAATCACCGTGAAAGTGGTTTTGGAGAAAAGCACAATCTTCCTGTTCGGCAAATGCATCCAATGTCATGTTTACAGAAAGAAATATCATGTTTTCTCAGGTTTCTGAAACTTTCTTCCTATAAAACTCGAATGTGTGGCGGATTTGACTCCAGGTGAAACCAATTAGCGTTTGGCAGCTAAAAACAAAAAGGGTCCTGCTAAAATGCATTCAAAACCTTAAAGTCCATAGAGAATGTCCAGTAAACACAAACACACACAGAGGCTGTAGCAAGATCTGGGATTGAGATAGCCACAACACACCAGATAGTTTTGTTTTCATCCAGGAGTATCTGGAAATTGTTCTAGATTTCGTGTGAAATTTAACAAAAATCACCGTGAAAGTGGTTTTGGAGAAAAGCACAATCTTCCTGTTCGGCAAATGCATCCAATGTCATGTTTCCAGAAAGAAATATCATGTTTTCTCAGGTTTCTGAAGCTTTCTTCCTAGAAAACTCGAATGTGTGGAGGATTTCACTCCAGGTGGAACCAATTAGCGTTTGGCAGCACAAAACAAAAAGGGTCTTGCTAAAATGCATTCAAAACCGCAAAGTCCACAGAGAATGTCCAGAAAACACAAACAAACACAGAGGCTGTAGCAAGATCTGGGATTGAGATAGCTAAAAATCACCAGATAGTTTTGTTTTCATCCAGGAGTATCTGGAAAATTGTTGTAGTTTTGCAGTGAAATTTAACCAAAAAATCACCGTGAAAGTGGTTTTGGAGAAAAGCACAATCTTCCTGTTCGGCAAATGCATCCAATGTCATGTTTCCAGAAAGAAATATCATGTTTTCTCAGGTTTCTGAAGCTTTCTTCCTGGAAAACTCGAATGAGTGCAGGATTTGACTCCAGGTGGAACCAATTAGCATTTGGCAGCTAAAAACAAAAAGGGTCCTGCTAAAATGCATTCAAAACTGTAAAGTCCATAGAGAATATCCAGAAAACACAAACACACACAGAGGCTGTAGCAAGATCTGGGATTGAGATAGCCACAACACACCAGATACTTTTGTTTTCATCCAGGAGTATCTGGAAAAGTTGTTGTAGTTTTGAAGTGAAATTTAACCAAAAATCACCCTGAAAGTGGTTTTGGGGAAAAGCATAATCTTCCTGTTCGGCAAATGCATCCAATGTCATGTTTCCAGAAAGAAATATCATGTTTTCTCAGGTTTCTGAAACTTTATTCCTAGAAAACCCGAATGTGTGGAGGATTTGACTCCAGATGAAAGCAATTAGCGTTTGGCAGCTAAAAACAAAAACTTACATGCTAAAATGCATTCAAAACTGTAAAGTCCACAGAGAATGTCCAGAAAACACAAACACACACAGAGGCTGTAGCAAGATCTGGGATTGAGATAGCCACAACACACCAGATAGTTTTGTTTTCATCCAGGAGTATCTGGACAAATCGTTGTGGATTTCGGTTAAAATTTAGCAAAAATCACCGTGAAAGTGGTTTTGGAGAAAAGCACAATCTTCCTGTTTGGCAAATGCATCCAATGTCATGTTTACAGAAAGAAATATCATGTTTTCTCAGGTTTCTGAAGCTTTCTTCCTAGAAAACTCGAATGTGTGGCGGATTTGACTCCAGGTGGAACCAATTAGCGTTTGGCAGCTAAAAACAAAAAGGGTCCTGCTAAAATGCATTCAAAACCGTAAAGTCCATAGAGAATGTCCAGTAAACACAAACACACACAGAGGCTGTAGCAAGATCTGGGATTGAGATAGCCACAACACACCAGATAGTTTGGTTTTCATCCAGGAGTATCTGGACAAATTGTTGTAGTTTTGAAGTGAAATTTAACCAAAAAATCACCGTGAAAGTGGTTTTGGAGAAAAGCACAATCTTCCTGTTCGGCAAATGCATCCAATGTCATGTTTACAGAAAGAAATATCATGTTTTCTCAGGTTTCTGAAGCTTTCTTCCTATAAAACTCGAATGTGTGGCGGATTTGACTCCAGGTGAAACCAATTAGCGTTTGGCAGCTAAAAACAAAAAGGGTCCTGCTAAAATGCATTCAAAACCTTAAAGTCCATAGAGAATGTCCAGTAAACACAAACACACACAGAGGCTGTAGCAAGATCTGGGATTGAGATAGCCACAACACACCAGATAGTTTTGTTTTCATCCAGGAGTATCTGGAAATTGTTCTGGATTTCGTGTGAAATTTAACAAAAATCACCGTGAAAGTGGTTTTGGAGAAAAGCACAATCTTCCTGTTCGGCAAATGCATCCAATGTCATGTTTCCAGAAAGAAATATCATGTTTTCTCAGGTTTCTGAAGCTTTCTTCCTAGAAAACTCGAATGTGTGGAGGATTTGACTCCAGGTGGAACCAATTAGCGTTTGGCAGCACAAAACAAAAAGGGTCCTGCTAAAATGCATTCAAAACCTTAAAGTCCATAGAGAATGTCCAGAAAACACAAACACACACAGAGGCTGTAGCAAGATCTGTGATTGAGATAGCCACAACACACCAGATAGTTTGGTTTTCATCCAGGAGTATCTGGACAAATTGTTGTGGATTTCGGGTGAAATTTAGCAAAAATCACCGTGAAAGTGGTTTTGGAGAAAAGCACAATCATCCTGTTTGGCAAATGCATCCAATGTCATGTTTCCAGAAAGAAATATCATGTTTTCTAAGGTTTCTGGAGCTTTCTTCCTAGAAAACTCGAATGTGTGGAGTATTTGACTCCAGGTGGAACCCATTAGCGTTTGGAACCTAAAAACAAAAAGGGTCTTGCTAAAATGCATTCAAAACCGCAAAGTCCACAGAGAATGTCCAGAAAACACAAACAAACACAGAGGCTGTAGCAAGATCTGGGATTGAGATAGCTAAAAATCACCAGATAGTTTTGTTTTCATCCAGGAGTATCTGGAAAATTGTTGTAGTTTTGCAGTGAAATTTAACCAAAAAATCACCGTGAAAGTGGTTTTGGAGAAAAGCACAATCTTCCTGTTCGGCAAATGCATCCAATGTCATGTTTCCAGAAAGAAATATCATGTTTTCTCAGGTTTCTGAAGCTTTCTTCCTAGAAAACTCGAATGAGTGCAGGATTTTACTCCAGGTGGAACCAATTAGCGTTTGGCAGCTAAAAACAAAAACTTACATGCTAAAATGCATTCAAAACTGTAAAGTCCACAGAGAATGTCCAGAAAACACAAACACACACAGAGGCTGTAGCAAGATCTGGGATTGAGATAGCCACAACACACCAGAAAGTTTTGTTGTCATCCAGGAGTATCTGGACAAATTGTTGTAGTTTTGAAGTGAAATTAGACCAAAAATCACCCTGAAAGTGGTTTTGGAGAAAAGCACAATCTTCCTGTTCGGCAAATGCATCCAATGTCATGTTTCCAGAAAGAAATATCATGTTTTCTCAGGTTTCTGAAGCTTTCTTCATAGAAAACTCGAATGTGTGGAGGATTTGACTCCAGGTGGAACCAATTAGCGTTTGGCAGCTAAAACCAAAACCTTCCATGCTAAAATGCATTCAAAACCATAAAGTCCATAGAGAATGTCCAGAAAACACAAACAAACACAGAGACTGTAGCAAGATCTGGGATTGAGGTAGCCACAACACACCAGATAGTTTTGCTTTCATCCAGGAGTATCTGGACAAATTGTTGTGGATTTCGGGTGAAATTTAACCAAAAATCACCGTGAAAGTGGATTTGGAGAAAAGCACAATCTTCCTGTTCGGCAAATGCATCCAATGTCATGTTTTCAAATACAAATATCATGTTTTCTCAGGTTTCTGAAGCTTTCTTCCTAGAAAACTCGAATGTGTTGTGGATTTGACTCCAGGTGGAACCAATTAGCGTTTGGCAGCTAAAAAGAAAAACTTACATGCTAAAATGCATTCAAAACTGTAAATTCCCTAGAAAATTCCAGAAAACACAAACAAACACAGAGGCTGTAGCAAGATCTGGGATTGAGATAGCTAAAAATCAACAGATATCTTTGTTTTCATCCAGGAGTATCTGGAAAATTGTTTTAGTTGAAGTGAAATTTAACAAAAAAAAAACACCGTGAAAGTGGTTTTAGAGAAAAGCACAATCTTCCTGTTTGGCAAATGCATCCAATGTCATGTTTACAGAAAGAAATATCATGTTTCCTCAGGTTTCTGAAGCTTTCTTCCTAGAAAACTCGAATGAGTGCAGGATTTGACTCCAGGTGGAACCAATTAGCGTTTGCAAGCAGAAAACAAAAAGGGTCCTGCTAAAATGCATTCAAAACCATGAAGTCCATAGAGAATGTCCAGAAAACACAAACAAACACAGAAACTGTAGCAAGATCTGGGATTGAGATAGCCACAACACACCAGAAAGTTTTGTTGTCATCCAGGAGTATCTGGACAAATTGTTGTAGTTTTGAAGTGAAATTTAACCAAAAATCACCCTGAAAGTGGTTTTGGGGAAAAGCATAATCTTCCTGTTCGGCAAATGCATCCAATGTCATGTTTACAGAAAGAAATATCATGTTTCCTCAGGTTTCTGAAGCTTTATTCCTAGAAAACCCGAATGTGTGGAGGATTTGACTCCAGATGAAAGCAATTAGCGTTTGGCAGCTAAAAACAAAAACTTACATGCTAAAATGCATTCAAAACTGTAAAGTCCACAGAGAATGTCCAGAAAACACAAACACACACAGAGGCTGTAGCAAGATCTGGGATTGAGATAGCCACAACACACCAGATAGTTTTGTTTTCATCCAGGAGTATCTGGACAAATCGTTGTGGATTTCGGTTAAAATTTAGCAAAAATCACCGTGAAAGTGGTTTTGGAGAAAAGCACAATCTTCTTGTGCGGCAAATGCATCCAATGTCATGTTTACAGAAAGAAATATCATGTTTTCTCAGGTTTCTGAAGCTTTCTTCCTAGAAAACTCGAATGTGTGGCGGATTTGACTCCAGGTGGAACCAATTAGCGTTTGGCAGCTAAAAACAAAAAGGGTCCTGCTAAAATGCATTCAAAACCGTAAAGTCCATAGAGAATGTCCAGTAAACACAAACACACACAGAGGCTGTAGCAAGATCTGGGATTGAGATAGCCACAACACACCAGATAGTTTGGTTTTCATCCAGGAGTATCTGGACAAATTGTTGTAGTTTTGAAGTGAAATTTAACCAAAAAATCACCGTGAAAGTGGTTTTGGAGAAAAGCACAATCTTCCTGTTCGGCAAATGCATCCAATGTCATGTTTACAGAAAGAACTATCATGTTTTCCCAGGTTTCTGTATCTTTCTTCCTGGAAAACTCGAATGTGTGGAGGATTTGACTCCAGGTGGAACCAATTAGCGTTTGGCAGCTAAAAACAAAAAGGGTCCTGCTAAAATGCATTCAAAACCGTAAAGTCCATAGAGAATGTCCAGTAAACACAAACACACACAGAGGCTGTAGCAAGATCTGGGATTGAGATAGCCACAACACACCAGATAGTTTGGTTTTCATCCAGGAGTATCTGGACAAATTGTTCTGGATTTCGTGTGAAATTTAACAAAAATCACCGTGAAAGTGGTTTTGGAGAAAAGCACAATCTTCCTGTTCGGCAAATGCATCCAATGTCATGTTTACAGAAAGAAATATCATGTTTTCTCAGGTTTCTGAAGCTTTCTTCCTAGAAAACTCGAATGTGTGGAGGATTTGACTCCAGGTGGAACCAATTAGCGTTTGGCAGCTAAAAACAAAAACTTACATGCTAAAATGCATTCAAAACTGTAAATTCCCTAGAAAATTCCAGAAAACACAAACAAACACAGAGGCTGTAGCAAGATCTGGGATTGAGATAGCTAAAAATCACCAGATATCTTTGTTTTCATCCAGGAGTATCTGGAAAATTGTTGTAGTTTGAAGTGAAATTTAACAAAAAAAAAAACACCGTGAAAGTCGTTTTAGAGAAAAGCACAATCTTCCTGTTTGGCAAATGCATCCAATGTCATGTTTACAGAAAGAAATATCATGTTTTCTCAGGTTTCTGAAGCTTTCTTCCTAGAAAACTCGAATGAGTGCAGAATTTGACTCCAGGTGGAACCAATTAGCGTTTGCAAGCAGAAAACAAAAAGGGTCCTGCTAAAATGCATTGAAAACCATGAAGTCCATAGAGAATGTCCAGAAAACACAAACAAACACAGAAGCTGTAGCAAGATCTGGGATTGAGATAGCCACAACCCACCAGATAGTTTTGTTTTCATCCAGGAGTATCTGGACAAATTGCTGTGGATTTCGGGTGAATTTCATCCAAAAATCACCGTGAAAGTGGATTTGGAGAAAAGCACAATCTTCCTGTTCAGCAAATGCATCCAATGTCATGTTTACAGAAAGAAATATCATTCAAAACCGTAAAGTCCATAGAGAATGTCCAGTAAACACAAACACACACAGAGGCTGTAGCAAGATCTGGGATTGAGATAGCCACAACACACCAGATAGTTTTGTTTTCATCCAGGAGTATCTGGAAAATTGTTGTAGTTTGAAGTGAAATTTAACAAAAAAAAACACCGTGAAATGGTTTTAGAGAAAAGCACAATCTTCCTGTTCAGCAATGCATCCAATGTCATGTTTACAGAAAGAAATATCATGTTTTCTCAGGTTTCTGAAGCTTTCTTCCTATAAAACTCGAATGTGTGGATGTTTTGACTCCAGGTGGAACCAATTAGCGTTTGGCAGCTAAAAACAAAAAGGGTCCTGCTAAAATGCATTCAAAACCGTAAAGTCCATAGAGAATGTCCAGTAAACACAAACACACACAGAGGCTGTAGCAAGATCTGGGATTGAGATAGCCACAACACACCAGATAGTTTTGTTTTCATCCAGGAGTATCTGGACAAATTGTTGCAGTTTTGAAGTGAAATTTAACCAAAAAATCACCGTGAAAGTGGTTTTGGAGAAAAGCACAATCTTCCTGTTCGGCAAATGCATCCAATCTCATGTTTCCAGAAAGAAATATCATGTTTTCTCAGGTTTCTGAAGCTTTCTTCCTAGAAAACTCGAATGTGTGGAGGATTTGACTCCAGGTGGAACCAATTAGCGTTTGCCAGCTGAAAACAAAAAGGGTCCTGCTAAAATGCATTCAAAACCTTAAAGTCCATAGAGAATGTCCAGAAGACACAAACACACACAGAGGCTGTAGCAATATCTGGGATTGAGATAGCCACAACACACCAGATAGTTTTGTTGTCATCCAGGAGTATCTGGACAAATTGTTGTGGATTTTGTGTGAAATTTAACCAAAAATCACCGTGAAAGTGAATTTGGAGAAAAGCACAATCTTCCTGTTCGGCAAATGCATCCAATGTCATGTTTTCAAATACAAATATCATGTTTTCTCAGGTTTCTGAAGCTTTCTTCCTAGAAAACTCGAATGTGTGGCGGATTTGACTCCAGGTGGAACCAATTAGCGTTTGGCAGCTAAAAACAAAAAGGGTCCTGCTAAAATGCATTCAAAACCGTAAAGTCCATAGAGAATGTCCAGTAAACACAAACACACACAGAGGCTGTAGCAAGATCTGGGATTGAGATAGCCACAACACACCAGATAGTTTGGTTTTCATCCAGGAGTATCTGGAAAATTGCTATAGTTTTGAGGTGAAATTTAACCAAAAAACAGCGTGAAAGTGGTTTTGGAGAAAAGCACAATCTTCCTGTTTGGCAAATGCATCCAATGTCATGTTTACAGAAAGAAATATCATGTTTTCTCAGGTTTCTGAAACTTTCATCCTAGAAAACTCAAATGTGTGGCGGATTTGACTCCAGGTGGAACCAATTAGCGTTTGGCAGCTAAAAACAAAAAGGGTCCTGCTAAAATGCATTCAAAACCGTAAAGTCCATAGAGAATGTCCAGAAAACACAAACACACACAGAGGCTGTAGTAAGATCTGGGATTGAGATAGCCACAACACACCAGATAGTTTTGTTTTCATCCAGGAGTATCTGGAAATTGTTGTGGATTTCGTGTGAAATTTAACAAAAATCACCGTGAAAGTGGTTTTGGAGAAAAGCACAATCTTCGTGTTCGGCAAATGCATCCAATGTCATGTTTACAGAAAGAAATATCATGTTTTCTCACGTTTCTGAAGCTTTCTTCCTAGAAAACTCGAATGTGTGGAGGATTTCACTCCAGGTGGAACCAATTAGCGTTTGGCAGCACAAAACAAAAAGGGTCCTGCTAAAATGCATTCAAAACCTTAAAGTCCATAGAGAATGTCCAGAAAACACAAACACACACAGAGGCTTTAGCAATATCTGGGATTGAGATAGCCACAACACACCAGATAGTTTTGTTTTCATCCAGGAGTATCTGGAAAAATTGTTGCAGTTTTGAAGTGAAATTTAACCAAAAAATCACCGTGAAAGTGGTTTTGGAGAAAAGCACAATCTTCCTGTTCCGCAAATGCATCCAATGTCATGTTTACAGAAAGAAATATCATATTTTCTCAGGTTTCTGCAGCTTTCTTCCTAGGAAACCCGAATGTGTGGAGGATTTGACTCCAGGTGGAAGCAATTAGCGTTTGGCAGCTAAAAACAAAAACTTACATGCTAAAATGCATTCAAAACCGTAAAGTCCATAGAGAATGTCCAGAAAACACAAACACACACAGAGGCTGTAGCAAGATCTGGGATTGAGATAGCCACAACACACCAGATAGTTTTGTTTTCATCCAGGAGTATCTGGACAAATTGTTGTGGATTTCGGGTGAAATTTAGCAAAAATCACCGTGAAAGTGGTTTTGGAGAAAAGCACAATCTTCTTGTGCGGCAAATGCATCCAATGTCATGTTTACAGAAAGAAATATCATGTTTTCTCAGGTTTCTGAAACTTTCATCCTAGAAAACTCGAATGTGTGGAGGATTTGAATCCAGGTGGAACCAATTATTGTTTGGCAGCTAAAAACAAAAAGGGTCCTGCTAAAATGCATTCAAAACCGTAAAGTCCATAGAGAATGTCCAGAAAACACACACAGAGGCTGTAGCAAGATCTGGGATTGAGGTAGCCACAACACACCAGATAGTTTTGTTTTCATCCAGGAGTATCTCGACAAATTGTTGTGGCTTTCGGGTGAAATTTAACCAAAAATCACCGTGAAAGTGGATTTGGAGAAAAGCACAATCTTCCTGTTCGGCAAATGCATCCAATGTCATGTTTTCAAATACAAATATCATGTTTTCTCAGGTTTCTGAAGCTTTCTTTCTTGAAAACTCGAATGTGTGGAGGATTTGACTCCAGGTGGAACCAATTAGCGTTTGGCAGCTAAAAACAAAAACTTACATGCTAAAATGCATTCAAAACTGTAAATTCCATAGAAAATTCCAGAAAACACAAACAAACACAGAGGCTGTAGCAAGATCTGGGATTGAGATAGCTAAAAATCACCAGATATCTTTGTTTTCAACCAGGAGTATCTGGAAAATTGTTGTAGTTTGAAGTGAAATTTAACAAAAAAAAAACACCGTGAAAGTGGTTTAAGAGAAAAGCACAATCTTCCTGTTTGGCAAATGCATCCAATGTCATGTTTACAGAAAGAAATATCATGTTTTCTCAGGTTTCTGAAGCTTTCTTCCTAGAAAACTCGAATGAGTGCAGGATTTGACTCCAGGTGGAACCAATTAGGGTTTGTAAGCAGAAAACAAAAAGGGTCCTGCTAAAATGCATTGAAAACCATGAAGTCCATAGAGAATGTCCAGAAAACACAAACAAACACAGAAGCTGTAGCAAGATCTGGGATTGAGATAGCCACAACCCACCAGATAGTTTTGTTTTCATCCAGGAGTATCTGGACAAATTGCTGTGGATTTCGGGTGAATTTCATCCAAAAATCACCGTGAAAGTGGATTTGGAGAAAAGCACAATCTTCCTGTTCAGCAAATGCATCCAATGTCATGTTTACAGAAAGAAATATCATGTTTCCTCAGGTTTCTGAATCTTTCTTTCTAGAAAACTCGAATGTGTGGGGGATTTGACTCCAGGTGGAACCAATTAGCGTTTGGCAGCTAAAAACAAAAACTTACATGCTAAAATGCATTCAAAACTGTAAATTCCATAGAAAATTCCAGAAAACACAAACAAACACAGAGGCTGTAGCAAGATCTGGGATTGAGATAGCTAAAAATCACCAGATATCTTTGTTTTCATCCAGGAGTATCTGGAAAATTGTTGTGGTTTTGAAGGAAATTTAACCAAAAAAACACCGTGAAAGTGGTTTTGGAGAAAAGCACAATCTTCCTGTTCGGCAAATGCATCCAATGTCATGTTTACAGAAAGAAATATCATGTTTTCTCAGGTTTCTGAAGCTTTCTTCCTAGAAAACTCGAATGAGTGCAGGATTTGAATCCAGGTGGAACCAATTATCGTTTGGCAGCAGAAAACAAAAAGGGTCCTGCTAAAATGCATTCAAAACCATGAAGTCCATAGAGAATGTCCAGAAAACACAAACAAACACAGAGGCTGTAGCAAGATCTGGGATTGAGATAGCCACAACACACCAGATAGTTTTGTTTTCATCCAGAAGTATCTGGACAAATTGTTGTAGTTTTGAAGTGAAATTTAAACAAAAATCACCGTGAAAGTGGTTTTGGAAAAAAGCACAATCTTCCTATTCGGCAAATGCATCCAATGTCATGTTTACAGAAAGAAATATCATGTTTTCTCAGGTTTCTGAAGCTTTCTTCCTAGAAAACTCGAATGTGTGGAGGATTTGACTCCAGGTGGAACCAATTAGCGTTTGGCAGCTAAAAACAAAAACTTACATGCTAAAATGCATTCAAAACCGTAAAGTCCACGGAGAATGTCCAGAAAACACAAACACACACAGAGGCTGTGGCAAGATCTGGGATTGAGATAGCCACAACACACCAGATAGTTTTGTTTACATCCAGGAGTATCTGGAAATTGTTGTGGATTTCGTGTGAAATTTAACAAAAATCACCGTGAAAGTGGTTTTGGAGAAAAGCACAATCTTCTTGTTCGGCAAATGCATCCAATGTCATGTTTACAGAAAGAAATATCATGTTTTCTCAGGTTTCTGAAGCTTTCTTTCTTGAAAACTCGAATGTGTGGAGGATTTGACTCCAGGTGGAACCAATTAGCGTTTGCCAGCAGAAAACAAAAACTTACATGCTAAAATGCATTCAAACTTTCAAGTCCATAGAGAATGTGCAGTCAACACAAACACACACAGAGGCTGTAGCAAGATCTGGGATTGAGATAGCCACAACACACCAGATAGTTTTGTTTTCATTCAGGAGTATCTGGACAAATTGTTGTAGTTTTGAAGTGAAATTTAACCAAAAAATCACCGTGAAAGTGGTTTTGGGGAAAAGCACAATCTTCCTGTTCGGCAGATGCATCCAATGTCATGTTTACAGAAAGAAATATCATGTTTTATCAGGTTTCAGAAGCTTTCTTCCTAGAAAATTCGAATGTGTGGAGGATTTGAATCCAGGTGCAATCCAATTAGCGTTTGGCAGCAGAAAACAAAAAGGGGCCTGCTAAAATGCATTCAAAACCATGAAGTCCATAGAGAATGTCCAGAAAACACAAACACACACAGAGGCTGTAGCAAGTTCTGGGATTGGATACCTACAACACACCAGAAAGTTTTGTTGTCATCTAGGAGTATCTGGACAAATTGTTGTGGATTTCGGGTGAAATTAGACCAAAAATCACCTTGAAAGTGGTTTTGGAGAAAAGCACAATCTTCCTGTTCGGCAAATGCATCCAATGTCATGTTTACAGAAAGAAATATCATGTTTCCTCAGGTTTCTGAAGCTTTCTTCCTAGAAAACTCGAATGTGTGGAGGATTTGACTCCAGGTGGAACCAATTAGCGTTTGGAAGCTAAAAACAAAAACTTACATGCTAAAATGCATTCAAAACTGTAAATTCCATAGAAAATTCCAGAAAACACAAACAAACACAGAGGCTGTAGCAAGATCTGGGATTGAGATAGCTAAAAATCACCAGATATCTTTGTTTTCATCCAGGAGTATCTGGAAAATTGTTGTGGTTTTGAAGGAAATTTAACCAAAAAAACACCGTGAAAGTGGTTTTGGAGAAAAGCACAATCTTCCTGTTCGGCAAATGCATCCAATGTCATGTTTACAGAAAGAAATATCATGTTTTCTCAGGTTTCTGAAGCTTTCTTCCTAGAAAACTCGAATGAGTGCAGGATTTGAATCCAGGTGGAACCAATTATCGTTTGGCAGCAGAAAACAAAAAGGGTCCTGCTAAAATGCATTCAAAACCATGAAGTCCATAGAGAATGTCCAGAAAACACAAACAAACACAGAGGCTGTAGCAAGATCTGGGATTGAGATAGCCACAACACACCAGATAGTTTTGTTTTCATCCAGAAGTATCTGGACAAATTGTTGTAGTTTTGAAGTGAAATTTAAACAAAAATCACCGTGAAAGTGGTTTTGGAGAAAAGCACAATCTTCCTATTCGGCAAATGCATCCAATGTCATGTTTACAGAAAGAAATATCATGTTTTCTCAGGTTTCTGAAGCTTTCTTCCTAGAAAACTCGAATGTGTGGAGGATTTGACTCCAGGTGGAACCAATTAGCGTTTGGCAGCTAAAAACAAAAACTTACATGCTAAAATGCATTCAAAACCGTAAAGTCCACGGAGAATGTCCAGAAAACACAAACACACACAGAGGCTGTGGCAAGATCTGGGATTGAGATAGCCACAACACACCAGATAGTTTTGTTTACATCCAGGAGTATCTGGAAATTGTTGTGGATTTCGTGTGAAATTTAACAAAAATCACCGTGAAAGTGGTTTTGGAGAAAAGCACAATCTTCGTGTTCGGCAAATGCATCCAATGTCATGTTTACAGAAAGAAATATCATGTTTTCTCAGGTTTCTGAAGCTTTCTTTCTTGAAAACTCGAATGTGTGGAGGATTTGACTCCAGGTGGAACCAATTAGCGTTTGCCAGCAGAAAACAAAAACTTACATGCTAAAATGCATTCAAACTTTCAAGTCCATAGAGAATGTGCAGTCAACACAAACACACACAGAGGCTGTAGCAAGATCTGGGATTGAGATAGCCACAACACACCAGATAGTTTTGTTTTCATTCAGGAGTATCTGGACAAATTGTTGTAGTTTTGAAGTGAAATTTAACCAAAAAATCACCGTGAAAGTGGTTTTGGGGAAAAGCACAATCTTCCTGTTCGGCAGATGCATCCAATGTCATGTTTACAGAAAGAAATATCAGGTTTTATCAGGTTTCAGAAGCTTTCTTCCTAGAAAATTCGAATGTGTGGAGGATTTGAATCCAGGTGCAATCCAATTAGCGTTTGGCAGCAGAAAACAAAAAGGGGCCTGCTAAAATGCATTCAAAACCATGAAGTCCATAGAGAATGTCCAGAAAACACAAACACACACAGAGGCTGTAGCAAGTTCTGGGATTGGATACCTACAACACACCAGAAAGTTTTGTTGTCATCTAGGAGTATCTGGACAAATTGTTGTGGATTTCGGGTGAAATTAGACCAAAAATCACCTTGAAAGTGGTTTTGGAGAAAAGCACAATCTTCCTGTTCGGCAAATGCATCCAATGTCATGTTTACAGAAAGAAATATCATGTTTCCTCAGGTTTCTGAAGCTTTCTTCCTAGAAAACTCGAATGTGTGGAGGATTTGACTCCAGGTGGAACCAATTAGCGTTTGGAAGCTAAAAACAAAAACTTACATGCTAAAATGCATTCAAAACTGTAAATTCCATAGAAAATTCCAGAAAACACAAACAAACACAGAGGCTGTAGCAAGATCTGGGATTGAGATAGCTAAAAATCACCAGATATCTTTGTTTTCATCCAGGAGTATCTGGAAAATTGTTGTGGTTTTGAAGGAAATTTAACCAAAAAAACACCGTGAAAGTGGTTTTGGAGAAAAGCACAATCTTCCTGTTCGGCAAATGCATCCAATGTCATGTTTACAGAAAGAAATATCATGTTTTCTCAGGTTTCTGAAGCTTTCTTCCTAGAAAACTCGAATGAGTGCAGGATTTGAATCCAGGTGGAACCAATTATCGTTTGGAAGCTAAAAACAAAACCTGACATGCTAAAATGCATTCAAAACCATGAAGTCCATAGAGAATGTCCAGAAAACACAAACAAACACAGAGGCTGTAGCAAGATCTGGGATTGAGATAGCCACAACACACCAGATAGTTTTGTTTTCATCCAGAAGTATCTGGACAAATTGTTGTAGTTTTGAAGTGAAATTTAAACAAAAATCACCGTGAAAGTGGTTTTGGAGAAAAGCACAATCTTCCTATTCGGCAAATGCATCCAATGTCATGTTTACAGAAAGAAATATCATGTTTTCTCAGGTTTCTGAAGCTTTCTTCCTAGAAAACTCGAATGTGTGGAGGATTTGACTCCAGGTGGAACCAATTAGCGTTTGGCAGCTAAAAACAAAAACTTACATGCTAAAATGCATTCAAAACCGTAAAGTCCACGGAGAATGTCCAGAAAACACAAACACACACAGAGGCTGTGGCAAGATCTGGGATTGAGATAGCCACAACACACCAGATAGTTTTGTTTACATCCAGGAGTATCTGGAAATTGTTGTGGATTTCGTGTGAAATTTAACAAAAATCACCGTGAAAGTGGTTTTGGAGAAAAGCACAATCTTCCTGTTCGGCAAATGCATCCAATGTCATGTTTACAGAAAGAAATATCATGTTTTCTCAGGTTTCTGAAGCTTTCTTTCTTGAAAACTCGAATGTGTGGAGGATTTGACTCCAGGTGGAACCAATTAGCGTTTGCCAGCAGAAAACAAAAACTTACATGCTAAAATGCATTCAAACTTTCAAGTCCATAGAGAATGTGCAGTCAACACAAACACACACAGAGGCTGTAGCAAGATCTGGGATTGAGATAGCCACAACACACCAGATAGTTTTGTTTTCATTCAGGAGTATCTGGACAAATTGTTGTAGTTTTGAAGTGAAATTTAACCAAAAAATCACCGTGAAAGTGGTTTTGGGGAAAAGCACAATCTTCCTGTTCGGCAGATGCATCCAATGTCATGTTTACAGAAAGAAATATCAGGTTTTATCAGGTTTCAGAAGCTTTCTTCCTAGAAAATTCGAATGTGTGGAGGATTTGAATCCAGGTGCAATCCAATTAGCGTTTGGCAGCAGAAAACAAAAAGGGGCCTGCTAAAATGCATTCAAAACCATGAAGTCCATAGAGAATGTCCAGAAAACACAAACACACACAGAGGCTGTAGCAAGTTCTGGGATTGGATACCTACAACACACCAGAAAGTTTTGTTGTCATCTAGGAGTATCTGGACAAATTGTTGTGGATTTCGGGTGAAATTAGACCAAAAATCACCTTGAAAGTGGTTTTGGAGAAAAGCACAATCTTCCTGTTCGGCAAATGCATCCAATGTCATGTTTACAGAAAGAAATATCATGTTTCCTCAGGTTTCTGAAGCTTTCTTCCTAGAAAACTCGAATGTGTGGAGGATTTGACTCCAGGTGGAACCAATTAGCGTTTGGAAGCTAAAAACAAAAACTTACATGCTAAAATGCATTCAAAACTGTAAATTCCATAGAAAATTCCAGAAAACACAAACAAACACAGAGGCTGTAGCAAGATCTGGGATTGAGATAGCTAAAAATCACCAGATATCTTTGTTTTCATCCAGGAGTATCTGGAAAATTGTTGTGGTTTTGAAGGAAATTTAACCAAAAAAACACCGTGAAAGTGGTTTTGGAGAAAAGCACAATCTTCCTGTTCGGCAAATGCATCCAATGTCATGTTTACAGAAAGAAATATCATGTTTTCTCAGGTTTCTGAAGCTTTCTTCCTAGAAAACTCGAATGAGTGCAGGATTTGAATCCAGGTGGAACCAATTATCGTTTGGCAGCAGAAAACAAAAAGGGTCCTGCTAAAATGCATTCAAAACCATGAAGTCCATAGAGAATGTCCAGAAAACACAAACAAACACAGAGGCTGTAGCAAGATCTGGGATTGAGATAGCCACAACACACCAGATAGTTTTGTTTTCATCCAGAAGTATCTGGACAAATTGTTGTAGTTTTGAAGTGAAATTTAAACAAAAATCACCGTGAAAGTGGTTTTGGAGAAAAGCACAATCTTCCTATTCGGCAAATGCATCCAATGTCATGTTTACAGAAAGAAATATCATGTTTTCTCAGGTTTCTGAAGCTTTCTTCCTAGAAAACTCGAATGTGTGGAGGATTTGACTCCAGGTGGAACCAATTAGCGT
Source organism: Oryctolagus cuniculus (assembly GCF_964237555.1). Classification (NCBI taxonomy): domain Eukaryota; kingdom Metazoa; phylum Chordata; class Mammalia; order Lagomorpha; family Leporidae; genus Oryctolagus; species Oryctolagus cuniculus. The sequence continues at coordinate 1,188,275 of NC_091447.1, read as the reverse complement.
TTGGCAGCTAAAAACAAAAACTTACATGCTAAAATGCATTCAAAACCGTAAAGTCCACGGAGAATGTCCAGAAAACACAAACACACACAGAGGCTGTGGCAAGATCTGGGATTGAGATAGCCACAACACACCAGATAGTTTTGTTTACATCCAGGAGTATCTGGAAATTGTTGTGGATTTCGTGTGAAATTTAACAAAAATCACCGTGAAAGTGGTTTTGGAGAAAAGCACAATCTTCCTGTTCGGCAAATGCATCCAATGTCATGTTTACAGAAAGAAATATCATGTTTTCTCAGGTTTCTGAAGCTTTCTTTCTTGAAAACTCGAATGTGTGGAGGATTTGACTCCAGGTGGAACCAATTAGCGTTTGCCAGCAGAAAACAAAAACTTACATGCTAAAATGCATTCAAACTTTCAAGTCCATAGAGAATGTGCAGTCAACACAAACACACACAGAGGCTGTAGCAAGATCTGGGATTGAGATAGCCACAACACACCAGATAGTTTTGTTTTCATTCAGGAGTATCTGGACAAATTGTTGTAGTTTTGAAGTGAAATTTAACCAAAAAATCACCGTGAAAGTGGTTTTGGGGAAAAGCACAATCTTCCTGTTCGGCAGATGCATCCAATGTCATGTTTACAGAAAGAAATATCAGGTTTTATCAGGTTTCAGAAGCTTTCTTCCTAGAAAATTCGAATGTGTGGAGGATTTGAATCCAGGTGCAATCCAATTAGCGTTTGGCAGCAGAAAACAAAAAGGGGCCTGCTAAAATGCATTCAAAACCATGAAGTCCATAGAGAATGTCCAGAAAACACAAACACACACAGAGGCTGTAGCAAGATCTGGGATTGGATACCTACAACACACCAGAAAGTTTTGTTGTCATCCAGGAGTATCTGGACAAATTGTTGTGGATTTCGGGTGAAATTAGACCAAAAATCACCTTGAAAGTGGTTTTGGAGAAAAGCACAATCTTCCTGTTCGGCAAATGCATCCAATGTCATGTTTACAGAAAGAAATATCATGTTTCCTCAGGTTTCTGAAGCTTTCTTCCTAGAAAACTCGAATGTGTGGAGGATTTGACTCCAGGTGGAACCAATTAGCGTTTGGAAGCTAAAAACAAAAACTTACATGCTAAAATGCATTCAAAACTGTAAATTCCATAGAAAATTCCAGAAAACACAAACAAACACAGAGGCTGTAGCAAGATCTGGGATTGAGATAGCTAAAAATCACCAGATATCTTTGTTTTCATCCAGGAGTATCTGGAAAATTGTTGTGGTTTTGAAGGAAATTTAACCAAAAAAACACCGTGAAAGTGGTTTTGGAGAAAAGCACAATCTTCCTGTTTGGCAAATGCATCCAATGTCATGTTTACAGAAAGAAATATCATGTTTTCTCAGGTTTCTGAAGCTTTCTTCCTAGAAAACTCGAATGAGTGCAGGATTTGAATCCAGGTGGAACCAATTATCGTTTGGCAGCAGAAAACAAAAAGGGTCCTGCTAAAATGCATTCAAAACCATGAAGTCCATAGAGAATGTCCAGAAAACACAAACAAACACAGAGGCTGTAGCAAGATCTGGGATTGAGATAGCCACAACACACCAGATAGTTTTGTTTTCATCCAGAAGTATCTGGACAAATTGTTGTAGTTTTGAAGTGAAATTTAAACAAAAATCACCGTGAAAGTGGTTTTGGAGAAAAGCACAATCTTCCTATTCGGCAAATGCATCCAATGTCATGTTTACAGAAAGAAATATCATGTTTTCTCAGGTTTCTGAAGCTTTCTTCCTAGAAAACTCGAATGTGTGGAGGATTTGACTCCAGGTGGAACCAATTAGCGTTTGGCAGCTAAAAACAAAAACTTACATGCTAAAATGCATTCAAAACCGTAAAGTCCACGGAGAATGTCCAGAAAACACAAACACACACAGAGGCTGTGGCAAGATCTGGGATTGAGATAGCCACAACACACCAGATAGTTTTGTTTACATCCAGGAGTATCTGGAAATTGTTGTGGATTTCGTGTGAAATTTAACAAAAATCACCGTGAAAGTGGTTTTGGAGAAAAGCACAATCTTCCTGTTCGGCAAATGCATCCAATGTCATGTTTACAGAAAGAAATATCATGTTTTCTCAGGTTTCTGAAGCTTTCTTTCTTGAAAACTCGAATGTGTGGAGGATTTGACTCCAGGTGGAACCAATTAGCGTTTGCCAGCAGAAAACAAAAACTTACATGCTAAAATGCATTCAAACTTTCAAGTCCATAGAGAATGTGCAGTCAACACAAACACACACAGAGGCTGTAGCAAGATCTGGGATTGAGATAGCCACAACACACCAGATAGTTTTGTTTTCATTCAGGAGTATCTGGACCAATTGTTGTAGTTTTGAAGTGAAATTTAACCAAAAAATCACCGTGAAAGTGGTTTTGGGGAAAAGCACAATCTTCCTGTTCGGCAGATGCATCCAATGTCATGTTTACAGAAAGAAATATCAGGTTTTATCAGGTTTCAGAAGCTTTCTTCCTAGAAAATTCGAATGTGTGGAGGATTTGAATCCAGGTGCAATCCAATTAGCGTTTGGCAGCAGAAAACAAAAAGGGGCCTGCTAAAATGCATTCAAAACCATGAAGTCCATAGAGAATGTCCAGAAAACACAAACACACACAGAGGCTGTAGCAAGATCTGGGATTGGATACCTACAACACACCAGAAAGTTTTGTTGTCATCCAGGAGTATCTGGACAAATTGTTGTGGATTTCGGGTGAAATTAGACCAAAAATCACCTTGAAAGTGGTTTTGGAGAAAAGCACAATCTTCCTGTTCGGCAAATGCATCCAATGTCATGTTTACAGAAAGAAATATCATGTTTCCTCAGGTTTCTGAAGCTTTCTTCCTAGAAAACTCGAATGTGTGGAGGATTTGACTCCAGGTGGAACCAATTAGCGTTTGGAAGCTAAAAACAAAAACTTACATGCTAAAATGCATTCAAAACTGTAAATTCCATAGAAAATTCCAGAAAACACAAACAAACACAGAGGCTGTAGCAAGATCTGGGATTGAGATAGCTAAAAATCACCAGATATCTTTGTTTTCATCCAGGAGTATCTGGAAAATTGTTGTGGTTTTGAAGGAAATTTAACCAAAAAAACACCGTGAAAGTGGTTTTGGAGAAAAGCACAATCTTCCTGTTCGGCAAATGCATCCAATGTCATGTTTACAGAAAGAAATATCATGTTTTCTCAGGTTTCTGAAGCTTTCTTCCTAGAAAACTCGAATGAGTGCAGGATTTGAATCCAGGTGGAACCAATTATCGTTTGGCAGCAGAAAACAAAAAGGGTCCTGCTAAAATGCATTCAAAACCATGAAGTCCATAGAGAATGTCCAGAAAACACAAACAAACACAGAGGCTGTAGCAAGATCTGGGATTGAGATAGCCACAACACACCAGATAGTTTTGTTTTCATCCAGAAGTATCTGGACAAATTGTTGTAGTTTTGAAGTGAAATTTAAACAAAAATCACCGTGAAAGTGGTTTTGGAGAAAAGCACAATCTTCCTGATGGGCAAATGCATCCAATGTCATGTTTACAGAAAGAAATATCATGTTTACTCAGGTTTCTGAATCTTTCTTCCTAGAAAACTCGAATGTGTGGGGGATTTGACTCCAGGTGGAACCAATTAGCGTTTGGCAGCTAAAAACAAAAACGGTCCTGCTAAAATGCATTCAAAACCGCAAAGTCCACAGAGAATGTCCAGAAAACACAAACAAACACAGAGGCTGTAGCAAGATCTGGGATTGAGATAGCCACAACACACCAGATAGTTTTGTTTACATCCAGGAGTATCTGGAAAGTGTTGTGGATTTCGTGTGAAATTTAACAAAAATCACCATGAAAGTGGTTTTGGAGAAAAGCACAATCTTCCTGTTCGGCAAATGCATCCAATCTCATGTTTCAGAAAGAAATATCATGTTTTCTCAGGTTTCTGAAGCTTTCTTCCTAGAAAACTCGAATGTGTGGAGGATTTGACTCCCGGTGGAACCAATTAGCGTTTGGCAGCTAAAAACAAAAGCTTTCATGCTAAAATGCATTCAAAACCGTAAAGTCCATAGGGAATGTCCAGAAAACACAAACACACACAGAGGCTGTAGCAAGATCTGGGATTGAGATAGCCACAACACACCAGATAGTTTTGTTGTCATCCAGGAGTATCTGGACAAATTGTTGTAGATTTGAAGTGAAATTTAACCAAAAAATCACCATGAAAGCGGTTTTGGAGAAAAGCACAATCTTCCTGTTCGGAAAATGCATCCAATCTCATGTTTACAGAAAGAAATAGCATGTTTTCTCAGGTTTCTGAAGCTTTCTTAATAGAAAACTCGAATGTGTGGAGGATTTGACTCCAGGTGGAACCAATTAGCGTTTGCCAACAGAAAACAAAAAGGTTCCTGATAAAATGCATTCAAAACCGTAAAGTCCATAGAGAATGTCCAGAAAACACAAACACACACAGAGGCTGTAGCAAGATCTGGGATTGAGATAGCCACAACACACCAGATAGTTTTGTTGTCACCCAGGAGTATCTGGACAAATTGTTGTAGTTTTGAAGTGAAATTTAACCAAAAATCACCGTGAAAGTGGTTTTGGAGAAAAGCACAATGTTCCTGTTCGGCAAATGCCTCCAATGTCATGTTTACAGAAAGAAATATCATGTTTTCTCAGGTCTCGGAAGCTTTCTTCCTAGAAAACTCGAATGTGTGGAGGATTTGACTCCAGGTGGAACCAATTAGTGATTGGCAGCTAAAAACAAAAGCTTACATGCTAAAATGCATTCAAAACCGTAAAGTCCATAGAGAATGTCCAGAAAACACAAACAAACACGAGGCTGTAGCAAGATCTGGGATTGAGATAGCCACAACACAAGAGATATTTTTTTTACATCCAGGAGTATCTGGACAAATTGTTGTAGATTTGAAGGAAAACTTAACCAAAAAATCACCATGAAAGTGGTTTTGGAGAAAAGCACAATCTTCCTGTTCGGAAAATGCATCCAATGTCATGTTTACAAATACAAATATCATGTTTTCTCAGGTTTCTGAAGCTTTCTTCCTAGAAAACTCGAATGTGTGGAGGATTTGACTCCAGGTGGAACCAATTAGCGTTTGGCAGCTAAAAACAAAACCTTACATGCTAAAATGCATTCAAAACCGTAAAGTCCATAGAGAATGTCCAGAAAACACAAACAAACACGAGGCTGTAGCAAGATATGGGATTCAGATAGCCACAACACAAGAGATATTTTTTTTACAACCAGGAGTATCTGGACAAATTGTTGTAGATTTGAAGGAAAATTTAACCCAAAAATCACCATGAAAGTGGTTTTGGAGAAAAACACAATCTTCCTGTTCGGAAAATCCATCCAATGTCATGTTTACAAATACAAATGTCAAGTTTTCTCAGGTTTCTGAAGCTTTCTTCCTAGAAAACTCGAATGTGTGGAGGATTTGACTCCAGGTGGAACCAATTAGCGTTTGGCTGCTAAAAACAAAAACTTACATGCAAAAATGCATTCAAAACCGTAAAGTCCATAGAGAATGTCCAGAAAACACAAACACACACAGAGGCTGTAGCAAGATCTGGGATTGAGATAGCCACAACACACCAGATAGTTTTGTTTTCATCCAGGAGTATCTGGACCAATTGTTGTAGTTTTGAAGTGAAATTTAACCAAAAAATCACCGTGAAAGTGGTTTTGGAGAAAAGCTCAATCTTCCTGTTCGGCAAATGCATCCAATGTCATGTTTACAGAAAGAAATATCATGTTTTCTCAGGTTTCTGAAGCTTTCTTCCTGGAAAACTCGAATGTGTGGAGGATTTGACTCCAGGTGGAACCAATTAGCGTTTGACAGCTAAAAACAAAAGCTTACATGCTAAAATGCATTCAAAACCGTAAAGTCCATAGAGAATGTCCAGAAAACACAAAAACACACAGAGGCTGTAGCAAGATCTGGGATTGAGATAGCCACAACACACCAGATAGTTTTGTTTTCATCCAGGAATATCTGGACAAATTGTTGTGGATTTTGGGTGAAATTTAACCAAAAATCACCGTGAAAGTGGTTTTGGAGAAAAGCACAATCTTCGTGTTCGGCAAATGCATCCAATGTCATGTTTACAGAAAGAAATATCATGTTTTCTCAGGTTTCTGAAGCTTTCTTCCTGGAAAACTCGAATGTGTGGAGGATTTGACTCCAGGTGGAACCAATTAGCGTTTGGCAGCTAAAAACAAAACCTTACATGCTAAAATGCATTCAAAACCGTAAAGTCCATAGAGAATGTCCAGAAAACACAAACACACACAGAGGCTGTAGCAAGATCTGGGATTGAGATAGCCACAACACACCAGATAGTTTTGTTTACATCCAGGAGTATCTGGACATATTGCTGTGGATTTCGGTAGAAATTTAACCAAAAATCACCGTGAAAGTGGTTTTGGAGAAAAGCACAATCTTCCTGTTCGGCAAATGCATCCAATGTCATGTTTACAGAAAGAAATATCAAGTTTTCTCAGGTTTCTGAAGCTTTCTTCCTAGAAAACTCGAATGTGTGGAGGATTTGACTCCAGGTGGAACCAATTAGCGTTTGGCAGCTAAAAACAAAAACTGACATGTTAAATGCATTCAAAACCGTAAAGTCCATAGAGAATGTCCAGAAAACACAAACACACACAGAGGCTGTAGCAAGATCTGGGATTGAGATAGCCACAACACACCAGATAGTTTTCTTTTCTTCCAGGAGTATCTGGACAAATTGTTGTAATTTTGAAGTGAATTTTAACCAAAAAATCACCGTGAAATTGGTTTTGGAGAAAAGCACAATCTTCCTGTTCGGCAAATGCATCCAATGTCATGTTAACAGAAAGAACTATCATGTTTTCCCAGGTTTCTGTATCTTTCTTCCTGGAAAACTCGAATGCGTGGAGGATTTGACTCCAGGTGGAACCAATTAGCGTTTGGCAGCTAAAAACAAAACCTTACATGTTAAATGCATTCGAAACCGTAAAGTCCATAGAGAATGTCCAGAAAACACAAACACACACAGAGGCTGTAGCAAGATCTGGGATTGAGATAGCCACAACACACCAGATAGATTTCTTTTCTTCCAGGAGTATCTGGACAAATTGTTGTTCATTTTGGGTGAAATTTAACCAAAAATCACCGTGAAAGTGGTTTTGGAGAAAAGCACAATCTTCGTGTTCGGCAAATGCATCCAATGTCATGTTTACAGAAAGAAATATCATGTTTTCTCAGGTTTCTGAAGCTTTCTTCCTAGAAAACTCGAATGTGTGGAGGATTTGACTCCAGGTGGAACCAATTAGCGTTTGGCAGCTAAAAACAAAACCTTACATGCTAAAATGCATTCAAAACCGTAAAGTCCATAGAGAATGTCCAGAAAACACAAACACACACAGAGGCTGTAGCAAGATCTGGGATTGAGATAGCCACAACACACCAGATAGTTTTGTTTACATCCAGGAATATCTGGACAAATTGCTGTGGATTTCGGTAGAAATTTAACCAAAAATCACCGTGAAAGTGGTTTTGGAGAAAAGCACAATCTTCCTGTTCGGCAAATGCATCCAATGTCATGTTTACAGAAAGAAATATCATGTTTTCTCAGGTTTCTGAAGCTTTCTTCCTAGAAAACTCGAATGTGTGGAGGATTTGACTCCAGGTGGAACCAATTAGCGTTTGGCAGCTAAAAACAAAAGCTTACATGCTAAAATGCATTCAAAACCGTAAAGTCCATAGAGAATGTCCAGAAAACACAAACACACACAGAGGCTGTAGCAAGATCTGGGATTGAGATAGCCACAACACACCAGATAGTTTTGTTTTCATCCAGGAGTATCTGGACAAATTGTTGTGGATTTCGGGTGAAATTTAACCAAAAATCACCGTGAAAGTGGTTTTGGAGAAAAGCACAATCTTCGTGTTCGGCAAATGCATCCAATGTCATGTTTACAGAAAGAAATATCAAGTTTTCTCAGGTTTCTGAAGCTATCTTCCTAGAAAACTCGAATGTGTGGAGGATTTGACTCCAGGTGGAACCAATTAGCGTTTGGCATCTAAAAACAAAAACTTACATGTTAAATGCATTCAAAACCGTAAAGTCCATAGAGAATGTCCAGAAAACACAAACACACACAGAGGCTGTAGCAAGATCTGGGATTGAGATAGCCACAACACACCAGATAGTTTTCTTTTCTTCCAGGAGTATCTGGACAAATTGTTGTAGTTTTGAAGTGAATTTTAACCAAAAAATCACCGTGAAAGTGGTTTTGGAGAAAAGCACAATCTTCCTGTTCGGCAAATGCATCCAATGTCATGTTTACAGAAAGAACTATCATGTTTTCCCAGGTTTCTGTATCTTTCTTCCTGGAAAACTCGAATGTGTGGAGGATTTGACTCCAGGTGGAACCAATTAGCGTTTGGCAGCTAAAAACAAAACCTTACATGCTAAAATGCATTCAAAACCGTAAAGTCCATAGAGAATGTCCAAAAAACACAAACACACACAGAGGCTGTAGCAAGATCTGGGATTGAGATAGCCACAACACACCAGATAGTTTTCTTTTCTTCCAGGAGTATCTGGACAAATTGTTGTAGTTTTGAAGTGAATTTTAACCAAAAAATCACCGTGAAAGTGGTTTTGGAGAAAAGCACAATCTTCCTGTTCGGCAAATGCATCCAATGTTATGTTTACAGAAAGAACTATCATGTTTTCCCAGGTTTCTGTATCTTTCTTCCTGGAAAACTCGAATGTGTGGAGGATTTGACTCCAGGTGGAACCAATTAGCGTTTGGCAGCTAAAAACAAAACCTTACATGCTAAAATGCATTCAAAACCGTAAAGTCCATAGAGAATGTCCAGAAAACACAAACACACACAGAGGCTGTAGCAAGATCTGGGATTGAGATAGCCACAACACACCAGATAGTTTTGCTTACATCCAGGAGTATCTAGACAAATTGTTGTGGATTTCGGGTGAAATTTAACCAAAAATCACCGTGAAAGTGGTTTTGGAGAAAAGCACAATCTTCCTGTTCGGCAAATGCATCCAATGTCATGTTTACAGAAAGAAATATCAAGTTTTCTCAGGTTTCTGAAGCTATCTTCCTAGAAAACTCGAATGTGTGGAGGATTTGACTCCAGGTGGAACCAATTAGCGTTTGGCATCTAAAAACAAAAACTTACATGTTAAATGCATTCAAAACCGTAAAGTCCATAGAGAATGTCCAGAAAACACAAACACACACAGAGGCTGTAGCAAGATCTGGGATTGAGATAGCCACAACACACCAGATAGTTTTCTTTTCTTCCAGGAGTATCTGGACAAATTGTTGTAGTTTTGAAGTGAATTTTAACCAAAAAATCACCGTGAAAGTGGTTGTGGAGAAAAGCACAATCTTCCTGTTCGGCAAATGCATCCAATGTCATGTTTACAGAAAGAACTATCATGTTTTCCCAGGTTTCTGTATCTTTCTTCCTAGAAAACTCGAATGTGTGGAGGATTTGACTCCAGGTGGAACCAATTAGCGTTTGGCAGCTAAAAACAAAACCTTACATGCTAAAATGCATTCAAAACCGTAAAGTCCATAGAGAATGTCCAGAAAACACAAACACACACAGAGGCTGTAGCAAGATCTGGGATTGAGATAGCCACAACACACCAGATAGTTTTGTTTACATCCAGGAGTATCTGGACAAATTGCTGTGGATTTCGGTAGAAATTTAACCAAAAATCACCGTGAAAGTGGTTTTGGAGAAAAGCACAATCTTCCTGTTTGGAAAATGCATCCAATGTCATGTTTACAGAAAGAAATATCATGTTTTCTCAGGTTTCTGAAGCTATCTTCCTAGAAAACTCGAATGTGTGGAGGATTTGACTCCAGGTGGAACCAATTAGCGTTTGGCATCTAAAAACAAAAACTTACATGTTAAATGCATTCAAAACCGTAAAGTCCATAGAGAATGTCCAGAAAACACAAACACACACAGAGGCTGTAGCAAGATCTGGGATTGAGATAGCCACAACACACCAGATAGTTTTCTTTTCTTCCAGGAGTATCTGGACAAATTGTTGTAGTTTTGAAGTGAATTTTAACCAAAAAATCACCGTGAAAGTGGTTTTGGAGAAAAGCACAATCTTCCTGTTCGGCAAATGCATCCAATGTCATGTTTACAGAAAGAACTATCATGTTTTCCCAGGTTTCTGTATCTTTCTTCCTGGAAAACTCGAATGTGTGGAGGATTTGACTCCAGGTGGAACCAATTAGCGTTTGGCAGCTAAAAACAAAACTTTACATGCTAAAATGCATTCAAAACCGTAAAGTCCATAGAGAATGTCCAGAAAACACAAACACACACAGAGGCTGTAGCAAGATCTGGGATTGAGATAGCCACAACACACCAGATAGTTTTGTTTACATCCAGGAGTATCTGGACAAATTGCTGTGGATTTCGGTAGAAATTTAACAAAAATCACCGTGAAAGTGGTTTTGGAGAAAAGCACAATCTTCCTGTTCGGCAAATGCATCCAATGTCATGTTTACAGAAAGAAATATCATGTTTTCTCAGGTTTCTGAAGCTTTCTTCCTAGAAAACTCGAATGTGTGGAGGATTTGAGTCCAGGTGGAACCAATTAGCGTTTGGAAGCCTAAAACAAAACCTTACATGCTAAAATGCATTCAAAACCGTAAAGTCCATAGAGAATGTCCAGAAAACACAAACACACACAGAGGCTGTAGCAAGATCTGGGATTGAGATAGCCACAACACACCAGATAGTTTTGTTGTCATCCAGGAGTATCTGGACAAATTGTTTGGATTTCGGGTGAAATTTAACCAAAAATCACCGTGAAAGTGGTTTTGGAGAAAAGCACAATCTTCCTGTTCGGCAAATGCATCCAATGTCATGTTTACAGAAAGAAATATCATGTTTTCTCAGGTTTCTGAAGCTTTCTTCCTGGAAAACTCGAATGTGTGGAGGATTTGACTCCAGGTGGAACCAATTAGCGTTTGGCAGCTAAAAACAAAACCTTACATGCTAAAATGCATTCAAAACCGTAAAGTCCATAGAGAATGTCCAGAAAACACAAACACACACAGAGGCTGTAGCAAGATCTGGGATTGAGATAGCCACAACACACCAGATAGTTTTGTTTACATCCAGGAGTATCTGGACAAATTGCTGTGGATTTCGGTAGAAATTTAACAAAAATCACCGTGAAAGTGGTTTTGGAGAAAAGCACAATCTTCCTGTTCGGCAAATGCATCCAATGTCATGTTTACAGAAAGAAATATCATGTTTTCTCAGGTTTCTGAAGCTTTCTTCCTAGAAAACTCGAATGTGTGGAGGATTTGAGTCCAGGTGGAACCAATTAGCGTTTGGAAGCCTAAAACAAAACCTTACATGCTAAAATGCATTCAAAACCGTAAAGTCCATAGAGAATGTCCAGAAAACACAAACACACACAGAGGCTGTAGCAAGATCTGGGATTGAGATAGCCACAACACACCAGATAGTTTTGTTGTCATCCAGGAGTATCTGGACAAATTGTTTGGATTTCGGGTGAAATTTAACCAAAAATCACCGTGAAAGTGGTTTTGGAGAAAAGCACAATCTTCCTGTTCGGCAAATGCATCCAATGTCATGTTTACAGAAAGAAATATCATGTTTTCTCAGGTTTCTGAAGCTTTCTTCCTGGAAAACTCGAATGTGTGGAGGATTTGACTCCAGGTGGAACCAATTAGCGTTTGGCAGCTAAAAACAAAACCTTACATGCTAAAATGCATTCAAAACCGTAAAGTCCATAGAGAATGTCCAGAAAACACAAACACACACAGAGGCTGTAGCAAGATCTGGGATTGAGATAGCCACAACACACCAGATAGTTTTCTTTTCTTCCAGGAGTATCTGGACAAATTGTTGTAGTTTTGAAGTGAATTTTAACCAAAAAATCACCTTGAAAGTGGTTTTGGAGAAAAGCACAATCTTCCTGTTCGGCAAATGCATCCAATGTCATGTTTACAGAAAGAACTATCATGTTTTCCCAGGTTTCTGTATCTTTCTTCCTGGAAAACTTGAATGTGTGGAGGATTTGACTCCAGGTGGAACCAATTAGCGTTTGGCAGCTAAAAACAAAACCTTACATGCTAAAATGCATTCAAAACCGTAAAGTCCATAGAGAATGTCCAGAAAACACAAACACACACAGAGGCTGTAGCAAGATCTGGGATTGAGATAGCCACAACACACCAGATAGTTTTGCTTACATCCAGGAGTATCTAGACAAATTGTTGTGGATTTTGGGTGAAATTTAACCAAAAATCACCGTGAAAGTGGTTTTGGAGAAAAGCACAATCTTCCTGTTCGGCAAATGCATCCAATGTCATGTTTACAGAAAGAAATATCAAGTTTTCTCAGGTTTCTGAAGCTATCTTCCTAGAAAACTCGAATGTGTGGAGGATTTGACTCCAGCTGGAACCAATTAGCGTTTGGCAGCTAAAAACAAAAACTTACATGTTAAATGCATTCAAAACCGTAAAGTCCATAGAGAATGTCCAGAAAACACAAACACACACAGAGGCTGTAGCAAGATCTGGGATTGAGATAGCCACAACACACCAGATAGTTTTCTTTTCTTCCAGGAGTATCTGGACAAATTGTTGTAGTTTTGAAGTGAATTTTAACCAAAAAATCACCGTGAAAGTGGTTTTGGAGAAAAGCACAATCTTCCTGTTCGGCAAATGCATCCAATGTCATGTTTACAGAAAGAACTATCATGTTTTCCCAGGTTTCTGTATCTTTCTTCCTGGAAAACTCGAATGTGTGGAGGATTTGACTCCAGGTGGAACCAATTAGCGTTTGGCAGCTAAAAACAAAACCTTACATGCTAAAATGCATTCAAAACCGTAAAGTCCATAGAGAATGTCCAGAAAACACAAACACACACAGAGGCTGTAGCAAGATCTGGGATTGAGATAGCCACAACACACCAGATAGTTTTGCTTACATCCAGGAGTATCTAGACAAATTGTTGTGGATTTTGGGTGAAATTTAACCAAAAATCACCGTGAAAGTGGTTTTGGAGAAAAGCACAATCTTCCTGTTCGGCAAATGCATCCAATGTCATGTTTACAGAAAGAAATATCATGTTTTCTCAGGTTTCTGAAGCTTTCTTCCTGGAAAACTCGAATGTGTGGAGGATTTGACTCCAGGTGGAACCAATTAGCGTTTGGCAGCTAAAAACAAAAACTTACATGTTAAATGCATTTAAAACCGTAAAGTCCATAGAGAATGTCCAGAAAACACAAACACACACAGGGGCTGTAGCAAGATCTGGGATTGAGATAGCCACAACACACCAGATAGTTTTGTTGTCATCCAGGAGTATCTGTCAAAATTGTTGTGGATTTTGGGTGAAATTTAACCAAAAATCACCTTGAAAGTGGTTTTGGAGAAAAGCACAATATTCCTGTTCGGCAAATGCATCCAATGTCATGTTTACAGAAAGAAATATCATGTTTTCTCAGGTTTCTGAAGCTTTCTTCCTAGAAAACTCGAATGTGTGGAGGATTTGACTCCAGGTGGAACCAATTAGCGTTTGGCAGCTAAAAACAAAAGCTTACATGCTAAAATGCATTCAAAACCGTAAAGTCCATAGAGAATGTCCAGAAAACACAAACACACACAGAGGCTGTAGCAAGATCTGGGATTGAGATAGCCACAACACACCAGATAGTTTTGTTTTCATCCAGGAGTATCTGGACAAATTGTTGTGGATTTCGGGTGAAATTTAACCAAAAATCACCGTGAAAGTGGTTTTGGAGAAAAGCACAATCTTCGTGTTCGGCAAATGCATCCAATGTCATGTTTACAGAAAGAAATATCATGTTTTCTCAGGTTTCTGAAGCTTTCTTCCTGGAAAACTCGAATGTGTGGAGGATTTGACTCCAGGTGGAACCAATTAGCGTTTGGCAGCTAAAAACAAAACCTTACATGCTAAAATGCATTCAAAACCGTAAAGTCCATAGAGAATGTCCAGAAAACACAAACACACACAGAGGCTGTAGCAAGATCTGGGATTGAGATAGCCACAACACACCAGATAGTTTTCTTTTCTTCCAGGAGTATCTGGACAAATTGTTGTAGTTTTGAAGTGAATTTTAACCAAAAAATCACCGTGAAAGTGGTTTTGGAGAAAAGCACAATCTTCCTGTTCGGCAAATGCATCCAATGTCATGTTTACAGAAAGAACTATCATGTTTTCCCAGGTTTCTGTATCTTTCTTCCTGGAAAACTCGAATGTGTGGAGGATTTGACTCCAGGTGGAACCAATTAGCGTTTGGCAGCTAAAAACAAAACCTTACATGCTAAAATGCATTCAAAACCGTAAAGTCCATAGAGAATGTCCAGAAAACACAAACACACACAGAAGCTGTAGCAAGATCTGGGATTGAGATAGCCACAACACACCAGATAGTTTTGCTTACATCCAGGAGTATCTAGACAAATTGTTGTGGATTTTGGGTGAAATTTAACCAAAAATCACCGTGAAAGTGGTTTTGGAGAAAAGCACAATCTTCCTGTTCGGCAAATGCATCCAATGTCATGTTTACAGAAAGAAATATCATGTTTTCTCAGGTTTCTGAAGCTTTCTTCCTGGAAAACTCGAATGTGTGGAGGATTTGACTCCAGGTGGAACCAATTAGCGTTTGGCAGCTAAAAACAAAAACTTACATGTTAAATGCATTTAAAACCGTAAAGTCCATAGAGAATGTCCAGAAAACACAAACAAACACAGGGGCTGTAGCAAGATCTGGGATTGAGATAGCCACAACACACCAGATAGTTTTGTTGTCATCCAGGAGTATCTGTCAAAATTGTTGTGGATTTTGGGTGAAATTTAACCAAAAATCACCTTGAAAGTGGTTTTGGAGAAAAGCACAATCTTCCTGTTCGGCAAATGCATCCAATGTCATGTTTACAGAAAGAAATATCATGTTTTCTCAGGTTTCTGAAGCTTTCTTCCTAGAAAACTCGAATGTGTGGAGGATTTGACTCCAGGTGGAACCAATTAGCGTTTGGCAGCTAAAAACAAAAGCTTACATGCTAAAATGCATTCAAAACCGTAAAGTCCATAGAGAATGTCCAGAAAACACAAACACACACAGAGGCTGTAGCAAGATCTGGGATTGAGATAGCCACAACACACCAGATAGTTTTGTTTTCATCCAGGAGTATCTGGACAAATTGTTGTGGATTTCGGGTGAAATTTAACCAAAAATCACCGTGAAAGTGGTTTTGGAGAAAAGCACAATCTTCGTGTTCGGCAAATGCATCCAATGTCATGTTTACAGAAAGAAATATCATGTTTTCTCAGGTTTCTGAAGCTTTCTTCCTGGAAAACTCGAATGTGTGGAGGATTTGACTCCAGGTGGAACCAATTAGCGTTTGGCAGCTAAAAACAAAACCTTACATGCTAAAATGCATTCAAAACCGTAAAGTCCATAGAGAATGTCCAAAAAACACAAACACACACAGAGGCTGTAGCAAGATCTGGGATTGAGATAGCCACAACACACCAGATAGTTTTCTTTTCTTCCAGGAGTATCTGGACAAATTGTTGTAGTTTTGAAGTGAATTTTAACCAAAAAATCACCGTGAAAGTGGTTTTGGAGAAAAGCACAATCTTCCTGTTCGGCAAATGCATCCAATGTCATGTTTCCAGAAAGAACTATCATGTTTTCCCAGGTTTCTGTATCTTTCTTCCTGGAAAACTCGAATGTGTGGAGGATTTGACTCCAGGTGGAACCAATTAGCGTTTGGCAGCTAAAAACAAAACCTTACATGCTAAAATGCATTCAAAACCGTAAAGTCCATAGAGAATGTCCAGAAAACACAAACACACACAGAGGCTGTAGCAAGATCTGGGATTGAGATAGCCACAACACACCAGATAGTTTTGCTTACATCCAGGAGTATCTAGACAAATTGTTGTGGATTTTGGGTGAAATTTAACCAAAAATCACCGTGAAAGTGGTTTTGGAGAAAAGCACAATCTTCCTGTTCGGCAAATGCATCCAATGTCATGTTTACAGAAAGAAATATCATGTTTTCTCAGGTTTCTGAAGCTTTCTTCCTGGAAAACTCGAATGTGTGGAGGATTTGACTCCAGCTGGAACCAATTAGCGTTTGGCAGCTAAAAACAAAAACTTACATGTTAAATGCATTCAAAACCGTAAAGTCCATAGAGAATGTCCAGAAAACACAAACACACACAGAGGCTGTAGCAAGATCTGGGATTGAGATAGCCACAACACACCAGATAGTTTTCTTTTCTTCCAGGAGTATCTGGACAAATTGTTGTAGTTTTGAAGTGAATTTTAACCAAAAAATCACCGTGAAAGTGGTTTTGGAGAAAAGCACAATCTTCCTGTTCGGCAAATGCATCCAATGTCATGTTTACAGAAAGAACTATCATGTTTTCCCAGGTTTCTGTATCTTTCTTCCTGGAAAACTCGAATGTGTGGAGGATTTGACTCCAGGTGGAACCAATTAGCGTTTGGCAGCTAAAAACAAAACCTTACATGCTAAAATGCATTCAAAACCGTAAAGTCCATAGAGAATGTCCAGAAAACACAAACACACACAGAGGCTGTAGCAAGATCTGGGATTGAGATAGCCACAACACACCAGATAGTTTTGCTTACATCCAGGAGTATCTAGACAAATTGTTGTGGATTTTGGGTGAAATTTAACCAAAAATCACCGTGAAAGTGGTTTTGGAGAAAAGCACAATCTTCCTGTTCGGCAAATGCATCCAATGTCATGTTTACAGAAAGAAATATCATGTTTTCTCAGGTTTCTGAAGCTTTCTTCCTGGAAAACTCGAATGTGTGGAGGATTTGACTCCAGGTGGAACCAATTAGCGTTTGGCAGCTAAAAACAAAAACTTACATGTTAAATGCATTTGAAACCGTAAAGTCCATAGAGAATGTCCAGAAAACACAAACAAACACAGGGGCTGTAGCAAGATCTGGGATTGAGATAGCCACAACACACCAGATAGTTTTGTTGTCATCCAGGAGTATCTGTCAAAATTGTTGTGGATTTTGGGTGAAATTTAACCAAAAATCACCGTGAAAGTGGTTTTGGAGAAAAGCACAATCTTCCTGTTCGGCAAATGCATCCAATGTCATGTTTACAGAAAGAAATATCATGTTTTCTCAGGTTTCTGAAGCTTTCTTCCTAGAAAACTTGAATGTGTGGAGGATTTGACTCCAGGTGGAACCAATTAGCGTTTGGCAGCTAAAAACAAAACCTTACATGCTAAAATGCATTCAAAACCGTAAAGTCCATAGAGAATGTCCAGAAAACACAAACACACACAGAGGCTGTAGCAAGATCTGGGATTGAGATAGCCACAACACATCAGATAGTTTTGTTTACATCCAGGAGTATCTGGACAAATTGCTGTGGATTTCGGTAGAAATTTAAGCAAAAATCACCGTGAAAGTGGTTTTGGAGAAAAGCACAATCTTCCTGTTCGGCAAATGCATCCAATGTCATGTTTACAGAAAGAAATATCAAGTTTTCTCAGGTTTCTGAAGCTTTCTTCCTAGAAAACTCGAATGTGTGGAGGATTTGACTCCAGGTGGAACCAATTAGCGTTTGGCATCTAAAAACAAAACTTACATGTTAAATGCATTCAAAACCGTAAAGTCCATAGAGAATGTCCAGAAAACACAAACACACACAGAGGCTGTAGCAAGATCTGGGATTGAGATAGCCACAACACACCAGATAGTTTTCTTTTCTTCCAGGAGTATCTGGACAAATTGTTGTGGATTTTGGGTGAAATTTAACCAAAAATCACCGTGAAAGTGGTTTTGGAGAAAAGCACAATCTTTGTGTTCGGCAAATGCATCCAATGTCATGTTTACAGAAAGAAATATCATGTTTTCTCAGGTTTCTGAAGCTTTCTTCCTAGAAAACTCGAATGTGTGGAGGATTTGACTCCAGGTGGAACCAATTAGCGTTTGGCAGCTAAAAACAAAACCTTACATGCTAAAATGCATTCAAAACCGTAAAGTCCATAGAGAATGTCCAGAAAACACAAACACACACAGAGGCTGTAGCAAGATCTGGGAATGAGATAGCCACAACACACCAGATAGTTTTGTTTACATCCAGGTGTATCTGGACAAATTGCTGTGGATTTCGGTAGAAATTTAAGCAAAAATCACCGTGAAAGTGGTTTTGGAGAAAAGCACAATCTTCGTGTTCGGCAAATGCATCCAATGTCATGTTTACAGAAAGAAATATCATGTTTTCTCAGGTTTCTGAAGCTTTCTTCCTAGAAAACTCGAATGTGTGGAGGATTTGACTCCAGGTGGAACCAATTAGCGTTTGGCAGCTAAAAACAAAAGCTTACATGCTAAAATGCATTCAAAACCGTAAAGTCCATAGAGAATGTCCAGAAAACACAAACACACACAGAGGCTGTAGCAAGATCTGGGATTGAGATAGCCACAACACACCAGATAGTTTTGTTTTCATCCAGGAGTATCTGGACAAATTGTTGTGGATTTTGGGTGAAATTTAACCAAAAATCACCGTGAAAGTGGTTTTGGAGAAAAGCACAATCTTCGTGTTCGGTAAATGCATCCAATGTCATGTTTACAGAAAGAAATATCATGTTTTCTCAGGTTTCTGTAGCTTTCTTCCTGGAAAACTCGAATGTGTGGAGGATTTGACTCCAGGTGGAACCAATTAGCGTTTGCCAACAGAAAACAAAAAGGGTCCTGATAAAATGCATTCAAAACCGTAAAGTCCATAGAGAATGTCCAGAAAACACAAACACACACAGAGGCTGTAGCAAGATCTGGGATTGAGATAGCCACAACACACCAGATAGTTTTGTTTTCATCCAGGAGTATCTGGACAAATTGTTGTGGATTTTGGGTGAAATTTAACCAAAAATCACCGTGAAAGAGGTTTTGGAGAAAAGCACAATCTTCCTGTTCAGCAAATGCATCCAATGTCATGTTTACAGAAAGAAATATCATGTTTTCTCAGGTTTCTGTAGCTTTCTTCCTGGAAAACTCGAATGTGTGGAGGATTTGACTCCAGGTGGAACCAATTAGCGTTTGGCATCTAAAAACAAAAACTTACATGCTAAAATGCATTCAAAACCGTAACGTCCATAGAGAAATTCCAGAAAACACAAACACACACAGAAGCTGTAGCAAGATCTGGGATTGAGATAGCCACAACACACCAGATAGTTTTGTTGTCATCCAGGAGTATCTGTCAAAATTGTTGTGGATTTTGGGTGAAATTTAACCAAAAATCACCTTGAAAGTGGTTTTGGAGAAAAGCACAATATTCCTGTTCGGCAAATGCATCCAATGTCATGTTTACAGAAAGAAATATCATGTTTTCTCAGGTTTCTGAAGCTTTCTTCCTAGAAAACTCGAATGTGTGGAGGATTTGACTCCAGGTGGAACCAATTAGCGTTTGGCAGCTAAAAACAAAAGCTTACATGCTAAAATGCATTCAAAACCGTAAAGTCCATAGAGAATGTCCAGAAAACACAAACACACACAGAGGCTGTAGCAAGATCTGGGATTGAGATAGCCACAACACACCAGATAGTTTTGTTTTCATCCAGGAGTATCTGGACAAATTGTTGTGGATTTCGGGTGAAATTTAACCAAAAATCACCGTGAAAGTGGTTTTGGAGAAAAGCACAATCTTCGTGTTCGGCAAATGCATCCAATGTCATGTTTACAGAAAGAAATATCATGTTTTCTCAGGTTTCTGAAGCTTTCTTCCTGGAAAACTCGAATGTGTGGAGGATTTGACTCCAGGTGGAACCAATTAGCGTTTGGCAGCTAAAAACAAAACCTTACATGCTAAAATGCATTCAAAACCGTAAAGTCCATAGAGAATGTCCAGAAAACACAAACACACACAGAGGCTGTAGCAAGATCTGGGATTGAGATAGCCACAACACACCAGATAGTTTTCTTTTCTTCCAGGAGTATCTGGACAAATTGTTGTAGTTTTGAAGTGAATTTTAACCAAAAAATCACCGTGAAAGTGGTTTTGGAGAAAAGCACAATCTTCCTGTTCGGCAAATGCATCCAATGTCATGTTTACAGAAAGAACTATCATGTTTTCCCAGGTTTCTGTATCTTTCTTCCTGGAAAACTCGAATGTGTGGAGGATTTGACTCCAGGTGGAACCAATTAGCGTTTGGCAGCTAAAAACAAAACCTTACATGCTAAAATGCATTCAAAACCGTAAAGTCCATAGAGAATGTCCAGAAAACACAAACACACACAGAAGCTGTAGCAAGATCTGGGATTGAGATAGCCACAACACACCAGATAGTTTTGCTTACATCCAGGAGTATCTAGACAAATTGTTGTGGATTTTGGGTGAAATTTAACCAAAAATCACCGTGAAAGTGGTTTTGGAGAAAAGCACAATCTTCCTGTTCGGCAAATGCATCCAATGTCATGTTTACAGAAAGAAATATCATGTTTTCTCAGGTTTCTGAAGCTTTCTTCCTGGAAAACTCGAATGTGTGGAGGATTTGACTCCAGGTGGAACCAATTAGCGTTTGGCAGCTAAAAACAAAAACTTACATGTTAAATGCATTTAAAACCGTAAAGTCCATAGAGAATGTCCAGAAAACACAAACAAACACAGGGGCTGTAGCAAGATCTGGGATTGAGATAGCCACAACACACCAGATAGTTTTGTTGTCATCCAGGAGTATCTGTCAAAATTGTTGTGGATTTTGGGTGAAATTTAACCAAAAATCACCTTGAAAGTGGTTTTGGAGAAAAGCACAATCTTCCTGTTCGGCAAATGCATCCAATGTCATGTTTACAGAAAGAAATATCATGTTTTCTCAGGTTTCTGAAGCTTTCTTCCTAGAAAACTCGAATGTGTGGAGGATTTGACTCCAGGTGGAACCAATTAGCGTTTGGCAGCTAAAAACAAAAGCTTACATGCTAAAATGCATTCAAAACCGTAAAGTCCATAGAGAATGTCCAGAAAACACAAACACACACAGAGGCTGTAGCAAGATCTGGGATTGAGATAGCCACAACACACCAGATAGTTTTGTTTTCATCCAGGAGTATCTGGACAAATTGTTGTGGATTTCGGGTGAAATTTAACCAAAAATCACCGTGAAAGTGGTTTTGGAGAAAAGCACAATCTTCGTGTTCGGCAAATGCATCCAATGTCATGTTTACAGAAAGAAATATCATGTTTTCTCAGGTTTCTGAAGCTTTCTTCCTGGAAAACTCGAATGTGTGGAGGATTTGACTCCAGGTGGAACCAATTAGCGTTTGGCAGCTAAAAACAAAACCTTACATGCTAAAATGCATTCAAAACCGTAAAGTCCATAGAGAATGTCCAAAAAACACAAACACACACAGAGGCTGTAGCAAGATCTGGGATTGAGATAGCCACAACACACCAGATAGTTTTCTTTTCTTCCAGGAGTATCTGGACAAATTGTTGTAGTTTTGAAGTGAATTTTAACCAAAAAATCACCGTGAAAGTGGTTTTGGAGAAAAGCACAATCTTCCTGTTCGGCAAATGCATCCAATGTCATGTTTCCAGAAAGAACTATCATGTTTTCCCAGGTTTCTGTATCTTTCTTCCTGGAAAACTCGAATGTGTGGAGGATTTGACTCCAGGTGGAACCAATTAGCGTTTGGCAGCTAAAAACAAAACCTTACATGCTAAAATGCATTCAAAACCGTAAAGTCCATAGAGAATGTCCAGAAAACACAAACACACACAGAGGCTGTAGCAAGATCTGGGATTGAGATAGCCACAACACACCAGATAGTTTTGCTTACATCCAGGAGTATCTAGACAAATTGTTGTGGATTTTGGGTGAAATTTAACCAAAAATCACCGTGAAAGTGGTTTTGGAGAAAAGCACAATCTTCCTGTTCGGCAAATGCATCCAATGTCATGTTTACAGAAAGAAATATCATGTTTTCTCAGGTTTCTGAAGCTTTCTTCCTGGAAAACTCGAATGTGTGGAGGATTTGACTCCAGCTGGAACCAATTAGCGTTTGGCAGCTAAAAACAAAAACTTACATGTTAAATGCATTCAAAACCGTAAAGTCCATAGAGAATGTCCAGAAAACACAAACACACACAGAGGCTGTAGCAAGATCTGGGATTGAGATAGCCACAACACACCAGATAGTTTTCTTTTCTTCCAGGAGTATCTGGACAAATTGTTGTAGTTTTGAAGTGAATTTTAACCAAAAAATCACCGTGAAAGTGGTTTTGGAGAAAAGCACAATCTTCCTGTTCGGCAAATGCATCCAATGTCATGTTTACAGAAAGAACTATCATGTTTTCCCAGGTTTCTGTATCTTTCTTCCTGGAAAACTCGAATGTGTGGAGGATTTGACTCCAGGTGGAACCAATTAGCGTTTGGCAGCTAAAAACAAAACCTTACATGCTAAAATGCATTCAAAACCGTAAAGTCCATAGAGAATGTCCAGAAAACACAAACACACACAGAGGCTGTAGCAAGATCTGGGATTGAGATAGCCACAACACACCAGATAGTTTTGCTTACATCCAGGAGTATCTAGACAAATTGTTGTGGATTTTGGGTGAAATTTAACCAAAAATCACCGTGAAAGTGGTTTTGGAGAAAAGCACAATCTTCCTGTTCGGCAAATGCATCCAATGTCATGTTTACAGAAAGAAATATCATGTTTTCTCAGGTTTCTGAAGCTTTCTTCCTGGAAAACTCGAATGTGTGGAGGATTTGACTCCAGGTGGAACCAATTAGCGTTTGGCAGCTAAAAACAAAAACTTACATGTTAAATGCATTTGAAACCGTAAAGTCCATAGAGAATGTCCAGAAAACACAAACAAACACAGGGGCTGTAGCAAGATCTGGGATTGAGATAGCCACAACACACCAGATAGTTTTGTTGTCATCCAGGAGTATCTGTCAAAATTGTTGTGGATTTTGGGTGAAATTTAACCAAAAATCACCGTGAAAGTGGTTTTGGAGAAAAGCACAATCTTCCTGTTCGGCAAATGCATCCAATGTCATGTTTACAGAAAGAAATATCATGTTTTCTCAGGTTTCTGAAGCTTTCTTCCTAGAAAACTTGAATGTGTGGAGGATTTGACTCCAGGTGGAACCAATTAGCGTTTGGCAGCTAAAAACAAAACCTTACATGCTAAAATGCATTCAAAACCGTAAAGTCCATAGAGAATGTCCAGAAAACACAAACACACACAGAGGCTGTAGCAAGATCTGGGATTGAGATAGCCACAACACATCAGATAGTTTTGTTTACATCCAGGAGTATCTGGACAAATTGCTGTGGATTTCGGTAGAAATTTAAGCAAAAATCACCGTGAAAGTGGTTTTGGAGAAAAGCACAATCTTCCTGTTCGGCAAATGCATCCAATGTCATGTTTACAGAAAGAAATATCAAGTTTTCTCAGGTTTCTGAAGCTTTCTTCCTAGAAAACTCGAATGTGTGGAGGATTTGACTCCAGGTGGAACCAATTAGCGTTTGGCATCTAAAAACAAAACTTACATGTTAAATGCATTCAAAACCGTAAAGTCCATAGAGAATGTCCAGAAAACACAAACACACACAGAGGCTGTAGCAAGATCTGGGATTGAGATAGCCACAACACACCAGATAGTTTTCTTTTCTTCCAGGAGTATCTGGACAAATTGTTGTGGATTTTGGGTGAAATTTAACCAAAAATCACCGTGAAAGTGGTTTTGGAGAAAAGCACAATCTTTGTGTTCGGCAAATGCATCCAATGTCATGTTTACAGAAAGAAATATCATGTTTTCTCAGGTTTCTGAAGCTTTCTTCCTAGAAAACTCGAATGTGTGGAGGATTTGACTCCAGGTGGAACCAATTAGCGTTTGGCAGCTAAAAACAAAACCTTACATGCTAAAATGCATTCAAAACCGTAAAGTCCATAGAGAATGTCCAGAAAACACAAACACACACAGAGGCTGTAGCAAGATCTGGGAATGAGATAGCCACAACACACCAGATAGTTTTGTTTACATCCAGGTGTATCTGGACAAATTGCTGTGGATTTCGGTAGAAATTTAAGCAAAAATCACCGTGAAAGTGGTTTTGGAGAAAAGCACAATCTTCGTGTTCGGCAAATGCATCCAATGTCATGTTTACAGAAAGAAATATCATGTTTTCTCAGGTTTCTGAAGCTTTCTTCCTAGAAAACTCGAATGTGTGGAGGATTTGACTCCAGGTGGAACCAATTAGCGTTTGGCAGCTAAAAACAAAAGCTTACATGCTAAAATGCATTCAAAACCGTAAAGTCCATAGAGAATGTCCAGAAAACACAAACACACACAGAGGCTGTAGCAAGATCTGGGATTGAGATAGCCACAACACACCAGATAGTTTTGTTTTCATCCAGGAGTATCTGGACAAATTGTTGTGGATTTTGGGTGAAATTTAACCAAAAATCACCGTGAAAGTGGTTTTGGAGAAAAGCACAATCTTCGTGTTCGGTAAATGCATCCAATGTCATGTTTACAGAAAGAAATATCATGTTTTCTCAGGTTTCTGTAGCTTTCTTCCTGGAAAACTCGAATGTGTGGAGGATTTGACTCCAGGTGGAACCAATTAGCGTTTGCCAACAGAAAACAAAAAGGGTCCTGATAAAATGCATTCAAAACCGTAAAGTCCATAGAGAATGTCCAGAAAACACAAACACACACAGAGGCTGTAGCAAGATCTGGGATTGAGATAGCCACAACACACCAGATAGTTTTGTTTTCATCCAGGAGTATCTGGACAAATTGTTGTGGATTTTGGGTGAAATTTAACCAAAAATCACCGTGAAAGAGGTTTTGGAGAAAAGCACAATCTTCCTGTTCAGCAAATGCATCCAATGTCATGTTTACAGAAAGAAATATCATGTTTTCTCAGGTTTCTGTAGCTTTCTTCCTGGAAAACTCGAATGTGTGGAGGATTTGACTCCAGGTGGAACCAATTAGCGTTTGGCATCTAAAAACAAAAACTTACATGCTAAAATGCATTCAAAACCGTAACGTCCATAGAGAAATTCCAGAAAACACAAACACACACAGAAGCTGTAGCAAGATCTGGGATTGAGATAGCCACAACACACCAGATAGTTTTGTTTTCATCCAGGAGTGTCTGGACAAATTGTTGTGGATTTTGGGTGAAATTTAACCAAAAATCACCGTGAAAGTGGTTTTGGAGAAAAGCACAATCTTCCTGTTCGGCAAATGCATCCAATGTCATGTTTACAGAAAGAAATATCATGTTTTCTCAGGTTTCTGAAGCTTTCTTCCTAGAAAACTCGAATGTGTGGAGGATTTGACTCCAGGTGGAACCAATTAGCGTTTGGCATCTAAAAACAAAAACTTACATGTTAAATGCATTCAAAACCGTAAAGTCCATAGAGAATGTCCAGAAAACACAAACACACACAGAGGCTGTAGCAAGATCTGGGATTGAGATAGCCACAACACACCAGATAGTTTTGTTTTCATCCAGGAGTATCTGGACAATTTGTTGCAGTTTTGAAGTGAATTTTAACCAAAAAATCACCGTGAAAGTGGTTTTGGAGAAAAGCACAATCTTCCTGTTCGGCAAATGCATCCAATGTCATGTATACAGAAAGAACTATCATGTTTTCCCAGGTTTCTGTATCTTTCTTCCTGGAAAACTCGAATGTGTGGAGGATTTGACTCCAGGTGGAACCAATTAGCGTTTGGTAGCTAAAAACAAAACCTTACATGCTAAAATGCTTTCAAAACCGTAAAGTCCATAGAGAATGTCCAGAAAACACAAACACACACAGAGGCTGTAGCAAGATCTGGGATTGAGATAGCCACAACACACCAGTTAGTTTTGTTTTCATTCAGGAGTATCTCGACAAATTGTTTTTTTTTTTTTTTTTTTTTTTGACAGGCAGTGTGGACAGTGAGAGAGAGAGAGACAGAGAGAGAAAGGTCTTCCTTTGCCGTTGGTTCACCCTCCAATGGCCGCCTCTGCAGCCGGTGTACCGCGCTGATCCTGGCAGGAGCCAGGAGCCTGGTGCTTTTCCTGGTCTCCCATGGGGTGCAGGGCCCAAGCACCTGGGCCATCCTCCACTGCACTCCCTGGCCATAGCAGAGAGCTGGCCAGGAAGTGGGGCAACCGGGACAGAATCCGGCGCCCCGACCGGGACTAGAACCCGGTGTGCCGGCGCCGCAAGGTGGAGGATTAGCCTATTGAGCCACGGCGCCGGCCATCGACAAATTGTTGTAGTTTTGAAGTAAAATTTAACCAAAAAATCACCGTGAAAGTGGTTTTGGAGAAAAGCACAATTTTCCTGTTTGGTAAATGCATCCAATGTCATGTTTACAGAAAGAAATATCATGTTTTCTCAGGTTTCTGTAGCTTTCTTCCTGGAAAACTCGAATGTGTGGAGGATTTGACTCCAGGTGGAACCAATTAGCGTTTGGCAGCTGAAAACAAAAACTTACATGCTAAAATGCATTCAAAACCGTAAAGTCCATAGAGAATGTCCAGAAAACACAAACACACACAGAGGCTGTAGCAAGATCTGGGATTGAGATAGCCACAACACACCAGATAGTTTTGTTGTCATCCAGGAGTATCTGGACAAATTGTTGTGGATTTTGGGTGAAATTTAACCCAAAATCACCGTGAAAATGGTTTTGGAGAAAAGCACAATCTTCCTGTTCGGCAAATCCATCCAATGTCATGTTTACAGAAAGAAATATCATGTTTTCTCAGGTTTCTGAAGCTTTCTTCCTGGAAAACTCGAATGTGTGGAGGATTTGACTCCAGGTGGAACCAATTAGCGTTTGGCAGCTAAAAACAAAAACTTACGTGTTAAATACATTCAAAACCGTAAAGTCCATAGAGAATGTCCAGAAAACACAAACACACACAGAGGCTGTAGCAAGATCTGGGATTGAGATAGCCACAACACACCAGATAGTTTTCTTTTCTTCCAGGAGTATCTGGACAAATTGTTGTAGTTTTGAAGTGAAATTTAACCAAAAAATCACCGTGAAAGTGGTTTTGGAGAAAAGCACAATCTTCGTGTTCGGCAAATGCATCCAATGTCATGTTTCCAGAAAGAACTATCATGTTTTCCCAGGTTTCTGTAGCTTTCTTCCTGGAAAACTCGAATGTGTGGAGGATTTGACTCCAGGTGGAACCAATTAGTGTTTGGCAGCTAAAAACTAAAACTTACATGCTAAAATGCATTCAAAACCGTAAAGTCCATAGAGAATGTCCAGAAAACACAAACACACACAGAGGCTGTAGCAAGATCTGGGATTGAGATAGCCACAACACACCAGATAGTTTTGCTTACATCCAGGAGTATCTGGACAAATTGTTGTGGATTTTGCGTGAAATTTGAACAAAAATCACCGTGAAAGTGGTTTTGGAGAAAAGCACAATCTTCCTCTTCGGCAAATGAATCCAATGTCATGTTTACAGAAAGAAATATCATGTTTTCTCAGGTTTCTGAAGCTTTCTTCCTAGAAAACTCGAATGTGTGGAGGATTTGACTCCAGGTGGAACCAATTAGCGTTTGGCAGCTAAAAACAAAAGCTTACATGCTAAAATGCATTCAAAACCGTAAAGTCCATAGGGAATGTCCACAAAACACAAACACACACTGAGGCTGTAGCAAGATCTGGGATTGAGATAGCCACAACACACCAGATAGTTTTGTTTTCATCCAGGAGTATCTGGAAAAATTGTTGTAGTTTTGAAGTGAAATTTAACCAAAAAATCACCGTGAAAGTGGTTTTGGAGAAAAGCACAATCTTCCTGTTTGGCAAATGCATCCAATGTCATGTTTACAGAAAGAAATATCATGTTTTCTCAGGTTTCTGAAGCTTTCTTCCTAGAAAACTCGAATGTGTGGAGGATTTGACTCCAGGTGGAACCAATTAGCGTTTGGCAGCTAAAAACAAAACCTTACATGCTGAAATGCATTCAAAACAGTAAAGTCCATATAGAATGTCCAGAAAACGCAAACACACACAGAGGCTGTAGCAAGATCTGGGATTGAGATAGTCACAACACACCAGATAGTTTTGCTTACATCCAGGAGTATCTGGACAAATTGTTGTGGATTTTGCGTGAAATTTAACCAAAAATCACCGTGAAAGTGGTTTTGGAGAAAAGCACATTCTTCCTGTTCGGCAAATCCATCCAATGTCATGTTTACAGAAAGAAATATCATGTTTTCTCAGGTTTCTGAAGCTTTCTTCCTGGAAAACTCGAATGTGTGGAGGATTTGACTCCAGGTGGAACCAATTAGCGTTTGGCAGCTAAAAACAAAAACTTATATGTTAAATGCATTCAAAACCGTAAAGTCCATAGAGAATGTCCAGAAAACACAAACACACACAGAGGCTGTAGCAAGATCTGGGATTGAGATAGCCACAACACACCAGATAGTTTTCTTTTCTTCCAGGAGTATCTGGACAAATTGTTGTAGTTTTGAAGTGAAATTTAACCAAAAAATCACCGTGAAAGTGGTTTTGGAGAAAAGCACAATCTTCCTGTTCGGCAAATGCATCCAATGTCATGTTTCCAGAAAGAACTATCATGTTTTCCCAGGTTTCTGTAGCTTTCTTCCTGGAAAACTCGAATGTGTGGAGGATTTGACTCCAGGTGGAACCAATTAGCGTTTGGCAGCTAAAAACTTAAACTTACATGCTAAAATGCATTCAAAACCGTAAAGTCCATAGAGAATGTCCAGAAAACACAAACACACACAGAGGCTGTAGCAAGATCTGGGATTGAGATAGCCACAACACACCAGATAGTTTTGCTTACATCCAGGAGTATCTGGACAAATTGTTGTGGATTTTGCGTGAAATTTAAACAAAAATCACCGTGAAAGTGGTTTTGGAGAAAAGCACAATCTTCCTGTTCGGCAAATGCATCCAATGTCATGGTTACAGAAAGAAAGATCATGTTATCTCAGGTTTCTGAAGCTTTCTTCCTAGAAAACTCGAATGTGTGGAGGATTTGACTCCAGGTGGAACCAATGAGCGATTGGCAGCTAAAAACTAAAACTTACATGCTAAAATGCATTCAAAACCGTAAAGTCCATAGAGAATGTCCAGAAAACACAAACACACACAGAGGCTGTAGCAAGATCTGGGATTGAGATAGCCACAACACACCAGATAGTTTTGCTTACATCCAGGAGTATCTGGACAAATTGTTGTGGATTTTGCGTGAAATTTAACCAAAAATCACCGTGAAAGTGGTTTTGGAGAAAAGCACAATCTTCCTCTTCGGCAAATGAATCCAATGTCATGTTTACAGAAAGAAATATCATGTTTTCTCAGGTTTCTGAAGCTTTCTTCCTAGAAAACTCGAATGTGTGGAGGATTTGACTCCAGGTGGAACCAATTAGCGTTTGGCAGCTAAAAACAAAAGCTTACATGCTAAAATGCATTCAAAACCGTAAAGTCCATAGGGAATGTCCACAAAACACAAACACACACTGAGGCTGTAGCAAGATCTGGGATTGAGATAGCCACAACACACCAGATAGTTTTGTTTTCATCCAGGAGTATCTGGACAAATTGTTGTAGTTTTGAAGTGAAATTTAACAAAAAAATCACCGTGAAAGAGGTTTTGGAGAAAAGCACAATCTTCCTGTTTGGCAAATGCATCCAATGTCATGTTTACAGAAAGAAATATCATGTTTTCTCAGGTTTCTGAAGCTTTCTTCCTAGAAAACTCGAATGTGTGGAGGACTTGACTCCAGGTGGAACCAATTAGCTTTTGGCAGCTAAAAACAAAACCTTACATGCTGAAATGCATTCAAAACAGTAAAGTCTATATAGAATGTCCAGAAAACGCAAACACACACAGAGGCTGTAGCAAGATCTGGGATTGAGATAGTCACAACACACCAGATAGTTTTGTTTACATCCAGGAGTATCTGGACAAATTGTTGTGGATTTTGGGTGAAATTTAACCAAAAATCACCGTGAAAGTGGTTTTGGAGAAAAGCACAATCTTCCTGTTCGGCAAATCCATCCAATGTCATGTTTACAGAAAGAAATATCATGTTTTCTCAGGTTTCTGAAGCTTTCTTCCTGGAAAACTCGAATGTGTGGAGGATTTGACTCCAGGTGGAACCAATTAGCGTTTGGCAGCTAAAAACAAAAACTTACATGTTAAATGCATTCAAAACCGTAAAGTCCATAGAGAATGTCCAGAAAACACAAACACACACAGAGGCTGTAGCAAGATCTGGGATTGAGATAGCCACAACACACCAGATAGTTTTCTTTTCTTCCAGGAGTATCTGGACAAATTGTTGTAGTTTTGAAGTGAAATTTAACCAAAAAATCACCGTGAAAGTGGTTTTGGAGAAAAGCACAATCTTCCTGTTCGGCAAATGCATCCAATGTCATGTTTACAGAAAGAACTATCATGTTTTCCCAGGTTTCTGAAGCTTTCTTCCTGGAAAACTCGAATGTTTGGAGGATTTGACTCCAGGTGGAACCAATTAGCGTTTGGCAGCTAAAAACTAAAACTTACATGCTAAAATGCATTCAAAACCGTAAAGTCCATAGAGAATGTCCAGAAAACACAAACACACACAGAGGCTGTAGCAAGATCTGGGATTGAGATAGCCACAACACATCAGATAGTTTTGCTTACATCCAGGAGTATCTGGACAAATTGTTGTGGATTTTGCGTGAAATTTAACCAAAAATCACCGTGAAAGTGGTTTTGGAGAAAAGCACATTCTTCCTGTTCGGCAAATCCATCCAATGTCATGTTTACAGAAAGAAATATCATGTTTTCTCAGGTTTCTGAAGCTTTCTTCCTGGAAAACTCGAATGTGTGGAGGATTTGACTCCAGGTGGAACCAATTAGCGTTTGGCAGCTAAAAACAAAAACTTATATGTTAAATGCATTCAAAACCGTAAAGTCCATAGAGAATGTCCAGAAAACACAAACACACACAGAGGCTGTAGCAAGATCTGGGATTGAGATAGCCACAACACACCAGATAGTTTGGTTTTCATCCAGGAGTATCTGGACAAATTGTTGTAGTTTTGAAGTGAAATTTAACCAAAAAATCACCTTGAAAGTGGTTTTGGAGAAAAGCACAATCTTCCTGTTCGGCAAATGCATCCAATGTCATGTTTACAGAAAGAACTATCATGTTTTCCCAGGTTTCTGTAGCTTTCTTCCTGGAAAACTCGAATGTGTGGAGGATTTGACTCCAGGTGGAACCAATTAGCGTTTGGCAGCTAAAAACTAAAACTTACATGCTAAAATGCATTCAAAACCGTAAAGTCCATAGAGAATGTCCAGAAAACACAAACACACACAGAGGCTGTAGCAAGATCTGGGATTGAGATAGCCACAACACACCAGATAGTTTTGCTTACATCCAGGAGTATCTGGACAAATTGTTGTGGATTTTGCGTGAAATTTAAACAAAAATCACCGTGAAAGTGGTTTTGGAGAAAAGCACAATCTTCCTGTTAGGCAAATGCATCCAATGTCATGTTTACAGAAAGAAATATCATGTTTTCTCAGGTTTCTGAAGCTTTCTTCCTAGAAAACTCGAATGTGTGGAGGATTTGACTCCAGGTGGAACCAATTAGCGTTTGGCAGCTAAAAACAAAACCTTACATGCTAAAATGCATTCAAAACCGTAAAGTCCATAGAGAATGTCCAGAAAACACAAACAAACACAGAGACTGTAGCAAGATCTGGGATTGAGATAGCCACAACACACCAGATAGTTTTGTTTACATCCAGGAGTATCTGGACAAATTGTTGTGGATTTTGGGTGAAATTTAACCAAAAATCACCGTGAAAGTGGTTTTGGAGAAAAGCACAATCTTCCTGTTCGGCAAATGCATCCAATGTCATGTTTACAGAAAGAAAGATCATGTTATCTCAGGTTTCTGAAGCTTTCTTCCTAGAAAACTCGAATGTGTGGAGGATTTGACTCCAGGTGGAACCAATGAGCGATTGGGAGCTAAAAACAAATACTTACATGCTAAAATGCATTCAAAACCGTAAAGTCCATAGAAAATGTCCAGAAAACACAAACACACACAGAGGCTGTAGCAAGAGCTGGGATTGAGATAGCCACAACCCACCAGATAGTTTTGTTTTCATCCAGGAGTATCTGGACAAATTGTTGTAGTTTTGAAGTAAAATTTAACCAAAAATCACCGTGAAAGTGGTTTTGGAGAAAAGCACAATCTTCCTCTTCGGCAAATGCATCCAATGTCATGTTTACAGAAAGAAATATCATGTTTTCTCAGGTTTCTGAAGCTTTCTTCCTAGAAAACTCGAATGTGTGGAGGATTTGAATCCAGGTGGAACCAATTAGCGTTTGGCAGCTAAAAACAAAAACTTACATGCTAAAATGCATTCAAAACCGTAAATTCCATAGAGAATGTCCAGAAAACACAAACAAACACAGAGGCTGTAGCAAGATCTGGGATTGAGATAGCCACAACACACCAGATAGTTTTGTTGTCATCCAGGAGTATCTGGACAAATTGTTGTAGTTTTGAAGTGAAATTTAACCAAAAAATCACCTTGAAAGTGGTTTTGGAGAAAAGCACAAACTTCCTGTTCGGGAAATGCATCCAATGTCATGTTTACAGAAAGAAATATCATGTTTTCTCAGGTTTCTGAAGCTTTCTTCCTAGAAAACGCGAATGTGTGGAGGATTTGACTCCAGGTGGAACCAATTAGCGTTTGGCAGCTAAAAACAAAAACTTACATGCTAAAATGCATTCAAAACCGTAAAGTCCATAGAGAGTGTCCAGAAAACACAAACACACACAGAGGCTGTAGCAAGATCTGGGATTGAGATAGCCACAACACACCAGATAGTTTTGTTTTCATCCAGGAGTATCTGGACAAATTGTTGTGGATTTCGGGTGAAATTTAACCAAAAATCACCGTGAAAGTGGTTTTGGAGAAAAGCACAATCTTCCTGTTCGGCAAATGCATCCAATGTCATGTTTCCAGAAAGAAATATCATGTTTTCTCAGGTTTCTGAAGCTTTCTTCCTAGAAAACTCGAATGTGTGGAGGATTTGACTCCAGGTGGAACCAATTAGCGTTTGGCAGCTAAAAACAAAACCTTACATGCTAAAATGCATTCAAAACCGTAAAGTCCATAGAGAATGTCCAGAAAACAGAAACACACACAGAGGCTGTAGCAAGATCTGGGATTGAGATAGCCACAACACACCAGATAGTTTTGTTTTCATCCAGGAGTATCTGGACAAATTGTTGTGGATTTCGGGTGAAATTTAACCAAAAATCACGGTGAAAGTGGTTTTGGAGAAAAGCACAATCTTCCTGTTCGGCAAATGCATCCAATGTCATGTTTCCAGAAAGAAATATCATGTTTTCTCAGGTTTCTGAAGCTTTCTTCCTAGAAAACTCGAATGTGTGGAGGATTTGACTCCAGGTGGAACCAATTAGCGTTTGGCAGCTAAAAACAAAAACTTACATGCAAAAATGCATTCAAAACTGTAAATTCCATAGAGAATGTCCAGAAAACACAAACACACACAGAGGCTGTAGCAAGATCTGGGATTCAGATAGCCACAACACACCTGACAGTTTTGTTTAGATCCAGGAATATCTGGACAAATTGTTGTGGATTTTGGGTGAAATTTAACAAAAATCACCGTGAAAGAGGTTTTGGAGAAAAGCACAAACATCCTGTTCGGAAAATCCATCCAATGTCATGTTTACGGAAAGAAATATCATGTTTTCTCAGGTTTCTGAGGCTTTCTTCTTACAAAACTCGAATGTGTGGAGGATTTGACTCCAGGTGGAACCAATTAGCGTTTGGTAGCTAAAAACAAAACCTTACATGCTAAAATGCATTCAAAACTATAAAGTCCATAGAGAATGTCCAGAAAACACAAACAAACACAGAGGCTGTAGCAAGATCTGGGATTGAGATAGCCACAACACACCTGACAGTTTTGTTTACATCCAGGAGTATCTGGACAAATTGTTGTGGATTTCGGGTGAAATTTAACCAAAAATCAAGGTGAATGTGGTTTTGGAGAAATGCACAATCTTCCTGTTCGGGAAATGCATCCAATGTCATGTTTACAGAAAGAAATATCATGTTTTCTCAGGTTTCTGGAGCTTTCTTCCTAGAAAACTCGAATGTGTGGAGGATTTGACTCCAGGTGGAACCAATTAGCGTTTGGCAGCTAAAAACAAAACCTTACATGCTAAAATGCATTCAAAACCGTAAAGTCCATAGAGAATGTCCAGAAAACACAAACGCACACGAGTCTGTAGAAAGATCTGGGATTGAGATATCCACAACACACCAGATAGTTTTGTTTTCATCCAGGAGTATCTGGACAAATTGTTGTAGATTTGAAGTAAAGTTTAACCAAAAAATCACCTTGAAAGTGGTTTTGGAGAAAAGCACAATCTTCCTGTTCGGCAATTGCATCCAATGTCATGTTTACAGAAAGAAATATCATGTTTTCTCAGGTTTCGGAAGCTTTCTTCCTAGAAAACTCGAATGTGTGGAGGATTTGACTCCAGATGAAACCAATTAGCGTTTGGCAGCTAAAAACAAAAACTTACATGCTAAAATGCATTCAAAACCGTAAATTCCATAGAGAAAGTCCAGAAAACACAAACACACACAGAGGCTGTAGCAAGATCTGGGATTGAGATAGCCACAACACACCAGATAGTTTTGTTTACATCCAGGAGTATCTGGACAAATTGTTGTGGATTTTGGGTGAAATTTAACAAAAATCACCTTGAAAGTGGTTTTGGAGAAAAGCATAAACCTCCTGTTCGGGAAATGCATCCAATGTCATGTTTACAGAAAGAAATATCATGTTTTCTCAGGTTTCTGAAGCTTTCTTCCTAGAAAACTCGAATGTGTGGAGGATTTGACTCCAGGTGGAACCAATTAGCGTTTGGCAGCTAAAAACAAAACCTTACATGCTAAAATGCATTCAAAACCGTAAAGTCCATAGAGAATATCCAGAAAACACAAACAAACACAGAGGCTGTAGCAAGATCTGTCATTAAGATAGCCACAGCACACCAGATAGTTTTGTTTTCATCCAGGAGTATCTGGACAAATTGTTGTAGTTTTGAAGTGAAATTTAAGCAAAAAATCACCGTGAAAGTGGTTTTGGAGAAAAGCACAATCTTCCTGTTCGGCAAATGCATCCAATCTCATGTTTACAGAAAGAAATATCATGTTTTCTCAGGTTTCTGAAGCTTTCTTCCTAGAAAACTCGAATGTGTGGAGGATTTGACTCCAGGTGGAACTAATTAGCGTTTGGCAGCTAAAAACAAAATCTTACATGCTAAAATGCATTCAAAACCGTAAAGTCCATAGAGAATGTCCAGAAAACACAAACACACACAGAGGCTGTAGCAAGATCTGGGATTGAGATAGCCACAACACACCAGTTAGTTTTGTTGTCACCCAGGAGTATCTGGACAAATTGTTGTGGATTTTGGGTGAAATTTAACCAAAAATCACCGTGAAAGTGGTTTTGGAGAAAAGCACAATCTTCCTGTTCGGCAAATGCATCCAATGTCATGTTTACAGAAAGAAATATCATGTTTTCTCAGGTTTCAGAAGCTTTCTTCCTAGAAAACTCGAATGTGTGGAGGATTTGACTCCAGATGGAACCAATTAGCGTTTGGCAGCTAAAAACAAAAACTTACATGCTAAAATGCATTCAAAACCGTAAATTCCATAGAGAGTGTCCAGAAAACACAAACACACACAGAGGCTGTAGCAAGATCTGGGATTGAGATAGCCACAACACACCAGATAGTTTTGTTTACATCCAGGAGTATCTGGACAAATTGTTGTGGATTTTGGGTGAAATTTAACAAAAATCACCGTGAAAGTGGTTTTGGAGAAAAGCACAATCTTCCTGTTCGGGAAATGCATCCAATGTCATGTTTACAGAAAGAAATATCATGTTTTCTCAGGTTTCTGAAGCTTTCTTCCTAGAAAACTCGAATGTGTGGAGGATTTGACTCCAGGTGGAACCAATTAGCGTTTGGCAGCTAAAAACAAAAACTTACATGCTAAAATGCATTCAAAACCGTAAAGTCCATAGAGAATGTCCAGAAAACACAAACACACGCAGAGGCTGTAGCAAGATCTGGGATTGAGATAGCCACAACACACCAGATCGTTTTGTTGTCACCCTGGAGTATCTGGACAAATTGTTGTAGTTTTGAAGTGAAATTTAACCAAAAATCAACGTGAAAGTGGTTTTGGAGAAAAGCACAATCTTCCTGTTCGGCAATTGCATCCAATGTCATGTTTACAGAAAGAAATATCATGTTTTCTCAGGTTTCGGAAGCTTTCTTCCTAGAAAACTCGAATGTGTGGAGGATTTGACTCCAGATGGAACCAATTAGCGTTTGGCAGCTAAAAACAAAAACTTACATGCTAAAATGCATTCAAAACCGTAAATTCCATAGAGAATATCCAGAAAACACAAACAAACACAGAGGCTGTAGCAAGATCTGTCATTAAGATAGCCACAGCACACCAGATAGTTTTGTTTTCATCCAGGAGTATCTGGACAAATTGTTGTAGTTTTGAAGTGAAATTTAAGCAAAAAATCACCGTGAAAGTGGTTTTGGAGAAAAGCACAATCTTCCTGTTCGGCAAATGCATCCAATCTCATGTTTACAGAAAGAAATATCATGTTTTCTCAGGTTTCTGAAGCTTTCTTCCTAGAAAACTCGAATGTGTGGAGGATTTGACTCCAGGTGGAACTAATTAGCGTTTGGCAGCTAAAAACAAAATCTTACATGCTAAAATGCATTCAAAACCGTAAAGTCCATAGAGAATATCCAGAAAACACAAACAAACACAGAGGCTGTAGCAAGATCTGGGATTCAGATAGCCACAACACACCAGATAGTTTTTTTACATCCAGGAGTATCTGGACAAATTGTTGTGGATTTTGGGTGAAATTTAACCAAAAATCACGGTGAAAGTGGTTTTGGAGAAATGCACAATCTTCCTGTTCGGCAAATGCATCCAATGTCATGTTTACAGAAAGAAATATCATGTTTTCTCAGGTTTCTGGAGCTTTCTTCCTAGAAAACTCGAATGTGTGGAGGATTTGACTCCAGGTGGAACCAATTAGCGTTTGGCAGCTAAAAACAAAACCTTACATGCTAAAATGCATTCAAAACCGTAAAGTCCATAGAGAATGTCCAGAAAACACACACGCACACGAGTCTGTAGAAAGATCTGGGATTGAGATATCCACAACACACCAGATAGTTTTGTTTTCATCGAGGACTATCTGGACAAATTGTTGTGGATTTTGGGTGAAATTTAACAAAAATCACGGTGAAAGTGGTTTTGGAGAAAAGCACAATCTTCCTGTTCGTCAAATGCATCCAATCTCATGTTTACAGAAAGAAATATCATGTTTTCTCAGGTTTCTGATGCTTTCTTCCTAGAAAACTCGAATGTGTGGAGGATTTGACTCCAGGTGGAACCAATAAGCGTTTGCCAGCTAAAAACAAAAACTTACATGCTAAAATGCATTCAAAACCGTAAAGTCCATATAGAATATCCAGAAAACACAAACAAACACAGAGGCTGTAGCAAGATCTGTCATTAAGATAGCCACAGCACACCAGATAGTTTTGTTTTCATCCAGGAGTATCTGGACAAATTGTTGTAGTTTTGAAGTGAAATTTAAGCAAAAAATCACCGTGAAAGTGGTTTTGGAGAAAAGCACAATCTTCCTGTTCGGCAAATGCATCCAATCTCATGTTTACAGAAAGAAATATCATGTTTTCTCAGGTTTCTGAAGCTTTCTTCCTAGAAAACTCGAATGTGTGGAGGATTTGACTCCAGGTGGAGCTAATTAGCGTTTGGCAGCTAAAAACAAAATCTTACATGCAAAAATGCATTCAAAACCGTAAAGTCCATAGAGAATGTCCAGAAAACACAAACACACACAGAGGCTGTAGCAAGATCTGGGATTGAGATAGCCACAACACACCAGTTAGTTTTGTTGTCACCCAGGAGTATCTGGACAAATTGTTGTGGATTTTGGGTGAAATTTAACCAAAAATCACCGTGAAAGTGGTTTTGGAGAAAAGCACAATCTTCCTGTTCGGCAAATGCATCCAATGTCATGTTTACAGAAAGAAATATCATGTTTTCTCAGGTTTCAGAAGCTTTCTTCCTAGAAAACTCGAATGTGTGGAGGATTTGACTCCAGATGGAACCAATTAGCGTTTGGCAGCTAAAAACAAAAACTTACATGCTAAAATGCATTCAAAACCGTAAATTCCATAGAGAGTGTCCAGAAAACAGAAACACACACAGAGGCTGTAGCAAGATCTGGGATTGAGATAGCCACAACACACCAGATAGTTTTGTTTACATCCAGGAGTATCTGGACAAATTGTTGTGGATTTTGGGTGAAATTTAACAAAAATCACCGTGAAAGTGGTTTTGGAGAAAAGCACAATCTTCCTGTTCGGCAAATGCATCCA
This sequence comes from Oryctolagus cuniculus, assembly GCF_964237555.1. Taxonomy (NCBI): domain Eukaryota; kingdom Metazoa; phylum Chordata; class Mammalia; order Lagomorpha; family Leporidae; genus Oryctolagus; species Oryctolagus cuniculus. The sequence continues at coordinate 1,149,565 of NC_091447.1, read as the reverse complement.
ATGTCATGTTTACAGAAAGAAATATCATGTTTTCTCAGGTTTCTGAAGCTTTCTTCCTAGAAAACTCGAATGTGTGGAGGATTTGACTCCAGGTGGAACCAATTAGCGTTTGGCAGCTAAAAACAAAAACTTACATGCTAAAATGCATTCAAAACCGTAAAGTCCATAGAGAATGTCCAGAAAACACAAACACACACAGAGGCTGTAGCAAGATCTGGGATTGAGATAGCCACAACACACCAGATCGTTTTGTTGTCACCCTGGAGTATCTGGACAAATTGTTGTAGTTTTGAAGTGAAATTTAACCAAAAATCACCGTGAAAGTGGTTTTGGAGAAAAGCACAATCTTCCTGTTCGGCAATTGCATCCAATGTCATGTTTACAGAAAGAAATATCATGTTTTCTCAGGTTTCGGAAGCTTTCTTCCTAGAAAACTCGAATGTGTGGAGGATTTGACTCCAGATGGAACCAATTAGCGTTTGGCAGCTAAAAACAAAAACTTACATGCTAAAATGCATTCAAAACCGTAAATTCCATAGAGAATGTCCAGAAAACACAAACACACACAGAGGCTGTAGCAAGATCTGGGATTGATATAGCCACAACACACCTGACAGTTTTGTTTTCATCCAGGAGTATCTGGACAAATTGTTGTGGATTTCGGGTGAAATTTAACCAAAAATCACCGTGAAAGTGGTTTTGGAGAAAAGCACAATCTTCCTGTTCGGCAAATGCATCCAATGTCATGTTTACAGAAAGAAATATCATGTTTTCTCAGGTTTCTGAAGCTTTCTTCCTAGAAAACTCGAATGTGTGGAGGATTTGACTCCAGGTGGAACCAATTAGTGTTTGCCAGCTGAAAACAAAAAACTTACACGCTAAAATGCATTCAAAATCGTAGAGTCCATAGTTTATGTCCAGAAAACACAAACAGACACAGAGGCTGTAGCAAGATCTGGGATTCAGATAGCCACAACACACCAGATAGTTTTTTTACATCCAGGAGTATCTGGACAAATTGTTGTGGATTTTGGGTGAAATTTAACCAAAAATCACGGTGAAAGTGGTTTTGGAGAAAAGCACAATCTTCCTGTTCGGGAAATGCATCCAATGTCATGTTTACAGAAAGAAATATCATGTTTTCTCAGGTTTCGGAAGCTTTCTTCCTAGAAAACTCGAATGTGTGGAGGATTTGACTCCAGATGGAACCATTTAGCGTTTGGCAGCTAAAAACAAAAACTTACATGCTAAAATGCATTCAAAACCGTAAATTCCATAGAGAATGTCCAGAAAACACAAACACACACAGAGGCTGTAGCAAGATCTGGGATTGAGATAGCCACAACACAACAGATAGTTTTGTTTACATCCAGGAGTATCTGGACAAATTGTTGTGGATTTTCGGTGAAATTTAACAAAAAATCACCGTGAAAGTGGTTTTGGAGAAAAGCATAAACTTCCTGTTCGGCAAATGCATCCAATGTCATGTTTACAGAAAGAACTATCATGTTTTCTCAGGTTTCTGAAGCTTTCTTCCTAGAAAACTCGAATGTGTGGAGGATTTGACTCCAGGTGAAACCAATTAGCGTTTGGCAGCTAAAAACAAAACCTTACATGCTAAAATGCATTCAAAACCGTAAATTCCATAGAGAATGTCCAGAAAACACAAACATACACAGAGGCTGTAGCAAGATCTGGGATTGAGATAGCCACAACACACCAGATAGTTTTGTTTTCATCCAGGAGTATCTGGACAAATTGTTGTAGTTTTGAAGTGAAATTTAACCAAAAAATCACCGTGAAAGTGGTTTTGGAGAAAAGCACAATCTTCCTGTTCGGCAAATGCATCCAATCTCATTTTTACAGAAAGAAATATCATGTTTTCTCAGGTTTCTGAAGCTTTCTTCCTAGAAAACTCGAATGTGTGGAGGATTTGACTCCAGGTGGAACTAATTAGCGTTTGGCAGCTAAAAACAAAATCTTACATGCTAAAATGCATTCAAAACTGTAAAGTCCATAGAGAATGTCCAGAAAACACAAACACACACGAGGCTGTAGCAAGATCTGGGATTGAGATAGCCAATACACATCAGATAGTTTTGTTTTCATCCAGGAGTATCTAGACAAATTGTTGTAGTTTTGAAGTAAAATTTCAGCAAAAAACACCATGAAAGTGGTTTTGGAGAAAGCACAATCTTCCTGTTCAGCAAATGCATCCAACGTCATGTTTACAGAAAGAAATATCATGTTTTCTCAGGTTTCTGAAGCTTTCTTCCTAGAAAACTCGAATGTGTGGAGGATTTGACTCCAGGTGGAACCAATTAGCGTTTGGCAGCTAAAAACAAAACCTTACATGCTAAAATGCATTCAAAACCGTAAAGTCCATAGAGAATGTCCAGAAAACACAAACACACACAGAGGCTGTAGCAAGATCTGGGATTGACATAGCCACAACACACCAGATAGTTTTGTTTTCATCCAGGAGTATCTGGACAAATTGTTGTAAATTTGAAGTAAAATTTAACCAAAAAATCACCTTGAAAGTGGTTTTGGAGAAAAGCTCAATCTTCCTGTTCGGCAATTGCATCCAATGTCATGTTTACAGAAAGAAATATCATGTTTTCTCAGGTTTCTGAAGCTTTCTTCCTAGAAAACTCGAATGTGTGGAGGATTTGACTCCAGGTGGAACCAATTAGCGTTTGCCAGCTGAAAACAAAAAACTTACACGCTAAAATGCATTCAAAACCGTAGAGTCCAGAGTTAATGTCCAGAAAACACAAACACACACAGAGGCTGTAGCAAGATCTGGGATTCAGATAGCCACAACACACCAGATAGTTTTTTTACATCCAGGAGTATCTGGACAAATTGTTGTGGATTTTGGGTGAAATTTAACCAAAAATCACGGTGAAAGTGGTTTTGGAGAAAAGCACAATCTTCCTGTTCGGCAAATGCATCCAATCTCATGTTTACAGAAAGAAATATCATGTTTTCTCAGGTTTCTGATGCTTTCTTCCTAGAAAACTCGAATGTGTGGAGGATTTGACTCCAGGTGGAACCAATTAGCGTTTGGCAGCTAAAAACAAAATCTTACATGCTAAAATGCATTCAAAACCGTAAAGTCCATAGAGAATGTCCAGAAAACACAAACAAACACAGAGGCTGTAGCAAGATCTGTCATTGAGATAGCCACAGCACACCAGATAGTTTTGTTTTCATCCAGGAGTATCTGGACAAATTGTTGTAGTTTTGAAGTGAAATTTAAACAAAAAATCACCGTGAAAGTGGTTTTGGAGAAAAGCACAATCTTCCTGTTCGGCAAATGCATCCAATCTCATTTTTACAGAAAGAAATATCATGTTTTCTCAGGTTTCTGAAGCTTTCTTCCTAGAAAACTCGAATGTGTGGAGGATTTGACTCCAGGTGGAACCAATTAGCGTTTGGCAGCTAAAAACAAAATCTTACATGCTAAAATGCATTCAAAACCGTAAAGTCCATAGAGAATGTCCAGAAAACACAAACACACACAGAGGCTGTAGCAAGATCTGGGATTGAGATAGCCACAACACAACAGATAGTTTTGTTTTCATCCAGGGTTATCTGGACAAATTGTTTTAGTTTTGAAGTAAAATTTCAGCAAAAATCACCATGAAAGTGGTTTTGGAGAAAAGCACAATCTTCCAGTTCGGCAAATGCATCCAAAGTCATGTTTACAGAAAGAAATATCATGTTTTCTCAGGTTTCTGAAGCTTTCTTCCTAGAAAACTCGAATGTGTGGAGGATTTGACTCCAGGTGGAACCGATTAGCGTTTGGCAGCTAAAAACAAAAACTTACATGCTAAAATGCATTCAAAACCGTAGAGTCCATAGAGAATGTCTAGAAAACACAAACACACACAGAGGCTGTAGCAAGATCTGGGATTGAGATAGCCACAACCCACCAGATAGTTTTGTTTACATCCAGGAGTATCTGGACAAATTGTTGTGGATTTTGGGTGAAATTTAACAAAAATCACCTTGAAAGTGGTTTTGGAGAAAAGCATAAACCTCCTGTTCGGGAAATGCATCCAATGTCATGTTTACAGAAAGAAATATCATGTTTTCTCAGGTTTCTGAAGCTTTCTTCCTAGAAAACTCGAATGTGTGGAGGATTTGACTCCAGGTGGAACCAATTAGCGTTTGGCAGCTAAAAACAAAACCTTACATGCTAAAATGCATTCAAAACCGTAAAGTCCATACAGAATATCCAGAAAACACAAACACAGAGGCTGTAGCAAGATCTGGGATTGAGATAGCCACAACACACCAGATAGTTTTGTTTTCATCCAGGAGTATCTGGACAAATTGTTGTGGATTTTGGGTGAAATTTAACAAAAATCACGGTGAAAGTGGTTTTGGAGAAAAGCACAATCTTCCTGTTCGTCAAATGCATCCAATCTCATGTTTACAGAAAGAAATATCATGTTTTCTCAGGTTTCTGATGCTTTCTTCCTAGAAAACTCGAATGTGTGGAGGATTTGACTCCAGGTGGAACCAATAAGCGTTTGCCAGCTAAAAACAAAAACTTACATGCTAAAATGCATTCAAAACCGTAAAGTCCATAGAGAATATCCAGAAAACACAAACAAACACAGAGGCTGTAGCAAGATCTGTCATTAAGATAGCCACAGCACACCAGATAGTTTTGTTGTCATCCAGGAGTATCTGGACAAATTGTTGTAGTTTTGAAGTGAAATTTAAGCAAAAAATCACCGTGAAAGTGGTTTTGGAGAAAAGCACAATCTTCCTGTTCGGCAAATGCATCCAATCTCATGTTTACAGAAAGAAATATCATGTTTTCTCAGGTTTCTGAAGCTTTCTTCCTAGAAAACTCGAATGTGTGGAGGATTTGACTCCAGGTGGAACTAATTAGCGTTTGGCAGCTAAAAACAAAATCTTACATGCTAAAATGCATTCAAAACCGTAAAGTCCATAGAGAATGTCCAGAAAACACAAACACACACAGAGGCTGTAGCAAGATCTGGGATTGAGATAGCCACAACACACCAGTTAGTTTTGTTGTCACCCAGGAGTATCTGGACAAATTGTTGTGGATTTTGGGTGAAATTTAACCAAAAATCACCGTGAAAGTGGTTTTGGAGAAAAGCACAATCTTCCTGTTCGGCAAATGCATCCAATGTCATGTTTACAGAAAGAAATATCATGTTTTCTCAGGTTTCAGAAGCTTTCTTCCCAGAAAACTCGAATGTGTGGAGGATTTGACTCCAGATGGAACCAATTAGCGTTTGGCAGCTAAAAACAAAAACTTACATGCTAAAATGCATTCAAAACCGTAAATTCCATAGAGAGTGTCCAGAAAACACAAACACACACAGAGGCTGTAGCAAGATCTGGGATTGAGATAGCCACAACACACCAGATAGTTTTGTTTACATCCAGGAGTATCTGGACAAATTGTTGTGGATTTTGGGTGAAATTTAACAAAAATCACCGTGAAAGTGGTTTTGGAGAAAAGCACAATCTTCCTGTTCGGGAAATGCATCCAATGTCATGTTTACAGAAAGAAATATCATGTTTTCTCAGGTTTCTGAAGCTTTCTTCCTAGAAAACTCGAATGTGTGGAGGATTTGACTCCAGGTGGAACCAATTAGCGTTTGGCAGCTAAAAACAAAAACTTACATGCTAAAATGCATTCAAAACCGTAAAGTCCATAGAGAATGTCCAGAAAACACAAACACACGCAGAGGCTGTAGCAAGATCTGGGATTGAGATAGCCACAACACACCAGATCGTTTTGTTGTCACCCTGGAGTATCTGGACAAATTGTTGTAGTTTTGAAGTGAAATTTAACCAAAAATCAACGTGAAAGTGGTTTTGGAGAAAAGCACAATCTTCCTGTTCGGCAATTGCATCCAATGTCATGTTTACAGAAAGAAATATCATGTTTTCTCAGGTTTCGGAAGCTTTCTTCCTAGAAAACTCGAATGTGTGGAGGATTTGACTCCAGATGGAACCAATTAGCGTTTGGCAGCTAAAAACAAAAACTTACATGCTAAAATGCATTCAAAACCGTAAATTCCATAGAGAATATCCAGAAAACACAAACAAACACAGAGGCTGTAGCAAGATCTGTCATTAAGATAGCCACAGCACACCAGATAGTTTTGTTTTCATCCAGGAGTATCTGGACAAATTGTTGTAGTTTTGAAGTGAAATTTAAGCAAAAAATCACCGTGAAAGTGGTTTTGGAGAAAAGCACAATCTTCCTGTTCGGCAAATGCATCCAATCTCATGTTTACAGAAAGAAATATCATGTTTTCTCAGGTTTCTGAAGCTTTCTTCCTAGAAAACTCGAATGTGTGGAGGATTTGACTCCAGGTGGAACTAATTAGCGTTTGGCAGCTAAAAACAAAATCTTACATGCTAAAATGCATTCAAAACCGTAAAGTCCATAGAGAATATCCAGAAAACACAAACAAACACAGAGGCTGTAGCAAGATCTGGGATTCAGATAGCCACAACACACCAGATAGTTTTTTTACATCCAGGAGTATCTGGACAAATTGTTGTGGATTTTGGGTGAAATTTAACCAAAAATCACGGTGAAAGTGGTTTTGGAGAAATGCACAATCTTCCTGTTCGGCAAATGCATCCAATGTCATGTTTACAGAAAGAAATATCATGTTTTCTCAGGTTTCTGGAGCTTTCTTCCTAGAAAACTCGAATGTGTGGAGGATTTGACTCCAGGTGGAACCAATTAGCGTTTGGCAGCTAAAAACAAAACCTTACATGCTAAAATGCATTCAAAACCGTAAAGTCCATAGAGAATGTCCAGAAAACACACACGCACACGAGTCTGTAGAAAGATCTGGGATTGAGATATCCACAACACACCAGATAGTTTTGTTTTCATCGAGGACTATCTGGACAAATTGTTGTGGATTTTGGGTGAAATTTAACAAAAATCACGGTGAAAGTGGTTTTGGAGAAAAGCACAATCTTCCTGTTCGTCAAATGCATCCAATCTCATGTTTACAGAAAGAAATATCATGTTTTCTCAGGTTTCTGATGCTTTCTTCCTAGAAAACTCGAATGTGTGGAGGATTTGACTCCAGGTGGAACCAATAAGCGTTTGCCAGCTAAAAACAAAAACTTACATGCTAAAATGCATTCAAAACCGTAAAGTCCATATAGAATATCCAGAAAACACAAACAAACACAGAGGCTGTAGCAAGATCTGTCATTAAGATAGCCACAGCACACCAGATAGTTTTGTTTTCATCCAGGAGTATCTGGACAAATTGTTGTAGTTTTGAAGTGAAATTTAAGCAAAAAATCACCGTGAAAGTGGTTTTGGAGAAAAGCACAATCTTCCTGTTCGGCAAATGCATCCAATCTCATGTTTACAGAAAGAAATATCATGTTTTCTCAGGTTTCTGAAGCTTTCTTCCTAGAAAACTCGAATGTGTGGAGGATTTGACTCCAGGTGGAGCTAATTAGCGTTTGGCAGCTAAAAACAAAATCTTACATGCAAAAATGCATTCAAAACCGTAAAGTCCATAGAGAATGTCCAGAAAACACAAACACACACAGAGGCTGTAGCAAGATCTGGGATTGAGATAGCCACAACACACCAGTTAGTTTTGTTGTCACCCAGGAGTATCTGGACAAATTGTTGTGGATTTTGGGTGAAATTTAACCAAAAATCACCGTGAAAGTGGTTTTGGAGAAAAGCACAATCTTCCTGTTCGGCAAATGCATCCAATGTCATGTTTACAGAAAGAAATATCATGTTTTCTCAGGTTTCAGAAGCTTTCTTCCTAGAAAACTCGAATGTGTGGAGGATTTGACTCCAGATGGAACCAATTAGCGTTTGGCAGCTAAAAACAAAAACTTACATGCTAAAATGCATTCAAAACCGTAAATTCCATAGAGAGTGTCCAGAAAACAGAAACACACACAGAGGCTGTAGCAAGATCTGGGATTGAGATAGCCACAACACACCAGATAGTTTTGTTTACATCCAGGAGTATCTGGACAAATTGTTGTGGATTTTGGGTGAAATTTAACAAAAATCACCGTGAAAGTGGTTTTGGAGAAAAGCACAATCTTCCTGTTCGGCAAATGCATCCAATGTCATGTTTACAGAAAGAAATATCATGTTTTCTCAGGTTTCTGAAGCTTTCTTCCTAGAAAACTCGAATGTGTGGAGGATTTGACTCCAGGTGGAACCAATTAGCGTTTGGCAGCTAAAAACAAAAACTTACATGCTAAAATGCATTCAAAACCGTAAAGTCCATAGAGAATGTCCAGAAAACACAAACACACACAGAGGCTGTAGCAAGATCTGGGATTGAGATAGCCACAACACACCAGATCGTTTTGTTGTCACCCTGGAGTATCTGGACAAATTGTTGTAGTTTTGAAGTGAAATTTAACCAAAAATCACCGTGAAAGTGGTTTTGGAGAAAAGCACAATCTTCCTGTTCGGCAATTGCATCCAATGTCATGTTTACAGAAAGAAATATCATGTTTTCTCAGGTTTCGGAAGCTTTCTTCCTAGAAAACTCGAATGTGTGGAGGATTTGACTCCAGATGGAACCAATTAGCGTTTGGCAGCTAAAAACAAAAACTTACATGCTAAAATGCATTCAAAACCGTAAATTCCATAGAGAATGTCCAGAAAACACAAACACACACAGAGGCTGTAGCAAGATCTGGGATTGATATAGCCACAACACACCTGACAGTTTTGTTTTCATCCAGGAGTATCTGGACAAATTGTTGTGGATTTCGGGTGAAATTTAACCAAAAATCACCGTGAAAGTGGTTTTGGAGAAAAGCACAATCTTCCTGTTCGGCAAATGCATCCAATGTCATGTTTACAGAAAGAAATATCATGTTTTCTCAGGTTTCTGAAGCTTTCTTCCTAGAAAACTCGAATGTGTGGAGGATTTGACTCCAGGTGGAACCAATTAGTGTTTGCCAGCTGAAAACAAAAAACTTACACGCTAAAATGCATTCAAAACCGTAGAGTCCATAGTTTATGTCCAGAAAACACAAACAGACACAGAGGCTGTAGCAAGATCTGGGATTCAGATAGCCACAACACACCAGATAGTTTTTTTACATCCAGGAGTATCTGGACAAATTGTTGTGGATTTTGGGTGAAATTTAACCAAAAATCACGGTGAAAGTGGTTTTGGAGAAAAGCACAATCTTCCTGTTCGGGAAATGCATCCAATGTCATGTTTACAGAAAGAAATATCATGTTTTCTCAGGTTTCGGAAGCTTTCTTCCTAGAAAACTCGAATGTGTGGAGGATTTGACTCCAGATGGAACCATTTAGCGTTTGGCAGCTAAAAACAAAAACTTACATGCTAAAATGCATTCAAAACCGTAAATTCCATAGAGAATGTCCAGAAAACACAAACACACACAGAGGCTGTAGCAAGATCTGGGATTGAGATAGCCACAACACAACAGATAGTTTTGTTTACATCCAGGAGTATCTGGACAAATTGTTGTGGATTTTCGGTGAAATTTAACAAAAAATCACCGTGAAAGTGGTTTTGGAGAAAAGCATAAACTTCCTGTTCGGCAAATGCATCCAATGTCATGTTTACAGAAAGAACTATCATGTTTTCTCAGGTTTCTGAAGCTTTCTTCCTAGAAAACTCGAATGTGTGGAGGATTTGACTCCAGGTGAAACCAATTAGCGTTTGGCAGCTAAAAACAAAACCTTACATGCTAAAATGCATTCAAAACCGTAAATTCCATAGAGAATGTCCAGAAAACACAAACATACACAGAGGCTGTAGCAAGATCTGGGATTGAGATAGCCACAACACACCAGATAGTTTTGTTTTCATCCAGGAGTATCTGGACAAATTGTTGTAGTTTTGAAGTGAAATTTAACCAAAAAATCACCGTGAAAGTGGTTTTGGAGAAAAGCACAATCTTCCTGTTCGGCAAATGCATCCAATCTCATTTTTACAGAAAGAAATATCATGTTTTCTCAGGTTTCTGAAGCTTTCTTCCTAGAAAACTCGAATGTGTGGAGGATTTGACTCCAGGTGGAACTAATTAGCGTTTGGCAGCTAAAAACAAAATCTTACATGCTAAAATGCATTCAAAACTGTAAAGTCCATAGAGAATGTCCAGAAAACACAAACACACACGAGGCTGTAGCAAGATCTGGGATTGAGATAGCCAATACACATCAGATAGTTTTGTTTTCATCCAGGAGTATCTAGACAAATTGTTGTAGTTTTGAAGTAAAATTTCAGCAAAAAACACCATGAAAGTGGTTTTGGAGAAAGCACAATCTTCCTGTTCAGCAAATGCATCCAACGTCATGTTTACAGAAAGAAATATCATGTTTTCTCAGGTTTCTGAAGCTTTCTTCCTAGAAAACTCGAATGTGTGGAGGATTTGACTCCAGGTGGAACCAATTAGCGTTTGGCAGCTAAAAACAAAACCTTACATGCTAAAATGCATTCAAAACCGTAAAGTCCATAGAGAATGTCCAGAAAACACAAACACACACAGAGGCTGTAGCAAGATCTGGGATTGACATAGCCACAACACACCAGATAGTTTTGTTTTCATCCAGGAGTATCTGGACAAATTGTTGTAAATTTGAAGTAAAATTTAACCAAAAAATCACCTTGAAAGTGGTTTTGGAGAAAAGCTCAATCTTCCTGTTCGGCAATTGCATCCAATGTCATGTTTACAGAAAGAAATATCATGTTTTCTCAGGTTTCTGAAGCTTTCTTCCTAGAAAACTCGAATGTGTGGAGGATTTGACTCCAGGTGGAACCAATTAGCGTTTGCCAGCTGAAAACAAAAAACTTACACGCTAAAATGCATTCAAAACCGTAGAGTCCAGAGTTAATGTCCAGAAAACACAAACACACACAGAGGCTGTAGCAAGATCTGGGATTCAGATAGCCACAACACACCAGATAGTTTTTTTACATCCAGGAGTATCTGGACAAATTGTTGTGGATTTTGGGTGAAATTTAACCAAAAATCACGGTGAAAGTGGTTTTGGAGAAAAGCACAATCTTCCTGTTCGGCAAATGCATCCAATCTCATGTTTACAGAAAGAAATATCATGTTTTCTCAGGTTTCTGATGCTTTCTTCCTAGAAAACTCGAATGTGTGGAGGATTTGACTCCAGGTGGAACCAATTAGCGTTTGGCAGCTAAAAACAAAATCTTACATGCTAAAATGCATTCAAAACCGTAAAGTCCATAGAGAATGTCCAGAAAACACAAACAAACACAGAGGCTGTAGCAAGATCTGTCATTGAGATAGCCACAGCACACCAGATAGTTTTGTTTTCATCCAGGAGTATCTGGACAAATTGTTGTAGTTTTGAAGTGAAATTTAAACAAAAAATCACCGTGAAAGTGGTTTTGGAGAAAAGCACAATCTTCCTGTTCGGCAAATGCATCCAATCTCATTTTTACAGAAAGAAATATCATGTTTTCTCAGGTTTCTGAAGCTTTCTTCCTAGAAAACTCGAATGTGTGGAGGATTTGACTCCAGGTGGAACCAATTAGCGTTTGGCAGCTAAAAACAAAATCTTACATGCTAAAATGCATTCAAAACCGTAAAGTCCATAGAGAATGTCCAGAAAACACAAACACACACAGAGGCTGTAGCAAGATCTGGGATTGAGATAGCCACAACACAACAGATAGTTTTGTTTTCATCCAGGGTTATCTGGACAAATTGTTTTAGTTTTGAAGTAAAATTTCAGCAAAAATCACCATGAAAGTGGTTTTGGAGAAAAGCACAATCTTCCAGTTCGGCAAATGCATCCAAAGTCATGTTTACAGAAAGAAATATCATGTTTTCTCAGGTTTCTGAAGCTTTCTTCCTAGAAAACTCGAATGTGTGGAGGATTTGACTCCAGGTGGAACCGATTAGCGTTTGGCAGCTAAAAACAAAAACTTACATGCTAAAATGCATTCAAAACCGTAGAGTCCATAGAGAATGTCTAGAAAACACAAACACACACAGAGGCTGTAGCAAGATCTGGGATTGAGATAGCCACAACACACCAGATAGTTTTGTTTACATCCAGGAGTATCTGGACTAATTGTTGTGGATTTTGGGTGAAATTTAACCAAAAATCACCGTGAAAGTGGTTTTGGAGAAAAGCAAAATCTTCCTGTTCGGCAAATGCATCCAATCTCATGTTTACAGAAAGAAATATCATGTTTTCTCAGGTTTCTGAAGCTTTCTTCCTAGAAAACTCGAATGTGTGGAGGATTTGACTCCAGGTGGAACCAATTAGCGTTTGGCAGCTAAAAACAAAAACTTCCATGCTAAAATGCATTCAAAACCGTAAAGTCCATAGAGAATGTCCAGAAAACACAAACACACACGAGGCTGTAGCAAGATCTGTCATTGAGATAGCCACAACACACCTGATAGTTTTGTTTTCATCCAGGAGTATCTGGACAATTTGTTGTAGATTTGAAGTGAAATTTAACCAAAAAATCACCGTGAAAGTGGTTTTGGAGAAAAGCACAATCTTCCTGTTCGGGAAATGCATCCAATGTCATGTTTACAGAAAGAAATATCATGTTTTCTGAGGTTTCTGAGGCTTTCTTCCTAGAAAACTCGAATGTGTGGAGGATTTGACTCCAGGTGGAACCAATTAGCGTTTGGCAGCTAAAAACAAAATCTTACATGCTAAAATGCATTCACAACCGTAAAGTCCATAGAGAATGTCCAGAAAACACAAACACACACAGAGGCTGTAGGAAGATCTGGGATTCAGATAGCCACAGCACACCAGATAGTTTTGTTTTCATCCAGGAGTATCTGGACAAATTGTTGTGGATTTTGGGTGAAATTTAACCAAAAATCACCGTGAAAGTGGTTTTGGAGAAAAGCACAATCTTCCTGTTCGGCAAATGCATCCAATGTCATGTTTACAGAAAGAAATATCATGTTTTCTCAGGTTTCTGAAGCTTTCTTCCTAGAAAACTCGAATGTGTGGAGGATTTGACTCCAGGTGGAACCAATTAGCGTTTGGCAGCTAAAAACAAAACCTTACATGCTAAAATGCATTCAAAACCGTAAAGTCCATAGAGAATGTCCAGAAAACACACACGCACACGAGTCTGTAGAAAGATCTGGGATTGAGATATCCACAACACACCAGATAGTTTTGTTTTCATCGAGGACTATCTGGACAAATTGTTGTGGATTTTGGGTGAAATTTAACAAAAATCACGGTGAAAGTGGTTTTGGAGAAAAGCACAATCTTCCTGTTCGTCAAATGCATCCAATCTCATGTTTACAGAAAGAAATATCATGTTTTCTCAGGTTTCTGATGCTTTCTTCCTAGAAAACTCGAATGTATGGAGGATTTGACTCCAGGTGGAACCAATAAGCGTTTGCCAGCTAAAAACAAAAACTTACATGCTAAAATGCATTCAAAACCGTAAAGTCCATATAGAATATCCAGAAAACACAAACAAACACAGAGGCTGTAGCAAGATCTGTCATTAAGATAGCCACAGCACACCAGATAGTTTTGTTTTCATCCAGGAGTATCTGGACAAATTGTTGTAGTTTTGAAGTGAAATTTAAGCAAAAAATCACCGTGAAAGTGGTTTTGGAGAAAAGCACAATCTTCCTGTTCGGCAAATGCATCCAATCTCATGTTTACAGAAAGAAATATCATGTTTTCTCAGGTTTCTGAAGCTTTCTTCCTAGAAAACTCGAATGTGTGGAGGATTTGACTCCAGGTGGAGCTAATTAGCGTTTGGCAGCTAAAAACAAAATCTTACATGCAAAAATGCATTCAAAACCGTAAAGTCCATAGAGAATGTCCAGAAAACACAAACACACACAGAGGCTGTAGCAAGATCTGGGATTGAGATAGCCACAACACACCAGTTAGTTTTGTTGTCACCCAGGAGTATCTGGACAAATTGTTGTGGATTTTGGGTGAAATTTAACCAAAAATCACCGTGAAAGTGGTTTTGGAGAAAAGCACAATCTTCCTGTTCGGCAAATGCATCCAATGTCATGTTTACAGAAAGAAATATCATGTTTTCTCAGGTTTCAGAAGCTTTCTTCCTAGAAAACTCGAATGTGTGGAGGATTTGACTCCAGATGGAACCAATTAGCGTTTGGCAGCTAAAAACAAAAACTTACATGCTAAAATGCATTCAAAACCGTAAATTCCATAGAGAGTGTCCAGAAAACAGAAACACACACAGAGGCTGTAGCAAGATCTGGGATTGAGATAGCCACAACACACCAGATAGTTTTGTTTACATCCAGGAGTATCTGGACAAATTGTTGTGGATTTTGGGTGAAATTTAACAAAAATCACCGTGAAAGTGGTTTTGGAGAAAAGCACAATCTTCCTGTTCGGCAAATGCATCCAATGTCATGTTTACAGAAAGAAATATCATGTTTTCTCAGGTTTCTGAAGCTTTCTTCCTAGAAAACTCGAATGTGTGGAGGATTTGACTCCAGGTGGAACCAATTAGCGTTTGGCAGCTAAAAACAAAAACTTACATGCTAAAATGCATTCAAAACCGTAAAGTCCATAGAGAATGTCCAGAAAACACAAACACACACAGAGGCTGTAGCAAGATCTGGGATTGAGATAGCCACAACACACCAGATCGTTTTGTTGTCACCCTGGAGTATCTGGACAAATTGTTGTAGTTTTGAAGTGAAATTTAACCAAAAATCACCGTGAAAGTGGTTTTGGAGAAAAGCACAATCTTCCTGTTCGGCAATTGCATCCAATGTCATGTTTACAGAAAGAAATATCATGTTTTCTCAGGTTTCGGAAGCTTTCTTCCTAGAAAACTCGAATGTGTGGAGGATTTGACTCCAGATGGAACCAATTAGCGTTTGGCAGCTAAAAACAAAAACTTACATGCTAAAATGCATTCAAAACCGTAAATTCCATAGAGAATGTCCAGAAAACACAAACACACACAGAGGCTGTAGCAAGATCTGGGATTGATATAGCCACAACACACCTGACAGTTTTGTTTTCATCCAGGAGTATCTGGACAAATTGTTGTGGATTTCGGGTGAAATTTAACCAAAAATCACCGTGAAAGTGGTTTTGGAGAAAAGCACAATCTTCCTGTTCGGCAAATGCATCCAATGTCATGTTTACAGAAAGAAATATCATGTTTTCTCAGGTTTCTGAAGCTTTCTTCCTAGAAAACTCGAATCTGTGGAGGATTTGACTCCAGGTAGAACCAATTATCGTTTGGTAGCCTAAAACAAAACCTTACATGCTAAAATGCATTCAAAACCGTAAAGTCCATAGAGAATGTCCAGAAAACACAAACACACACAGAGGCTGTAGCAAGATCTGGGATTGAGATAGCCACAACACACCAGATAGTTTTGTTGTCATCCATGAGTATCTGGACAAATTGTTGTGTATTTTGGGTGAAATTTAACCAAAAATCACTGTGAAAGTGGTTTTGGAGAAAAGCACAATCTTCCTGTTCAGCAAATGCATCCTATGTCATGTTTACAGAAAGAAATATCATGTTTTCTCAGGTTTCTGAAACTTTGTTCCTAGAAAACTCAAATGTGTGGAGGATTTGACTCCAGGTGGAACCAATAAGCGTTTGGCAGCTAAAAACAAAACCTTACATGCTAAAATGCATTCAAAACCGTAAAGTCCATAGAGAATGTCCAGAAAACACAAACACACACAGAGGCTGTAGCAAGATCTGGGATTGAGATAGCCACAACCCACCAGATAGTTTTGTTTTCATCCAGGAGTATCTGGACAAATTGTTGTGGATTTTGGGTGAAATTTAACCAAAAATCACCGTGAAAGTGGTTTTGGAGAAAAGCACAATCTTCCTGTTCGGCAAATGCATCCAATGTCATATTTACAGAAAAAATAATATGTTTTCTCAGGTTTCTGAAGCTTTCTTCCTAGAAAACTCGAATGTGTGGAGGATTTGACTCCAGGTGGAACCAATTAGCGTTTGGCAGCTAAAAACAAAAACTTACATGCTAAAATGCATTCAAAACCGTAAAGTCCATAGAGAATGTCCAGAAAACACAAACACACACGAGGCTGTAGCAAGATCTGGGATTGAGATAGCCACAACACACCAGATAGTTTTGTTTTCATCCAGGAGTATCTGGACAAATTGTTGTAGATTTGAAGTAAAATTTAACCAAAAAATCACCTTGAAAGTGGTATTGGAGAAAAGCACAATCTTCCTGTTCGGCAATTGCATCCAATGTCATTTTTACAGAAAGAAATATCATGTTTTCTCAGGTTTCTGAAGCTTTCTTCCTAGAAAACTCGAATGTGTGGAGGATTTGACTCCAGGTGGAACCAATTAGCGTTTGGCAGCCTAAAACAAAACCTTACATGCTAAAATGCATTCAAAACTGTAAAGTCCATAGAGAATGTCCAGAAAACACAAACACACACGAGGCTGTAGCAAGATCTGGGATTGAGATAGCCACAACACACCAGATAGTTTTGTTTACATCCAGGAGTATCTGGACAAATTGTTGTGGATTTTGGGTGAAATTTAACCAAAAATCACCGTGAAAGTGGTTTTGGAGAAAAGCACAATCTTCCTGTTCGGCAAATGCATCCAATGTCATGTTTACAGAAAGAAATATCATGTTTTCTCAGGTTTCTGAAGCTTTCTTCCTAGAAAACTCGAATCTGTGGAGGATTTGACTCCAGGTAGAACCAATTATCGTTTGGTAGCCTAAAACAAAACCTTACATGCTAAAATGCATTCAAAACCGTAAAGTCCATAGAGAATGTCCAGAAAACACAAACACACACAGAGGCTGTAGCAAGATCTGGGATTGAGATAGCCACAACACACCAGATAGTTTTGTTGTCATCCATGAGTATCTGGACAAATTGTTGTGTATTTTGGGTGAAATTTAACCAAAAATCACTGTGAAAGTGGTTTTGGAGAAAAGCACAATCTTCCTGTTCAGCAAATGCATCCTATGTCATGTTTACAGAAAGAAATATCATGTTTTCTCAGGTTTCTGAAACTTTGTTCCTAGAAAACTCAAATGTGTGGAGGATTTGACTCCAGGTGGAACCAATAAGCGTTTGCCAGCTAAAAACAAAACCTTACATGCTAAAATGCATTCAAAACCGTAAAGTCCATAGAGAATGTCCAGAAAACACAAACACACACAGAGGCTGTAGCAAGATCTGGGATTGAGATAGCCACAACACACCAGATAGTTTTGTTGTCATCCATGAGTATCTGGACAAATTGTTGTGTATTTTGGGTGAAATTTAACCAAAAATCACTGTGAAAGTGGTTTTGGAGAAAAGCACAATCTTCCTGTTCAGCAAATGCATCCTATGTCATGTTTACAGAAAGAAATATCATGTTTTCTCAGGTTTCTGAAACTTTGTTCCTAGAAAACTCAAATGTGTGGAGGATTTGACTCCAGGTGGAACCAATAAGCGTTTGGCAGCTAAAAACAAAACCTT
Source organism: Oryctolagus cuniculus (assembly GCF_964237555.1). Classification (NCBI taxonomy): domain Eukaryota; kingdom Metazoa; phylum Chordata; class Mammalia; order Lagomorpha; family Leporidae; genus Oryctolagus; species Oryctolagus cuniculus. The sequence goes on along the minus strand of NC_091447.1, from coordinate 1,132,053 downwards.
ACATGCTAAAATGCATTCAAAACCGTAAAGTCCATAGAGAATGTCCAGAAAACACAAACACACACAGAGGCTGTAGCAAGATCTGGGATTGAGATAGCCACAACCCACCAGATAGTTTTGTTTTCATCCAGGAGTATCTGGACAAATTGTTGTGGATTTTGGGTGAAATTTAACCAAAAATCACCGTGAAAGTGGTTTTGGAGAAAAGCACAATCTTCCTGTTCGGCAAATGCATCCAATGTCATATTTACAGAAAAAATAATATGTTTTCTCAGGTTTCTGAAGCTTTCTTCCTAGAAAACTCGAATGTGTGGAGGATTTGACTCCAGGTGGAACCAATTAGCGTTTGGCAGCTAAAAACAAAAACTTACATGCTAAAATGCATTCAAAACCGTAAAGTCCATAGAGAATGTCCAGAAAACACAAACACACACGAGGCTGTAGCAAGATCTGGGATTGAGATAGCCACAACACACCAGATAGTTTTGTTTTCATCCAGGAGTATCTGGACAAATTGTTGTAGATTTGAAGTAAAATTTAACCAAAAAATCACCTTGAAAGTGGTATTGGAGAAAAGCACAATCTTCCTGTTCGGCAATTGCATCCAATGTCATGTTTACAGAAAGAAATATCATGTTTTCTCAGGTTTCTGAAGCTTTCTTCCTAGAAAACTCGAATGTGTGGAGGATTTGACTCCAGGTGGAACCAATTAGCGTTTGGCAGCCTAAAACAAAACCTTACATGCTAAAATGCATTCAAAACTGTAAAGTCCATAGAGAATGTCCAGAAAACACAAACACACACGAGGCTGTAGCAAGATCTGGGATTGAGATAGCCACAACACACCAGATAGTTTTGTTTACATCCAGGAGTATCTGGACAAATTGTTGTGGATTTTGGGTGAAATTTAACCAAAAATCACCGTGAAAGTGGTTTTGGAGAAAAGCACAATCTTCCTGTTCGGCAAATGCATCCAATGTCATGTTTACAGAAAGAAATATCATGTTTTCTCAGGTTTCTGAAGCTTTCTTCCTAGAAAACTCGAATCTGTGGAGGATTTGACTCCAGGTAGAACCAATTATCGTTTGGTAGCCTAAAACAAAACCTTACATGCTAAAATGCATTCAAAACCGTAAAGTCCATAGAGAATGTCCAGAAAACACAAACACACACAGAGGCTGTAGCAAGATCTGGGATTGAGATAGCCACAACACACCAGATAGTTTTGTTGTCATCCATGAGTATCTGGACAAATTGTTGTGTATTTTGGGTGAAATTTAACCAAAAATCACTGTGAAAGTGGTTTTGGAGAAAAGCACAATCTTCCTGTTCAGCAAATGCATCCTATGTCATGTTTACAGAAAGAAATATCATGTTTTCTCAGGTTTCTGAAACTTTGTTCCTAGAAAACTCAAATGTGTGGAGGATTTGACTCCAGGTGGAACCAATAAGCGTTTGCCAGCTAAAAACAAAACCTTACATGCTAAAATGCATTCAAAACCGTAAAGTCCATAGAGAATGTCCAGAAAACACAAACAAACACAGAGGCTGTACAAAGATCTGGGATTGAGATAGCCACAACACACCAGATAGTTTTGTTTACATCCAGGAGTATCTGGACAAATTGTTGTGGATTTTGGGTGAAATTTATCCAAAAATCACCGTGAAAGTGGTTTTGGAGAAAAGCACAATCTTCCTGTTCGGCAAATGCATCCAATGTCATGTTTATAGAAACAAATATCATGTTTTCTCAGGTTTCTGTAGCTTTCTTCCTAGAAAACTCGAATGTGTGGAGGATTTGACTCCAGGTGGAACCAATTAGCGTTTGGCAGCTAAAAACAAAAGCTTACATGCTAAAATGCATTCAAATCCGTAAAGTCCATAGAGAATGTCCAGAAAACACAAACACACACAGAGGCTGTAGCAAGATCTGGGATTGAGATAGCCACAACCCACCAGATAGTTTTGTTTTCATCCAGGAGTATCTGGACAAATTGTTGTGGATTTTGGGTGAAATTTAACCAAAAATCACCGTGAAAGTGGTTTTGGAGAAAAGCACAATCTTCCTGTTCGGCAAATGCATCCAATGTCATGTTTAGAGAAAAAATATCATGTTTTCTCAGGTTTCTGGAGCTTTCTTCCTAGAAAACTCGAATGTGTGGAGGATTTGACTCCAGGTGGAACCAATTAGCGTTTGGCAGCTAAAAACAAAACCTTACATGCTAAAATGCATTCAAAACCGTAAAGTCCATAGAGAATGTCCAGAAAACACAAACACACACGAGGCTGTAGCAAGATCTGGGATTGAGATAGCCACAACACACCAGATAGTTTTGTTTTCATCCAGGAGTATCTGGACAAATTGTTGTAGATTTGAAGTAAAATTTAACCAAAAATCACGGTGAAAGTGGTTTTGGAGAAAAGCACAATCTTCCTGTTCGGCAATTGCATCCAATGTCATGTTTACAGAAAGAAATATCATGTTTTCTCAGGTTTCTGAAGCTTTCTTCCTAGAAAACTCGAATGTGTGGAGGATTTGACTCCAGGTGGAACCAATTAGCGTTTGGCAGCCTAAAACAAAACCTTACATGCTAAAATGCATTCAAAACCGTAAAGTCCATAGAGAATGTCCAGAAAACACAAACACACACGAGGCTGTAGCAAGATCTGTGATTGAGATAGCCACAACACACCAGATAGTTTTGTTTTCATCCAGGAGTATCTGGACAAATGGTTGTAGATTTGAAGTAAAATTTAACCAAAAAATCACCTTGAAAGTGGTTTTGGAGAAAAGCACAATCTTCCTGTTCGGCAAATGCATCCAATGTCATGTTTACAGAAAGAAATATCATGTTTTCTCAGGTTTCTGAAGCTTTCTTCCTAGAAAACTCAAATGTGTGGAGGATTTGACTCCAGGTGGAACCAATTAGCGTTTGGCAGCTGAAAACAAAAACTTACATGCTAAAATGCATTCAAAACCGTAAAGTTCATACAGAATATCCAGAAAACACAAACACACACAGAGGCTGTAGCAAGATCTGGGATTGAGATAGCCACAACACACCTGATAGTTTTGTTTACATCCAGGCGTATCTGGACAAATTGTTGTGGATTTTGGGTGAAATTTAACCAAAAATCACCGTGAAAGTGGTTTTGGAGAAAAGCACAATCTTCCTGTTCGGCCAATGCATCCAATGTCATGTTTACAGAAAGAAATATCATGTTTTCTCAGGTTTCTGAAGCTTTCTTCCTAGAAAACTCGAATGTGTGGAGGATTTGACTCCAGGTGGAACCAATTAGCGTTTGGCAGCTAAAAACAAAAACTTCCATGCTACAATGCATTCAAAACCGTAAAGTCCATAGAGAATGTCCAGAAAACACAAACACACACAGAGGCTGTAGCAAGATCTGGGATTGAGATAGCTGAAAATCACCAGATAATTTTGTTTTCATCCAGGAGTATCTGGACAAATTGTTGTTGATTTGAAGTAAAATTTAACCAAAAAATCACCTTGAAAGTGGTTTTGGAGAAAAGCACAATCTTCCTGTTCGGCAAATGCATCCAATGTCATGTTTACAGAAAGAAATATCATGTTTTCTCAGGTTTCTGAAGCTTTCTTCCTAGAAAACTCAAATGTGTGGAGGATTTGACTCCAGGTGGAACCAATTAGCGTTTGGCAGCTAAAAACAAAAACTTCCATGCTAAAATGCATTCAAAACCGTAAAGTCCATAGAGAATGTCCAGAAAACACAAACACACACAGAGGCTGTAGCAAGATCTGGGATTGAGATAGCCACAACACACCAGATAGTTTTGTTTTCATCCAGGAGTATCTGGACAAATTGTTGTAGTTTTGAAGTAAAATTTCAGCAAAAATCACCATGAAAGTGGTTTTGGAGAAAGCACAATCTTCCTGTTCGGCAAATGCATCCAATGTCATGTTTACAGAAAGAAATATCATGTTTTCTCAGGTTTCTGAAGCTTTCTTCCTAGAAAACTCGAATGTGTGGAGGATTTGCCTCCAGGTGGAACCAATTAGCATTTGGCAGCTAAAAACAAAAACTTCCATGCAAAAATGCATTCAAAACCGTAAAGTCCATAGAGAATGTCCAGAAACACAAACAAACACAGAGGCTGTAGCAAGATCTGGGATTGAGATAGCCACAACACACCAGATAGTTTTGTTTTCATCCAGGAGTATCTGGACAAATTGTTGTGGATTTTGGGTGAAATTTAACCAAAAATCACCGTGAAAGTGGTTTTGGAGAAAAGCACAATCTTCCTGTTCGGCAAATGCATCCAATGTCATGTTTACAGAAAGAAATATCATGTTTTCTCAGGTTTCTGAAGCTTTCTTCCTAGAAAACTCGAATGTGTGGAGGATTTGACTCCAGGTGGAACCAATTAGCGTTTGGCAGCTAAAAACAAAAACTTACATGCTAAAATGCATTCACAACCGTAAAGTCCATAGAGAATGTCCAGAAAACACAAACACACACAGACGCTGTAGCAAGATCTGGGATTGAGATAGCCACAACACACCAGATAGTTTTGTTTTCATCCAGGAGTATCTGGACAAATTGTTGTAGTTTTGAAGTAAAATTTCAGCAAAAATCACCATGAAAGTGGTTTTGGAGAAAGCACAATCTTCCTGTTCGGCAAATGCATCCAATGTCATGTTTACAGAAAGAAATATCATGTTTTCTCAGGTTTCTGAAGCTTTCTTCCTAGAAAACTCGAATGTGTGGAGGATTTGACTCCAGGTGGAACCAATTAGCGTTTGGCAGCTAAAAACAAAAACTTCCATGCTAAAATGCATTCAAAACAGTAAAGTCCATAGAGAATGTCCAGAAACACAAACAAACACAGAGGCTGTAGCAAGATCTGGGATCGAGATAGCCACAACACACCAGATAATTTGGTTTTCATCCAGGTGTATCTGGATAAATTGTTGTGGATTTTGGGTGAAATTTAACGAAAAATCACCGTGAAAGTGGTTTTGGAGAAAAGCACAATCTTCGTGTTCGGCAAATGCATCCAATGTCATGTTTACAGAAAGAAATATCATGTTTTCTCAGGTTTCTGAAGCTTTCTTCCTAGAAAACTCGAATGTGTGGAGGATTTGACTCCAGGTGGAACCAATTAGCGTTTGGCAGCTAAAAACAAAAACTTCCATGCTAAAATGCATTCAAAACCGTAAAGTCCATAGAGAATGTCCAGAAAACACAAACACACACAGACGCTGTAGCAAGATCTGGGATTGAGATAGCCACAACTCACCAGATAGTTTTGTTTTCATCCAGGAGTATCTGGACAAATTGTTGTAGTTTTGAAGTAAAATTTAACCAAAAAATCATCTTGAAAGTGCTTTTGGAGAAAAGCACTATCTTCCTGTTCGGCAAATGCATCCAGTGTCATGTTTACAGAAAGAAATATCATGTTTTCTCAGGTTTCGGAAGCTTTCTTCCTAGAAAACTCGAATGTGTGGAGGATTTGACTCCAGGTGGAACCAATTAGCGTTTGGCAGCTAAAAACAAAAACTTCCATGCTAAAATGATTTCAAAACCGTAAAGTCCATAGAGAATGTCCAGAAAACACAAACACACACAGAGGCTGTAGCAAGATCTGGGATTGAGATAGCCACAACACACCAGATAGTTTTGTTTACATCCAGGAGTATCTGGACAAATTGTTGTGGATTTTGGGTGAAATTTAACCAAAAATCACCGTGAAAGTGGTTTTGGAGAAAAGCACAATCTTCCTGTTCGGCAAATGCATCCAATGTCATGTTTACAGAAAGAAATATCATGTTTTCTCAGGTTTCTGAAGCTTTCTTCCTAGAAAACTCGAATCTGTGGAGGATTTGACTCCAGGTAGAACCAATTATCGTTTGGTAGCCTAAAACAAAACCTTACATGCTAAAATGCATTCAAAACCGTAAAGTCCATAGAGAATGTCCAGAAAACACAAACACACACAGAGGCTGTAGCAAGATCTGGGATTGAGATAGCCACAACACACCAGATAGTTTTGTTGTCATCCATGAGTATCTGGACAAATTGTTGTGTATTTTGGGTGAAATTTAACCAAAAATCACTGTGAAAGTGGTTTTGGAGAAAAGCACAATCTTCCTGTTCAGCAAATGCATCCTATGTCATGTTTACAGAAAGAAATATCATGTTTTCTCAGGTTTCTGAAACTTTGTCCTAGAAAACTCAAATGTGTGGAGGATTTGACTCCAGGTGGAACCAATAAGCGTTTGGCAGCTAAAAACAAAACCTTACATGCTAAAATGCATTCAAAACCGTAAAGTCCATAGAGAATGTCCAGAAAACACAAACAAACACAGAGGCTGTAGCAAGATCTGGGATTGAGATAGCCACAACACACCAGATAGTTTTGTTTACATCCAGGAGTATCTGGACAAATTGTTGTGGATTTTGGGTGTAATTTATCCAAAAATCACCGTGAAAGTGGTTTTGGAGAAAAGCACAATCTTCCTGTTCGGCAAATGCATCCAATGTCATGTTTATAGAAACAAATATCATGTTTTCTCAGGTTTCTGTAGCTTTCTTCCTAGAAAACTCGAATGTGTGGAGGATTTGACTCCAGGTGGAACCAATTAGCGTTTGCCAGCAAAAAACAAAAGCTTACATGCTAAAATGCATTCAAATCCGTAAAGTCCATAGAGAATGTCCAGAAAACACAAACACACACAGAGGCTGTAGCAAGATCTGGGATTGAGATAGCCACAACCCACCAGATAGTTTTGTTTTCATCCAGGAGTATCTGGACAAATTGTTGTGGATTTTGGGTGAAATTTAACCAAAAATCACCGTGAAAGTGGTTTTGGAGAAAAGCACAATCTTCCTGTTCGGCAAATGCATTCAGTGTCATATTTACAGAAAAAATAATATGTTTTCTCAGGTTTCTGAAGCTTTCTTCCTAGAAAACTCGAATGTGTGGAGGATTTGACTCCAGGTGGAACCAATTAGCGTTTGGCAGCTAAAAACAAAAACTTACATGCTAAAATGCATTCAAAACCGTAAAGTCCATAGAGAATGTCCAGAAAACACAAACACACACGAGGCTGTAGCAAGATCTGGGATTGAGATAGCCACAACACACCAGATAGTTTTGTTTTCATCCAGGAGTATCTGGACAAATTGTTGTAGATTTGAAGTAAAATTTAACCAAAAAATCACCTTGAAAGTGGTATTGGAGAAAAGCACAATCTTCCTGTTCGGCAATTGCATCCAATGTCATGTTTACAGAAAGAAATATCATGTTTTCTCAGGTTTCTGAAGCTTTCTTCCTAGAAAACTCGAATGTGTGGAGGATTTGACTCCAGGTGGAACCAATTAGCGTTTGGCAGCCTAAAACAAAACCTTACATGCTAAAATGCATTCAAAACCGTAAAGTCCATAGAGAATGTCCAGAAAACACAAACACACACGAGGCTGTAGCAAGATCTGGGATTGAGATAGCCACAACACACCAGATAGTTTTGTTTTCATCCAGGAGTATCTGGACAAATTGTTGTAGATTTGAAGTAAAATTTAACCAAAAAATCACCTTGAAAGTGGTTTTGGAGAAAAGCACTATCTTCCTGTTCGGGAATTGCATCCAATGTCATGTTTACAGAAAGAAATATCATGTTTTCTCAGGTTTCTGAAGCTTTCTTCCTAGAAAACTCGAATGTGTGGAGGATTTGAATCCAGGTGGAACCAATTAGCGTTTGGCAGATAAAAACAAAAACTTACATGATGAAATGCATTCAAAACTGTAAAGTCCATAGAGAATGTCCAGAAAACACAAACACAGAGGCTGTAGCAAGATCTGGGATTGAGATAGCCACAACACACCAGATAGTTTTGTTGTCATCCAGGAGTATCTGGACAAATTGTTGTTGATTTCGGTTGAAATTTAACCAAAAATCACCGTGAAAGTGGTTTTGGAGAAAAGCACAATCTTCCTGTTCGGCAAATGCATCCAATGTCATGTTTACAGAAAAAATATCATGTTTTCTCAGGTTTCTGAAGCTTTCTTCCTAGAAAACTCGAATGTGTGGAGGATTTGCCTCCAGGTGGAACCAATTAGCGTTTGGCAGCTAAAAACAAAAACTTCCATGCTAAAATGCATTCAAAACTGTAAAGTCCATAGAGAATGTCCAGAAAACACAAACACACACGAGGCTGTAGCAAGATCTGGGATTGAGATAGCCACAACACACCAGATAGTTTTGTTTTCATCCAGGAGTATCTGGACAAATTGTTGTAGATTTGAAGTAAAATTTAACCAAAAAATCACCTTGAAAGTGGTTTTGGAGAAAAGCACAATCTTCCTGTTCGGCAATTGTATCCAATGTCATGTTTACAGAAAGAAATATCATGTTTTCTCAGGTTTCTGAAGCTTTCTTCCTAGAAAACTCGAATGTGTGGAGGATTTGACTCCAGGTGGAACCAATTAGCGTTTGGCAGCCTAAAACAAAACCTTACATGCTAAAATGCATTCAAAACCGTAAAGTCCATAGAGAATGTCCAGAAAACACAAACACACACGAGGCTGTAGCAAGATCTGTGAATGAGATAGCCACAACACACCAGATAGTTTTGTTTTCATCCAGGAGTATCTGGACAAATGGTTGTAGATTTGAAGTAAAATTTAACCAAAAAATCACCTTGAAAGTGGTTTTGGAGAAAAGCACAATCTTCCTGTTCGGCAATTGCATCCAATGTCATGTTTACAGAAAGAAATATCATGTTTTCTCAGGTTTCTGAAGCTTTCTTCCTAGAAAACTCGAATGTGTGGAGGATTTGACTCCAGGTGGAACCAATTAGCGTTTGGCAGCTAAAAACAAAAACTTCCATGCTAAAATGCATTCAAAACCGTAAAGTCCATAGAGAATGTCCAGAAAACACAAACACACACAGAGGCTGTAGCAAGATCTGGGATTGAGATAGCTGAAAATCACCAGATAATTTTGTTTTCATCCAGGAGTATCTGGACAAATTGTTGTAGATTTGAAGTAAAATTTAACCAAAAAATCACCTTGAAAGTGGTTTTGGAGAAAAGCACAATCTTCGTGTTCGGCAAATGCATCCAATGTCATGTTTACAGAAAGAAATATTATGTTTTCTCAGGTTTCTGAAGCTTTCTTCCTAGAAAACTCAAATGTGTGGAGGATTTGACTCCAGGTGGAACCAATTAGCGTTTGGCAGCTGAAAACAAAAACTTACATGCTAAAATGCATTCAAAACCGTAAAGTCCATACAGAATATCCAGAAAACACAAACACACACAGAGGCTGTAGCAAGATCTGGGATTGAGATAGCCACAACACACCTGATAGTTTTGTTTACATCCAGGCGTATCTGGACAAATTGTTGTGGATTTTGGGTGAAATTTAACCAAAAATCACCGTGAAAGTGGTTTTGGAGAAAAGCACAATCTTCCTGTTCGGCCAATGCATCCAATGTCATGTTTACAGAAAGAAATATCATGTTTTATCAGGTTTCTGAAGCTTTCTTCCTAGAAAACTCGAATGTGTGGAGGATTTGACTCCAGGTGGAACCAATTAGCGTTTGGCAGCTAAAAACAAAAACTTCCATGCTACAATGCATTCAAAACCGTAAAGTCCATAGAGAATGTCCAGAAAACACAAACACACACAGAGGCTGTAGCAAGATCTGGGATTGAGATAGCTGAAAATCACCAGATAATTTTGTTTTCATCCAGGAGTATCTGGACAAATTGTTGTTGATTTGAAGTAAAATTTAACCAAAAAATCACCTTGAAAGTGGTTTTGGAGAAAAGCACAATCTTCCTGTTCGGCAAATGCATCCAATGTCATGTTTACAGAAAGAAATATCATGTTTTCTCAGGTTTCTGAAGCTTTCTTCCTAGAAAACTCAAATGTGTGGAGGATTTGACTCCAGGTGGAACCAATTAGCGTTTGGCAGCTAAAAACAAAAACTTCCATGCTAAAATGCATTCAAAACCGTAAAGTCCATAGAGAATGTCCAGAAAACACAAACACACACAGAGGCTGTAGCAAGATCTGGGATTGAGATAGCCACAACACACCAGATAGTTTTGTTTTCATCCAGGAGTATCTGGACAAATTGTTGTAGTTTTGAAGTAAAATTTCAGCAAAAATCACCATGAAAGTGGTTTTGGAGAAAGCACAATCTTCCTGTTCGGCAAATGCATCCAATGTCATGTTTACAGAAAGAAATATCATGTTTTCTCAGGTTTCTGAAGCTTTCTTCCTAGAAAACTCGAATGTGTGGAGGATTTGACTCCAGGTGGAACCAATTAGCATTTGGCAGCTAAAAACAAAAACTTCCATGCTAAAATGCATTCAAAACCGTAAAGTCCATAGAGAATGTCCAGAAACACAAACAAACACAGAGGCTGTAGCAAGATCTGGGATTGAGATAGCCACAACACACCAGATAGTTTTGTTTTCATCCAGGAGTATCTGGACAAATTGTTGTGGATTTTGGGTGAAATTTAACCAAAAATCACCGTGAAAGTGGTTTTGGAGAAAAGCACAATCTTCCTGTTCGGCAAATGCATCCAATGTCATGTTTACAGAAAGAAATATCATGTTTTCTCAGGTTTCTGAAGCTTTCTTCCTAGAAAACTCGAATGTGTGGAGGATTTGACTCCAGGTGGAACCAATTAGCGTTTGGCAGCTAAAAACAAAAACTTACATGCTAAAATGCATTCACAACCGTAAAGTCCATAGAGAATGTCCAGAAAACACAAACACACACAGACGCTGTAGCAAGATCTGGGATTGAGATAGCCACAACACACCAGATAGTTTTGTTTTCATCCAGGAGTATCTGGACAAATTGTTGTAGTTTTGAAGTAAAATTTCAGCAAAAATCACCATGAAAGTGGTTTTGGAGAAAGCACAATCTTCCTGTTCGGCAAATGCATCCAATGTCATGTTTACAGAAAGAAATATCATGTTTTCTCAGGTTTCTGAAGCTTTCTTCCTAGAAAACTCGAATGTGTGGAGGATTTGACTCCAGGTGGAACCAATTAGCGTTTGGCAGCTAAAAACAAAAACTTCCATGCTAAAATGCATTCAAAACAGTAAAGTCCATAGAGAATGTCCAGAAACACAAACAAACACAGAGGCTGTAGCAAGATCTGGGATCGAGATAGCCACAACACACCAGATCATTTGGTTTTCATTCAGGTGTATCTGGACAAATTGTTGTGGATTTTGGGTGAAATTTAACGAAAAATCACCGTGAAAGTGGTTTTGGAGAAAAGCACAATCTTCGTGTTCGGCAAATGCATCCAATGTCATGTTTACAGAAAGAAATATCATGTTTTCTCAGGTTTCTGAAGCTTTCTTCCTAGAAAACTCGAATGTGTGGAGGATTTGACTCCAGGTGGAACCAATTAGCGTTTGGCAGCTAAAAACAAAAACTTCCATGCTAAAATGCATTCAAAACCGTAAAGTCCATAGAGAATGTCCAGAAAACACAAACACACACAGACGCTGTAGCAAGATCTGGGATTGAGATAGCCACAACTCACCAGATAGTTTTGTTTTCATCCAGGAGTATCTGGACAAATTGTTGTAGTTTTGAAGTAAAATTTAACCAAAAAATCATCTTGAAAGTGCTTTTGGAGAAAAGCACAATCTTCCTGTTCGGCAAATGCATCCAGTGTCATGTTTACAGAAAGAAATATCATGTTTTCTCAGGTTTCGGAAGCTTTCTTCCTAGAAAACTCGAATGTGTGGAGGATTTGCCTCCAGGTGGAACCAATTAGCGTTTGGCAGCTAAAAACAAAAACTCCATGCTAAAATGATTTCAAAACCGTAAAGTCCATAGAGAATGTCCAGAAAACACAAACACACACAGAGGCTGTAGCAAGATCTGGGATTGAGATAGCCACAACACACCAGATAGTTTTGTTTACATCCAGGAGTATCTGGACAAATTGTTGTGGATTTTGGGTGAAATTTAACCAAAAATCACCGTGAAAGTGGTTTTGGAGAAAAGCACAATCTTCCTGTTCGGCCAATGCATCCAATGTCATGTTTACAGAAAGAAATATCATGTTTTCTCAGGTTTCTGAAGCTTTCTTCCTAGAAAACTCGAATGTGTGGAGGATTTGACTCCAGGTGGAACCAATTAGCGTTTGGCAGCTAAAAACAAAAACTTCCATGCTAAAATGCATTCAAAACCGTAAAGTCCATAGAGAATGTCCAGAAAACACAAACACACACAGAGGCTGTAGCCAGATCTGGGATTGAGATAGGCACAACACACCAGATAGTTTTGTTTACATCCAGGAGTATCTGGACAAATTGTTGTGGATTTTGGGTGAAATTTATCCAAAAATCACCGTGAAAGTGGTTTTGGAGAAAAGCACAATCTTCCTGTTCAGCAAATGCATCCAATGTCATGTTTATAGAAACAAATATCATGTTTTCTCAGGTTTCTGTAGCTTTCTTCCTAGAAAACTCGAATGTGTGGAGGATTTGACTCCAGGTGGAACCAATTAGCGTTTGGCAGCTAAAAAGAAAAGCTTACATGCTAAAATGCATTCAAATCCGTAAAGTCCATAGAGAATGTCCAGAAAACACAAACACACACAGAGGCTGTAGCAAGATCTGGGATTGAGATAGCCACAACACACCAGATAGTTTTGTTGTCATCCAGGAGTATCTGGACAAATTGTTGTGGATTTTGGGTGAAATTTAACCAAAAATCACCGTGAAAGTGGTTTTGGAGAAAAGCACAATCTTCCTGTTCGGCAAATGCATCCAATGTCATATTTACAGAAAAAATAATATGTTTTCTCAGGTTTCTGAAGCTTTCTTCCTAGAAAACTCGAATGTGTGGAGGATTTGCCTCCAGGTGGAACCAATTAGCGTTTGGCAGCTAAAAACAAAAACTTACATGCTAAAATGCATTCAAAACCGTAAAGTCCATAGAGAATGTCCAGAAAACACAAACAAACACAGAGGCTGTAGCAAGATCTGGGATTGAGATAGCCACAACACACCAGATAGTTTTTGTTTTCATCCAGGAGTATCTGGACAAATTGTTGTAGATTTGAAGTAAAATTTAACCAAAAAATCACCTTGAAAGTGGTTTTGGAGAAAAGCACAATCTTCCTGTTCGGCAATTGCATCCAATGTCATGTTTACAGAAAAAATAATATGTTTTCTCAGGTTTCTGAAGCTTTCTTCCTAGAAAACTCGAATGTGTGGAGGATTTGACTCCAGGTGGAACCAATTAGCGTTTGGCAGCCTAAAACAAAACCTTACATGCTAAAATGCATTCAAAACCGTAAAGTCCATAGAGAATGTCCAGAAAACACAAACACACACGAGGCTGTAGCAAGATCTGGGATTGAGATAGCCACAACACACCAGATAGTTTTGTTTTCATCCAGGAGTATCTGGACAAATTGTTGTAGATTTGAAGTAAAATTTAACCAAAAAATCACCTTGAAAGTGGTTTTGGAGAAAAGCACAATCTTCCTGTTCGGAAATTGCATCCAATGTCATGTTTACAGAAAGAAATATCATGTTTTCTCAGGTTTCTGAAGCTTTCTTCCTAGAAAACTCGAATGTGTGGAGGATTTGACTCCAGGTGGAACCAATTAGCGTTTGGCAGCTAAAAACAAAAACTTACATGATGAAATGCATTCAAAACTGTAAAGTCCATAGAGAATGTCCAGAAAACACAAACACAGAGGCTGTAGCAAGATCTGGGATTGAGATAGCCACAACACACCAGATAGTTTTGTTTTCATCCAGGAGTATCTGGACAAATGGTTGTAGATTTGAAGTAAAATTTAACCAAAAAATCACCTTGAAAGTGGTTTTGGAGAAAAGCACAATCTTCCTGTTCGGCAATTGCATCCAATGTCATGTTTACAGAAAGAAATATCATGTTTTCTCAGGTTTCTGAAGCTTTCTTCCTAGAAAACTCGAATGTGTGGAGGATTTGACTCCAGGTGGAACCAATTAGCGTTTGGCAGCCTAAATCAAAACCTTACATGCTAAAATGCATTCAAAACCGTAAAGTCCATAGAGAATGTCCAGAAAACACAAACACACACGAGGCTGTAGCAAGATCTGGGATTGAGATAGCCACAACACACCAGATAGTTTTGTTTTCATCCAGGAGTATCTGGACAAATTGTTGTAGATTTTAAGTAAAATTTAACCAAAAACTCACCTTGAAAGTGGTTTTGGAGAAAAGCACAATCTTCCTGTTCGGCAATTGCATCCAATGTCATGTTTACAGAAAGAAATATCATGTTTTCTCAGGTTTCTGAAGCTTTCTTCCTAGAAAACTCGAATGTGTGGAGGATTTGACTCCAGGTGGAACCAATTAGCGTTTGGCAGCCTAAAACAAAACCTTACATGCTAAAATGCATTCAAAACCGTAAAGTCCATAGAGAATGTCCAGAAAACACCAACAAACACAGAGGCTGTAGCAAGATCTGGGATTGAGATAGCCACAACACACCAGATAGTTTTGTTTACATCCAGGAGTATCTGGACAAATTGTTGTGGATTTTGGGTGAAATTTATCCAAAAATCACCGTGAAAGTGGTTTTGGAGAAAAGCACAATCTTCCTGTTCGGCAAATGCATCCAATGTCATGTTTATAGAAACAAATATCATGTTTTCTCAGGTTTCTGTAGCTTTCTTCCTAGAAAACTCGAATGGGTGGAGGATTTGACTCCAGGTGGAACCAATTAACGTTTGGCAGCTAAAAACAAAAGCTTACATGCTAAAATGCATTCAAATCCGTAAACTCTATAGAGAATGTCCAGAAAACACAAACACACACAGAGGCTGTAGCAAGATCTGGGATTGAGATAGCCACAACACACCAGATAGTTTTGTTTTCATCCAGGAGTATCTGGACAAATTGTTGTGGATTTTGGGTGAAATTTAACCAAAAATCACCGTGAAAGTGGTTTTGGAGAAAAGCACAATCTTCCTGTTCGGCAAATGCATCCAATGTCATATTTACAGAAAAAATAATATGTTTTCTCAGGTTTCTGAAGCTTTCTTCCTAGAAAACTCGAATGTGTGGAAGATTTGCCTCCAGGTGGAACCAATTAGCGTTTGGCAGCTAAAAACAAAAGCTTACATGCTAAAATGCATTCAAAACCGTAAAGTCCATAGAGAATGTCCAGAAAACACAAACACACACGAGGCTGTAGCAAGATCTGGGATTGAGATAGCCAGAACACACCAGATAGTTTTTGTTTTCATCCAGGAGTATCTGGACAAATTGTTGTAGATTTGAAGTAAAATTTAACCAAAAAATCACCTTGAAAGTGGTTTTGGAGAAAAGCACAATCTTCCTGTTTTGCAAATGCATCCAATGTCATGTTTACAGAAAGAAATATCATGTTTTCTCAGGTTTCTGAAGCTTTCTTCCTAGAAAACTCGAATGTGTGGAGGATTTGACTCCAGGTGGAACCAATTAGCGTTTGGCAGCCTAAAACAAAACCTTACATGCTAAAATGCATTCAAAACCGTAAAGTCCATAGAGAATGTCCAGAAAACACAAACACACACGAGGCTGTAGCAAGATCTGGGATTGAGATAGCCACAACACACCAGATAGTTTTGTTTTCATCCAGGAGTATCTGGACAAATTGTTGTAGATTTGAAGTAAAATTTAACCAAAAAATCACCTTGAAAGTGGTTTTGGAGAAAAGCACTATCTTCCTGTTCGGAAATTGCATCCAATGTCATGTTTACAGAAAGAAATATCATGTTTTCTCAGGTTTCTGAAGCTTTCTTCCTAGAAAACTCGAATGTGTGGAGGATTTGACTCCAGGTGGAACCAATTAGCGTTTGGCAGCTAAAAACAAAAACTTACATGATGAAATGCATTCAAAACTGTAAAGTCCATAGAGAATGTCCAGAAAACACAAACACAGAGGCTGTAGCAAGATCTGGGATTGAGATAGATACAACACACCAGATAGTTTTGTTCTCATCCAGGAGTATCTGGACAAATTGTTGTGGATTTCGGGTGAAATTTAACCAAAAATCACCGTGAAAGTGGTTTTGGAGAAAAGCACAATCTTCCTGTTCGGCAAATGCATCCAATGTCATATTTACAGAAAAAATAATATGTTTTCTCAGGTTTCTGAAGCTTTCTTCCTAGAAAACTCGAATGTGTGAAGGATTTGACTCCAGGTGGAACCAATTAGGGTTTGGCAGCTAAAAACAAAAACTTACATGCTAAAATGCATTCAAAACCGTAAAGTCCATAGAGAATGTCCAGAAAACACATACACACATAGAGGCTGTAGCAAGATCTGGGATTGAGATAGCCACAACACACCAGATAGTTTTGTTTACATCCAGGAGTATCTGGACAAATTGTTGTGGATTTTGGGTGAAATTTAAACAAAAATCACCGTGAAAGTGGTTTTGGAGAAAAGCACAATCTTCCTGTTCGGCAAATGCATCCAATGTCATGTTTACAGAAAGAAATATCATGTTTTCTCAGGTTTCTGAAGCTTTCTTCCTAGAAAACTCGAATGTGTGGAGGATTTGACTCCAGGTGGAACCAATTAGCGTTTGGCAGCTAAAAACAAAAACTTCCATGCTAAAATGCATTCAAAACCGTAAAGTCCATAGAGAATGTCCAGAAAACACAAACACACACAGAGGCTGAAGAAAGATCTGTGATTGAGATAGCCACAACACACCAGATAGTTTTGTTTTCATCCAGGAGTATCTGGACAAATTGTTGTATATTTGAAGTAAAATTTAACCAAAAAATCACCTTGAAAGTGGTTTTGGAGAAAAGCACAATCTTCCTGTTCGGCAATTGCATCCAATGTCATGTTTACAGAAAGAAATATCATGTTTTCTCAGGTTTCTGAAGCTTTCTTCCTAGAAAACTCGAATGTGTGGAGGATTTGAGTCCAGGTGGAACCAATTAGCGTTTGGAAGCCTAAAACAAAACCTTACATGCTAAAATGCATTCAAAACCGTAAAGTCCATAGAGAATGTCCAGAAAACACAAACACACACAGAGGCTGTAGCAAGATCTGGGATTGAGATAGCCACAACACACCAGATAGTTTTGTTGTCATCCAGGAGTATCTGGACAATTGTTGTGGATTTCGGGTGAAATTTAACCAAAAATCACCGTGAAAGTGGTTTTGGAGAAAAGCACAATCTTCCTGTTCGGCAAATGCATCCAATGTCATGTTTACAGAAAGAAATATCATGTTTTCTCAGGTTTCTGAAGCTTTCTTCCTAGAAAACTCGAATGTGTGTAGGATTTGACTCCAGGTGGAACCAATTAGCGTTTGGCAGCTAAAAACAAAAACTTACATGCTAAAATGCATTCAAAACCGTAAAGTCCATAGAGAATGTCCAGAAAACACAAACACACAATAAGGCTGTAGCAAGATCTGGGATTGAGATAGCCACAACACACCAGATAGTTTTGTTTACATCCAGGAGTATCTGGACAAATTGTTGTAGATTTGAAGTAAAATTTAACCAAAAAATCACGGTTAAAGTGGTTTTGGAGAAAAGCACAATCTTCCTGTTCGGCAATTGCATCCAATGTCATGTAAACAGAAAGAAATATCATGTTTTCTCAGGTTTCTGAAACTTTGTTCCTAGAAAACTCAAATGTGTGGAGGATTTGACTCCAGGTGGAACCAATTAGCGTTTGGCAGATAAAAACAAAACCTTACATGCTAAAATGCATTCAAAACCGTAAAGTCCATAGAGAATGTCCAGAAAACACAAACAAACACAGAGGCTGTAGCAAGATCTGGGATTGAGATAGCCACAACACACCAGATAGTTTTGTTTACATCCAGGAGTATCTGGACAAATTGTTGTGGATTTTGGGTGAAATTTATCCAAAAATCAGCGTGAAAGTGGTTTTGGAGAAAAGCACAATCTTCCTGTTCAGCAAATGCATCCAATGTCATGTTTACAGAAACAAATATCATGTTTTCTCAGGTTTCTGTAGCTTTCTTCCTGGAAAACTCGAATGTGTGGAGGATTTGACTCCAGGTGGAACCAATTAGCGTTTGGCAGCTAAAAACAAAAGCTTACATGCTAAAATGCATTCAAATCCGTAAAGTCCATAGAGAATGTCCAGAAAACACAAACACACACAGAGGCTGTAGCAAGATCTGGGATTGAGATAGCCACAACACACCAGATAGTTTTGTTGTCATCCAGGAGTATCTGGACAAATTGTTGTGGATTTTGGGTGAAATTTAACCAAAAATCACCGTGAAAGTGGTTTTGGAGAAAAGCACAATCTTCCTGTTCGGCAAATGCATCCAATGTCATGTTTACAGAAAGAAATATCATGTTTTCTCAGGTTTCTGAAGCTTTCTTCCTAGAAAACTCGAATGTGTGGAGGATTTGACTCCAGGTGGAACCAATTAGCGTTTGGCAGCTAAAAACAAAAACTTACATGCAAGAATGCATTCAAAACCGTAAAGTCCATAGAGAATGTCCAGAAAACACAAACAAACACAGAGGCTGTAGCAAGATCTGGGATTGAGATAGCCACAACACACCAGATAGTTTTGTTGTCATCCAGGAGTATCTGGACAAATTGTTGTAGATTTGAAGTAAAATTTAACCAAAAAATCACCTTGAAAGTGGTTTTGGAGAAAAGCACAATCTTCCTGTTCGGCAATTGCATCCAATGTCATGTTTACAGAAAGAAATATCATGTTTTCTCAGGTTTCTGAAGCTTTCTTCCTAGAAAACTCGAATGTGTGGAGGATTTGAGTCCAGGTGGAACCAATTAGCGTTTGGAAGCCTAAAACAAAACCTTACATGCTAAAATGCATTCAAAACCGTAAAGTCCATAGAGAATGTCCAGAAAACACAAACACACACAGACGCTGTTGCAAGATCTGGGATTGAGATAGCCACAACACACCAGATAGTTTTGTTTACATCCAGGAGTATCTGGACAAATTGTTGTGGATTTTGGGTGAAATTTATCCAAAAATCACCGTGAAAGTGGTTTTGGAGAAAAGCACAATCTTCCTGTTCGGCAAATGCATCCAATGTCATGTTTACAGAAAGAAATATCATGTTTTCTCAGGTTTCTGAAGCTTTCTTCCTAGAAAACTCGAATGTGTGGAGGATTTGACTCCAGGTGGAACCAATTAGCGTTTGGCAGCCTAAAACAAAACCTTACATGCTAAAATGCATTCAAAACCGTAAAGTCCATAGAGAATGTCCAGAAAACACAAACACACAATAAGGCTGTAGCAAGATCTGGGATTGAGATAGCCACAACACACCAGATAGTTTTGTTTTCATCCAGGAGTATCTGGACAAATGGTTGTAGATTTGAAGTAAAATTTAACCAAAAAATCACCTTGAAAGTGGTTTTGGAGAAAAGCACAATCTTCCTGTTCGGCAAATGCATCCAATGTCATGTTTACAGAAAGAAATATCATGTTTTCTCAGGTTTCTGAAGCTTTCTTCCTAGAAAACTCGAATGTGTGGAGGATTTGACTCCAGGTGGAACCAATTAGCGTTTGGCAGCTAAAAACAAAAACTTACATGCAAAAATGCATTCAAAACCGTAAAGTCCATAGAGAATGTCCAGAAAACACATACACACACAGAGGCTGTAGCAAGATCTGGGATTGAGATAGCCACAACACACCAGATAGTTTTGTTTACATCCAGGAGTATCTGGACAAATTGTTGTGGATTTTGGGTGAAATTTAACCAAAAATCACCGTGAAAGTGGTTTTGGAGAAAAGCACAATCTTCCTGTTCGGCAAATGCATCCAATGTCATGTTTACAGAAAGAAATATCATGTTTTCTCAGGTTTCTGAAGCTTTCTTCCTAGAAAACTCGAATGTGTGGAGGATTTGACTCCAGGTGGAACCAATTAGCGTTTGGCAGCTAAAAACAAAAACTTCCATGCTAAAATGCATTCAAAACCGTAAAGTCTAGTATGCATTAAGTAAAGATTTCAACAGTTTGCACCCCCATAGAAACACAAAGTGAAATATATTATTTGAGTACTCGTTATAGCATTAAATCTCAATGCACAGCACATTAAGGACAGAGATCCTACATGAGGAGTAAGTGCACAGTGACTCCTGTTGTTGACTCTACCAATTGACACTCCTGTCTATGGCATCAGTAATCTCCCTATGCTCCAGTCATGAGTTTCCAAGGCTATGGAAGCCCCTTGAGTTCTCCGACTCTTATCTTGTTTAGACAAGGTCATAGTCAAAGTGGAGGTTCTCTCCTCCCTTCAGAGAAAGGCATCTCCCTCTTTGAAGAAAAAAAAAAAAAAAGAAAAGAAACTATCAACTCCCAACTTGACTCTCACTGGGATTAAACATGACAATAGGTCTGATCTGATTTTATCATCATTAAAAAAAAATCATCTATTATTTTTCACTTTATGTTTCTGTGTGGGAGCAAACTGTTGAAATCCTTACTTAATGTATACTAAGCTGATCTTCTGTATATTAAGATAATCGAAAATGAATCTTGATGTGAATGGAAGGGGAGAGGGAGTGGGAAAGGGGAGGGTTGTGGGTGGGAGGGACGGTATGGGGGGGAAGCCATAGTAATCCATTATTCGTACTTGGGAAACGTATATTCATTAAATAAAAGTTAAAAAAAAAAAACCGTAAAGTCCATAGAGAATGTCCAGAAAACACAAACACACACAGAGGCTGTAGCAAGATCTGGGATTGAGATAGCCACAACACACCAGATAGTTTTGTTTACATCCAGGAGTATCTGGACAAATTGTTGTAGATTTGAAGTAAAATTTAACCAAAAAATCACCTTGAAAGTGGTTTTGGAGAAAAGCACAATCTTCCTGTTCGGCAATTGCATCCAATGTCATGTTTACAGAAAGAAATATCATGTTTTCTCAGGTTTCTGAAGCTTTCTTCCTAGAAAACTCGAATGTGTGGAGGGTTTGAGTCCAGGTGGAACCAATTAGCGTTTGGTAGCTAAAAACAAAAACTTCCATGCTAAAATGCATTCAAAACCGTAAAGTCCATAGAGAATGTCCAGAAAACACAAACACACACGAGGCTGTAGCAAGATCTGGGATTGAGATAGCCACAACACACCAGATAGTTTTGTTTTCATCCAGGAGTATCTGGACAAATGGTTGTAGATTTGAAGTAAAATTTAACCAAAAAATCACCTTGAAAGTGGTTTTGGAGAAAAGCACAATCTTCCTGTTCGGCAATTGCATCCAATGTCATGTTTACAGAAAGAAATATCATGTTTTCTCAGGTTTCTGAAGCTTTCTTCCTAGAAAACTCGAATGTGTGGAGGATTTGAGCCCAGGTGGAACCAATTAGCGTTTGGAAGCCTAAAACAAAACCTTACATGCTAAAATGCATTCAAAACCGTAAAGTCCCTAGAGAATGTCCAGAAAACACAAACACAGAGGCTGTAGCCAGATCTGGGATTGAGATAGCCACAACACACCAGATAGTTTTGTTGTCATCCAGGAGTATTTGGACAAATTGTTGTGGATTTCGGGTGAAATTTAACCAAAAATCACCGTGAAAGTGGTTTTGGAGAAAAGCACAATCTTCCTGTTCGGCAAATGCATCCAATGTCATGTTTACAGAAAGAAATATCATGTTTTCTCAGGTTTCTGAAGCTTTCTTCCTAGAAAACTCGAATGTGTGGAGGATTTGACTCCAGGTGGAACCAATTAGCGTTTGGCAGCTAAAAACAAAAACTTACATGCTGAAATGCATTCAAAACCGTAAAGTCCATAGAGAATGTCCAGAAAACACAAACACAGAGGCTGTAGCAAGATCTGGGATTGAGATAGCCACAACACACCAGATAGTTTTGTTGTCATCCAGGAGTATCTGGACAAATTGTTGTGGATTTTGGGTGAAATTTAACCAAAAATCAGCGTGAAAGTGGTTTTGGAGAAAAGCACAATCTTCCTGTTCGGCAAATGCATCCAATGTCATGTTTACAGAAAGAAATATCATGTTTTCTCAGGTTTCTGAAGCTTTCTTCCTAGAAAACTCGAATGTGTGGAGCATTTGACTCCAGGTGGAACCAATTAGCGTTTGGCAGCTAAAAACAAAAACTTACATGCAAAAATGCATTCAAAACCGTAAAGTCCATAGAGAATGTCCAGAAAACAGAAACACACACAGAGGCTGTAGCAAGATCTGGGATTGAGATAGCCACAACACACCAGATAGTTTTGTTGTCATCCAGGAGTATCTGGACAAATTGTTGTGGATTTTGGGTGAAATTTAACCAAAAATCACCGTGAAAGTGGTTTTGGAGAAAAGCACAATCTTCCTGTTCGGCAAATGCATCCAATGTCATGTTTACAGAAAGAAATATCATGTTTTCTCAGGTTTCTGAAGCTTTCTTCCTAGAAAACTCGAATGTGTGGAGGATTTGACTCCAGGTGGAACCAATTAGCGTTTGGCAGCTAAAAACAAAAACTTCCATGCTAAAATGCATTCAAAACCGTAAAGTCTAGTATGCATTAAGTAAAGATTTCAACAGTTTGCACCCCCATAGAAACACAAAGTGAAATATATTATTTGAGTACTCGTTATAGCATTAAATCTCAATGCACAGCACATTAAGGACAGAGATCCTACATGAGGAGTAAGTGCACAGTGACTCCTGTTGTTGACTCTACCAATTGACACTCCTGTCTATGGCATCAGTAATCTCCCTATGCTCCAGTCATGAGTTTCCAAGGCTATGGAAGCCCCTTGAGTTCTCCGACTCTTATCTTGTTTAGACAAGGTCATAGTCAAAGTGGAGGTTCTCTCCTCCCTTCAGAGAAAGGCATCTCCCTCTTTGAAGAAAAAAAAAAAAAAGAAAAGAAACTATCAACTCCCAACTTGACTCTCACTGGGATTAAACATGACAATAGGTCTGATCTGATTTTATCATCATTAAAAAAAAATCATCTATTATTTTTCACTTTATGTTTCTGTGTGGGAGCAAACTGTTGAAATCCTTACTTAATGTATACTAAGCTGATCTTCTGTATATTAAGATAATCGAAAATGAATCTTGATGTGAATGGAAGGGGAGAGGGAGTGGGAAAGGGGAGGGTTGTGGGTGGGAGGGACGGTATGGGGGGGAAGCCATAGTAATCCATTATTCGTACTTTGGAAACGTATATTCATTAAATAAAAGTTAAAAAAAAAAACCGTAAAGTCCATAGAGAATGTCCAGAAAACACAAACACACACAGAGGCTGTAGCAAGATCTGGGATTGAGATAGCCACAACACACCAGATAGTTTTGTTTACATCCAGGAGTATCTGGACAAATTGTTGTAGATTTGAAGTAAAATTTAACCAAAAAATCACCTTGAAAGTGGTTTTGGAGAAAAGCAAAATCTTCCTGTTCGGCAATTGCATCCAATGTCATGTTTACAGAAAGAAATATCATGTTTTCTCAGGTTTCTGAAGCTTTCTTCCTAGAAAACTCGAATGTGTGGAGGATTTGAGTCCAGGTGGAACCAATTAGCGTTTGGCAGCTAAAAACAAAAACTTCCATGCTAAAATGCATTCAAAACCGTAAAGTCCATAGAGAATGTCCAGAAAACACAAACACACACGAGGCTGTAGCAAGATCTGGGATTGAGATAGCCACAACACACCAGATAGTTTTGTTGTCATCCAGGAGTATCTGGACAAATGGTTGTAGATTTGAAGTAAAATTTAACCAAAAAATCACCTTGAAAGTGGTTTTGGAGAAAAGCACAATCTTCCTGTTCGGCAATTGCATCCAATGTCATGTTTACAGAAAGAAATATCATGTTTTCTCAGGTTTCTGAAGCTTTCTTCCTAGAAAACTCGAATGTGTGGAGCATTTGACTCCAGGTGGAACCAATTAGCGTTTGGCAGCTAAAAACAAAAACTTACATGCAAAAATGCATTCAAAACCGTAAAGTCCATAGAGAATGTCCAGAAAACACATACACACACAAAGGCTGTAGCAAGATCTGGGATTGCGATAGCCACAACACACCAGATAGTTTTGTTTACATCCAGGAGTATCTGGATAAATTGTTGGGGATTTTGGGTGAAATTTAACCAAAAATCACCGTGAAAGTGGTTTTGGAGAAAAGCACAATCTTCCTGTTCGGCAAATGCATCCAATGTCATGTTTCCAGAAAGAAATATCATGTTTTCTCAGGTTTCTGAAGCTTTCTTCCTAGAAAACTCGAATGTGTGGAGGATTTGACTCCAGGTGGAACCAATTAGCGTTTGGCAGCCTAAAACAAAACCTTACATGCTAAAATGCATTCAAAACCATAAAGTCCATAGAGAATGTCCAGAAACACAAACAAACACAGAGGCTGTAGCAAGATCTGGGATTGAGATAGCCACAACACACCAGATAGTTTTGTTTTCATCCAGGAGTATCTGGACAAATTGTTGTAGATTTGAAGTAAAATTTAACCAAAAAATCACCTTGAAAGTGGTTTTGCAGAAAAGCACAATCTTCCTGTTCGGCAATTGCATCCAATGTCATGTTTACAGAAAGAAATATCATGTTTTCTCAGGTTTCTGAAGCTTTCTTCCTAGAAAACTCGAATGTGTGGAGGATTTGACTCCAGGTGGAACCAATTAGCGTTTGGCAGCTAAAAACAAAAACTTACATGCTGAAATGCATTCAAAACCGTAAAGTCCATAGAGAATGTCCAGAAAACACAAACACAGAGGCTGTAGCAAGATCTGGGATTGAGATAGCCACAACACACCAGATAGTTTTGTTGTCATCCAGGAGTATCTGGACAAATTGTTGTGGATTTCGGGTGAAATTTAACCAAAAATCACCGTGAAAGTGGTTTTGGAGAAAAGCACAATCTTCCTGTTCGGCAAATGCATCCAATGTCATGTTTACAGAAAGAAATATCATGTTTTCTCAGGTTTCTGAAGCTTTCTTCCTAGAAAACTCGAATGTGTGGAGGATTTGAGTCCAGGTGGAACCAATTAGCGTTTGGCAGCTAAAAACAAAAACTTACATGCTGAAATGCATTCAAAACCATAAAGTCCATAGAGAATGTCCAGAAAACACAAACACAGAGGCTGTAGCAAGATCTGGGATTGAGATAGCCACAACACACCAGATAGTTTTGTTGTCATCCAGGAGTATCTGGACAAATTGTTGTGGATTTCGGGTGAAATTTAACCAAAAATCACCGTGAAAGTGGTTTTGGAGAAAAGCACAATCTTCCTGTTCGGCAAATGCATCCAATGTCATGTTTACAGAAAGAAATATCATGTTTTCTCAGGTTTCTGAAGCTTTCTTCCTAGAAAACTCGAATGTGTGGAGGATTTGACTCCAGGTGGAACCAATTAGCGTTTGGCAGCTAAAAACAAAAACTTACATGCTGAAATGCATTCAAAACCGTAAAGTCCATAGAGAATGTCCAGAAAACACAAACAGAGAGGCTGTAGCAAGATCTGGGATTGAGATAGCCACAACACACCAGATAGTTTTGTTGTCATCCAGGAATATCTGGACAAATTGTTGTGGATTTTCGGTGAAATTTAACCAAAAATCACCGTGAAAGTGGTTTTGGAGAAAAGCACAATCTTCCTGTTCGGCAAATGCATCCAATGTCATGTTTCCAGAAAGAAATATCATGTATTCTCAGGTTTCTGAAGCTTTCTTCCTAGAAAACTCGAATGTGTGGAGGATTTGAGTCCAGGTGGAACCAATTAGCGTTTGGAAGCCTAAAACAAAACCTTACATGCTAAAATGCATTCAAAACCGTAAAGTCCATAGAGAATGTCCAGAAAACACAAACACACACAGAGGCTGTAGCAAGATCTGGGATTGAGATAGCCACAACACACCAGATAGTTTTGTTGTCATCCAGGAGTATCTGGACAAATTGTTGTGGATTTTGGGTGAAATTTAACCAAAAATCACTGTGAAAGTGGTTTTGGAGAAAAGCACAATCTTCCTGTTCGGCAATTGCATCCAATGTCATGTTTCCAGAAAGAAATATCATGTTTTCTCAGGTTTCTGAAGCTTTCTTCCTAGAAAACTCGAATGTGTGGAGGATTTGAGTCCAGGTGGAACCAATTAGCGTTTGGAAGCCTAAAACAAAACCTTACATGCTAAAATGCATTCAAAACCGTAAAGTCCATAGAGAATGTCCAGAAAACACAAACACACACAGAGGCTCTAGCAAGATCTGGGATTGAGATAGCCACAACACACCAGATAGTTTTGTTGTCATCCAGGAGTATCTGGACAAATTGTTGTGGATTTTGGGTGAAATTTAACCAAAAATCACCGTGAAAGTGGTTTTGGAGAAAAGCACAATCTTCCTGTTCGGCAAATGCATCCAATGTCATGTTTACAGAAAGAAATATCATGTTTTCTCAGGTTTCTGAAGCTTTCTTCCTAGAAAACTCGAATGTGTGGAGGATTTGAGTCCAGGTGGAACCAATTAGCGTTTGGCAGCCTAAAACAAAACCTTACATGCTAAAATGCATTCAAAACCGTAAAGTCCATAGAGAATGTCCAGAAAACACAAACACACACGAGGCTGTAGCAAGATCTGGGATGGAGATAGCCACAACACACCAGATAGTTTTGTTTTCATCCAGGAGTATCTGGACAAATTGTTGTAGATTTGAAGTAAAATTTAACCAAAAAATCACCTTGAAAGTGGTTTTGGAGAAAAGCACAATCTTCCTGTTCGGCAATTGCATCCAATGTCATGTTTACAGAAAGAAATATCATGTTTTCTCAGGTTTCTGAAGCTTTCTTCCTAGAAAACTCGAATGTGTGGAGGATTTGACTCCAGGTGGAACCAAT
The DNA here is from genome assembly GCF_964237555.1 of Oryctolagus cuniculus. Lineage (NCBI taxonomy): Eukaryota > Metazoa > Chordata > Mammalia > Lagomorpha > Leporidae > Oryctolagus > Oryctolagus cuniculus. The sequence goes on along the minus strand of NC_091447.1, from coordinate 1,105,188 downwards.
TAGCGTTTGGCAGCTAAAAACAAAAACTTCCATGCTGAAATGCATTCAAAACCGTAAATTCCATAGAGAATGTCCAGAAAACACAAACACAGAGGCTGTAGCAAGATCTGGGATTGAGATAGCCACAACACACCAGATAGTTTTGTTGTCATCCAGGAGTATCTGGACAAATTGTTGTGGATTTCGGGTGAAATTTAACCAAAAATCACCGTGAAAGTGGTTTTGGAGAAAAGCACAATCTTCCTGTTCGGCAAATGCATCCAATGTCATGTTTACAGAAAGAAATATCATGTTTTCTCAGGTTTCTGAAGCTTTCTTCCTAGAAAACTCGAATGTGTGGAGGATTTGACTCCAGGTGGAACCAATTAGCGTTTGGCAGCTAAAAACAAAAACTTACATGCAAAAATGCATTCAAAACCGTAAAGTCCATAGAGAATGTCCAGAAAACACATACACACACAGAGGCTGTAGCAAGATCTGGGATTGAGATAGCCACAACACACCAGATAGTTTTGTTTACATCCAGGAGTATCTGGACAAATTGTTGTGGATTTTGGGTGAAATTTAACCAAAAATCAGCGTGAAAGTGGTTTTGGAGAAAAGCACAATCTTCCTGTTCGGCAAATGCATCCAATGTCATGTTTACAGAAAGAAATATCATGTTTTCTCAGGTTTCTGAAGCTTTCTTCCTAGAAAACTCGAATGTGTGGAGGATTTGAGTCCAGGTGGAACCAATTAGCGTTTGGAAGCCTAAAACAAAACCTTACATGCTAAAATGCATTCAAAACCGTAAAGTCCATAGAGAATGTCCAGAAAACACAAACACAGAGGCTGTAGCAAGATCTGGGATTGAGATAGCCACAACACACCAGATAGTTTTGTTGTCATCCAGGAGTATCTGGACAAATTGTTTGGATTTCGGGTGAAATTTAACCAAAAAACACCGTGAAAGTGGTTTTGGAGAAAAGCACAATCTTCCTGTTCGGCAAATGCATCCAATGTCATGTTTACAGAAAGAAATATCATGTTTTCTCAGGTTTCTGAAGCTTTCTTCCTAGAAAACTCGAATGTGTGGAGCATTTGACTCCAGGTGGAACCAATTAGCGTTTGGCAGCTAAAAACAAAAACTTACATGCAAAAATGCATTCAAAACCGTAAAGTCCATAGAGAATGTCCAGAAAACACATACACACACAGAGGCTGTAGCAAGATCTGGGATTGAGATAGCCACAACACACCAGATAGTTTTGTTTACATCTAGGAGTATCTGGACAAATTGTTGTGGATTTTGGGTGAAATTTAACCAAAAATCACCGTGAAAGTGGTTTTGGAGAAAAGCACAATCTTCCTGTTCGGCAAATGCATCCAATGTCATGTTTACAGAAAGAAATATCATGTTTTCTCAGGTTTCTGAAGCTTTCTTCCTAGAAAACTCGAATGTGTGGAGGATTTGAGTCCAGGTGGAACCAATTAGCGTTTGGCAGCCTAAAACAAAACCTTACATGCTAAAATGCATTCAAAACCGTAAAGTCCATAGAGAATGTCCAGAAAACACAAACACACACGAGGCTGTAGCAAGATCTGGGATGGAGATAGCCACAACACACCAGATAGTTTTGTTTTCATCCAGGAGTATCTGGACAAATTGTTGTAGATTTGAAGTAAAATTTAACCAAAAAATCACCTTGAAAGTGGTTTTGGAGAAAAGCACAATCTTCCTGTTCGGCAAATGCATCCAATGTCATGTTTACAGAAAGAAATATCATGTTTTCTCAGGTTTCTGAAGCTTTCTTCCTAGAAAACTCGAATGTGTGGAGGATTTGACTCCAGGTGGAACCAATTAGCGTTTGGCAGCTAAAAACAAAAACTTCCATGCTGAAATGCATTCAAAACCGTAAAGTCCATAGAGAATGTCCAGAAAACACAAACACAGAGGCTGTAGCAAGATCTGGGATTGAGATAGCCACAACACACCAGATAGTTTTGTTGTCATCCAGGAGTATCTGGACAAATTGTTGTGGATTTCGGGTGAAATTTAACCAAAAATCACCGTGAAAGTGGTTTTGGAGAAAAGCACAATCTTCCTGTTCGGCAAATGCATCCAATGTCATGTTTACAGAAAGAAATATCATGTTTTCTCAGGTTTCTGAAGCTTTCTTCCTAGAAAACTCGAATGTGTGGAGGATTTGACTCCAGGTGGAACCAATTAGCGTTTGGCAGCTAAAAACAAAAACTTACATGCTGAAATGCATTCAAAACCGTAAAGTCCATAGAGAATGTCCAGAAAACACAAACAGAGAGGCTGTAGCAAGATCTGGGATTGAGATAGCCACAACACACCAGATAGTTTTGTTGTCATCCAGGAGTATCTGGACAAATTGTTGTGGATTTTCGGTGAAATTTAACCAAAAATCACCGTGAAAGTGGTTTTGGAGAAAAGCACAATCTTCCTGTTCGGCAAATGCATCCAATGTCATGTTTCCAGAAAGAAATATCATGTATTCTCAGGTTTCTGAAGCTTTCTTCCTAGAAAACTCGAATGTGTGGAGGATTTGAGTCCAGGTGGAACCAATTAGCGTTTGGAAGCCTAAAACAAAACCTTACATGCTAAAATGCATTCAAAACCGTAAAGTCCATAGAGAATGTCCAGAAAACACAAACACACACAGAGGCTGTAGCAAGATCTGGGATTGAGATAGCCACAACACACCAGATAGTTTTGTTGTCATCCAGGAGTATCTGGACAAATTGTTGTGGATTTTGGGTGAAATTTAACCAAAAATCACTGTGAAAGTGGTTTTGGAGAAAAGCACAATCTTCCTGTTCGGCAATTGCATCCAATGTCATGTTTCCAGAAAGAAATATCATGTTTTCTCAGGTTTCTGAAGCTTTCTTCCTAGAAAACTCGAATGTGTGGAGGATTTGAGTCCAGGTGGAACCAATTAGCGTTTGGAAGCCTAAAACAAAACCTTACATGCTAAAATGCATTCAAAACCGTAAAGTCCATAGAGAATGTCCAGAAAACACAAACACACACAGAGGCTGTAGCAAGATCTGGGATTGAGATAGCCACAACACACCAGATAGTTTTGTTGTCATCCAGGAGTATCTGGACAAATTGTTGTGGATTTTGGGTGAAATTTAACCAAAAATCACCGTGAAAGTGGTTTTGGAGAAAAGCACAATCTTCCTGTTCGGCAAATGCATCCAATGTCATGTTTACAGAAAGAAATATCATGTTTTCTCAGGTTTCTGAAGCTTTCTTCCTAGAAAACTCGAATGTGTGGAGGATTTGAGTCCAGGTGGAACCAATTAGCGTTTGGCAGCCTAAAACAAAACCTTACATGCTAAAATGCATTCAAAACCGTAAAGTCCATAGAGAATGTCCAGAAAACACAAACACACACGAGGCTGTAGCAAGATCTGGGATGGAGATAGCCACAACACACCAGATAGTTTTGTTTTCATCCAGGAGTATCTGGACAAATTGTTGTAGATTTGAAGTAAAATTTAACCAAAAAATCACCTTGAAAGTGGTTTTGGAGAAAAGCACAATCTTCCTGTTCGGCAATTGCATCCAATGTCATGTTTACAGAAAGAAATATCATGTTTTCTCAGGTTTCTGAAGCTTTCTTCCTAGAAAACTCGAATGTGTGGAGGATTTGACTCCAGGTGGAACCAATTAGCGTTTGGCAGCTAAAAACAAAAACTTCCATGCTGAAATGCATTCAAAACCGTAAATTCCATAGAGAATGTCCAGAAAACACAAACACAGAGGCTGTAGCAAGATCTGGGATTGAGATAGCCACAACACACCAGATAGTTTTGTTGTCATCCAGGAGTATCTGGACTAATTGTTGTGGATTTCGGGTGAAATTTAACCAAAAATCACCGTGAAAGTGGTTTTGGAGAAAAGCACAATCTTCCTGTTCGGCAAATGCATCCAATGTCATGTTTACAGAAAGAAATATCATGTTTTCTCAGGTTTCTGAAGCTTTCTTCCTAGAAAACTCGAATGTGTGGAGGATTTGACTCCAGGTGGAACCAATTAGCGTTTGGCAGCTAAAAACAAAAACTTACATGCAAAAATGCATTCAAAACCGTAAAGTCCATAGAGAATGTCCAGAAAACACATACACACACAGAGGCTGTAGCAAGATCTGGCATTGAGATAGCCACAACACACCAGATAGTTTTGTTTACATCCAGGAGTATCTGGACAAATTGTTGTGGATTTTGGGTGAAATTTAACCAAAAATCAGCGTGAAAGTGGTTTTGGAGAAAAGCACAATCTTCCTGTTCGGCAAATGCATCCAATGTCATGTTTACAGAAAGAAATATCATGTTTTCTCAGGTTTCTGAAGCTTTCTTCCTAGAAAACTCGAATGTGTGGAGGATTTGACTCCAGGTGGAACCAATTAGCGTTTGGAAGCTAAAAACAAAAACTTCCATGCTAAAATGCATTCAAAACCGTAAAGTCCATAGAGAATGTCCAGAAAACACAAACACACACAGAGGCTGTAGCAAGATCTGGCATTGAGATAGCCACAACACACCAGATAGTTTTGTTTACATCCAGGAGTATCTGGACAAATTGTAGATTTGAAGTAAAATTTAACCAAAAAATCACCTTGAAAGTGGTTTTGGAGAAAAGCACAATCTTCCTGTTCGGCAAATGCATCCAATGTCATGTTTACAGAAAGAAATATCATGTTTTCTCAGGTTTCTGAAGCTTTCTTCCTAGAAAACTCGAATGTGTGGAGGATTTGAGTCCAGGTGGAACCAATTAGCGTTTGGAAGCCTAAAACAAAACCTTACATGCTAAAATGCATTCAAAACCGTAAAGTCCATAGAGAATGTCCAGAAAACACAAACACAGAGGCTGTAGCAAGATCTGGGATTGAGATAGCCACAACACACCAGATAGTTTTGTTGTCATCCAGGAGTATCTGGACAAATTGTTTGGATTTCGGGTGAAATTTAACCAAAAAACACCGTGAAAGTGGTTTTGGAGAAAAGCACAATCTTCCTGTTCGGCAAATGCATCCAATGTCATGTTTACAGAAAGAAATATCATGTTTTCTCAGGTTTCTGAAGCTTTCTTCCTAGAAAACTCGAATGTGTGGAGCATTTGACTCCAGGTGGAACCAATTAGCGTTTGGCAGCTAAAAACAAAAACTTACATGCAAAAATGCATTCAAAACCGTAAAGTCCATAGAGAATGTCCAGAAAACACATACACACACAGAGGCTGTAGCAAGATCTGGGATTGAGATAGCCACAACACACCAGATAGTTTTGTTTACATCTAGGAGTATCTGGACAAATTGTTGTGGATTTTGGGTGAAATTTAACCAAAAATCACCGTGAAAGTGGTTTTGGAGAAAAGCACAATCTTCCTGTTCGGCAAATGCATCCAATGTCATGTTTACAGAAAGAAATATCATGTTTTCTCAGGTTTCTGAAGCTTTCTTCCTAGAAAACTCGAATGTGTGGAGGATTTGAGTCCAGGTGGAACCAATTAGCGTTTGGCAGCCTAAAACAAAACCTTACATGCTAAAATGCATTCAAAACCGTAAAGTCCATAGAGAATGTCCAGAAAACACAAACACACACGAGGCTGTAGCAAGATCTGGGATGGAGATAGCCACAACACACCAGATAGTTTTGTTTTCATCCAGGAGTATCTGGACAAATTGTTGTAGATTTGAAGTAAAATTTAACCAAAAAATCACCTTGAAAGTGGTTTTGGAGAAAAGCACAATCTTCCTGTTCGGCAAATGCATCCAATGTCATGTTTACAGAAAGAAATATCATGTTTTCTCAGGTTTCTGAAGCTTTCTTCCTAGAAAACTCGAATGTGTGGAGGATTTGACTCCAGGTGGAACCAATTAGCGTTTGGCAGCTAAAAACAAAAACTTCCATGCTGAAATGCATTCAAAACCGTAAAGTCCATAGAGAATGTCCAGAAAACACAAACACAGAGGCTGTAGCAAGATCTGGGATTGAGATAGCCACAACACACCAGATAGTTTTGTTGTCATCCAGGAGTATCTGGACAAATTGTTGTGGATTTCGGGTGAAATTTAACCAAAAATCACCGTGAAAGTGGTTTTGGAGAAAAGCACAATCTTCCTGTTCGGCAAATGCATCCAATGTCATGTTTACAGAAAGAAATATCATGTTTTCTCAGGTTTCTGAAGCTTTCTTCCTAGAAAACTCGAATGTGTGGAGGATTTGACTCCAGGTGGAACCAATTAGCGTTTGGCAGCTAAAAACAAAAACTTACATGCAAAAATGCATTCAAAACCGTAAAGTCCATAGAGAATGTCCAGAAAACACATACACACACAGAGGCTGTAGCAAGATCTGGGATTGAGATAGCCACAACACACCAGATAGTTTTGTTTACATCCAGGAGTATCTGGACAAATTGTTGTGGATTTTGGGTGAAATTTAACCAAAAATCAGCGTGAAAGTGGTTTTGGAGAAAAGCACAATCTTCCTGTTCGGCAAATGCATCCAATGTCATGTTTACAGAAAGAAATATCATGTTTTCTCAGGTTTCTGAAGCTTTCTTCCTAGAAAACTCGAATGTGTGGAGGATTTGACTCCAGGTGGAACCAATTAGCGTTTGGCAGCTAAAAACAAAAACTTCCATGCTAAAATGCATTCAAAACCGTAAAGTCCATAGAGAATGTCCAGAAAACACAAACACACACAGAGGCTGTAGCAAGATCTGGCATTGAGATAGCCACAACACACCAGATAGTTTTGTTTACATCCAGGAGTATCTGGACAAATTGTTGTAGATTTGAAGTAAAATTTAACCAAAAAATCACCTTGAAAGTGGTTTTGGAGAAAAGCACAATCTTCCTGTTCGGCAAATGCATCCAATGTCATGTTTACAGAAAGAAATATCATGTTTTCTCAGGTTTCTGAAGCTTTCTTCCTAGAAAACTCGAATGTGTGGAGGATTTGAGTCCAGGTGGAAGCAATTAGCGTTTGGCAGCCTAAAACAAAACCTTACATGCTAAAATGCATTCAAAACCATAAAGTCCATAGAGAATGTCCAGAAAACACAAACACAGAGGCTGTAGCAAGATCTGGGATTGAGATAGCCACAACACACCAGATAGTTTTGTTGTCATCCAGGAGTATCTGGACAAATTGTTTGGATTTCGGGTGAAATTTAACCAAAAAACACCGTGAAAGTGGTTTTGGAGAAAAGCACAATCTTCCTGTTCGGCAAATGCATCCAATGTCATGTTTACAGAAAGAAATATCATGTTTTCTCAGGTTTCTGAAGCTTTCTTCCTAGAAAACTCGAATGTGTGGAGCATTTGACTCCAGGTGGAACCAATTAGCGTTTGGCAGCTAAAAACAAAAACTTACATGCAAAAATGCATTCAAAACCGTAAAGTCCATAGAGAATGTCCAGAAAACACATACACACACAGAGGCTGTAGCAAGATCTGGGATTGAGATAGCCACAACACACCAGATAGTTTTGTTTACATCTAGGAGTATCTGGACAAATTGTTGTGGATTTTGGGTGAAATTTAACCAAAAATCACCGTGAAAGTGGTTTTGGAGAAAAGCACAATCTTCCTGTTCGGCAAATGCATCCAATGTCATGTTTACAGAAAGAAATATCATGTTTTCTCAGGTTTCTGAAGCTTTCTTCCTAGAAAACTCGAATGTGTGGAGGATTTGACTCCAGGTGGAACCAATTAGCGTTGGGCATCTAAAAACAAAAACTTCCATGCTAAAATGCATTCAAAACCGTGAAGTCCATGGAGAATGTCCAGAAAACACAAACACACACAGAGGCTGTAGCAAGATCTGGGATTGAGATAGCCACAACACACCAGATAGTTTTGTTTTCATCCAGGAGTATCTGGACAAATTGTTGTAGTTTTGATGTGAAATTTAACCAAAAATCACTGTGAAAGAGGTTTTGGAGAAAAGCACAATCTTCCTGTTCGGCAAATGCATCCAATGTCATGTTTACAGAAAGAAATATCATGTTTTCTCAGGTTTCTGAAGCTTTCTTCCTAGAAAACTCGAATGTGTGGTGCATTTGACTTCAGTTGGAAGCAATTAGCGTTTGGCAGCTAAAAACAAAACCTTACATGCTAAAATGCATTCAAAACTGTAAAGTCCATAGAGAATGTCCAGAAAACACAAACACACACGAGGCTGTAGCAAGATCTGGGATTGAGATAGCCACAACACACCAGATAGTTTTGTTTACATCCAGGAATATCTGGACAAATTGTTGTGGATTTTGGGTGAAATTTATCCAAAAATCAGCGTGAAAGTGGTTTTGGAGAAAAGCACAATCTTCCTGTTCGGCAAATGCATCCAATGTCATGTTTACAGAAAGAAATATCATGTTTTCTCAGGTTTCTGAAGCTTTCTTCCTAGAAAACTCGAATGTGTGGAGGATTTGACTCCAGGTGCAACCAATTAGCGTTTGGCAGCTAAAAACAAAACTTACATTCTAAAATGCATTCAAAACTGTAAAGTCCATAGAGAATGACCAGAAAACACAAACACACACCTAGGCTGTAGCAAGATCTGGGATTGAGATAGCCACAACACACCAGATAGTTTTGTTTTCATCCAGGAGTATCTGGACAAATTGTTGTGGATTTCGGGTGAAATTTAACCCAAAATCACCGTGAAAGTGGTTTTGGAGAAAAGCACAATCTTCCTGTTCGGCAAATGCATCCAATGTCATGTTTACAGAAAGAAATATCATGTTTTCTCAGGTTTCTGAAGCTTTCTTCCTAGAAAATTGGAATGTGTGGCGGATTTGACTCCAGGTGGAACCAATTAGCGTATGAAAGCTGAAAACAAAAACTTCCATGCTAAAATGCATTCAAAACCGTAAAGTCCATGGAGAATGTCCAGAAAACACAAACACACACAGAGGCTGTAGCAAGATCTGGGATTGAGATAGCCACAACACACCAGATAGTTTTGTTTACATCCAGGAGTATCTGGACAAATTGTTGTGGATTTTGGGTGAAATTTAACCAAAAATCAGCGTGAAAGTGGTTTTGGAGAAAAGCACAATCTTCCTGTTCGGCAAATGCATCCAATGTCATGTTTACAGAAAGAAATATCATGTTTTCTCAGGTTTCTGAAGCTTTCTTCCTAGAAAACTCGAATGTGTGGAGGATTTGAGTCCAGGTGGAACCAATTAGCGTTTGGCAGCCTAAAACAAAACCTTACATGCTAAAATGCATTCAAAACCGTAAAGTCCATAGAGAATGTCCAGAAAACACAAACACACACGAGGCTGTAGCAAGATCTGGGATTGAGATAGCCACAACACACCAGATAGTTTTGTTTTCATCCAGGAGTATCTGGACAAATTGTTGTAGATTTGAAGTAAAATTTAACCAAAAAATCACCTTGAAAGTGGTTTTGGAGAAAAGCAGAATCTTCCTGTTCGGCAATTGCATCCAATGTCATGTTTACAGAAAGAAATATCATGTTTTCTCAGGTTTCTGAAGCTTTCTTCCTAGAAAACTCGAATGTGTGGAGGATTTGACTCCAGGTGGAACCAATTAGCGTTTGGCAGCTAAAAACAAAAACTTCCATGCTGAAATGCATTCAAAACCGTAAAGTCCATAGAGAATGTCCAGAAAACACAAACACAGAGGCTGTAGCAAGATCTGGGATTGAGATAGCCACAACACACCAGATAGTTTTGTTGTCATCCAGGAGTATCTGGACAAATTGTTTGGATTTCGGGTGAAATTTAACCAAAAAACACCGTGAAAGTGGTTTTGGAGAAAAGCACAATCTTCCTGTTCGGCAAATGCATCCAATGTCATGTTTACAGAAAGAAATATCATGTTTTCTCAGGTTTCTGAAGCTTTCTTCCTAGAAAACTCGAATGTGTGGAGCATTTGACTCCAGGTGGAACCAATTAGCGTTTGGCAGCTAAAAACAAAAACTTACATGCAAAAATGCATTCAAAACCGTAAAGTCCATAGAGAATGTCCAGAAAACACATACACACACAGAGGCTGTAGCAAGATCTGGGATTGAGATAGCCACAACACACCAGATAGTTTTGTTTACATCTAGGAGTATCTGGACAAATTGTTGTGGATTTTGGGTGAAATTTAACCAAAAATCACCGTGAAAGTGGTTTTGGAGAAAAGCACAATCTTCCTGTTCGGCAAATGCATCCAATGTCATGTTTACAGAAAGAAATATCATGTTTTCTCAGGTTTCTGAAGCTTTCTTCCTAGAAAACTCGAATGTGTGGAGGATTTGAGTCCAGGTGGAACCAATTAGCGTTTGGCAGCCTAAAACAAAACCTTACATGCTAAAATGCATTCAAAACCGTAAAGTCCATAGAGAATGTCCAGAAAACACAAACACACACGAGGCTGTAGCAAGATCTGGGATTGAGATAGCCACAACACACCAGATAGTTTTGTTTTCATCCAGGAGTATCTGGACAAATTGTTGTAGATTTGAAGTAAAATTTAACCAAAAAATCACCTTGAAAGTGGTTTTGGAGAAAAGCACAATCTTCCTGTTCGGGAATTGCATCCAATGTCATGTTTACAGAAAGAAATATCATGTTTTCTCAGGTTTCTGAAGCTTTCTTCCTAGAAAACTCGAATGTGTGGAGGATTTGACTCCAGGTGGAACCAATTAGCGTTTGGCAGCTAAAAACAAAAACTTCCATGCTGAAATGCATTCAAAACCGTAAAGTCCATAGAGAATGTCCAGAAAACACAAACACAGAGGCTGTAGCAAGATCTGGGATTGAGATAGCCACAACACACCAGATAGTTTTGTTGTCATCCAGGAGTATCCGGACAAATTGTTGTGGATTTTGGGTGAAATTTAACCAAAAATCACCGTGAAAGTGGTTTTGGAGAAAAGCACAATCTTCCTGTTCGGCAAATGCATCCAATGTCATGTTTACAGAAAGAAATATCATGTTTTCTCAGGTTTCTGAAGCTTTCTTCCTAGAAAACTCGAATGTGTGGAGGATTTGACTCCAGGTGGAACCAATTAGCGTTTGGCAGCTAAAAACAAAAACTTACATGCAAAAATGCATTCAAAACCGTAAAGTCCATAGAGAATGTCCAGAAAACACATACACACACAGAGGCTGTAGCAAGATCTGGGATTGAGATAGCCACAACACACCAGATAGTTTTGTTTACATCCAGGAGTATCTGGACAAATTGTTGTGGATTTTGGGTGAAATTTAACCAAAAATCAGCGTGAAAGTGGTTTTGGAGAAAAGCACAATCTTCCTGTTCGGCAAATGCATCCAATGTCATGTTTACAGAAAGAAATATCATGTTTTCTCAGGTTTCTGAAGCTTTCTTCCTAGAAAACTCGAATGTGTGGAGGATTTGACTCCAGGTGGAACCAATTAGCGTTTGGAAGCTAAAAACAAAAACTTCCATGCTAAAATGCATTCAAAACCGTAAAGTCCATAGAGAATGTCCAGAAAACACAAACACACACAGAGGCTGTAGCAAGATCTGGCATTGAGATAGCCACAACACACCAGATAGTTTTGTTTACATCCAGGAGTATCTGGACAAATTGTTGTAGATTTGAAGTAAAATTTAACCAAAAAATCACCTTGAAAGTGGTTTTGGAGAAAAGCACAATCTTCCTGTTCGGCAAATGCATCCAATGTCATGTTTACAGAAAGAAATATCATGTTTTCTCAGGTTTCTGAAGCTTTCTTCCTAGAAAACTCGAATGTGTGGAGGATTTGAGTCCAGGTGGAACCAATTAGCGTTTGGCAGCCTAAAACAAAACCTTACATGCTAAAATGCATTCAAAACCGTAAAGTCCATAGAGAATGTCCAGAAAACACAAACACAGAGGCTGTAGCAAGATCTGGGATTGAGATAGCCACAACACACCAGATAGTTTTGTTGTCATCCAGGAGTATCTGGACAAATTGTTTGAATTTCGGGTGAAATTTAACCAAAAAACACCGTGAAAGTGGTTTTGGAGAAAAGCACAATCTTCCTGTTCGGCAAATGCATCCAATGTCATGTTTACAGAAAGAAATATCATGTTTTCTCAGGTTTCTGAAGCTTTCTTCCTAGAAAACTCGAATGTGTGGAGCATTTGACTCCAGGTGGAACCAATTAGCGTTTGGCAGCTAAAAACAAAAACTTACATGCAAAAATGCATTCAAAACCGTAAAGTCCATAGAGAATGTCCAGAAAACACATACACACACAGAGGCTGTAGCAAGATCTGGGATTAAGATAGCCACAACACACCAGATAGTTTTGTTTACATCCAGGAGTATCTGGACAAATTGTTGTAGTTTTGATGTGAAATTTAACCAAAAATCACTGTGAAAGAGGTTTTGGAGAAAAGCACAATCTTCCTGTTCGGCAAATGCATCCAATGTCATGTTTACAGAAAGAAATATCATGTTTTCTCAGGTTTCTGAAGCTTTCTTCCTAGAAAACTCGAATGTGTGGTGCATTTGACTTCAGTTGGAAGCAATTAGCGTTTGGCAGCTAAAAACAAAACCTTACATGCTAAAATGCATTCAAAACTGTAAAGTCCATAGAGAATGTCCAGAAAACACAAACACACACAGAGGCTGTAGCAAGATCTGGGATTGAGATAGCCACAACACACCAGATAGTTTTGTTTACATCCAGGAATATCTGGACAAATTGTTGTGGATTTTGGGTGAAATTTATCCAAAAATCAGCGTGAAAGTGGTTTTGGAGAAAAGCACAATCTTCCTGTTCGGCAAATGCATCCAATGTCATGTTTACAGAAAGAAATATCATGTTTTCTCAGGTTTCTGAAGCTTTCTTCCTAGAAAACTCGAATGTGTGGAGGATTTGACTCCAGGTGGAACCAATTAGCGTTTGGCAGCTAAAAACAAAAACTTACATGCAAAAATGCATTCAAAACCGTAAAGTCCATAGAGAATGTCCAGAAAACACATACACACACAGAGGCTGTAGCAAGATCTGGGATTGAGATAGCCACAACACACCAGATAGTTTTGTTTACATCCAGGAGTATCTGGACAAATTGTTGTGGATTTTGGGTGAAATTTAACCAAAAATCAGCGTGAAAGTGGTTTTCGAGAAAAGCACAATCTTCCTGTTCGGCAAATGCATCCAATGTCATGTTTACAGAAAGAAATATCATGTTTTCTCAGGTTTCTGAAGCTTTCTTCCTAGAAAACTCGAATGTGTGGAGGATTTGACTCCAGGTGGAACCAATTAGCGTTTGGCAGCTAAAAACAAAAACTTCCATGCTAAAATGCATTCAAAACCGTAAAGTCCATAGAGAATGTCCAGAAAACACAAACACACACAGAGGCTGTAGCAAGATCTGGCATTGAGATAGCCACAACACACCAGATAGTTTTGTTTACATCCAGGAGTATCTGGACAAATTGTTGTAGATTTGAAGTAAAATTTAACCAAAAAATCACCTTGAAAGTGGTTTTGGAGAAAAGCACAATCTTCCTGTTCGGCAAATGCATCCAATGTCATGTTTACAGAAAGAAATATCATGTTTTCTCAGGTTTCTGAAGCTTTCTTCCTAGAAAACTCGAATGTGTGGAGGATTTGAGTCCAGGTGGAAGCAATTAGCGTTTGGCAGCCTAAAACAAAACCTTACATGCTAAAATGCATTCAAAACCATAAAGTCCATAGAGAATGTCCAGAAAACACAAACACAGAGGCTGTAGCAAGATCTGGGATTGAGATAGCCACAACACACCAGATAGTTTTGTTGTCATCCAGGAGTATCTGGACAAATTGTTTGGATTTCGGGTGAAATTTAACCAAAAAACACCGTGAAAGTGGTTTTGGAGAAAAGCACAATCTTCCTGTTCGGCAAATGCATCCAATGTCATGTTTACAGAAAGAAATATCATGTTTTCTCAGGTTTCTGAAGCTTTCTTCCTAGAAAACTCGAATGTGTGGAGCATTTGACTCCAGGTGGAACCAATTAGCGTTTGGCAGCTAAAAACAAAAACTTACATGCAAAAATGCATTCAAAACCGTAAAGTCCATAGAGAATGTCCAGAAAACACATACACACACAGAGGCTGTAGCAAGATCTGGGATTGAGATAGCCACAACACACCAGATAGTTTTGTTTACATCTAGGAGTATCTGGACAAATTGTTGTGGATTTTGGGTGAAATTTAACCAAAAATCACCGTGAAAGTGGTTTTGGAGAAAAGCACAATCTTCCTGTTCGGCAAATGCATCCAATGTCATGTTTACAGAAAGAAATATCATGTTTTCTCAGGTTTCTGAAGCTTTCTTCCTAGAAAACTCGAATGTGTGGAGGATTTGACTCCAGGTGGAACCAATTAGCGTTGGGCATCTAAAAACAAAAACTTCCATGCTAAAATGCATTCAAAACCGTGAAGTCCATGGAGAATGTCCAGAAAACACAAACACACACAGAGGCTGTAGCAAGATCTGGGATTGAGATAGCCACAACACACCAGATAGTTTTGTTTTCATCCAGGAGTATCTGGACAAATTGTTGTAGTTTTGATGTGAAATTTAACCAAAAATCACTGTGTAAGAGGTTTTGGAGAAAAGCACAATCTTCCTGTTCGGCAAATGCATCCAATGTCATGTTTACAGAAAGAAATATCATGTTTTCTCAGGTTTCTGAAGCTTTCTTCCTAGAAAACTCGAATGTGTGGTGCATTTGACTTCAGTTGGAAGCAATTAGCGTTTGGCAGCTAAAAACAAAACCTTACATGCTAAAATGCATTCAAAACTGTAAAGTCCATAGAGAATGTCCAGAAAACACAAACACACACGAGGCTGTAGCAAGATCTGGGATTGAGATAGCCACAACACACCAGATAGTTTTGTTTACATCCAGGAATATCTGGACAAATTGTTGTGGATTTTGGGTGAAATTTATCCAAAAATCAGCGTGAAAGTGGTTTTGGAGAAAAGCACAATCTTCCTGTTCGGCAAATGCATCCAATGTCATGTTTACAGAAAGAAATATCATGTTTTCTCAGGTTTCTGAAGCTTTCTTCCTAGAAAACTCGAATGTGTGGAGGATTTGACTCCAGGTGCAACCAATTAGCGTTTGGCAGCTAAAAACAAAACTTACATTCTAAAATGCATTCAAAACTGTAAAGTCCATAGAGAATGACCAGAAAACACAAACACACACCTAGGCTGTAGCAAGATCTGGGATTGAGATAGCCACAACACACCAGATAGTTTTGTTTTCATCCAGGAGTATCTGGACAAATTGTTGTGGATTTCGGGTGAAATTTAACCCAAAATCACCGTGAAAGTGGTTTTGGAGAAAAGCACAATCTTCCTGTTCGGCAAATGCATCCAATGTCATGTTTACAGAAAGAAATATCATGTTTTCTCAGGTTTCTGAAGCTTTCTTCCTAGAAAATTGGAATGTGTGGCGGATTTGACTCCAGGTGGAACCAATTAGCGTATGAAAGCTGAAAACAAAAACTTCCATGCTAAAATGCATTCAAAACCGTAAAGTCCATGGAGAATGTCCAGAAAACACAAACACACACAGAGGCTGTAGCAAGATCTGGGATTGAGATAGCCACAACACACCAGATAGTTTTGTTTACATCCAGGAGTATCTGGACAAATTGTTGTGGATTTTGGGTGAAATTTAACCAAAAATCAGCGTGAAAGTGGTTTTGGAGAAAAGCACAATCTTCCTGTTCGGCAAATGCATCCAATGTCATGTTTACAGAAAGAAATATCATGTTTTCTCAGGTTTCTGAAGCTTTCTTCCTAGAAAACTCGAATGTGTGGAGGATTTGAGTCCAGGTGGAACCAATTAGCGTTTGGCAGCCTAAAACAAAACCTTACATGCTAAAATGCATTCAAAACCGTAAAGTCCATAGAGAATGTCCAGAAAACACAAACACACACGAGGCTGTAGCAAGATCTGGGATTGAGATAGCCACAACACACCAGATAGTTTTGTTTTCATCCAGGAGTATCTGGACAAATTGTTGTAGATTTGAAGTAAAATTTAACCAAAAAATCACCTTGAAAGTGGTTTTGGAGAAAAGCAGAATCTTCCTGTTCGGCAATTGCATCCAATGTCATGTTTACAGAAAGAAATATCATGTTTTCTCAGGTTTCTGAAGCTTTCTTCCTAGAAAACTCGAATGTGTGGAGGATTTGACTCCAGGTGGAACCAATTAGCGTTTGGCAGCTAAAAACAAAAACTTCCATGCTGAAATGCATTCAAAACCGTAAAGTCCATAGAGAATGTCCAGAAAACACAAACACAGAGGCTGTAGCAAGATCTGGGATTGAGATAGCCACAACACACCAGATAGTTTTGTTGTCATCCAGGAGTATCTGGACAAATTGTTTGGATTTCGGGTGAAATTTAACCAAAAAACACCGTGAAAGTGGTTTTGGAGAAAAGCACAATCTTCCTGTTCGGCAAATGCATCCAATGTCATGTTTACAGAAAGAAATATCATGTTTTCTCAGGTTTCTGAAGCTTTCTTCCTAGAAAACTCGAATGTGTGGAGCATTTGACTCCAGGTGGAACCAATTAGCGTTTGGCAGCTAAAAACAAAAACTTACATGCAAAAATGCATTCAAAACCGTAAAGTCCATAGAGAATGTCCAGAAAACACATACACACACAGAGGCTGTAGCAAGATCTGGGATTGAGATAGCCACAACACACCAGATAGTTTTGTTTACATCTAGGAGTATCTGGACAAATTGTTGTGGATTTTGGGTGAAATTTAACCAAAAATCACCGTGAAAGTGGTTTTGGAGAAAAGCACAATCTTCCTGTTCGGCAAATGCATCCAATGTCATGTTTACAGAAAGAAATATCATGTTTTCTCAGGTTTCTGAAGCTTTCTTCCTAGAAAACTCGAATGTGTGGAGGATTTGAGTCCAGGTGGAACCAATTAGCGTTTGGCAGCCTAAAACAAAACCTTACATGCTAAAATGCATTCAAAACCGTAAAGTCCATAGAGAATGTCCAGAAAACACAAACACACACGAGGCTGTAGCAAGATCTGGGATTGAGATAGCCACAACACACCAGATAGTTTTGTTTTCATCCAGGAGTATCTGGACAAATTGTTGTAGATTTGAAGTAAAATTTAACCAAAAAATCACCTTGAAAGTGGTTTTGGAGAAAAGCACAATCTTCCTGTTCGGCAATTGCATCCAATGTCATGTTTACAGAAAGAAATATCATGTTTTCTCAGGTTTCTGAAGCTTTCTTCCTAGAAAACTCGAATGTGTGGAGGATTTGACTCCAGGTGGAACCAATTAGCGTTTGGCAGCTAAAAACAAAAACTTCCATGCTGAAATGCATTCAAAACCGTAAAGTCCATAGAGAATGTCCAGAAAACACAAACACAGAGGCTGTAGCAAGATCTGGGATTGAGATAGCCACAACACACCAGATAGTTTTGTTGTCATCCAGGAGTATCCGGACAAATTGTTGTGGATTTTGGGTGAAATTTAACCAAAAATCACCGTGAAAGTGGTTTTGGAGAAAAGCACAATCTTCCTGTTCGGCAAATGCATCCAATGTCATGTTTACAGAAAGAAATATCATGTTTTCTCAGGTTTCTGAAGCTTTCTTCCTAGAAAACTCGAATGTGTGGAGGATTTGACTCCAGGTGGAACCAATTAGCGTTTGGCAGCTAAAAACAAAAACTTACATGCAAAAATGCATTCAAAACCGTAAAGTCCATAGAGAATGTCCAGAAAACACATACACACACAGAGGCTGTAGCAAGATCTGGGATTGAGATAGCCACAACACACCAGATAGTTTTGTTTACATCCAGGAGTATCTGGACAAATTGTTGTGGATTTTGGGTGAAATTTAACCAAAAATCAGCGTGAAAGTGGTTTTGGAGAAAAGCACAATCTTCCTGTTCGGCAAATGCATCCAATGTCATGTTTACAGAAAGAAATATCATGTTTTCTCAGGTTTCTGAAGCTTTCTTCCTAGAAAACTCGAATGTGTGGAGGATTTGACTCCAGGTGGAACCAATTAGCGTTTGGAAGCTAAAAACAAAAACTTCCATGCTAAAATGCATTCAAAACCGTAAAGTCCATAGAGAATGTCCAGAAAACACAAACACACACAGAGGCTGTAGCAAGATCTGGCATTGAGATAGCCACAACACACCAGATAGTTTTGTTTACATCCAGGAGTATCTGGACAAATTGTTGTAGATTTGAAGTAAAATTTAACCAAAAAATCACCTTGAAAGTGGTTTTGGAGAAAAGCACAATCTTCCTGTTCGGCAAATGCATCCAATGTCATGTTTACAGAAAGAAATATCATGTTTTCTCAGGTTTCTGAAGCTTTCTTCCTAGAAAACTCGAATGTGTGGAGGATTTGAGTCCAGGTGGAACCAATTAGCGTTTGGCAGCCTAAAACAAAACCTTACATGCTAAAATGCATTCAAAACCGTAAAGTCCATAGAGAATGTCCAGAAAACACAAACACAGAGGCTGTAGCAAGATCTGGGATTGAGATAGCCACAACACACCAGATAGTTTTGTTGTCATCCAGGAGTATCTGGACAAATTGTTTGAATTTCGGGTGAAATTTAACCAAAAAACACCGTGAAAGTGGTTTTGGAGAAAAGCACAATCTTCCTGTTCGGCAAATGCATCCAATGTCATGTTTACAGAAAGAAATATCATGTTTTCTCAGGTTTCTGAAGCTTTCTTCCTAGAAAACTCGAATGTGTGGAGCATTTGACTCCAGGTGGAACCAATTAGCGTTTGGCAGCTAAAAACAAAAACTTACATGCAAAAATGCATTCAAAACCGTAAAGTCCATAGAGAATGTCCAGAAAACACATACACACACAGAGGCTGTAGCAAGATCTGGGATTAAGATAGCCACAACACACCAGATAGTTTTGTTTACATCCAGGAGTATCTGGACAAATTGTTGTAGTTTTGATGTGAAATTTAACCAAAAATCACTGTGAAAGAGGTTTTGGAGAAAAGCACAATCTTCCTGTTCGGCAAATGCATCCAATGTCATGTTTACAGAAAGAAATATCATGTTTTCTCAGGTTTCTGAAGCTTTCTTCCTAGAAAACTCGAATGTGTGGTGCATTTGACTTCAGTTGGAAGCAATTAGCGTTTGGCAGCTAAAAACAAAACCTTACATGCTAAAATGCATTCAAAACTGTAAAGTCCATAGAGAATGTCCAGAAAACACAAACACACACAGAGGCTGTAGCAAGATCTGGGATTGAGATAGCCACAACACACCAGATAGTTTTGTTTACATCCAGGAATATCTGGACAAATTGTTGTGGATTTTGGGTGAAATTTATCCAAAAATCAGCGTGAAAGTGGTTTTGGAGAAAAGCACAATCTTCCTGTTCGGCAAATGCATCCAATGTCATGTTTACAGAAAGAAATATCATGTTTTCTCAGGTTTCTGAAGCTTTCTTCCTAGAAAACTCGAATGTGTGGAGGATTTGACTCCAGGTGCAACCAATTAGCGTTTGGCAGCTAAAAACAAAACTTACATTCTAAAATGCATTCAAAACTGTAAAGTCCATAGAGAATGACCAGAAAACACAAACACACACCTAGGCTGTAGCAAGATCTGGGATTGAGATAGCCACAACACACCAGATAGTTTTGTTTTCATCCAGGAGTATCTGGACAAATTGTTGTGGATTTCGGGTGAAATTTAACCCAAAATCACCGTGAAAGTGGTTTTGGAGAAAAGCACAATCTTCCTGTT
Organism: Oryctolagus cuniculus; assembly: GCF_964237555.1. Lineage (NCBI taxonomy): Eukaryota > Metazoa > Chordata > Mammalia > Lagomorpha > Leporidae > Oryctolagus > Oryctolagus cuniculus. The sequence goes on along the minus strand of NC_091447.1, from coordinate 1,085,397 downwards.
CGGCAAATGCATCCAATGTCATGTTTACAGAAAGAAATATCATGTTTTCTCAGGTTTCTGAAGCTTTCTTCCTAGAAAATTCGAATGTGTGGCGGATTTGACTCCAGGTGGAACCAATTAGCGTATGAAAGCTGAAAACAAAAACTTCCATGCTAAAATGCATTCAAAACCGTAAAGTCCATGGAGAATGTCCAGAAAACACAAACACACACAGAGGCTGTAGCAAGATCTGGGATTGAGATAGCCACAACACACCAGATAGTTTTGTTTTCATCCAGGAATATCTGGACAAATTGTTGTGGATTTTGGGTGAAATTTAACCAAAAATCACTGTGAAAGAGGTTTTGGAGAAAAGCACAATCTTCCTGTTCGGCAAATGCATCCAATGTCATGTTTACAGAAAGAAATATCATGTTTTCTCAGGTTTCTGAAGCTTTCTTCCTAGAAAACTCGAATGTGTGGAGGATTTGAGTCCAGGTGGAACCAATTAGCGTTTGGCAGCCTAAAACAAAACCTTACATGCTAAAATGCATTCAAAACCGTAAAGTCCATAGAGAATGTCCAGAAAACACAAACACACACGAGGCTGTAGCAAGATCTGGGATTGAGATAGCCACAACACACCAGATAGTTTTGTTTTCATCCAGGAGTATCTGGACAAATTGTTGTAGATTTGAAGTAAAATTTAACCAAAAAATCACCTTGAAAGTGGTTTTGGAGAAAAGCACAATCTTCCTGTTCGGCAATTGCATCCAATGTCATGTTTACAGAAAGAAATATCATGTTTTCTCAGGTTTCTGAAGCTTTCTTCCTAGAAAACTCGAATGTGTGGAGGATTTGACTCCAGGTGGAACCAATTAGCGTTTGGCAGCTAAAAACAAAAACTTCCATGCTGAAATGCATTCAAAACCGTAAAGTCCATAGAGAATGTCCAGAAAACACAAACACAGAGGCTGTAGCAAGATCTGGGATTGAGATAGCCACAACACACCAGATAGTTTTGTTGTCATCCAGGAGTATCTGGACAAATTGTTGTGGATTTCGGGTGAAATTTAACCAAAAATCACCGTGAAAGTGGTTTTGGAGAAAAGCACAATCTTCCTGTTCGGCAAATGCATCCAATGTCATGTTTACAGAAAGAAATATCATGTTTTCTCAGGTTTCTGAAGCTTTCTTCCTAGAAAACTCGAATGTGTGGAGCATTTGACTCCAGGTGGAACCAATTAGCGTTTGGCAGCTAAAAACAAAAACTTACATGCAAAAATGCATTCAAAACCGTAAAGTCCATAGAGAATTTCCAGAAAACACATACACACACAGAGGCTGTAGCAAGATCTGGGATTGAGATAGCCACAACACACCAGATAGTTTTGTTTACATCCAGGAGTATCTGGACAAATTGTTGTGGATTTTGGGTGAAATTTAACCAAAAATCACCGTGAAAGTGGTTTTGGAGAAAAGCACAATCTTCCTGTTCGGCAAATGCATCCAATGTCATGTTTACAGAAAGAAATATCATGTTTTCTCAGGTTTCTGAAGCTTTCTTCCTAGAAAACTCGAATGTGTGGAGGATTTGACTCCAGGTGGAACCAATTAGCGTTTGGAAGCTAAAAACAAAAACTTCCATGCTAAAATGCATTCAAAACCGTAAAGTCCATAGAGAATGTCCAGAAAACACAAACACACACAGAGGCTGTAGCAAGATCTGGCATTGAGATAGCCACAACACACCAGATAGTTTTGTTTACATCCAGGAGTATCTGGACAAATTGTTGTAGATTTGAAGTAAAATTTAACCAAAAAATCACCTTGAAAGTGGTTTTGGAGAAAAGCACAATCTTCCTGTTCGGCAAATGCATCCAATGTCATGTTTACAGAAAGAAATATCATGTTTTCTCAGGTTTCTGAAGCTTTCTTCCTAGAAAACTCGAATGTGTGGAGGATTTGAGTCCAGGTGGAACCAATTAGCGTTTGGAAGCCTAAAACAAAACCTTACATGCTAAAATGCATTCAAAACCGTAAAGTCCATAGAGAATGTCCAGAAAACACAAACACAGAGGCTGTAGCAAGATCTGGGATTGAGATAGCCACAACACACCAGATAGTTTTGTTGTCATCCAGGAGTATCTGGACAAATTGTTTGGATTTCGGGTGAAATTTAACCAAAAAACACCGTGAAAGTGGTTTTGGAGAAAAGCACAATCTTCCTGTTCGGCAAATGCATCCAATGTCATGTTTACAGAAAGAAATATCATGTTTTCTCAGGTTTCTGAAGCTTTCTTCCTAGAAAACTCGAATGTGTGGAGCATTTGACTCCAGGTGGAACCAATTAGCGTTTGGCAGCTAAAAACAAAAACTTACATGCAAAAATGCATTCAAAACCGTAAAGTCCATAGAGAATGTCCAGAAAACACATACACACACAGAGGCTGTAGCAAGATCTGGGATTGAGATAGCCACAACACACCAGATAGTTTTGTTTACATCTAGGAGTATCTGGACAAATTGTTGTGGATTTTGGGTGAAATTTAACCAAAAATCACCGTGAAAGTGGTTTTGGAGAAAAGCACAATCTTCCTGTTCGGCAAATGCATCCAATGTCATGTTTACAGAAAGAAATATCATGTTTTCTCAGGTTTCTGAAGCTTTCTTCCTAGAAAACTCGAATGTGTGGAGGATTTGACTCCAGGTGGAACCAATTAGCGTTTGGCACTAACAACAAAAACTTACATGCTAAAATGCATTCAAAACCGTAAAGTCCATAGAGAATGTCCAGAAAACACAAACACACACAGAGGCTGTAGCAAGATCTGGGATTGAGATAGCCACAACACACCAGATAGTTTTGTTGTCATCCAGGAGTATCTGGACAAATTGTTGTAGTTTTGATGTGAAATTTAACCAAAAATCACTGTGAAAGAGGTTTTGGAGAAAAGCACAATCTTCCTGTTCGGCAAATGCATCCAATGTCATGTTTACAGAAAGAAATATCATGTTTTCTCAGGTTTCTGAAGCTTTCTTCCTAGAAAACTCGAATGTGTGGTGCATTTGACTCCAGTTGGAACCAATTAGCGTTTGGCAGCTAAAAACAAAACCTTACATGCTAAAATGCATTCAAAACTGTAAAGTCCATAGAGAATGTCCAGAAAACACAAACACACACAGAGGCTGTAGCAAGATCTGGGATTGAGATAGCCACAACACACCAGATAGTTTTGTTTACATCCAGGAATATCTGGACAAATTGTTGTGGATTTTGGGTGAAATTTAACCAAAAATCAGCGTGAAAGTGGTTTTGGAGAAAAGCACAATCTTCCTGTTCGGCAAATGCATCCAATGTCATGTTTACAGAAAGAAATATCATGTTTTCTCAGGTTTCTGAAGCTTTCTTCCTAGAAAACTCGAATGTGTGGAGGATTTGACTCCAGGTGCAACCAATTAGCGTTTGGCAGCTAAAAACAAAACTTACATTCTAAAATGCATTCAAAACTGTAAAGTCCATAGAGAATGACCAGAAAACACAAACACACAACTAGGCTGTAGCAAGATCTGGGATTGAGATAGCCACAACACACCAGATAGTTTTGTTTTCATCCAGGAGTATCTGGACAAATTGTTGTGGATTTCGGGTGAAATTTAACCCAAAATCACCGTGAAAGTGGTTTTGGAGAAAAGCACAATCTTCCTGTTCGGCAAATGCATCCAATGTCATGTTTACAGAAAGAAATATCATGTTTTCTCAGGTTTCTGAAGCTTTCTTCCTAGAAAATTCGAATGTGTGGCGGATTTGACTCCAGGTGGAACCAATTAGCGTATGAAAGCTGAAAACAAAAACTTCCATGCTAAAATGCATTCAAAACCGTAAAGTCCATGGAGAATGTCCAGAAAACACAAACACACACAGAGGCTGTAGCAAGATCTGGGATTGAGATAGCCACAACACACCAGATAGTTTTGTTTTCATCCAGGAATATCTGGACAAATTGTTGTGGATTTTGGGTGAAATTTAACCAAAAATCACTGTGAAAGAGGTTTTGGAGAAAAGCACAATCTTCCTGTTCGGCAAATGCATCCAATGTCATGTTTACAGAAAGAAATATCATGTTTTCTCAGGTTTCTGAAGCTTTCTTCCTAGAAAACTCGAACGTGTGGAGGATTTGACTCCATGTGGATCCAATTAGCGTTTGGCAGCCAAAAACAAAAACTTCCATGCTAAAATGCATTTAAAACCGTAAAGTCCATTGAGAATGTCCAGAAAACACAAACACAGAGGCTGTAGCAAGATCTGGGATTGAGATAGCCACAACACACCAGATAGTTTTGTTTACATCCATGAATATCTGAACAAATTGTTGTGGAATTTGGGTGAAATTTAACCAAAAATCACCGTGAAAGTGGTTTTGGAGAAAAGCACAATCTTCCTGTTCGGCAAATGCATCCAATGTCATGTTTACAGAAAGAAATATCATGTTTTCTCAGGTTTCTGAAGCTTTCTTCCTAGAAAACTCGAATGTGTGGAGGATTTGACTCCAGGTGGAACCAATTAGCGTTTGGCAGCTAAAAACAAAAACTTCCATGCTAAAATGCATTCAAAACCGTAAAGTCCATAGAGAATGTCCAGAAAACACAAACACACACAGAGGCTGTAGCAAGATCTGGCATTGAGATAGCCACAACACACCAGATAGTTTTGTTTACATCCAGGAGTATCTGGACAAATTGTTGTAGATTTGAAGTAAAATTTAACCAAAAAATCACCTTGAAAGTGGTTTTGGAGAAAAGCACAATCTTCCTGTTCGGCAAATGCATCCAATGTCATGTTTACAGAAAGAAATATCATGTTTTCTCAGGTTTCTGAAGCTTTCTTCCTAGAAAACTCGAATGTGTGGAGGATTTGAGTCCAGGTGGAACCAATTAGCGTTTGGAAGCCTAAAACAAAACCTTACATGCTAAAATGCATTCAAAACCGTAAAGTCCATAGAGAATGTCCAGAAAACACAAACACAGAGGCTGTAGCAAGATCTGGGATTGAGATAGCCACAACACACCAGATAGTTTTGTTGTCATCCAGGAGTATCTGGACAAATTGTTTGGATTTCGGGTGAAATTTAACCAAAAAACACCGTGAAAGTGGTTTTGGAGAAAAGCACAATCTTCCTGTTCGGCAAATGCATCCAATGTCATGTTTACAGAAAGAAATATCATGTTTTCTCAGGTTTCTGAAGCTTTCTTCCTAGAAAACTCGAATGTGTGGAGCATTTGACTCCAGGTGGAACCAATTAGCGTTTGGCAGCTAAAAACAAAAACTTACATGCAAAAATGCATTCAAAACCGTAAAGTCCATAGAGAATGTCCAGAAAACACATACACACACAGAGGCTGTAGCAAGATCTGGGATTGAGATAGCCACAACACACCAGATAGTTTTGTTTACATCTAGGAGTATCTGGACAAATTGTTGTGGATTTTGGGTGAAATTTAACCAAAAATCACCGTGAAAGTGGTTTTGGAGAAAAGCACAATCTTCCTGTTCGGCAAATGCATCCAATGTCATGTTTACAGAAAGAAATATCATGTTTTCTCAGGTTTCTGAAGCTTTCTTCCTAGAAAACTCGAATGTGTGGAGGATTTGAGTCCAGGTGGAACCAATTAGCGTTTGGCACTAACAACAAAAACTTACATGCTAAAATGCATTCAAAACCGTAAAGTCCATAGAGAATGTCCAGAAAACACAAACACACACAGAGGCTGTAGCAAGATCTGGGATTGAGATAGCCACAACACACCAGATAGTTTTGTTTTCATCCAGGAGTATCCGGACAAATTGTTGTAGTTTTGATGTGAAATTTAACCAAAAATCACTGTGAAAGAGGTTTTGGAGAAAAGCACAATCTTCCTGTTCGGCAAATGCATCCAATGTCATGTTTACAGAAAGAAATATCATGTTTTCTCAGGTTTCTGAAGCTTTCTTCCTAGAAAACTCGAATGTGTGGTGCATTTGACTCCAGTTGGAACCAATTAGCGTTTGGCAGCTAAAAACAAAACCTTACATGCTAAAATGCATTCAAAACTGTAAAGTCCATAGAGAATGTCCGGAAAACACAAACACACACAGAGGCTGTAGCAAGATCTGGGATTGAGATAGCCACAACACACCAGATAGTTTTGTTTACATCCAGGAATATCTGGACAAATTGTTGTGGATTTTGGGTGAAATTTATCCAAAAATCAGCGTGAAAGTGGTTTTGGAGAAAAGCACAATCTTCCTGTTCGGCAAATGCATCCAATGTCATGTTTACAGAAAGAAATATCATGTTTTCTCAGGTTTCTGAAGCTTTCTTCCTAGAAATTCGAATGTGTGGAGGATTTGAATCCAGGTGCAACCAATTAGCGTTTGGCAGCTAAAAACAAAACTTACATTCTAAAATGCATTCAAAACTGTAAAGTCCATAGAGAATGACCAGAAAACACATACACACACAGAGGCTGTAGCAAGATCTGGGATTGAGATAGCCACAACACACCAGATAGTTTTGTTTTCATCCAGGAGTATCTGGACAAATTGTTGTGGATTTCGGGTGAAATTTAACCCAAAATCACCGTGAAAGTGGTTTTGGAGAAAAGCACAATCTTCCTGTTCGGCAAATGCATCCAATGTCATGTTTACAGAAAGAAATATCATGTTTTCTCAGGTTTCTGAAGCTTTCTTCCTAGAAAATTCGAATGTGTGGCGGATTTGACTCCAGGTGGAACCAATTAGCGTATGAAAGCTGAAAACAAAAACTTCCATGCTAAAATGCATTCAAAACCGTAAAGTCCATGGAGAATGTCCAGAAAACACAAACACACACAGAGGCTGTAGCAAGATCTGGGATTGAGATAGCCACAACACACCAGATAGTTTTGTTTTCATCCAGGAATATCTGGACAAATTGTTGTGGATTTTGGGTGAAATTTAACCAAAAATCACTGTGAAAGAGGTTTTGGAGAAAAGCACAATCTTCCTGTTCGGCAAATGCATCCAATGTCATGTTTACAGAAAGAAATATCATGTTTTCTCAGGTTTCTGAAGCTTTCTTCCTAGAAAACTCGAACGTGTGGAGGATTTGACTCCATGTGGATCCAATTAGCGTTTGGCAGCCAAAAACAAAAACTTCCATGCTAAAATGCATTTAAAACCGTAAAGTCCATTGAGAATGTCCAGAAAACACAAACACAGAGGCTGTAGCAAGATCTGGGATTGAGATAGCCACAACACACCAGATAGTTTTGTTTACATCCATGAATATCTGAACAAATTGTTGTGGAATTTGGGTGAAATTTAACCAAAAATCACCGTGAAAGTGGTTTTGGAGAAAAGCACAATCTTCCTGTTCGGCAAATGCATCCAATGTCATGTTTACAGAAAGAAATATCATGTTTTCTCAGGTTTCTGAAGCTTTCTTCCTAGAAAACTCGAATGTGTGGAGGATTTGACTCCAGGTGGAACCAATTAGCGTTTGGCAGCTAAAAACAAAAACTTCCATGCAAAAATGCATTCAAAACCGTAAAGTCCATAGAGAATGTCCAGAAAACACATACACACACAGAGGCTGTAGCAAGATCTGGGATTGAGATAGCCACAACACACCAGATAGTTTTGTTTACATCCAGGAGTATCTGGACAAATTGTTGTGGATTTTGGGTGAAATTTAACCAAAAATCAGCGTGAAAGTGGTTTTGGAGAAAAGCACAATCTTCCTGTTCGGCAAATGCATCCAATGTCATGTTTACAGAAAGAAATATCATGTTTTCTCAGGTTTCTGAAGCTTTCTTCCTAGAAAACTCGAATGTGTGGAGGATTTGACTCCAGGTGGAACCAATTAGCGTTTGGCAGCTAAAAACAAAAACTTCCATGCTAAAATGCATTCAAAACCGTAAAGTCCATAGAGAATGTCCAGAAAACACAAACACACACAGAGGCTGTAGCAAGATCTGGCATTGAGATAGCCACAACACACCAGATAGTTTTGTTTACATCCAGGAGTATCTGGACAAATTGTTGTAGATTTGAAGTAAAATTTAACCAAAAAATCACCTTGAAAGTGGTTTTGGAGAAAAGCACAATCTTCCTGTTCGGCAAATGCATCCAATGTCATGTTTACAGAAAGAAATATCATGTTTTCTCAGGTTTCTGAAGCTTTCTTCCTAGAAAACTCGAATGTGTGGAGCATTTGACTCCAGGTGGAACCAATTAGCGTTTGGCAGCTAAAAAGAAAAACTTACATGCAAAAATGCATTCAAAACCGTAAAGTCCATAGAGAATGTCCAGAAAACACATACACACACAGAGGCTGTAGCAAGATCTGGGATTGAGATAGCCACAACACACCAGATAGTTTTGTTTACATCTAGGAGTATCTGGACAAATTGTTGTGGATTTTGGGTGAAATTTAACCAAAAATCACCGTGAAAGTGGTTTTGGAGAAAAGCACAATCTTCCTGTTCGGCAAATGCATCCAATGTCATGTTTACAGAAAGAAATATCATGTTTTCTCAGGTTTCTGAAGCTTTCTTCCTAGAAAACTCGAATGTGTGGAGGATTTGACTCCAGGTGGAACCAATTAGCGTTTGGCACTAACAACAAAAACTTACATGCTAAAATGCATTCAAAACCGTAAAGTCCATAGAGAATGTCCAGAAAACACAAACACACACAGAGGCTGTAGCAAGATCTGGGATTGAGATAGCCACAACACACCAGATAGTTTTGTTTTCATCCAGGAGTATCTGGACATATTGTTGTAGTTTTGATGTGAAATTTAACCAAAAATCACTGTGAAAGAGGTTTTGGAGAAAAGCACAATCTTCCTGTTCGGCAAATGCATCCAATGTCATGTTTACAGAAAGAAATATCATGTTTTCTCAGGTTTCTGAAGCTTTCTTCCTAGAAAACTCGAATGTGTGGTGCATTTGACTCCAGTTGGAACCAATTAGCGTTTGGCAGCTAAAAACAAAACCTTACATGCTAAAATGCATTCAAAACTGTAAAGTCCATAGAGAATGTCCAGAAAACACAAACACACACAGAGGCTGTAGCAAGATCTGGGATTGAGATAGCCACAACACACCAGATAGTTTTGTTTACATCCAGGAATATCTGGACAAATTGTTGTGGATTTTGGGTGAAATTTATCCAAAAATCAGCGTGAAAGTGGTTTTGGAGAAAAGCACAATCTTCCTGTTCGGCAAATGCATCCAATGTCATGTTTACAGAAAGAAATATCATGTTTTCTCAGGTTTCTGAAGCTTTCTTCCTAGAAAACTCGAATGTGTGGAGGATTTGACTCCAGGTGCAACCAATTAGCGTTTGGCAGCTAAAAACAAAACTTACATTCTAAAATGCATTCAAAACTGTAAAGTCCATAGAGAATGACCAGAAAACACAAACACACACCTAGGCTGTAGCAAGATCTGGGATTGAGATAGCCACAACACACCAGATAGTTTTGTTTTCATCCCGGAGTATCTGGACAAATTGTTGTGGATTTCGGGTGAAATTTAACCCAAAATCACCGTGAAAGTGGTTTTGGAGAAAAGCACAATCTTCCTGTTCGGCAAATGCATCCAATGTCATGTTTACAGAAAGAAATATCATGTTTTCTCAGGTTTCTGAAGCTTTCTTCCTAGAAAATTCGAATGTGTGGCGGATTTGACTCCAGGTGGAACCAATTAGCGTATGAAAGCTGAAAACAAAAACTTCCATGCTAAAATGCATTCAAAACCGTAAAGTCCATGGAGAATGTCCAGAAAACACAAACACACACAGAGGCTGTAGCAAGATCTGGGATTGAGATAGCCACAACACACCAGATAGTTTTGTTTTCATCCAGGAATATCTGGACAAATTGTTGTGGATTTTGGGTGAAATTTAACCAAAAATCACTGTGAAAGAGGTTTTGGAGAAAAGCACAATCTTCCTGTTCGGCAAATGCATCCAATGTCATGTTTACAGAAAGAAATATCATGTTTTCTCAGGTTTCTGAAGCTTTCTTCCTAGAAAACTCGAACGTGTGGAGGATTTGACTCCATGTGGATCCAATTAGCGTTTGGCAGCCAAAAACAAAAACTTCCATGCTAAAATGCATTTAAAACCGTAAAGTCCATTGAGAATGTCCAGAAAACACAAACACAGAGGCTGTAGCAAGATCTGGGATTGAGATAGCCACAACACACCAGATAGTTTTGTTTACATCCATGAATATCTGAACAAATTGTTGTGGATTTTGGGTGAAATTTAACCAAAAATCACCGTGAAAGTGGTTTTGGAGAAAAGCACAATCTTCCTGTTCGGCAAATGCATCCAATGTCATGTTTACAGAAAGAAATATCATGTTTTCTCAGGTTTCTGAAGCTTTCTTCCTAGAAAACTCGAATGTGTGGAGGATTTGACTCCAGGTGGAACCAATTAGCGTTTGGCAGCTAAAAACAAAAACTTCCATGCTAAAATGCAATCAAAACTGTAAAGTCCATAGAGAATGTCCAGAAAACACAAACACACACAGAGGCTGTAGCAAGATCTGGGATTGAGATAGCCACAACACACCAGATAGTTTTGTTGTCATCCAGGAGTATCTGGACAAATTGTTGTGGATTTTGGGTGAAATTTATCCAAAAATCAGCGTGAAAGTGGTTTTGGAGAAAAGCACAATCTTCCTGTTCGGCAAATGCATCCAATGTCATGTTTACAGAAAGAAATATCATGTTTTCTCAGGTTTCTGAAGCTTTCTTCCTAGAAAACTCGAATGTGTGGAGGATTTGACTCCAGGTGCAACCAATTAGCGTTTGGCAGCTAAAAACAAAACTTACATTCTAAAATGCATTCAAAACTGTAAAGTCCATAGAGAATGACCAGAAAACACAAACACACACCTAGGCTGTAGCAAGATCTGGGATTGAGATAGCCACAACACACCAGATAGTTTTGTTTTCATCCAGGAGTATCTGGACAAATTGTTGTGGATTTCGGGTGAAATTTAACCCAAAATCACCGTGAAAGTGGTTTTGGAGAAAAGCACAATCTTCCTGTTCGGCAAATGCATCCAATGTCATGTTTACAGAAAGAAATATCATGTTTTCTCAGGTTTCTGAAGCTTTCTTCCTAGAAAACTCGAACGTGTGGAGGATTTGACTCCATGTGGATCCAATTAGCGTTTGGCAGCCAAAAACAAAAACTTCCATGCTAAAATGCATTTAAAACCGTAAAGTCCATTGAGAATGTCCAGAAAACACAAACACACACAGAGGCTGTAGCAAGATCTGGGATTGAGATAGCCACAACACACCAGATAGTTTTGTTGTCATCCAGGAGTATCTGGACAAATTGTTGTGGATTTCGGGTGAAATTTAACCAAAAATCACCGTGAAAGTGGTTTTGGAGAAAAGCACAATCTTCCTGTTCGGCAAATGCATCCAATGTCATGTTTACAGAAAGAAATATCATGTTTTCTCAGGTTTCTGAAGCTTTCTTCCTAGAAAACTCGAATGTGTGGAGGATTTGACTCCAGGTGGAACCAATTAGCGTTTGGCAGCTAAAAACAAAAACTTACATGCTGAAATGCATTCAAAACCGTAAAGTCCATAGAGAATGTCCAGAAAACACAAACAGAGAGGCTGTAGCAAGATCTGGGATTGAGATAGCCACAACACACCAGATAGTTTTGTTGTCATCCAGGAGTATCTGGACAAATTGTTGTGGATTTTCGGTGAAATTTAACCAAAAATCACCGTGAAAGTGGTTTTGGAGAAAAGCACAATCTTCCTGTTCGGCAAATGCATCCAATGTCATGTTTCCAGAAAGAAATATCATGTATTCTCAGGTTTCTGAAGCTTTCTTCCTAGAAAACTCGAATGTGTGGAGGATTTGAGTCCAGGTGGAACCAATTAGCGTTTGGAAGCCTAAAACAAAACCTTACATGCTAAAATGCATTCAAAACCGTAAAGTCCATAGAGAATGTCCAGAAAACACAAACACACACAGAGGCTGTAGCAAGATCTGGGATTGAGATAGCCACAACACACCAGATAGTTTTGTTGTCATCCAGGAGTATCTGGACAAATTGTTGTGGATTTTGGGTGAAATTTAACCAAAAATCACCGTGAAAGTGGTTTTGGAGAAAAGCACAATCTTCCTGTTCGGCAAAGGCATCCAATGTCATGTTTACAGAAAGAAATATCATGTTTTCTCAGGTTTCTGAAGCTTTCTTCCTAGAAAACTCGAATGTGTGGAGGATTTGAGTCCAGGTGGAACCAATTAGCGTTTGGCAGCCTAAAACAAAACCTTACATGCTAAAATGCATTCAAAACCGTAAAGTCCATAGAGAATGTCCAGAAAACACAAACACACACGAGGCTGTAGCAAGATCTGGGATTGAGATAGCCACAACACACCAGATAGTTTTGTTTTCATCCAGGAGTATCTGGACAAATTGTTGTAGATTTGAAGTAAAATTTAACCAAAAAATCACCTTGAAAGTGGTTTTGCAGAAAAGCACAATCTTCCTGTTCGGCAATTGCATCCAATGTCATGTTTACAGAAAGAAATATCATGTTTTCTCAGGTTTCTGAAGCTTTCTTCCTAGAAAACTCGAATGTGTGGAGGATTTGACTCCAGGTGGAACCAATTAGCGTTTGGCAGCTAAAAACAAAAACTTCCATGCTGAAATGCATTCAAAACCGTAAAGTCCATAGAGAATGTCCAGAAAACACAAACACAGAGGCTGTAGCAAGATCTGGGATTGAGATAGCCACAACACACCAGATAGTTTTGTTGTCATCCAGGAGTATCTGGACAATTTCTTGTAGTTTTGAAGTGAAATTTAACCAAAAAATCACCGTGAAAGTGGTTTTGGAGAAAAGCACAATCTTCCTGTTCGGCAAATGCATCCAATGTCATGTTTACAGAAAGAAATATCATGTTTTCTCAGGTTTCTGAAGCTTTCTTCCTAGAAAACTCGAATGTGTGGAGGATTTGACTCCAGGTGGAACCAATTAGCGTTTGGCAGCTAAAAACAAAAACTTACATGCAAAAATGCATTCAAAACCGTAAAGTCCATAGAGAATGTCCAGAAAACACATACACACACAGAGGCTGTAGCAAGATCTGGGATTGAGATAGCCACAACACACCAGATAGTTTTGTTTTCATCCAGGAGTATCTGGACAAATTGTTGTGGATTTCGGGTGAAATTTAACCAAAAATCAGCGTGAAAGTGGTTTTGGAGAAAAGCACAATCTTCCTGTTCGGCAAATGCATCCAATGTCATGTTTACAGAAAGAAATATCATGTTTTCTCAGGTTTCTGAAGCTTTCTTCCTAGAAAACTCGAATGTGTGGAGCATTTGACTCCAGGTGGAACCAATTAGCGTTTGGCAGCTAAAAACAAAAACTTACATGCAAAAATGCATTCAAAACCGTAAAGTCCATAGAGAATGTCCAGAAAACACATACACACACAGAGGCTGTAGCAAGATCTGGGATTGAGATAGCCACAACACACCAGATAGTTTTGTTTACATCTAGGAGTATCTGGACAAATTGTTGTGGATTTTGGGTGAAATTTAACCAAAAATCACCGTGAAAGTGGTTTTGGAGAAAAGCACAATCTTCCTGTTCGGCAAATGCATCCAATGTCATGTTTACAGAAAGAAATATCATGTTTTCTCAGGTTTCTGAAGCTTTCTTCCTAGAAAACTCGAATGTGTGGAGGATTTGACTCCAGGTGGAACCAATTAGCGTTTGGCAGCTAAAAACAAAAACTTACATGCAAAAATGCATTCAAAACCGTAAAGTCCATAGCGAATGTCCAGAAAACACATACACACACAGAGGCTGTAGCAAGATCTGGGATTGAGATAGCCACAACACACCAGATAGTTTTGTTTACATCCAGGAGTATCGGGACAAATTGTTGTGGATTTTGGGTGAAATTTAACCAAAAATCAGCGTGAAAGTGGTTTTGGAGAAAAGCACAATCTTCCTGTTCGGCAAATGCATCCAATGTCATGTTTACAGAAAGAAATATCATGTTTTCTCAGGTTTCTGAAGCTTTCTTCCTAGAAAACTCGAATGTGTGGAGCATTTGTCTCCAGGTGGAACCAATTAGCGTTTGGCAGCTAAAAACAAAAACTTACATGCAAAAATGCATTCAAAACCGTAAAGTCCATAGAGAATGTCCAGAAAACACATACACACACAGAGGCTGTAGCAAGATCTGGGATTGAGATAGCCACAACACACCAGATAGTTTTGTTTACATCTAGGAGTATCTGGACAAATTGTTGTGGATTTTGGGTGAAATTTAACCAAAAATCACCGTGAAAGTGGTTTTGGAGAAAAGCACAATCTTCCTGTTCGGCAAATGCATCCAATGTCATGTTTACAGAAAGAAATATCATGTTTTCTCAGGTTTCTGAAGCTTTCTTCCTAGAAAACTCGAATGTGTGGAGGATTTGACTCCAGGTGGAACCAATTAGCGTTTGGCAGCTAAAAACAAAAACTTCCATGCTAAAATGCATTCAAAACCGTGAAGTCCATGGAGAATGTCCAAAAAACACAAACACACACAGAGGCTGTAGCAAGATCTGGGATTGAGATAGCCACAACACACCAGATAGTTTTGTTTTCATCCAGGAGTATCTGGACAAATTGTTGTAGTTTTGATGTGAAATTTAACCAAAAATCACTGTGAAAGAGGTTTTGGAGAAAAGCACAATCTTCCTGTTCGGCAAATGCATCCAATGTCATGTTTACAGAAAGAAATATCATGTTTTCTCAGGTTTCTGAAGCTTTCTTCCTAGAAAACTCGAATGTGTGGAGGATTTGACTCCAGGTGCAACCAATTAGCGTTTGGCAGCTAAAAACAAAACTTACATTCTAAAATGCATTCAAAACTGTAAAGTCCATAGAGAATGACCAGAAAACACAAACACACACCTAGGCTGTAGCAAGATCTGGGATTGAGATAGCCACAACACACCAGATAGTTTTGTTTTCATCCAGGAGTATCTGGACAAATTGTTGTGGATTTCGGGTGAAATTTAACCCAAAATCACCGTGAAAGTGGTTTTGGAGAAAAGCACAATCTTCCTGTTTGGCAAATGCATCCAATGTCATGTTTACAGAAAGAAATATCATGTTTTCTCAGGTTTCTGAAGCTTTCTTCCTAGAAAATTCGAATGTGTGGCGGATTTGACTCCAGGTGGAACCAATTAGCGTATGAAAGCTGAAAACAAAAACTTCCATGCTAAAATGCATTCAAAACCGTAAAGTCCATGGAGAATGTCCAGAAAACACAAACACACACAGAGGCTGTAGCAAGATCTGGGATTGAGATAGCCACAACACACCAGATAGTTTTGTTTTCATCCAGGAATATCTGGACAAATTGTTGTGGATTTTGGGTGAAATTTAACCAAAAATCACTGTGAAAGAGGTTTTGGAGAAAAGCACAATCTTCCTGTTCGGCAAATGCATCCAATGTCATGTTTACAGAAAGAAATATCATGTTTTCTCAGGTTTCTGAAGCTTTCTTCCTAGAAAACTCGAACGTGTGGAGGATTTGACTCCATGTGGATCCAATTAGCGTTTGGCAGCCAAAAACAAAAACTTCCATGCTAAAATGCATTTAAAACCGTAAAGTCCATTGAGAATGTCCAGAAAACACAAACACAGAGGCTGTAGCAAGATCTGGGATTGAGATAGCCACAACACACCAGATAGTTTTGTTTACATCCATGAATATCTGAACAAATTGTTGTGGATTTTGGGTGAAATTTAACCAAAAATCACCGTGAAAGTGGTTTTGGAGAAAAGCACAATCTTCCTGTTCGGCAAATGCATCCAATGTCATGTTTACAGAAAGAAATATCATGTTTTCTCAGGTTTCTGAAGCTTTCTTCCTAGAAAACTCGAATGTGTGGAGGATTTGACTCCAGGTGGAACCAATTAGCGTTTGGCAGCTAAAAACAAAAACTTACATGCTAAAATGCATTCAAAACCGTAAAGTCCATAGAGAATGTCCAGAAAACACAAACACACACAGAGGCTGTAGCAAGATCTGGGATTGAGATAGCCACAACACACCAGATAGTTTTGTTTACATCCAGGAGTATCTGGACAAATTGTTGTAGATTTGAAGTAAAATTTAACCAAAAAATCACCTTGAAAGTGGTTTTGGAGAAAAGCACAATCTTCCTGTTCGGCAATTGCATCCAATGTCATGTTTCCAGAAAGAAATATCATGTTTTCTCAGGTTTCTGAAGCTTTCTTCCTAGAAAACTCGAATGTGTGGAGGATTTGAGTCCAGGTGGAACCAATTAGCGTTTGGAAGCCTAAAAGAAAACCTTACATGCTATAATGCATTCAAAACCGTAAAGTCCATAGAGAATGTCCAGAAAACACAAACACAGAGGCTGTAGCAAGATCTGGGATTGAGATAGCCACAACACACCAGATAGTTTTGTTGTCATCCAGGAGTATCTGGACAAATTGTTGTGGATTTCGGGTGAAATTTAACCAAAAATCACCGTGAAAGTGGTTTTGGAGAAAAGCACAATCTTCCTGTTCGGCAAATGCATCCAATGTCATGTTTACAGAAAGAAATATCATGTTTTCTCAGGTTTCTGAAGCTTTCTTCCTAGAAAACTCGAATGTGTGGAGGATTTGACTCCAGTTGGAACCAATTAGCGTTTGGCAGCTAAAAACAAAACCTTACATGCTAAAATGCATTCAAAACTGTAAAGTCCATAGAGAATGTCCAGAAAACACAAACACACACAGAGGCTGTAGCAAGATCTGGGATTGAGATAGCCACAACACACCAGATAGTTTTGTTTACATCCAGGAATATCTGGACAAATTGTTGTGGATTTTGGGTGAAATTTATCCAAAAATCAGCGTGAAAGTGGTTTTGGAGAAAAGCACAATCTTCCTGTTCGGCAAATGCATCCAATGTCATGTTTACAGAAAGAAATATCATGTTTTCTCAGGTTTCTGAAGCTTTCTTCCTAGAAAACTCGAATGTGTGGAGGATTTGACTCCAGGTGCAACCAATTACCGTTTGGCAGCTAAAAAAAAAACTTACATTCTAAAATGCATTCAAAACTGTAAAGTCCATAGAGAATGACCAGAAAACACCAACACACACCTAGGCTGTAGCAAGATCTGGGATTGAGATAGCCACAACACACCAGATAGTTTTGTTTTCATCCAGGAGTATCTGGACAAATTGTTGTGGATTTCGGGTGAAATTTAACCCAAAATCACCGTGAAAGTGGTTTTGGAGAAAAGCACAATCTTCCTGTTCGGCAAATGCATCCAATGTCATGTTTACAGAAAGAAATATCATGTTTTCTCAGGTTTCTGAAGCTTTCTTCCTAGAAAATTCGAATGTGTGGCGGATTTGACTCCAGGTGGAACCAATTAGCGTATGAAAGCTGAAAACAAAAACTTACATGCTAAAATGCATTCAAAACCGTAAAGTCCATGGAGAATGTCCAGAAAACACAAACACACACAGAGGCTGTAGCAAGATCTGGGATTGAGATAGCCACAACACACCAGATAGTTTTGTTTTCATCCAGGAATATCTGGACAAATTGTTGTGGATTTTGGGTGAAATTTAACCAAAAATCACTGTGAAAGAGGTTTTGGAGAAAAGCACAATCTTCCTGTTCGGCAAATGCATCCAATGTCATGTTTACAGAAAGAAATATCATGTTTTCTCAGGTTTCTGAAGCTTTCTTCCTAGAAAACTCGAACGTGTGGAGGATTTGACTCCATGTGGATCCAATTAGCGTTTGGCAGCCAAAAAGAAAAACTTCCATGCTAAAATGCATTTAAAACCGTAAAGTCCATTGAGAATGTCCAGAAAACACAAACACAGAGGCTGTAGCAAGATCTGGGATTGAGATAGCCACAACACACCAGATAGTTTTGTTTTCATCCATGAATATCTGAACAAATTGTTGTGGATTTTGGGTGAAATTTAACCAAAAATCACCGTGAAAGTGGTTTTGGAGAAAAGCACAATCTTCCTGTTAGGCAAATGCATCCAATGTCATGTTTACAGTAAGAAATATCATGTTTTCTCAGGTTTCTGAAGCTTTCTTTCTAGAAAACTCGAATGTGTGGAGGATTTGACTCCAGGTGGAACCAATTAGCGTTTGGAAGCCTAAAACAAAACCTTACACGCTAAAATGCATTCAAAACTGTAAAGTCCATAGAGAATGTCCAGAAAACACAAACACAGAGGCTGTAGCAAGATCTGGGATTGAGATAGCCACAACACACCAGATAGTTTTGTTGTCATCCAGGAGTATCTGGACAAATTGTTTGGATTTCGGGTGAAATTTAACCAAAAAACACCGTGAAAGTGGTTTTGGAGAAAAGCACAATCTTCCTGTTTGGCAAATGCATCCAATGTCATGTTTACAGAAAGAAATATCATGTTTTCTCAGGTTTCTGGAGCTTTCTTCCTAGAAAACTCGAATGTGTGGAGGATTTGACTCCAGGTGGAACCAATTAGCGTTTGGCAGCTAAAAACAAAAACTTACATGCAAAAATGCATTCAAAACCGTAAAGTCCATAGAGAATGTCCAGAAAACACATACGCACACAGAGGCTGTAGCAAGATCTGGGATTGAGATAGCCACAACACACCAGATAGTTTTGTTTACATCCAGGAGTATCTGGACAAATTGTTGTGGATTTTGGGTGAAATTTAACCAAAAATCAGCGTGAAAGTGGTTTTGGAGAAAAGCACAATCTTCCTGTTCGGCAAATGCATCCAATGTCATGTTTCCAGAAAGAAATATCATGTTTTCTCAGGTTTCTGAAGCTTTCTTCCTAGAAAACTCGAATGTGTGGAGGATTTGACTCCAGGTGGAACCAATTAGCGTTTGGCATCTAAAAACAAAAACTTCCATGCTAAAATGCATTCAAAACCGTGAAGTCCATGGAGAATGTCCAGAAAACACAAACACACACAGAGGCTGTAGCAAGATCTGGGATTGAGATAGCCACAACACACCAGATAGTTTTGTTGTCATCCAGGAGTATCTGGACAAATTGTTGTAGTTTTGATGTGAAATTTAACCAAAAATCACTGTGAAAGAGGTTTTGGAGAAAAGCACAATCTTCCTGTTCGGCAAATGCATCCAATGTCATGTTTACAGAAAGAAATATCATGTTTTCTCAGGTTTCTGAAGCTTTCTTCCTAGAAAACTCGAATGTGTGGTGCATTTGACTTCAGTTGGAAGCAATTAGCGTTTGGCAGCTAAAAACAAAACCTTACATGCTAAAATGCATTCAAAACTGTAAAGTCCATAGAGAATGTCCAGAAAACACAAACACACACAGAGGCTGTAGCAAGATCTGGGATTGAGATAGCCACAACACACCAGATAGTTTTGTTTACATCCAGGAATATCTGGACAAATTGTTGTGGATTTTGGGTGAAATTTATCCAAAAATCAGCGTGAAAGTGGTTTTGGAGAAAAGCACAATCTTCCTGTTTGGCAAATGCATCCAATGTCATGTTTACAGAAAGAAATATCATGTTTTCTCAGGTTTCTGAAGCTTTCTTCCTAGAAAACTCGAATGTGTGGAGGATTTGACTCCAGGTGCAACCAATTAGCGTTTGGCAGCTAAAAACAAAACTTACATTCTAAAATGCATTCAAAACTGTAAAGTCCATTGAGAATGTCCAGAAAACACAAACACAGAGGCTGTAGCAAGATCTGGGATTGAGATAGCCACAACACACCAGATAGTTTTGTTTTCATCCCGGAGTATCTGGACAAATTGTTGTGGATTTCGGGTGAAATTTAACCCAAAATCACCGTGAAAGTGGTTTTGGAGAAAAGCACAATCTTCCTGTTCGGCAAATGCATCCAATGTCATGTTTACAGAAAGAAATATCATGTTTTCTCAGGTTTCTGAAGCTTTCTTCCTAGAAAATTCGAATGTGTGGCGGATTTGACTCCAGGTGGAACCAATTAGCGTATGAAAGCTGAAAACAAAAACTTCCATGCTAAAATGCATTCAAAACCGTAAAGTCCATGGAGAATGTCCAGAAAACACAAACACACACAGAGGCTGTAGCAAGATCTGGGATTGAGATAGCCACAACACACCAGATAGTTTTGTTTTCATCCAGGAATATCTGGACAAATTGTTGTGGATTTTGGGTGAAATTTAACCAAAAATCACTGTGAAAGAGGTTTTGGAGAAAAGCACAATCTTCCTGTTCGGCAAATGCATCCAATGTCATGTTTACAGATAGAAATATCATGTTTTCTCAGGTTTCTGAAGCTTTCTTCCTAGAAAACTCGAACGTGTGGAGGATTTGACTCCATGTGGATCCAATTAGCGTTTGGCAGCCAAAAACAAAAACTTCCATGCTAAAATGCATTTAAAACCGTAAAGTCCATTGAGAATGTCCAGAAAACACAAACACAGAGGCTGTAGCAAGATCTGGGATTGAGATAGCCACAACACACCAGATAGTTTTGTTTACATCCATGAATATCTGAACAAATTGTTGTGGATTTTGGGTGAAATTTAACCAAAAATCACCGTGAAAGTGGTTTTGGAGAAAAGCACAATCTTCCTGTTCGGCAAATGCATCCAATGTCATGTTTACAGAAAGAAATATCATGTTTTCTCAGGTTTCTGAAGCTTTCTTCCTAGAAAACTCGAATGTGTGGAGGATTTGACTCCAGGTGGAACCAATTAGCGTTTGGCAGCTAAAAACAAAAACTTCCATGCTAAAATGCATTCAAAACCGTAAAGTCCATAGAGAATGTCCAGAAAACACAAACACACACAGACGCTGTAGCAAGATCTGGGATTGAGATAGCCACAACACACCAGATCGTTTTGTTTACATCCAGGAGTATCTGGACAAATTGTTGTAGATTTGAAGTAAAATTTAACCAAAAAATCACCTTGAAAGTGGTTTTGGAGAAAAGCACAATCTTCCTGTTCGGCAATTGCATCCAATGTCATGTTTCCAGAAAGAAATATCATGTTTTCTCAGGTTTCTGAAGCTTTCTTCCTAGAAAACTCGAATGTGTGGAGGATTTGAGTCCAGGTGGAACCAATTAGCGTTTGGAAGCCTAAAACAAAACCTTACATGCTAAAATGCATTCAAAACCGTAAAGTCCATAGAGAATGTCCAGAAAACACAAACACAGAGGCTGTAGCAAGATCTGGGATTGAGATAGCCACAACACACCAGATAGTTTTGTTGTCATCCAGGAGTATCTGGACAAATTGTTGTGGATTTCGGGTGAAATTTAACCAAAAATCACCGTGAAAGAGGTTTTGGAGAAAAGCACAATCTTCCTGTTCAGCAAATGCATCCAATGTCATGTTTACAGAAAGAAATATCATGTTTTCTCAGGTTTCTGAAGATTTCTTCCTAGAAAACTCGAATGTGTGGTGCATTTGACTCCAGTTGGAACCAATTAGCGTTTGGCAGCTAAAAACAAAACCTTACATGCTAAAATGCATTCAAAACTGTAAAGTCCATAGAGAATGTCCAGAAAACACAAACACACACAGAGGCTGTAGCAAGATCTGGGATTGAGATAGCCACAACACACCAGATAGTTTTGTTTACATCCAGGAATATCTGGACAAATTGTTGTGGATTTTGGGTGAAATTTATCCAAAAATCAGCGTGAAAGTGGTTTTGGAGAAAAGCACAATCTGCCTGTTCGGCAAATGCATCCAATGTCATGTTTACAGAAAGAAATATCATGTTTTCTCAGGTTTCTGAAGCTTTCTTCCTAGAAAACTCGAACGTGTGGAGGATTTGACTCCATGTGGATCCAATTAGCGTTTGGCAGCCAAAAAGAAAAACTTCCATGCTAAAATGCATTTAAAACCGTAAAGTCCATTGAGAATGTCCAGAAAACACAAACACAGAGGCTGTAGCAAGATCTGGGATTGAGATAGCCACAACACACCAGATAGTTTTGTTTTCATCCATGAATATCTGAACAAATTGTTGTGGATTTCGGGTGAAATTTAACCAAAAATCACCGTGAAAGTGGTTTTGGAGAAAAGCACAATCTTCCTGTTAGGCAAATGCATCCAATGTCATGTTTACAGTAAGAAATATCATGTTTTCTCAGGTTTCTGAAGCTTTCTTCCTAGAAAACTCGAATGTGTGGAGGATTTGACTCCAGGTGGAACCAATTAGCGTTTGGCAGCTAAAAACAAAAACTTACACGCTAAAATGCATTCAAAACCGTAAAGTCCATAGAGAATGTCCAGAAAACACAAACACAGAGGCTGTAGCAAGATCTGGGATTGAGATAGCCACAACACACCAGATAGTTTTGTTGTCATCCAGGAGTATCTGGACAAATTGTTTGGATTTCGGGTGAAATTTAACCAAAAAACACCGTGAAAGTGGTTTTGGAGAAAAGCACAGTCTTCCTGTTCGGCAAATGCATCCAATGTCATGTTTACAGAAAGAAATATCATGTTTTCTCAGGTTTCTGAAGCTTTCTTCCTAGAAAACTCGAATGTGTGGAGCATTTGACTCCAGGTGGAACCAATTAGCGTTTGGCAGCTAAAAACAAAAACTTACATGCAAAAATGCATTCAAAACCGTAAAGTCCATAGAGAATGTCCAGAAAACACATACACACACAGAGGCTGTAGCAAGATCTGGGATTGAGATAGCCACAACACACCAGATAGTTTTGTTTACATCTAGGAGTAGCTGGACAAATTGTTGTGGATTTTGGGTGAAATTTAACCAAAAATCACCGTGAAAGTGGTTTTGGAGAAAAGCACAATCTTCCTGTTCGGCAAATGCATCCAATGTCATGTTTACAGAAAGAAATATCATGTTTTCTCAGGTTTCTGAAGCTTTCTTCCTAGAAAACTCGAATGTGTGGAGGATTTGACTCCAGGTGGAACCAATTAGCGTTTGGCATCTAAAAACAAAAACTTCCATGCTAAAATGCATTCAAAACCGTGAAGTCCATGGAGAATGTCCAGAAAACACAAACACACACAGAGGCTGTAGCAAGATCTGGGATTGAGATAGCCACAACACACCAGATAGTTTTGTTGTCATCCAGGAGTATCTGGACAAATTGTTGTAGTTTTGATGTGAAATTTAACCAAAAATCACTGTGAAAGAGGTTTTGGAGAAAAGCACAATCTTCCTGTTCGGCAAATGCATCCAATGTCATGTTTACAGAAAGAAATATCATGTTTTCTCAGGTTTCGGAAGCTTTCTTCCTAGAAAACTCGAATGTGTGGTGCATTTGACTTCAGTTGGAAGCAATTAGCGTTTGGCAGCTAAAAACAAAACCTTACATGCTAAAATGCATTCAAAACTGTAAAGTCCATAGAGAATGTCCAGAAAACACAAACACACACAGAGGCTGTAGCAAGATCTGGGATTGAGATAGCCACAACACACCAGATAGTTTTGTTTACATCCAGGAATATCTGGACAAATTGTTGTGGATTTTGGGTGAAATTTATCCAAAAATCAGCGTGAAAGTGGTTTTGGAGAAAAGCACAATCTTCCTGTTCGGCAAATGCATCCAATGTCATGTTTACAGAAAGAAATATCATGTTTTCTCAGGTTTCTGAAGCTTTCTTCCTAGAAAACTCGAATGTGTGGAGGATTTGACTCCAGGTGGAACCAATTAGCGTTTGGCAGCTAAAAACAAAACCTTACATGCTAAAATGCATTCAAAACTGTAAAGTCCATAGAGAATGTCCAGAAAACACAAACACACACAGAGGCTGTAGCAAGATCTGGGATTGAGATAGCCACAACACACCAGATAGTTTTGTTTTCATCCAGGAGTATCTGGACAAATTGTTGTGGATTTCGGGTGAAATTTAACCCAAAATCACCGTGAAAGTGGTTTTGGAGAAAAGCACAATCTTCCTGTTCGGCAAATGCATCCAATGTCATGTTTACAGAAAGAAATATCATGTTTTCTCAGGTTTCTGAAGCTTTCTTCCAAGAAAATTCGAATGTGTGGCGGATTTGACTCCAGGTGGAACCAATTAGCGTATGAAAGCTGAAAACATAAACTTCCATGCTAAAATGCATTCAAAACCGTAAAGTCCATGGAGAATGTCCAGAAAACACAAACACACACAGAGGCTGTAGCAAGATCTGGGATTGAGATAGCCACAACACACCAGATAGTTTTGTTTTCATCCAGGAATATCTGGACAAATTGTTGTGGATTTTGGGTGAAATTTAACCAAAAATCACTGTGAAAGAGGTTTTGGAGAAAAGCACAATCTTCCTGTTCGGCAAATGCATCCAATGTCATGTTTACAGAAAGAAATATCATGTTTTCTCAGGTTTCTGAAGCTTTCTTCCTAGAAAACTCGAACGTGTGGAGGATTTGACTCCATGTGGATCCAATTAGCGTTTGGCAGCCAAAAACAAAAACTTCCATGCTAAAATGCATTTAAAACCGTAAAGTCCATTGAGAATGTCCAGAAAACACAAACACAGAGGCTGTAGCAAGATCTGGGATTGAGATAGCCACAACACACCAGATAGTTTTGTTTACATCCATGAATATCTGAACAAATTGTTGTGGATTTTGGGTGAAATTTAACCAAAAATCACCGTGAAAGTGGTTTTGGAGAAAAGCACAATCTTCCTGTTAGGCAAATGCATCCAATGTCATGTTTACAGAAAGAAATATCATGTTTTCTCAGGTTTCTGAAGCTTTCTTCCTAGAAAACTCGAATGTGTGGAGGATTTGACTCCAGGTGGAACCAATTAGCGTTTGGCAGCTAAAAACAAAAACTTCCATGCTAAAATGCATTCAAAACCGTAAAGTCCATAGAGAATGTCCAGAAAACACAAACACACACAGAGGCTGTAGCAAGATCTGGGATTGAGATAGCCACAACACACCAGATAGTTTTGTTTACATCCAGGAGTATCTGGACAAATTGTTGTAGATTTGAAGTAAAATTTAACCAAAAAATCACCTTGAAAGTGGTTTTGGAGAAAAGCACAATCTTCCTGTTCGGCAATTGCATCCAATGTCATGTTTCCAGAAAGAAATATCATGTTTTCTCAGGTTTCTGAAGCTTTCTTCCTAGAAAACTCGAATGTGTGGAGGATTTGAGTCCAGGTGGAACCAATTAGCGTTTGGAAGCCTAAAACAAAACCTTACATGCTAAAATGCATTCAAAACTGTAAAGTCCATAGAGAATGTCCAGAAAACACAAACATACAGAGAGGCTGAAGCAAGAACCGGGGGTAAGATAACTAAAAATCACCAGATATCTTTGTTTTCATCAGGAGTATCTGGACAAATTGTTGTGGATTTTGGGTGAAATTTATCCAAAAATCAGCGTGAAAGTGGCTTTGGAGAAAAGCACAATTTTCCTGTTCGGCAAATGCATCCAATGTCATGTTTACAGAAAGAAATATCATGTTTTCTCAGGTTTCTGAAGCTTTCTTCCTAGAAAACTCGAATGTGTGGAGGATTTGACTCCAGGTGGAACCAATTAGCGCTTGGCAGCTAAAAACAAAAACTTACATGCTAAAATGCATTCCAAACCATAAAGTCCATAGAGAATGTCCAGAAAACAGAAACACACACAGAGGCTGTAGCAAGATCTGGGATTGAGATAGCCACAACACACCAGATAGTTTTGTTTTCATCCAGGAGTATCTGGACAAATTGTTGTAGTTTTGAAGTGAAATTTAACCAAAAATCACTGTGAAAGAGGTTTTGGAGAAAAGCACAATCTTCCTGTTCGGAATATGCATCCAATGTCATGTTTACAGAAAGAAATATCATGTTTTCTCAGGTTTCTGAAGCTTTCTTCCTAGAAAACTCGAATGTGTGGTGCATTTGACTTCAGTTGGAACCAATTAGCGTTTGGCAGCTAAAAACAAAACCTTACATGCTAAAATGCATTCAAAACCGTAAAGTCCATGGAGAATGTCCAGAAAACACAAACACACACAGAGGCTGTAGCAAGATCTGGGATTGAGATAGCCACAACACACCAGATAGTTTTGTTTTCATCCAGGAATATCTGAACAAATTGTTGTGGATTTTGGGTGAAATTTAACCAAAAATCACCGTGAAAGTGGTTTTGGAGAAAAGCACAATCTTCCTGTTCGGCAAATGCATCCAATGTCATGTTTACAGAAAGAAATATCATGTTTTCTCAGGTTTCTGAAGCTTTCTTCCTAGAAAACTCGAATGTGTGGAGGATTTGACTCCAGGTGGAACCAATTAGCGTTTGCCTGCAGAAAACAAAAAGGGTCCTGCTAAAATGCATTCCAAACCATAAAGTCCATAGAGAATGTCCAGCAAACACAAACACACACAGAGGCTGAAGCAAGATCTGGGATTGAGATAGCCACAACACACCAGATAGTTTTGTTTTCATCCAGGAGTATCTGGACAAATTGTTGTAGTTTTGATGTGAAATTTAACCAAAAATCACTGTGAAAGAGGTTTTGGAGAAAAGCACAATCTTCCTGTTCGGCAAATGCATCCAATGTCATGTTTACAGAAAGAAATATCATGTTTTCTCAGGTTTCTGAAGCTTTCTTCCTAGAAAACTCGAATGTGTGGAGGATTTGACTCCAGGTGGAACCAATTAGCGTTTGCCAGCAGAAAACAAAAAGGGTCGTGCTAAAATGCACTCAAAACCGTAAAGTCCATAGAGAATGTCCACAAAACAGAAACACAGAGGCTGTAGCAAGATCTGGGATTGAGATAGCTAAAAATCACCAGATATCTTTGTTTTCATCCAGGAGTATCTAGACAAATTGTTGTAGTTTTGAAGTGAAATTTAACCAAAAAATCATCCTGAAAGTGGTATTGGAGAAAAGCACAATCTTCCTGTTCAGCAAATGCATCCAATGTCATGTTTACAGAAAGAAATATCATGTTTTCTCAGGTTTCTGAAGCTTTCGTCCTAGAAAACTCGAATGTGTGGAGGATTTGACTCCAGGTGGAACCAATTAGCGTTCGGCAGCTAAAAAAAAATTTCATGCTAAAATGCACTCAAAACCGTAAAGTCCATAGAGAATGTCCAGAAAACACAAACACACACAGAGGCTGTAGCAAGATCTGTGATTCAGATAGCCACAACACACCAGATAGTTTTGTTGTCATCCAGGAGTATCGGGACAAATTGTTGTGCATTTCGTGTGAAATTTAACAAAAATCACCGTGAAAGTGTTTTCGAGAAAAGCACAATCTTCCGGTTCAGCAAATGCATCCAATGTCATGTTTCCAGAAAGAAATATCATGTTTTCTCAGGTTTCTGAAGCTTTCTTCCTAGAAAACTCGAATGTGTGGAGGATTTGACTCCAGGTTGAACAAGTAGCCTTTGCCATCTGAAAACAATAAGGGTCCTGCTAAAACGCATTCAAAACCGTGAAGTCCATAGAGAATGTCCAGAAAACACAAACACACACAGAGGCTGAAGCAAGATCTGGGATTGAGATAGCCACAACACACCAGATAGTTTTGTTTTCATCCAGGAGTATCTGGACAAATTGTTGTAGGTTTGAAGTGAAATTTAACCAAAAAATCACCGTGAAAGTGGTTTTGGAGAAAAGCACAATCTTCCTATTCGGAAAATGCATCCAATGTCATGTATACAGAAAGAAATATCATGTTTTCTCAGGTTTCTGGAGCTTTCTTCCTAGAAAACTCGAATGTGTGGAGGATTTGACTCCAGGTGAAACCAATTAGCGTTTGGCAGCTAAAAAGAAAACCTTGCATGCTAAAATGCATTCAAAACCGTAAAGTCCATAGAGAATGTCCTGAAAACACAAACACACACAGAGGCTGTACCAAGATCTGGGATTGAGATAGCCACAACACACCAGATAGTTTTGTTTTCATCCAGGAGTATCTGGACAAATTGTTGTAGTTTTGAAGTGAAATTTAACCAAAAATCACTGTGAAAGAGGTTTTGGAGAAAAGCACAATCTTCCTGTTCGGAATATGCATCCAATGTCATGTTTACAGAAAGAAATATCATGTTTTCTCAGGTTTCTGAAGCTTTCTTCCTAGAAAACTCGAATGTGTGGTGCATTTGACTTCAGTTGGAACCAATTAGCGTTTGGCAGCTAAAAACAAAACCTTACATGCTAAAATGCATTCAAAACCGTAAAGTCCATGGAGAATGTCCAGAAAACACAAACACACACAGAGGCTGTAGCAAGATCTGGGATTGAGATAGCCACAACACACCAGATAGTTTTGTTTTCATCCAGGAATATCTGAACAAATTGTTGTGGATTTTGGGTGAAATTTAACCAAAAATCACCGTGAAAGTGGTTTTGGAGAAAAGCACAATCTTCCTGTTCGGCAAATGCATCCAATGTCATGTTTACAGAAAGAAATATCATGTTTTCTCAGGTTTCTGAAGCTTTCTTCCTAGAAAACTCGAATGTGTGGAGGATTTGACTCCAGGTGGAACCAATTAGCGTTTGCCTGCAGAAAACAAAAAGGGTCCTGCTAAAATGCATTCCAAACCATAAAGTCCATAGAGAATGTCCAGCAAACACAAACACACACAGAGGCTGAAGCAAGATCTGGGATTGAGATAGCCACAACACACCAGATAGTTTTGTTTTCATCCAGGAGTATCTGGACAAATTGTTGTAGTTTTGATGTGAAATTTAACCAAAAATCACTGTGAAAGAGGTTTTGGAGAAAAGCACAATCTTCCTGTTCGGCAAATGCATCCAATGTCATGTTTACAGAAAGAAATATCATGTTTTCTCAGGTTTCTGAAGCTTTCTTCCTAGAAAACTCGAATGTGTGGAGGATTTGACTCCAGGTGGAACCAATTAGCGTTTGCCAGCAGAAAACAAAAAGGGTCGTGCTAAAATGCACTCAAAACCGTAAAGTCCATAGAGAATGTCCACAAAACAGAAACACAGAGGCTGTAGCAAGATCTGGGATTGAGATAGCTAAAAATCACCAGATATCTTTGTTTTCATCCAGGAGTATCTAGACAAATTGTTGTAGTTTTGAAGTGAAATTTAACCAAAAAATCATCCTGAAAGTGGTATTGGAGAAAAGCACAATCTTCCTGTTCAGCAAATGCATCCAATGTCATGTTTACAGAAAGAAATATCATGTTTTCTCAGGTTTCTGAAGCTTTCGTCCTAGAAAACTCGAATGTGTGGAGGATTTGACTCCAGGTGGAACCAATTAGCGTTCGGCAGCTAAAAAAAAATTTCATGCTAAAATGCACTCAAAACCGTAAAGTCCATAGAGAATGTCCAGAAAACACAAACACACACAGAGGCTGTAGCAAGATCTGTGATTCAGATAGCCACAACACACCAGATAGTTTTGTTGTCATCCAGGAGTATCGGGACAAATTGTTGTGCATTTCGTGTGAAATTTAACAAAAATCACCGTGAAAGTGTTTTCGAGAAAAGCACAATCTTCCGGTTCAGCAAATGCATCCAATGTCATGTTTCCAGAAAGAAATATCATGTTTTCTCAGGTTTCTGAAGCTTTCTTCCTAGAAAACTCGAATGTGTGGAGGATTTGACTCCAGGTTGAACAAGTAGCCTTTGCCATCTGAAAACAATAAGGGTCCTGCTAAAACGCATTCAAAACCGTGAAGTCCATAGAGAATGTCCAGAAAACACAAACACACACAGAGGCTGTACCAAGATCTGGGATTGAGATAGCCACAACACACCAGATAGTTTTGTTTTCATCCAGGAGTATCTGGACAAATTGTTGTAGGTTTGAAGTGAAATTTAACCAAAAAATCACCGTGAAAGTGGTTTTGGAGAAAAGCACAATCTTCCTATTCGGAAAATGCATCCAATGTCATGTATACAGAAAGAAATATCATGTTTTCTCAGGTTTCTGGAGCTTTCTTCCTAGAAAACTCGAATGTGTGGAGGATTTGACTCCAGGTGAAACCAATTAGCGTTTGGCAGCTAAAAAGAAAACCTTGCATGCTAAAATGCATTCAAAACCGTAAAGTCCATAGAGAATGTCCTGAAAACACAAACACACACAGAGGCTGTACCAAGATCTGGGATTGAGATAGCCACAACACACCAGATAGTTTTGTTTTCATCCAGGAGTATCTGGACAAATTGTTGTAGTTTTGAAGTGAAATTTAACCAAAATCACCGTGAAAGTGGTTTGGGGGAAAAGCACAATCTTCCTGTTGGGCAAATGCCTCCAATGTCATGTTTACAGAAAGAAATATCATGTTTTCTCAGGTTTCTGAAGCTTTCTTCCTAGAAAACTCGAATGTGTGGAGGATTTGACTCCAGGTGAAACCAATTAGCGTTTGGCAACTAAAAAGAAAACCTTACATGCTAAAATGCATTCAAAACCGTAAAGTCCATAGAGAATGTCCAGAAAACACAAACAAACACAGAGGCTGTAGCAAGATCTGGGATTGAGATAGCCACAACACACCAGTTATTTTTGCTTTCGTCCAGGAGTATATGGACAAATTTTTGTAGGTTTGAAAATAAATTTAACCAAAAAATCACCGTGAAAGTGGTTTTGGAGAAAAGCACAATCTTCCTGTTCGGCAAATGAATCCAATGTCATGTTTTCAGAAAGAAATATCATGTTTTCTCAGGTTTCTGGAGCTTTCTTCCTAGAAAACTCGAATGTGTGGAGGATTTGACTCCAGGTGGAACCAATTAGTGTTTGCCAGCTAAAAACAAAACCTTACATGCTAAAATGCATTCAAAACCGTAAAGTCCATAGAGAATGTCCAGAAAACAAAAACACACACAGAGGCTGTGGCAAGATCTGGGAGTGAGATAGCCACAACACACCAGATAGTTTTGTTTTCATCCAGGAGTATCTGGACAAATTGTTGTGGATTTCGGGTGAAATGTAACCAAAAATCACCGTGAAAGTGGTTTTGGAGAAAAGCACAATCTTCCTGTTCGGGAAATGCATCCAATGTCATGTTTACAGAAAGAAATATCATGTTTTCTCAGGTTTCTGAAGCTTTCTTCCTAGAAAACTCGAATGTGTGGAGGATTTGACTCCAGCTGGAACCAATTAGCGTTTGCCAGCAGAAATAAAAAAACTTACATGCTAAAATGCATTCAAAACCGTAAAGTCCATAGAGAGTGTCCAGAAAACACAAACACACACAGAGGCTGTAGCAAGATCTGGGATTGAGATAGGCACAACACACCAGATAGTTTTCTTTTCATCCAGAGTATCTGGACAAATTGTTGTGGATTTTGGGTGAAATTTATCCAAAAATCAGCGTGAAAGTGGTTTTGGAGAAAAGCACAATCTTCCTGTTCGGCAAATCCATAAAGTGTCATGTTTACAGAAAGAAATATCATGTTATCTCAGGTTTCTGAAGCTTTCTTCCTAGAAAACTCGAATGTGTGGCGGATTTGACTCCAGGTGAAACCAATTAGCGTTTGGCAGCTAAAAAGAAAACCTTACATGCTAAAATGCATTCAAAACCGTAAACTCCATAGAGAATGTCCAGAAAACACAAACAAACACAGAGGATGTAGCAACATCTGGGATTGAGATAGCCACAACACACCAGATATTTTTGTTTTCGTCCAGGAGTATCTGGACAAATTTTTGTAGGTTTGAAATGAAATTTAACCAAAAAATCACCGTGAAAGTGGTTTTGGAGAAAAGCACAATCTTCCTGTTCGGCAAATGCATCCAATGTCATGTTTCCAGAAAGAAATATCATGTTTTCTCAGGTTTCTGAAGCTTTCTTCCTAGAAAATTCGAATGTGTGGCGGATATGACTCCAGGTGGAACCAATTAGCGTATGAAAGCTGAAAACAAAAACTTCCATGCTAAAATGCATTTAAAACCGTAAAGTCCATGGAGAATGTCCAGAAAACACAAACACACACAGAGGCTGTAGCAAGATCTGGGATTGAGATAGCCACAACACACCAGATAGTTTTGTTTTCATCCAGGAATATCTGGACAAATTGTTGTGGATTTTGGGTGAAATTTAACCAAAAATCACTGTGAAAGAGGTTTTGGAGAAAAGCACAATCTTCCTGTTCGGCAAATGCATCCAATGTCATGTTTACAGAAAGAAATATCATGTTTTCTCAGGTTTCTGAAGCTTTCTTCCTAGAAAACTCGAACGTGTGGAGGATTTGACTCCATGTGGATCCAATTAGCGTTTGGCAGCCAAAAAGAAAAACTTCCATGCTAAAATGCATTTAAAACCGTAAAGTCCATTGAGAATGTCCAGAAAACACAAACACAGAGGCTGTAGCAAGATCTGGGATTGAGATAGCCACAACACACCAGATAGTTTTGTTTTCATCCATGAATATCTGAACAAATTGTTGTGGATTTTGGGTGAAATTTAACCAAAAATCACCGTGAAAGTGGTTTTGGAGAAAAGCACAATCTTCCTGTTAGGCAAATGCATCCAATGTCATGTTTACAGTAAGAAATATCATGTTTTCTCAGGTTTCTGAAGCTTTCTTTCTAGAAAACTCGAATGTGTGGAGGATTTGACTCCAGGTGGAACCAATTAGCGTTTGGCAGCTAAAAACAAAAACTTACACGCTAAAATGCATTCAAAACTGTAAAGTCCATAGAGAATGTCCAGAAAACACAAACATACAGAGAGGCTGTAGCAAGAACCGGGGGTAAGATAACTAAAAATCACCAGATATCTTTGTTTTCATCAGGAGTATCTGGACAAATTGTTGTGGATTTTGGGTGAAATTTATCCAAAAATCAGCGTGAAAGTGGCTTTGGAGAAAAGCACAATTTTCCTGTTCGGCAAATGCATCCAATGTCATGTTTACAGAAAGAAATATCATGTTTTCTCAGGTTTCTGAAGCTTTCTTCCTAGAAAACTCGAATGTGTGGAGGATTTGACTCCAGGTGGAACCAATTAGCGCTTGGCAGCTAAAAACAAAAACTTACATGCTAAAATGCATTCCAAACCATAAAGTCCATAGAGAATGTCCAGAAAACAGAAACACACACAGAGGCTGTAGCAAGATCTGGGATTGAGATAGCCACAACACACCAGATAGTTTTGTTTTCATCCAGGAGTATCTGGACAAATTGTTGTAGTTTTGAAGTGAAATTTAACCAAAAATCACTGTGAAAGAGGTTTTGGAGAAAAGCACAATCTTCCTGTTCGGCAAATGCATCCAATGTCATGTTTACAGAAAGAAATATCATGTTTTCTCAGGTTTCTGAAGCTTTCTTCCTAGAAAACTCGAATGTGTGGTGCATTTGACTTCAGTTGGAACCAATTAGCGTTTGGCAGCTAAAAACAAAACCTTACATGCTAAAATGCATTCAAAACCGTAAAGTCCATGGAGAATGTCCAGAAAACACAAACACACACAGAGGCTGTAGCAAGATCTGGGATTGAGATAGCCACAACACACCAGATAGTTTTGTTTTCATCCAGGAATATCTGAACAAATTGTTGTGGATTTTGAGTGAAATTTAACCAAAAATCACCGTATAAGTGGTTTTGGAGAAAAGCACAATCTTCCTGTTCGGCAAATGCATCCAATGTCATGTTTCCAGAAAGAAATATCATGTTTTCTCAGGTTTGTTAAGCTTTCTTCCTAGAAAACTCGAATGTGTGCAGGATTTGACTCCAGGTGGAACCAATTAGCGTTTGGCAGCTAAAAAGAAAACCTTACATGCTAAAATGCATTCAAAACCGTAAAGTCCATAGAGAATGTCCAGAAAACACTTACATACACAGAGGCTGTAGCAAGATCTGGGGTTGAGATAACTAAAAATCACCAGATATCTTTGTTTTCATCCAGGAGTATCTGGACAAATTGTTGTGGATTTTGGGTGAAATTTATCCAAAAATCAGCGTGAAAGTGGTTTTGGAGAAAAGCACAATCTTCCTGTTCGGCAAATGCATCCAATGTCATGTTTACAGAAAGAAATATCATGTTTTCTCAGGTTTCTGAAGCTTTCTTCCTAGAAAACTCGAATGTGTGGAGGATTTGACTCCAGGTGGAACCAATTAGCGTTTGCCTGCAGAAAACAAAAAGGGTCCTGCTAAAATGCATTCCAAACCATAAAGTCCATAGAGAATGTCCAGCAAACACAAACACACACAGAGGCTGAAGCAAGATCTGGGATTGAGATAGCCACAACACACCAGATAGTTTTGTTTTCATCCAGGAGTATCTGGACAAATTGTTGTAGTTTTGATGTGAAATTTAACCAAAAATCACTGTGAAAGAGGTTTTGGAGAAAAGCACAATCTTCCTGTTCGGCAAATGCATCCAATGTCATGTTTACAGAAAGAAATATCATGTTTTCTCAGGTTTCTGAAGCTTTCTTCCTAGAAAACTCGAATGTGTGGAGGATTTGACTCCAGGTGGAACCAATTAGCGTTTTCCAGCAGAAAACAAAAAGGGTCCTGCTAAAATGCACTCAAAACCGTAAAGTCCATAGAGAATGTCCACAAAACAGAAACACAGAGGCTGTAGCAAGATCTGGGATTGAGATAGCTAAAAATCACCAGATATCTTTGTTTTCATCCAGGAGTATCTAGACAAATTGTTGTAGTTTTGAAGTGAAATTTAACCAAAAAATCATCCTGAAAGTGGTATTGGAGAAAAGCACAATCTTCCTGTTCAGCAAATGCATCCAATGTCATGTTTACAGAAAGAAATATCATGTTTTCTCAGGTTTCTGAAGCTTTCGTCCTAGAAAACTCGAATGTGTGGAGGATTTGACTCCAGGTGGAACCAATTAGCGTTCGGCAGCTAAAAAAAAATTTCATGCTAAAATGCACTCAAAACCGTAAAGTCCATAGAGAATGTCCAGAAAACACAAACACACACAGAGGCTGTAGCAAGATCTGTGATTCAGATAGCCACAACACACCAGATAGTTTTGTTGTCATCCAGGAGTATCGGGACAAATTGTTGTGCATTTCGTGTGAAATTTAACAAAAATCACCGTGAAAGTGTTTTCGAGAAAAGCACAATCTTCCTGTTCAGCAAATGCATCCAATGTCATGTTTCCAGAAAGAAATATCATGTTTTCTCAGGTTTCTGAAGCTTTCTTCCTAGAAAACTCGAATGTGTGGAGGATTTGACTCCAGGTTGAACAAGTAGCCTTTGCCATCTGAAAACAATAAGGGTCCTGCTAAAACGCATTCAAAACCGTGAAGTCCATAGAGAATGTCCAGAAAACACAAACACACACAGAGGCTGTTGCAAGATCTGGGATTGAGATAGATAAAAATCACCAGATAGTTTTGTTTTCATCCAGGAGTATCTGGACAAATTTTTGTAGGTTTGAAGTGAAATTTAACCAAAAAATCACCGTGAAAGTGGTTTTGGAGAAAAGCACAATCTTCCTATTCGGAAAATGCATCCAATGTCATGTATACAGAAAGAAATATCATGTTTTCTCAGGTTTCTGGAGCTTTCTTCCTAGAAAACTCGAATGTGTGGAGGATTTGACTCTAGGTGAAACCAATTAGCGTTTGGCAGCTAAAAAGAAAACCTTGCATGCTAAAATGCATTCAAAACCGTAAAGTCCATAGAGAATGTCCTGAAAACACAAACACACACAGAGGCTGTACCAAGATCTGGGATTGAGATAGCCACAACACACCAGATAGTTTTGTTTTCATCCAGGAGTATCTGGACAAATTGTTGTAGTTTTGAAGTGAAATTTAACCAAAATCACCGTGAAAGTGGTTTGGGGGAAAAGCACAATCTTCCTGTTGGGCAAATGCCTCCAATGTCATGTTTACAGAAAGAAATATCATGTTTTCTCAGGTTTCTGAAGCTTTCTTCCTAGAAAACTCGAATGTGTGGAGGATTTGACTCCAGGTGAAACCAATTAGCGTTTGGCAACTAAAAAGAAAACCTTACATGCTAAAATGCATTCAAAACCGTAAAGTCCATAGAGAATGTCCAGAAAACACAAACAAACACAGAGGCTGTAGCAAGATCTGGGATTGAGATAGCCACAACACACCAGATATTTTTGCTTTCGTCCAGGAGTATATGGACAAATTTTTGTAGGTTTGAAAATAAATTTAACCAAAAAATCACCGTGAAAGTGGTTTTGGAGAAAAGCACAATCTTCCTGTTCGGCAAATGAATCCAATGTCATGTTTTCAGAAAGAAATATCATGTTTTCTCAGGTTTCTGGAGCTTTCTTCCTAGAAAACTCGAATGTGTGGAGGATTTGACTCCAGGTGGAACCAATTAGTGTTTGCCAGCTAAAAACAAAACCTTACATGCTAAAATGCATTCAAAACCGTAAAGTCCATAGAGAATGTCCAGAAAACAAAAACACACACAGAGGCTGTGGCAAGATCTGGGAGTGAGATAGCCACAACACACCAGATAGTTTTGTTTTCATCCAGGAGTATCTGGACAAATTGTTGTGGATTTCGGGTGAAATGTAACCAAAAATCACCGTGAAAGTGGTTTTGGAGAAAAGCACAATCTTCCTGTTCGGGAAATGCATCCAATGTCATGTTTACAGAAAGAAATATCATGTTTTCTCAGGTTTCTGAAGCTTTCTTCCTAGAAAACTCGAATGTGTGGAGGATTTGACTCCAGCTGGAACCAATTAGCGTTTGCCAGCAGAAATAAAAAAACTTACATGCTAAAATGCATTCAAAACCGTAAAGTCCATAGAGAGTGTCCAGAAAACACAAACACACACAGAGGCTGTAGCAAGATCTGGGATTGAGATAGGCACAACACACCAGATAGTTTTCTTTTCATCCAGAGTATCTGGACAAATTGTTGTGGATTTTGGGTGAAATTTATCCAAAAATCAGCGTGAAAGTGGTTTTGGAGAAAAGCACAATCTTCCTGTTCGGCAAATCCATAAAGTGTCATGTTTACAGAAAGAAATATCATGTTATCTCAGGTTTCTGAAGCTTTCTTCCTAGAAAACTCGAATGTGTGGAGGATTTGACTCCAGGTGAAACCAATTAGCGTTTGGCAGCTAAAAAGAAAACCTTACATGCTAAAATGCATTCAAAACCGTAAACTCCATAGAGAATGTCCAGAAAACACAAACAAACACAGAGGATGTAGCAACATCTGGGATTGAGATAGCCACAACACACCAGATATTTTTGTTTTCGTCCAGGAGTATCTGGACAAATTTTTGTAGGTTTGAAATGAAATTTAACCAAAAAATCACCGTGAAAGTGGTTTTGGAGAAAAGCACAATCTTCCTGTTCGGCAAATGCATCCAATGTCATGTTTCCAGAAAGAAATATCATGTTTTCTCAGGTTTCTGGAGCTTTCTTCCTAGAAAACTTGAATGTGTGGAAAATTTGACTCCAGGTGGAACCAATTAGCGATTGCCAGCTTAAAACAAAACCTTACATGCTAAAATGCATTCAAAACCGTAAAGTCAATAGAGAATGTCCAGAAAACACAAACACGCACAGAGGCTGTACCAAGATCTGGGATTGAGATAGCCACAACACACCAGATAGTTTTGTTTTCATCCAGGAGTATCTGGACAAATTGTTGTTGTTTTGAAGTGAAATTTAACCAGAAAATCACCGTGAAAGTGGTTTTGTAGAAAAGCACAATCTTCCTGTTCGGCAAATGCATCCAATGTCATGTTTACAGAAAGAAATATCATGTTTTCTCAGGTTTCTCAAGCTTTCTTCCTAGAAAACTCGAATGTGTGGAGGATTTGACTCCAGGTGGAACCAATTAGCGTTTGACAGCAGAAAACAAAAAGGGTCCTGCTGAAATGCATTCAAAACCTTAAAGTCCATAGAGAATGTCCAGAAAACACAAACACACACAGAGGCTGTAGCAAGATCTGGGATTGAGATAGCCACAACACACCAGATAGTTTTGTTTTCATCCAGAGTATCTTGGCAAAATATTGTAGTATCCGGTGAAATTTAACCAAAAATCACCGTGAATGTGGTTTTGGAGAAAAGCACAATCTTCCTGTTCGGGAAATGCATCCAATGTCATGTTTACAAATACAAATATCATGTTTTCTCAGATTTCTGGAGATTTCTTCCTAGAAAACTCGAATGTGTGGAGGATTTGACTCCAGGTGGAACCAATTAGCGTTTGGCACTAACAACAAAAACTTACATGCTAAAATGCATTCAAAACCGTAAAGTCCATAGAGAATGTCCAGAAAACACAAACACACACAGAGGCTGTAGCAAGATCTGGGATTGAGATAGCCACAACACACCAGATAGTTTTGTTTTCATCCAGAGTATCTTGGCAAAATATTGTAGTATCCGGTGAAATTTAACCAAAAATCACCGTGAATGTGGTTTTGGAGAAAAGCACAATCTTCCTGTTCGGGAAATGCATCCATTGTGATGTTTACAAATACAAATATCATGTTTTCTCAGATTTCTGGAGCTTTCTTCCTAGAAAACTCGAATGTGTGGAGGATTTGACTCCAGGTGGAACCAATTAGCGTTTGGCACTAACAACAAAAACTTACATGCTAAAATGCATTCAAAACCGTAAAGTCCATAGAGAATGTCCAGAAAACACAAACACACACAGAGGCTGTAGCAATATCTGGGATTGAGATAGCCACAACGCACCAGATAGTTTTGTTGTCATCCAGGAATATCTGGACAAATTGTTGTGGATTTTGGGTGAAATTTAACCAAAAATCACCGTGAAAGTGGTTTTGGAGAAAAGCACAATCTTCCTGTTCGGCAAATGCATCCAATGTCATGTTTACAGAAAGAAATATTATGTTTTCTCAGGTTTCTGAAGCTTTCTTCCTAGAAAACTCGAATGTGTGGAGGATTTGACTCCAGGTGGAGCCAATTAGCGTTTGGCAGCTAAAAACAAAACTTACATGCAAAAATGCATTCAAAACTGTAAAGTCCATAGAGAATGTCCAGAAAACACAAACACACACAGAGGCTGTAGCAAGATCTGGGATTGAGACAGCCACAACACACCAGATAGTTTTGTTTTCATCCAGGAGTATCTGGACAAACTGTTGTGGATTTTGGGTGAAATGTAACCCAAAATCACCGTGAAAGTGGTTTTGGAGAAAAGCACAATCTTCCTGTTCGGCAAATGCATCCAATGTCATGTTTACAGAAAGAAATATCATGTTTTCCCAGCTTTCTGAAGATTTCTTCCTAGAAAACTCGAATGTGTGGAGGGTTTGACTCCAGCTGGAACCAATTAGCGTTTGCCAGCAGAAATCAAAAAACTTACATGCTAAAATGCATTCAAAACCGTAAAGTCCATAGAGAGTGTCCAGAAAACACAAACACACACAGAGGCTGTAGCAAGATCTGGGATTGAGATAGGCACAACACACCAGATAGTTTTGTTTTCACCCAGGAGTATCTGGACAAACTGTTGTGGATTTTGGGTGAAATGTAACCAAAAAATCACCGTGAAAGTGGTTTTGGAGAAAAGCACAATCTTCCTGTTCGGCAAATGCATCCAATGTCATGTTTACAGAAAGAAATATCCTGTTTTCTCTGGTTTATGGAGCTTTCTTCCTAGAAAACTCGAATGTGTGGAGGATTTGACTCCAGGTGGAACCAATTAGCGTTTGCCAGCAAAAAACAAAAAGGGTCCTGCTAAAATGCATTCAAAACCTTAAAGTCAATGGAGAATATCCAGAAACCCAAACAAACACAGAGGCTGTAGCAAGATCTGGGATTGAGATAGCCACAACACACCAGATAGTTTTGTTTTTATCCAGAGTATCTGGACATATTGTTGTGGATTTCGGGTGAAATGTAACCAAAAATCACCGTGAAAGTGGTTTTGGAGAAAAGCACACTCTTCCTGTTCGGCAAATGCATCCAATGTCATGTTTACAGAAAGAAATATCATGTTTTCTCAGGTTTCTGAAGCTTTCTTCCTAGAAAACTCGAATGTGTGGAGGATTTGACTCCAGGTGGAACCAATTAGCGTTTGCCAGCAGAAAACAAAACCTTACATGCTAAAATGAATTCAAAACCTTAAAGTCAATAGAGAATGTCCAGAAAACAAACAAACACAGAGGCTGTAGCAAGATCTGGGATTGAGATAGCCACAACACACCAGATAGTTTTGTTTTTATCCAGGAGTATCTGGACAAATTGTTGTGGATTTCGGGTGA
The DNA here is from genome assembly GCF_964237555.1 of Oryctolagus cuniculus. NCBI lineage: Eukaryota > Metazoa > Chordata > Mammalia > Lagomorpha > Leporidae > Oryctolagus > Oryctolagus cuniculus. Next base: position 1,045,240 of record NC_091447.1, on the reverse strand, counting down.
AATTTATACAAAAATCACCGTGAAAGTGGTTTTGGAGTAAAGCACACTCTTCCTGTTAGGCAAATGCATCCAATGCCATGTTTACAGAAAGAAATAGCAAGTTTTCTCAGGTTTCTGAAGCTTTCTTCCTAGAAAACTCGAATGTGTGGATGATTTGACTCCAGGTGGAACCAATTAGCGTTTGCCAGCTGAAAACAAAAACCTTACATGCTAAAATGCATTCAAAACTGTAAAGTCCATAGAGAATGTCCAGAAAACACAAACACACACAGAGGCTGTAGCAAGATCTGTGATTCAGATAGCCACAACACACCAGATAGTTTTGTTTTCATCCAGGAGTATCTGGACCAATTGTTGTGGATTTCGGGTGAAATGTAACCAAAAAATCACCTTGAAAGTGGTTTTGGAGAAAAGCACAATCTTCCTGTTCGGCAAATGCATCCAATGTCATGTTTACAGAAAGAAATATCATGTTTTCTCAGGTTTCTGAAGCTTTCTTCCTAGAAAACTCGAATGTGTGGAGGATTTGACTCCAGGTGGAACCAATTAGCGTTTGCCAGCTGAAAACAAAAAACTTACATGCTAAAATGCATTCAAAACCGTAAAGTCCATAGAGAATGTCCAGAAAACAGAAACACATACAGAGGCTGTGGCAAGATCTGGGATTGAGATAGCCACAACACACCAGATAGTTTTGTTTTCATCCAGCAGTATCTGGACAAACTGTTGTGGATTTCAGGTGAAATTTAACCACAAATCACCGTGAAAGTGGTTTTGGAGAAAAGCACAATCTTCCTGTTCGACAAATGCATCCAATGTCATGTTTACAGAAAGAAATATCCTGTTTTCTCAGGTTTCTGAAGCTTTCTTTCTAGAAAACTCGAATGTGTGGAAGATTTGACTCCAGGTGGAACCAATTAGCGTTTGGCAGCTGAAAACAAAAACTTACATGCTAAAATGCATTCAAAATTGTAAAGTCCATAGAGAATGTCCAGAAAACACAAACAAACACAGAGGCTGTAGCAAGATCTGGGATTGAGATAGCCACAACACACCAGATAGTTTTGTTTTCATCCAGGAGTATCTGGACAAATTGCTGTGAATTTCGGGTGAAATTTAACCAAAAATCACGTTAAAGTGGTTTTGGAGAAAAGCACACACTTCCTGTTCAACAAATGCAACCAATGTCATGTTTACAGAAAGAAATAGCAAGTTTTCTCAGGTTTCTGAAGCTTTCTCCCTAGAAAACTCGAATGTGTGGCGGATTTGACTCCAGGTGGAACAAATTAGCGTTTCCAGCTGAAAACAAAAAACTTACAATATAAAATGCATTTAAACCGTAAAGTCCATAGAGAATGTCCAGAAAACACAAACACACACAGAGGCTGTAGCAAGGTGTTGGATTGAGATAGCCACAACACACCAGATAGTTTTGTTTTCATCCAGGAGTATCTGGACAAACTGTTGTGGATTTCAGGTGAAATTTAACCAAAAATCATCGTGAAAGTGGTTTTGGAGAAATGCACAATCTTCCTGTTTGGCAAATGCATCCAATGTCATGTTTACAGAAAGAAATATCATATTTTCTCAGGTTTCTGAAGCTTTCTTCCTAGAAAACTCGAATGTGTGGATGATTTGAATCCAGGTGGAACCAATTAGCGTTTGCCAGCAGAAAACAAAAAGGGTCCTGCTGAAATGCATTCAAAACATTAAAGTCAATGGAGAATGTCCAGAAAACACAAACACACACAGAGGCTGTAGCAAGATCTGGGATTGAGATAGCCACAATACACCAGATAGTTTTGCTTTTATCAAGAGTATCTGGACAAATTGTTGTAGATTTCAGGTGAAATTTAACCAAAAATCACCGTGAAAGTGGTTTTGGAGAAAAGCACAATCTTCCTGTTTGGCAAATGCATCCAATGTCATGTTTAAAGAAAGAAATAGCAAGTTTTCTCAGGTTTCTGAAGCTTTCTTCCTAGAAAACTCGAATGTGTGGAGGATTTGACTCCAGGTGGAACCAATTAGCGTTTGGCAGCTAAAAACAAAACCTTACATGCTAAAATGCATTCAAAACTGTAAAGTCCACGGAGAATGTCCAGAAAACACAAACAAACACAGAGGCTGTATTAAGATCTGGGATTGAGATAGCCAGAGAACACCAGATAGTTTTGTTTTCATCCAGGAGTATCTGGACAAATTGTTGTGGATTTCGGGTGAAATGTAACGAAAAATCACTGTGAAAGAGGTTTTGGAGAAAAGCACAATCTTCCCGTTCGGCAAATGCATCCAATGTCATGTTTACAGAAAGAAATATCATATTTTCTCAGGTTTCTGAAGCTTTCTTCCTAGAAAACTCGAATGTGTAGAGGATTTGACTCCAGGTGGAACCAATTAGCGTTTGCCAGCTGAAAACAAAAAACTTACATGCTAAAATGCATTCAAAACCGTAAAGTCCATAGAGAATGTCCAGAAAACAAAAACGCACACAGAGGCTGTAGCAAGATCTCTCATTGACATAGCCACAACACACCAGATAGTTTTGTTTTCATCCAGGAGTATCTTAAAAAAATTTTGTTGTCTCCTGGAGAAATTTAACCAAAAATGACCGTGAAAGTGGTTTTGGAGAAAAGCACAATCTTCCTGTTTGGCAAATGCATCCAATGTCATGTTTACAGAATGAAATATCATGTTTTCTCAGGTTTCTGAAGCTTTCTTCCTAGAAAACTCGAATGTGTGGAGGATTTGACTCCAGGTGGAACCAATTAGCGTTTGCCAGCTGAAAACAAAAAACTTACATGCTAAAATGCATTCAAAACCGTAAACTCCATAGAGAAGGTCCAGAAAACACAAACAAACACAGAGGCTGTAGCAAGGTCTGGGATTGAGATAGCTAAAAATCACCAGATAGTTTTGTTTTCATCCAGGAGTATCTGGACAAACTGTTGTGGATTTCATTTGAAATTTAACCAAAAATCACCGTGAAAGTGGTTTTGGAGAAAAGCACAATCTTCCTGTTCGCCAAATGCATCCAATGTTATGTTTACAGAAAGAAATATCATGTTTTCTCAGGTTTCTGAAGCTTTCTTCCTAGAAAACTCGAATGTGTGGAGGATTTGACTCCAGGTGGAACCAATTCGCGTTTGCCAGCAGAAAACAAAAAGTGTCATGCAAAAACGCATTCTACACCATAAAGTGCGTAGAGAATGTCCAGAAAACACAAACAGACAGAGGCTGTAGCAAGATCTCGGATTGAGATAGCCACAACACACCAGATATTTCTGCCTTTTTCCCAAAATTTCCAGACAAATTGTTGTGGACTTCGGGTGAAATTTATCGAAAAAATCACGGTGAAGGTGGTTTTGGAGAAAAGCACAATTTTTCTGTTCGGCAAGTGCATCCAATGTCTTGTTTAGAAAAACAAATATCATGTTTTCTCAGGTTTCTGAAGCTTTCTGCCTAGAAAACTCGAATGTGCAGAGGATTTTACTCCCTGTGAACCAATTAGGATTTGTCGGGAAAAAACAAAAAGTGTCATGCTAAAACGCATTCAAAATTTTAAAGTCCGAAGAGAATGTCCAGAAAACACAAACAAACTTAGAAGCTGTACCAAGATCTGGCATTGAGATAGCCACAACACACCAGATCTTTTTGTTTTCATCCAGGAGTATCTGTACAAATTGTTGTGGTTTTTGGGCGAAATTTATCCAAAAAATCAGGGTGAAAGTGGTTTTGGAGAAAAGCACAATCTTCCTGTTCGGCAAATGCATCCAATGTCATGTTTAAAAAAACAAATATAGTGTTTTCTTGGGTTTTTGAAGCTTTCAGAATAGAAATCTCGAATTTGGATGATTGACTCCAGGTGGAACCAATTAGAAATTGCTGGCACAAAACAAAAACTTACATGCTAAAAAGCATTCTAAACCGTAAAGTCCATAGACAATGTCCAGAATACACAAAGAAACGCAGAGGCTGTAGCAAGATCTTGGATTGAGATAGCCACAACACACCAGATCTTTTTGTTTGCATCCAGGAGTATCTGGACAAATCGTTGTGGTTTTCGGGTGAAATTTAACCAAAAAATCACCGTCAACGTGGTTTTTGGAGAAAATGCAATCTTTCTGTTCAGCAAATGCATCCAATGTTATGTAAACAAAAAGAAATATCATGTTTTCTTCGGTTTTTGAAGCTTTCTGCATAGAAAACTCGAATGTGTGGAGGATTGACTCCAGGTGGAACCAATTAGAATTTGCTGGCACAAAACAAATCTTACATACCAAAACGCATTCTAAACCGTAAAGTCCGTAGAGAATGTCCAGAAAAACCAAACAAACACAGAGGCTGTAGCAAGATCTCGGATTGAGATAGCCGCAACACAACAGATATTTCTGCATTCATTCTAACATATCTTGACAAATTGTTGTGGAATTCGGGTGAAATTTATCCAAAAAATCATGGCGTAAGTGGTTTTGGAGAAAACCACAATCTTTCTGCTCGGCAAGTGCATCCTATGTCATGTTTACAAAAACAAATACTGTGTTTTCTCAAGTTTCTGAAGCTTTCTGCCTAGAAAACTTGAATATGCAGAGGACTTAACTCCATGTGGAACCAATTCGCGTTTGCGGGCACAAAATAAAAATTTACATGCAAAAACACATTCAAAACCGTAAAGTCCGTGGAGAATGTCCAGAAAACACAAACAAACACAGAGGCTGTAGCAAGATCTGGGATGGAGATAGCCACAACACACCAGATCTTTTTGTTTGCATCGAGGAGTATCTGGAAAATGGTTGTGGTTTTCGGGTGAAATTTAACCCAAAAATCACCGTCAAAGTGGTTTTTGGAGAAAATGCAATCTTTCTGTTCAGCAAATGCATCCAATGTTGTGTTTACAAAAAGAAATATCATGTTTTCTCAGGTTTCTGAAGCTTTCTGAATAGAAAACTCGAATATGCAGAGGATTTAACTCCCTGTGGAACCAATTCCCGTTTCTCGGCAGAAAACAAAATGTGTCATGCTAAAATGCATTCAAAAATGTAAAGTCCATTGAGAATGTCCAGAAAACACAAACAAACACAGAGGCTGTAGCAAGATCTGGGATTGAGATAGCCACAACCCACCAGATCTTTTTGTTTGCATCCAGGAGTATCTGGACAAATTGTTGTGGTTTTCGGGTGAAATTTAACCAAAAAATCACTGTCAAAGTGGTGGAACCAATTCGCGTTTGCCAGCAGAAAAGAAAAACTGTCATGCTAAAACGCATTCTAAACCATAAAGTGCGTAGAGATTGTCCAGAAAACACAAACAAACACAGAGGCTGTAGCAAGATCTCGGATTGAGATAGCCACAACACACCAGATATTTCTGCCTTCTTCCCAACATTTCCGGACAAATTGTTGTGGAATTCGGGAGAACTTTATCGAAAAAATTACGGTGAAAGTGGTTTTGGAGAAAAGCACAATTTTCTGTTCGGCAAGTACATCCAATGTCATGTTTACAAAAAGAAATATTCTGTTTTCTCAGGTTTCTGAAGCTTTCTGAATAGAAAACTCGAATGTGCAGAGGATTTTACTCCCTGTGGAACCAATTAGAATTTGACGGGAGAAAACAAAATTGTCCTGCTAAAACGCATTCAAAACTGTAAAGTCCGTAGAGAATGTCCAGAAAATACAAACAAACACAGAGGCTGTAGCAAGATCTGGGATGGAGATAGCCACAACACACCAGATCTTTTCGTTTGCATCCAGGAGTATCTAGAAAATGGTTGTCGTTTTCGGGTGAAATTTAACCCAAAAATCACCGTCAAAGTGGTTTTTGGAGAAAATACCATCTTTCTGTTCAGCAAATGCATCAAATGTTATGTTTACAAAAAGAAATATCATGTTTTCTCGGGTTTCCGAAGCTTTCTGCCTAGAATACTCGAATGTGCAGAGGATTTAACTCCCTGTGGAACCAATTAGAATTTGCCGGGAGAAAACAAAAAGTTCATGCTAAAACGCATTCAAAACCGTAAAGTCCGTAGAGAATGTCCAGAAAACACAAACAAACACATATGCTGTAGCAAGATCTGGGATTGAGATAACACAACACACCAGATCTTTTTGTTTGCATCCAGGAGTATCTGGACAAATTGTTGTGGTTTCCGGGTGAAATTTAACCAAAAAATCACCGTCAAAGTGGTTTTTGGAGAAAATGCAATCTTTCTGTTCAGCAAATGCATCCAATGTTATGTTTACAGAAAGAAATATCATGTTTTCTCAGGTTTCTGAAGCTTTCTGCATAGAAAACTCGAATATGCAGAGGATTTAACTCCCTTTGGAACCAATTCGCGTTTCCCGGCAGAAAACAAAAAGTGTCATGCTAGAACGCATTCAAAACCGTAAAGTCCGTAGAGAATGTGCAGAAAACACAAACAAACACAGAGACTGTAGCAAGATCTGGGATTGAGATAGCCACAACATACCATATATTTCTGCCTTCTTCCCAACATTTCCGGAAAAATTGTGGTGGAATTCGGGTGAAATTTATCCAAAAAATCACAGTGAAAGTGGTTTTGGAGAAAAGCACAATCTTTCTGTTCGGCAAGTGCATCCAATGTCATGTTTACAAAAACAAAAATTGTGTTTTCTTAGGTTTCTGAAGCTTTCTTCCTAGAAAACTCGAATGTGCAGAGGATTTAACTCCCTGTGGAACCAATTAGAATTTGCCAGGAGAAAACAAAAAGTGTCATGCTAAAACACATTCAAAACCGTAAAGTAGTTAGAGAATGTCTAGAAATCACAAACACATATGCTGTAGCACGATCTGGGATTGAGATAGCCACAACACACCAGATATTTCTGCATTCATGCAGGAGTATCTGGACAAATTGTTGTGGTTTTCGGATGAAATTTAACCAAAAAATCACCGTCATAGTGGCTTTTGGAGAAAATACAAACTTTCTGTTCAGCAAATGCATCCAATGTTATGTTTACAAAAAGAAATATCATGTTTTCTCGGGTTTCTGAAGCTTTCTGAATAGAAAACTCGAATGTGTGGAGGATTGACTCCAGGTGGAACCAATTGGCGTTTGCCGCCAGAAAACAAAAAGTGCCATGGTAAAATGCATTCTAAACCGTAAAGTCCGTAGAGAATGTCCAGAAAACACAAGCACACACAGAGGCTGTAGCAAGATCTGGGATTGAGATAGCCACAACACACCAGATATTTCTGCATTCCTCCTAACAGATCTGGACAAATTTTTGTGGAATTCGGGTGAAATTTATCCAAAAAATCATGGTGAAAGTGGTTTTGGAGAAAAGCACAATGTTTCTGTTCGGCAAGTGGATCTTGTCATGTTTACAAAAACAAATATTGTGTTTTCTCAGGTTTCTGAAGCTTTCTGCCTAGAAAACTCGAATATGCATAGGATTTAACTCCCTGTGGAACCAATTAGCAATTGCCGGGAGAAAATAAAAAGTGTCTTGCTAAAATGCATTCTAAACCATAAAGTCGGTAGAGAATGTCCCGAAAACACAAACAGACACAGAGGCTGTAGGAAGATCTGGGATTGAGATAGCCACAACACACCAGATATTTCTGCATTCTTCCTAACAGATCTGGACAAATTATTGTGGAATTAGGGTGCAATTTATCCAAAAAATCATGGTGAAAGTGGTTTTGGAGAAAAGCACAATGTTTCTGTTCTTCAAGTGCATCCAATGTCATGTTTACAAAAACAAATATTGTGTTTTCTCAGGTTTCTGAAGCTTTCTGCCTAGAAAACTCGAATATGCAGAGGATTTGTCTCCAGGTGGAACCAATTAGCGTTTGCCGGGAGGAAACAAAAAGTGTCATGCTAAAATGCATTCAAAACCATAAAGTCGGTAGAGAAAGTCCAGAAAATACAAACAAACACAGAGGCTGTAGGAAGATCTGGGATTGAGATAGCCACAACACACCAGATCTTTTTGTTTGCCTCCAGGAGTATCTGGACAAACTGTTGTGGTTTTCGGGTGAAATTTAACCAAAAAATCACCGTCAAAGTGGTTTTTGGAGAAAATACAATCTTTCTGTTCAGCAAATGCATCCAATGTTATGTTTACAAAAAGAACTATTAGGTTTTCTGTGGTTTCTGAAGCTTTCTGAATAGAAAACTCGAATGTGTGGAGGATTGACTCCAGGTTGAACCAATTAGCGTTTGCCAGCAGAAAACAAAAAGTGTCATGATAAAATTCATTCTAAACCGTAAAGTCCGTAGAGAATGTGCAGAAAACACAAACACACACAGAGGCTGTAGGAAGATCTGGGATTGATATACCCACAACATATCAGATATTTCAGCGTTCATGCAGGAGTATCTGGACAAATTGTTTTGTAATTCGGGTGAAATTTTTCCAAAAAATCACCGTGAAAGTGGTTTTTGGAGAAAATACAATCTTTCTGTTCAGCAAATGCATCCAATGTCATGTTTACAAAACCAAATATTGTGTTTCCTCTGGTTGCTGAATCTTTCTGCCTAGAAAACTCGAATGTATGGAGGATTTGACTCCAGGTGGAACCAATTAGCGTTTGCTGGGAGAAAACAAAAAGTGTGATACTAAAATGCATTCAAAACCGAAAAGTCCATAGAGAATGTCAAGAAAACACAAACAAACACAGAGGCTGTAGCAAGATCTGGGATTGATATAGCCACAACACACCAGATATTTCTGCGTTCATGCAGGAGTATCTGGACAAATTGTTGTGGAATTCGGGTGAAATTTTTCCAAAAAGTCACAGTGCAAGTTGTTTTGGAGAAAAGCACAATTTTTACGTTTGGCAAGTGCATCCAATGTCATGTTTACAAAACCAAATATTGTGTTTTCTCAGGTTGCTGAAGCTTTCTTCCTAGAAAACTCGAATGTGCAGAGGATTTGTCTCCAGGTGGAACCAATTAGCGTTTACCAGCAGAAAACAAAAACTTACATGTTAAATGCATTCAAAACCGTAAAGTCCATAGAGAATGTCCAGAAAACACAAACAAACACAGAGGCTGTAGCAAGATCTGGGATTGAGATAGCCATAACCCACCAGATATTTCTGCGTTCATTCAGGAGTATCTGGAAAAATTGTTGTGGAATTCGGGTGAAATTTATTTAAAAAATCACAGTGAAAGTGGTTTTGGATAAACACACAATCTTTCTGGTCGGCAAGTGCATCCAATGTCATGTTTACAAAAACAAATATTGTGTTTTCTCAGGTTTCTGAAGCTTTCTGCCTAGACAATTCGAATGTGCAGAAGATTAATTCCATGTGGAACCAATTAGAATTTGCCGTCACAAAACAAAAACTTACATGCAAAAACGCATTCAAAACCGTAAAGTCCATAGAGAATGTCCAGAAAACACAAACAAACACAGAGGCTGTAGGAAGATCTGGGATTAAGATAGCCATAACCCACCAGATGTTTCTGCGTTCATGCAGGAGTATCTGGACAAACTGTTGTGGTTTTTTGGGTGAAATTTAACCAAAAAATCACCGTCGAAGTTGTTTTTGGAGAAAATACAATCTTTCTATTCAGAAAATGCATCCAGTGTTATGTTTACAAAAAGAAATATCATGTTTTCTCGGGTTTCTGAAGCTTTCTGAATAGAAAACTCGAATGTGTGGAGGATTGACTCCAGGTGGAACCAATTAGCGTTTGCCAGAAGAAAACAAAAATGTCATGATAAAATTTATTCTAAACCGTAAAGTCCGTAGAGAATGTCCAGAAAACACAAACAAACACAAAGGCTGTAGCAAGATCTGGGATTGAGATAGCCACAACACACCAGATATTTCTGCATTCATGCAGGAGTATCTGGAAAAATTGTTGTGGTTTTTGGGTGAAATTTAACCCAAAAACCACCGTCAAAGTGGTGTTGGAGAAAAGGACAATCTTTCTGTTTGGCAAATGCATCCAATGTCATGTTTACTAAAACAAATATTGTGTTTTCTCAGGTTTCTGAAGGTTTATGCCTAGAAAACTCGAATATGCAGAGGATTTGTCTCCAGGTGGAACCAATTAGCGTTTGCCGGGAGGAAACAAAAAGTGTCATGCTAAAATGCATTCAAAACCATAAAGTCGGTAGAGAAAGTCCAGAAAATACAAACAAACACAGAGGCTGTAGGAAGATCTGGGATTGAGATAGCCACAACACACCAGATCTTTTTGTTTGCCTCCAGGAGTATCTGGACAAACTGTTGTGGTTTTCGGGTGAAATTTAACCAAAAAATCACCGTCAAAGTGGTTTTTGGAGAAAATACAATCTTTCTGTTCAGCAAATGCATCCAATGTTATGTTTACAAAAAGAACTATTAGGTTTTCTGTGGTTTCTGAAGCTTTCTGAATAGAAAACTCGAATGTGTGGAGGATTGACTCCAGGTTGAACCAATTAGCGTTTGCCAGCAGAAAACAAAAAGTGTCATGATAAAATTCATTCTAAACCATAAAGTCCGTAGAGAATGTGCAGAAAACACAAACACACACAGAGGCTGTAGGAAGATCTGGGATTGATATACCCACAACATATCAGATATTTCAGCGTTCATGCAGGAGTATCTGGACAAATTGTTGTGTTTTCGGGTGAAATTTAACAAAACATCTGCCATGAAAGTGGTTTTGGAGAAAAGGACAATCTTTCTGTTCAACAAATGCATACTATGTCATATTTAGAAACACAAATATTATGTTTAATTGGGTTTCTGAAGCCTTCTGCCTAGAAAACTTGAAGGAGTGTCGGTTTTGACTCCAGCTGGAACCAGTTAGTGTTTGCTGGCAGAAAACAAAAACGTACATGCCAAAATGCATTCATAACCTTAAAGTCCGTTGAGAATGTCCAGAAAACACAAACAAACACAGAGGCTGTAGCAAGATCTGGGATTGATATAGCCACAACACACCAGATATTTCTGCGTTCATGCAGGAGTATCTGGACAAATCGTTGTGGAATTCGGGTGAAATTTTTCCAAAAAGTCACAGTGAAAGTTGTTTTGGAGAAAAGCACAATTTTTACGTTTGGCAAGTGCATCCAATGTCATGTTTACAAAACCAAATATTGTGTTTTCTCAGGTTGCTGAAGCTTTCTTCCTAGAAAACTCGAATGTGCAGAGGATTTGTCTCCAGGTGGAACCAATTAGCGTTTACCAGCAGAAAACAAATGCTTCATGCTAAAATGCATTCAAAACCGTAAAGTCCATAGAGAATGTCCAGAAAACACAAACAAACACAGAGGCTGTAGCAAGATCTGGGATTGAGATAGCCATAACCCACCAGATATTTCTGCGTTCATGCAGGAGTATCTGGAAAAATTGTTGTGGAATTCGGGTGAAATTTATTTAAAAAATCACAGTGAAAGTGGTTTTGGATAAACACACAATCTTTCTGGTCGGCAAGTGCATCCAATGTCATGTTTACAAAAACAAATATTGTGTTTTCTCAGGTTTCTGAAGCTTTCTGCCTAGACAATTCGAATGTGCAGAAGATTAATTCCATGTGGAACCAATTAGAATTTGCCGTCACAAAACAAAAACTTACATGCAAAAACGCATTCAAAACCGTAAAGTCCATAGAGAATGTCCAGAAAACACAAACAAACACAGAGGCTGTAGGAAGATCTGGGATTAAGATAGCCATAACCCACCAGATGTTTCTGCGTTCATGCAGGAGTATCTGGACAAACTGTTGTGGTTTTTTGGGTGAAATTTAACCAAAATTCACCGTTGAAGTTGTTTTTGGAGAAAATACAATCTTTCTATTCAGAAAATGCATCCAGTCTTATGTTTACAAAAAGAAATATCATGTTTTCTCGGGTTTCTGAAGCTTTCTGAATAGAAAACTCGAATGTGTGGAGGATTGACTCCAGGTGGAACCAATTAGCGTTTGCCAGAAGAAAACAAAAATGTCATGATAAAATTTATTCTAAACCGTAAAGTCCGTAGAGAATGTCCAGAAAACACAAACAAACACAAAGGCTGTAGCAAGATCTGGGATTGAGATAGCCACAACACACCAGATATTTCTGCATTCATGCAGGAGTATCTGGAAAAATTGTTGTGGTTTTTGGGTGAAATTTAACCAAAAAACCACCGTCAAAGTGGTGTTGGAGAAAAGGACAATCTTTCTGTTTGGCAAATGCATCCAATGTCATGTTTACTAAAACAAATATTGTGTTTTCTCAGGTTTCTGAAGGTTTATGCCTAGAAAACTCGAATGTGCAGAGGATTCAACTCCTGGTGGAACCAATTAGCGTTTGCTGGCAGAAAACAAAAAGTGTCATACTAAAATGCATTGAAAACTGTAAAGTCCGTAGAGAATGTCCAGAAAACACAAACACACACAGAGGCTGTAGCAAGATTTGGGATTGAGATAGCCACAACACACCAGATCTTTTTGTTTGCATCCATGAGTATCTGGACAAATTGTTGTGGTTTTCGGGTGAAATTTAACCAAAAAACACGGTGAAAGTGGTTTTGGAAAAAAGCACAATCTTTCTGTTCGGCAAATGCATCCAATGTCATCTTTACAAAAACAAATATTGTGTTTTCTGAGGTTGCTGAAGCTTTCTTCCTAGAAAACTCGAATGTATGGAGATGTGACTCCAGTTGGAACAAATTAGCGTTTCCCGGCAGAAAACAAAAAGTGTCATGCTAAAATGCATTCAAAACCATAAATTCTGTAGAGAATGTCCAGAAAACAAAACAAACACAGAGGCTGTAGCAAGATCTGGGATTGAGATACCCATAAACCACCATATATTTCCGTGTTCATGCAGGAGTATCTGGAGAAATTGTTGTGATTTTTGGGTGAAATTTTACCAAAAATTCACAGTCAAAGTGGTTTTTGGAGAAAATACAATCTTTCTGTTCAGCAAATGCATCCAATGTTATGTTTACAAAAAGAAATATCATGTTTTCTCGGGTTTCTGAAGCTTTCTGAATAGAAAATGCGAATATGTGGAGGATTGACCCCAGGTGGAACCAAATAGAGTTTGCAGGCAGAAAACAAAAATTGTCATGCTGAAATGCATTCTAAACCTTAAAGTCCGTAGAGAATGTCCAGAAAACACAAACAAACACAAAGGCTGTAGCAGGTTCTGGGATTGAGATAGCCACAACACACCAGATATTTCTGCGTTCATGCAGGAGTATCTGGACAAATTGTTGTGAATTTCGAGTGAAATTTAACCAAAAATTACCGTGAAAGTGGTTTTGGAGAAAAGCAGAATCTTTCTGTTCGGCAAATGCATCCAATGTCATGTTTAAAAAAACAAATACTGTGTTTTCTAAGGTTTCTGAAGCTTTCTGAATAGAAAACTCGAATGTGCAGAGGATTGAACTTCATGTGGAACCAATTAGAATTTTCCGGCACAAAACAAAAAGTTACATGCAAAAACGCATTCAAAACAGGAAAGTCCGTAGAGAATATCCAGAAAACACAAACAAACACAAAGGCTGCAGCAAGATCTCGGATTGAGATAGCCACAACACACCAGATATTTCTGCATTCATCCCAACGTATCCGGACAAATTGTTGTGGAAATCAGGTGAAATTTATCCAAAAAATCACGGTTAAAGTGTATTTGGAGTAAAGCACAATCTTTCTGTTCAGCAAATACATCCAATGTTACGTTTACAAAACGAAATATAATGTTTTCTCGGGTTTCTGAAGCTTTCTGAATAGAAAACTCGAATGTGTGGAGGACTGACTCCAGGTGGAACCAGTTAGCGTTTGTCGGCAGAAAACAAAAATTGTCATGGTAAAATGCATTCTAAACCGTAAAGTATGTAGAGAATGTCCAGAAAACACAAACAAACACAGAGGCTGTAGCAAGATCTCGGATTGAGACAGCCATAACCCACCAGATATTTCTGCGTTCATGCAGGAATATCTTTACAAATTGTTGTGGTTTTTAATTGAAATTTAACCAAAAAATCGCTGTCAAAGTGGTTTTTGGAGAAAATACAATTTTTCAGTCCAGCAAATGCATCCAATGTTATGTTTACAAAAAGAAATATCATGTTTTCTCGGGTTTCTGAATCTTTCTGCCTAGAAAACTCGAATGTGTGGAGGATTGACTCCAAGCGGAACCAATTAGCGTTTGCCGGCAGAAAACAAAAAGTGTCATGCTAAAATGCATTCAAAACCGTAAAGTCCGTGGAGAATGTCCAGAAAACACAAACAAACACATAGGCTGTAGCAAGATCTGGGATTGAGATAGCCATAACCCACCAGATATTTCTGCGTTCATGCAGGATTTTTTGGACAAATTGTTGTGGAATTCGGGTGAAATTTATCCAAAAAATCACGGTGAAAGTGGTTTTGGAGAAAAGCACAATCTTTCTGTTCTCCAAGTGCATCCAATGTCATGTTTACAAAACCAAATATTGTATTTTCTCAGGTTGCTGAAGCTTTCTGACTAGAAAACTCGAATGTGCAGAGGATTTAACTCCAGGTGGAACCAATTAGAATTTGCCGGCACAAAACAAAAACTTACATGCAAAAACTCATTCAAATACGTAAAGTCCGTAGAGAATGTCCAGAAAACACAAAAAACACAGAGGCTGTAGCAAGATCTGGGATTAAGATAGCCACAACACACCACATCTTTTTGCTTGCATCCAGGATTATCTGGACAAATTGTTGTGGTTTTCGGGTGAAATTTAACAAAAAAACCACCGTCAAAGTGGTTTTGGAGAAAAGCACAATCTTTCTATTCAGCAAATGCATATAATGTCATGTTTAAATACAAATATTGTGTTTTAGCAGGTTTCTGAAGCTTTCTGCCTAGAAAACTCGAATGTAAGGAGGATATGACTCCAGGTGGAACCAATTAGCGTTTGGCAGCTAAAAACAAAAACTTCCATGCTAAAATATATTCAAAACTGTAAAGTCCACAGAGAATGTCCAGAAAACACAAACAAACACAGAGGCTGCAGCAAGATCTGGGATTGAGATAGCCACAACACACCAGATATTTCTGCGTTCATCCCAACATATCCGGACAAATTGTTGTGGTTTTTGGGTGAAATTTAACCAAAAAATCACCATCAAAGTTGTTTTTGGAGAAAATAGAATCTTTGTGTTCAGCAAAGGCATCCAATGTTATGTTTACAAAAAGAAATATCATGTTTTCTCGGGTTTCTGAAGCTTTCTGAATAGAAAACTCGAATGTGTGGAGGATGGACTCCAGGTGGAACCAATTAGCGTGTGCTGGCAGAAAACAAAATGTGTCATGCTAAAATGCATTCAAAACCATAAAGTCCGTGGAGAATGTCCGGAAAACACAAGCAAACACAGATGCTGTAGCAAGAACTGGGATTGAGATAGCCATAACCCACCAGATATTTCTGCATTCATGCAGGATTATCTCGACAAATTGTTATGGAATTCAGGTGAAATTTAACAAAAAAACTGCCATGAAAGTGGTTTTGGAGAAAAGGACAATCTTTCTGTTCAGCAAATGCATACCATGTCATATTTAGAAACATAAATATCATGTTTAATAGGGTTTCTGAAGCCTTCTGCCTAGAAAATTTGAAGGTGTGTCGGTTTTGACTCCAGCTGGAACCAGTTAGATTTGCCGGCAGAAAACAAAAACTTACATGCCAAAATGCATTCACATCCTTCAAGTCTGTTGAGAAAGTCCAGAAAACACAAACAAACACAGAGGTTTTATCATGATCTGGGATTGAGATAGCCACAACACACCAGATATTTTTTTTTTTTTTCATGCAGGAGTATCTGGACAAATTGTTGTGGATTTTGGGTGAAATTTAACCAAAAAGTCACCGTGAAAGTGGTTTTGGAGAAAAGCACAATCTTTCTGTTGGGAAAATGCATCCCATGTCATGTTTACAAACACAAATAAAAAGTTAATGGTGTTTCTGAAGCCTTCTCCCTGGAAAACGCGAATGTGTGGAGGATTTGACTTCAGGTGGAACCAATTAGCGTTTGCCAGTAGAAAACAAAAACTTACATGCTAAAATGCATTCCAAACTATAAACTCTGTAGAAAATGTCCAGAAAACACAAACAAACATAGCAGCTATAGCACGATCTGGGACTGAGATAGCCACAACACACCAGATATTTTTATTTTCATGCAGGAGTATCTGGACAAGTTGTTGTGGTTTTCTGGTGAAATTTAAACAAAAAACACCGTGAAAGTGGTTTTGGAGAAAAGCACAATCTTAATGTTGGGGAAATGCATCCCAAGTCATGTTTACAAACACAAATATCATGGTTAATCTTTTTTCTGAAGCCTTCTGGCTGGAAAACGCGAATGTGTGGAGGATTTGACCCCATGTGGAACCAATTAGCTTTTCCCGGCAGAAAACAAAAGCTTACATGCTAAAATGCATTCAAAACTGTAAAGTCCGCAGAAAATGTCAGGAAAACACAAACATACACAGAGGCTGTGCAAGATCTGGGATTGAGATAGGCACAACACATCAGATATTTTTGTTTTCATGCAGGAGTATCTGGACAAATTGTTGTGGTTTTCAGGTGAAATTTAACCAAAAAATCTCCCTGAAACTGGTTTTGGTGAAAAGCACAATCTTTCTGTTCATCAAATGCATCCCATGTCATGCTTACAAACACAAATATCATGTTTTCTCGGTGTATGGAGCTTTCTGTCTAGAAAACTCGAATGTGTGGAAGATTTGACTCCATGTGGTAGCAATTAGAGTTTGCCAGCAGATAACAAAAGCTTACATGCTAAAATGCATTCAATACCGTGAAGTCCGTAGAGAATGTCCATAAAACACATACAAACACAGAGGCTGTAGCACGATCTGGGATTGAGATAGCCACAATACACCAATAATTTTGTTTTCATCCAGGAGTATATGGACAAATTGTTGTTGTTTTGGATGAAATTTAACAAAAAAATCACTGTGAAAGTGGTTTTGGAGAAAAGCACAATGTTTCTGTTCGTCAAATGCATCTCATGTATGTTTACAAACACAAATATCGTGTTTTCTTGGGTATATGAAGCTTTCTGCCTAGAACACTTGAATGTGTGTAGGATAATACTCCACGTGGAACCAATTAGTGTTGGCCGGCAGTATACAAAAACTTACATGCTAAAATGCATTCAATACTGTAAAGTCCGTAGAAAATGCCCAGAAAACACAAACAAACACAGAAGCGGTAGCAAGATCTGGGATTTGATAGGCACAACACACCAGATATTTTAGTTTTCATGCAGGAGTATCTGGACAAATTGTTGTGGTTTCTGGGTGAAATTTAACACAAATACTGCCATGAAAGTGGTTTTGGAGAAAAGGACAATCTTTCTGTTCAGCAAATGCATACCATGTCATATTTAGAAACACAAATATCATGTTTAATAGGGTTTCTGAAGCCTTCTGCCTAGAAAATTTGAAGGTGTGTCGGTTTTGACTCCAGCTGGAACCAGTTAGATTTGCCGGCAGAAAACAAAAACTTACATGCCAAAATGCATTCACATCCTTCAAGTCTGTTGAGAAAGTCCAGAAAACACAAACAAACACAGAGGTTTTATCATGATCTGGGATTGAGATAGCCACAACACACCAGATATTTTTTTTTTTTCATGCAGGAGTATCTGGACAAATTGTTGTGGATTTTGGGTGAAATTTAACCAAAAAGTCACCGTGAAAGTGGTTTTGGAGAAAAGCACAATCTTTCTGTTGGGAAAATGCATCCCATGTCATGTTTACAAACACAAATAAAAAGTTAATGGTGTTTCTGAAGCCTTCTCCCTGGAAAACGCGAATGTGTGGAGGATTTGACTTCAGGTGGAACCAATTAGCGTTTGCCAGTAGAAAACAAAAACTTACATGCTAAAATGCATTCCAAACTATAAACTCTGTAGAAAATGTCCAGAAAACACAAACAAACATAGCAGCTATAGCACGATCTGGGACTGAGATAGCCACAACACACCAGATAT
This sequence comes from Oryctolagus cuniculus, assembly GCF_964237555.1. Lineage (NCBI taxonomy): Eukaryota > Metazoa > Chordata > Mammalia > Lagomorpha > Leporidae > Oryctolagus > Oryctolagus cuniculus. Next base: position 1,027,302 of record NC_091447.1, on the reverse strand, counting down.
TTTTATTTTCATGCAGGAGTATCTGGACAAGTTGTTGTGGTTTTCTGGTGAAATTTAAACAAAAAACACCGTGAAAGTGGTTTTGGAGAAAAGCACAATCTTAATGTTGGGGAAATGCATCCCAAGTCATGTTTACAAACACAAATATCATGGTTAATCTTTTTTCTGAAGCCTTCTGGCTGGAAAACGCGAATGTGTGGAGGATTTGACCCCATGTGGAACCAATTAGCTTTTCCCGGCAGAAAACAAAAGCTTACATGCTAAAATGCATTCAAAACTGTAAAGTCCGCAGAAAATGTCAGGAAAACACAAACATACACAGAGGCTGTGCAAGATCTGGGATTGAGATAGGCACAACACATCAGATATTTTTGTTTTCATGCAGGAGTATCTGGACAAATTGTTGTGGTTTTCAGGTGAAATTTAACCAAAAAATCTCCCTGAAACTGGTTTTGGTGAAAAGCACAATCTTTCTGTTCATCAAATGCATCCCATGTCATGCTTACAAACACAAATATCATGTTTTCTCGGTGTATGGAGCTTTCTGTCTAGAAAACTCGAATGTGTGGAAGATTTGACTCCATGTGGTAGCAATTAGAGTTTGCCAGCAGATAACAAAAGCTTACATGCTAAAATGCATTCAATACCGTGAAGTCCGTAGAGAATGTCCATAAAACACATACAAACACAGAGGCTGTAGCACGATCTGGGATTGAGATAGCCACAATACACCAATAATTTTGTTTTCATCCAGGAGTATATGGACAAATTGTTGTTGTTTTGGATGAAATTTAACAAAAAAATCACTGTGAAAGTGGTTTTGGAGAAAAGCACAATGTTTCTGTTCGTCAAATGCATCTCATGTATGTTTACAAACACAAATATCGTGTTTTCTTGGGTATATGAAGCTTTCTGCCTAGAACACTTGAATGTGTGTAGGATAATACTCCACGTGGAACCAATTAGTGTTGGCCGGCAGTATACAAAAACTTACATGCTAAAATGCATTCAATACTGTAAAGTCCGTAGAAAATGCCCAGAAAACACAAACAAACACAGAAGCGGTAGCAAGATCTGGGATTTGATAGGCACAACACACCAGATATTTTAGTTTTCATGCAGGAGTATCTGGACAAATTGTTGTGGTTTCTGGGTGAAATTTAACACAAATACTGCCATGAAAGTGGTTTTGGAGAAAAGCACAATCTTATGTTCGGCAAATGCATCCAATGTCATGTTTACAAACAAAAATATCATGTTCTCTCGGGTTTCTGAAGCTTTCTGCCTAGAACACTTGAATGTGTGTAGGATAATACTCCAGGTGGAACCAATTAGCGTTTCCCTACAGAAGACGAAAAGTGTCATGCTAAAATGCATTCAAAACCTTAAAGCTCATAGAGAATGTCCAGAAAAAACAAACTAACACAGAGGCTGTAGCAAGATCTGGGATTGAGATAGCCACAACACAACAGATATTTTTGTTTTCAAATACATGCTGGTGTATCTGGAAAATTGCGGTTTTCGGGTGAAATTTAACCAAAAAAACCACCATCCAAGTTGTTTGGAGAAAAGCACAATCTTTCTGTGCAGCAAATGCATCCAATGTCATGTTTACAAAAACAATTATCATGTTTTTCAGGTTTCTGAAGCTTTCTTCCTAGAAAACTCAAATGTGTGTAGGATTTGACTCCAGGTGGAACCAATTAGGATTTTCAACCAAAAAACAAAAACTTACATGCTAAAATGCATTCAAAAACTTAAAGTCCATAGAGAATTTCCAGAAAACACAAACAAACAAGAGGCTGTAGCTAGATCTGTGATTGAGTTAGCCAAAATACATTAGATAATTCTCCGTTCATCCAGTAGTATCTGGACAAAATGTTGAGAGTTTTGGGAGAAATTTAACCAAATATCACCGTGAAAGTGGTTTTGGAGAAAAGCACAATCATTCTGTTCGGCAAAGGCATCCCATTTCATGTTTACAAACAACTATCATGTTTCATTGGGTTTCTGAAGGCTTTGTCCTGTAAAACGCGAATGTGTGGAGGATTCCACACCATGTGGAACCAATTAGCGTTTGCCGGCAGAAAACGAAAACTTACGAGCTCAAATGCATTCAAAACTGTAAAGTCCATAGAAAATTTCCAGAAAACACAAACATTGAGGCGGTAGCAAGATCTGGGATTGAGATAGCCACAACACACCAGATATTTTATTTTTCATGCCGGAGAAACTGGACAAATTGTTGTGGTTTTCGGGTGAAATTTAACCAAAAAAACCACCGTCAAAGTGGTTTTGGAGAAAAGCACAATCTTTCTGTTCAGCAAATGCATCCCATGTCATGTTTACAAGCACAAATATCATGTTTTCTCAGATTTCTGAATCTTTCTGCCTAGAAAACGTGAATATGTGGAGGATTTGAACCCATGTGGAACCAATTATCGTTTGCCTGCAAAAAACAAATCTTACATGCTAAAACATATCAAAAATGTAAAGTAAAGAAAATGTCCAGAAAACACAAACACACACAGAGGCTGTAGCACCATCTGGGACTGAGATAGCCACAACACACCAGTTATTTTAGTTTTCATGCAGGAGAAGCTGGACAAATTGTTGTTGTTTTTGGATGAAATTTAACAAAAAATCAGCGTGAAAGTGGTTTTGGAGAAAAGCACAATGTTTCTGTTCGTCAAATGCATCTCATGTATGTTTACAAACACAAATATCGTGTTTTCTTGGGTATATGAAGCTTTCTGCCTAGAAAACGCAAATGTGTGTAGGATTTGACTCCAGGTGGAACCAATTAGTGTTTGCCGGTAGTAAACAAAAACTTACATGCTAAAATGCATTCAAAACTATAAAGTCCGTAGAAAATGTCCAGAAAACACAAACAAACACAGAGGCTGTAGCAAGATCTGGGATTTGATAGGCACAACACACCAGATATTTTAGTTTTCATGCAGGAGTATCTGGACAAATTGTTGTGTTTTCGGGTGAAATTTAACAAAACATCTGCCATGAAAGTGGTTTTGGAGAAAAGGACAATCTTTCTGTTCAACAAATGCATACTATGTCATATTTAGAAACACAAATATTATGTTTAATTGGGTTTCTGAAGCCTTCTGCCTAGAAAACTTGAAGGAGTGTCGGTTTTGACTCCAGCTGGAACCAGTTAGTGTTTGCTGGCAGAAAACAAAAACGTACATGCCAAAATGCATTCATAACCTTAAAGTCCGTTGAGAATGTCCAGAAAACACAAACAAACACAGAGGCTGTAGCAAGATCTGGGATTGATATAGCCACAACACACCAGATATTTCTGCGTTCATGCAGGAGTATCTGGACAAATTGTTGTGGAATTCGGGTGAAATTTTTCCAAAAAGTCACAGTGAAAGTTGTTTTGGAGAAAAGCACAATTTTTACGTTTGGCAAGTGCATCCAATGTCATGTTTACAAAACCAAATATTGTGTTTTCTCAGGTTGCTGAAGCTTTCTTCCTAGAAAACTCGAATGTGCAGAGGATTTGTCTCCAGGTGGAACCAATTAGCGTTTACCAGCAGAAAACAAAAACTTACATGTTAAATGCATTCAAAACCGTAAAGTCCATAGAGAATGTCCAGAAAACACAAACAAACACAGAGGCTGTAGCAAGATCTGGGATTGAGATAGCCATAACCCACCAGATATTTCTGCGTTCATTCAGGAGTATCTGGAAAAATTGTTGTGGAATTCGGGTGAAATTTATTTAAAAAATCACAGTGAAAGTGGTTTTGGATAAACACACAATCTTTCTGGTCGGCAAGTGCATCCAATGTCATGTTTACAAAAACAAATATTGTGTTTTCTCAGGTTTCTGAAGCTTTCTGCCTAGACAATTCGAATGTGCAGAAGATTAATTCCATGTGGAACCAATTAGAATTTGCCGTCACAAAACAAAAACTTACATGCAAAAACGCATTCAAAACCGTAAAGTCCATAGAGAATGTCCAGAAAACACAAACAAACACAGAGGCTGTAGGAAGATCTGGGATTAAGATAGCCATAACCCACCAGATGTTTCTGCGTTCATGCAGGAGTATCTGGACAAACTGTTGTGGTTTTTTGGGTGAAATTTAACCAAAAAATCACCGTCGAAGTTGTTTTTGGAGAAAATACAATCTTTCTATTCAGAAAATGCATCCAGTGTTATGTTTACAAAAAGAAATATCATGTTTTCTCGGGTTTCTGAAGCTTTCTGAATAGAAAACTCGAATGTGTGGAGGATTGACTCCAGGTGGAACCAATTAGCGTTTGCCAGAAGAAAACAAAAATGTCATGATAAAATTTATTCTAAACCGTAAAGTCCGTAGAGAATGTCCAGAAAACACAAACAAACACAAAGGCTGTAGCAAGATCTGGGATTGAGATAGCCACAACACACCAGATATTTCTGCATTCATGCAGGAGTATCTGGAAAAATTGTTGTGGTTTTTGGGTGAAATTTAACCAAAAAACCACCGTCAAAGTGGTGTTGGAGAAAAGGACAATCTTTCTGTTTGGCAAATGCATCCAATGTCATGTTTACTAAAACAAATATTGTGTTTTCTCAGGTTTCTGAAGGTTTATGTCTAGAAAACTCGAATGTGCAGAGGATTCAACTCCTGGTGGAACCAATTAGCGTTTGCTGGCAGAAAACAAAAAGTGTCATGCTAAAATGCATTGAAAACTGTAAAGTCCGTAGAGAATGTCCAGAAAACACAAACACACACAGAGGCTGTAGCAAGATTTGGGATTGAGATAGCCACAACACACCAGATCTTTTTGTTTGCATCCATGAGTATCTGGACAAATTGTTGTGGTTTTCGGGTGAAATTTAACCAAAAAACACGGTGAAAGTGGTTTTGGAAAAAAGCACAATCTTTCTGTTCGGCAAATGCATCCAATGTCATCTTTACAAAAACAAATATTGTGTTTTCTGAGGTTGCTGAAGCTTTCTTCCTAGAAAACTCGAATGTATGGAGATGTGACTCCAGTTGGAACAAATTAGCGTTTCCCGGCAGAAAACAAAAAGTGTCATGCTAAAATGCATTCAAAACCATAAATTCTGTAGAGAATGTCCAGAAAACAAAACAAACACAGAGGCTGTAGCAAGATCTGGGATTGAGATACCCATAAACCACCATATATTTCCGTGTTCATGCAGGAGTATCTGGAGAAATTGTTGTGATTTTTGGGTGAAATTTTACCAAAAATTCACAGTCAAAGTGGTTTTTGGAGAAAATACAATCTTTCTGTTCAGCAAATGCATCCAATGTTATGTTTACAAAAAGAAATATCATGTTTTCTCAGGTTTCTGAAGCTTTCTGAATAGAAAATGCGAATATGTGGAGGATTGACCCCAGGTGGAACCAAATAGAGTTTGCAGGCAGAAAACAAAAATTGTCATGCTGAAATGCATTCTAAACCTTAAAGTCCGTAGAGAATGTCCAGAAAACACAAACAAACACAAAGGCTGTAGCAGGTTCTGGGATTGAGATAGCCACAACACACCAGATATTTCTGCGTTCATGCAGGAGTATCTGGACAAATTGTTGTGAATTTCGAGTGAAATTTAACCAAAAATTACCGTGAAAGTGGTTTTGGAGAAAAGCAGAATCTTTCTGTTCGGCAAATGCATCCAATGTCATGTTTAAAAAAACAAATACTGTGTTTTCTAAGGTTTCTGAAGCTTTCTGAATAGAAAACTCGAATGTGCAGAGGATTGAACTTCATGTGGAACCAATTAGAATTTTCCGGCACAAAACAAAAAGTTACATGCAAAAACGCATTCAAAACAGGAAAGTCCGTAGAGAATATCCAGAAAACACAAACAAACACAAAGGCTGCAGCAAGATCTCGGATTGAGATAGCCACAACACACCAGATATTTCTGCATTCATCCCAACGTATCCGGACAAATTGTTGTGGAAATCAGGTGAAATTTATCCAAAAAATCACGGTTAAAGTGTATTTGGAGTAAAGCACAATCTTTCTGTTCAGCAAATACATCCAATGTTACGTTTACAAAACGAAATATAATGTTTTCTCGGGTTTCTGAAGCTTTCTGAATAGAAAACTCGAATGTGTGGAGGACTGACTCCAGGTGGAACCAGTTAGCGTTTGTCGGCAGAAAACAAAAATTGTCATGGTAAAATGCATTCTAAACCGTAAAGTATGTAGAGAATGTCCAGAAAACACAAACAAACACAGAGGCTGTAGCAAGATCTCGGATTGAGACAGCCATAACCCACCAGATATTTCTGCGTTCATGCAGGAATATCTTTACAAATTGTTGTGGTTTTTAATTGAAATTTAACCAAAAAATCGCTGTCAAAGTGGTTTTTGGAGAAAATACAATTTTTCAGTCCAGCAAATGCATCCAATGTTATGTTTACAAAAAGAAATATCATGTTTTCTCGGGTTTCTGAATCTTTCTGCCTAGAAAACTCGAATGTGTGGAGGATTGACTCCAAGCGGAACCAATTAGCGTTTGCCGGCAGAAAACAAAAAGTGTCATGCTAAAATGCATTCAAAACCGTAAAGTCCGTGGAGAATGTCCAGAAAACACAAACAAACACATAGGCTGTAGCAAGATCTGGGATTGAGATAGCCATAACCCACCAGATATTTCTGCGTTCATGCAGGATTTTTTGGACAAATTGTTGTGGAATTCGGGTGAAATTTATCCAAAAAATCACGGTGAAAGTGGTTTTGGAGAAAAGCACAATCTTTCTGTTCTCCAAGTGCATCCAATGTCATGTTTACAAAACCAAATATTGTATTTTCTCAGGTTGCTGAAGCTTTCTGACTAGAAAACTCGAATGTGCAGAGGATTTAACTCCAGGTGGAACCAATTAGAATTTGCCGGCACAAAACAAAAACTTACATGCAAAAACTCATTCAAATACGTAAAGTCCGTAGAGAATGTCCAGAAAACACAAAAAACACAGAGGCTGTAGCAAGATCTGGGATTAAGATAGCCACAACACACCACATCTTTTTGCTTGCATCCAGGATTATCTGGACAAATTGTTGTGGTTTTCGGGTGAAATTTAACAAAAAAACCACCGTCAAAGTGGTTTTGGAGAAAAGCACAATCTTTCTATTCAGCAAATGCATATAATGTCATGTTTAAATACAAATATTGTGTTTTAGCAGGTTTCTGAAGCTTTCTGCCTAGAAAACTCGAATGTAAGGAGGATATGACTCCAGGTGGAACCAATTAGCGTTTGGCAGCTAAAAACAAAAACTTCCATGCTAAAATATATTCAAAACTGTAAAGTCCACAGAGAATGTCCAGAAAACACAAACAAACACAGAGGCTGCAGCAAGATCTGGGATTGAGATAGCCACAACACACCAGATATTTCTGCGTTCATCCCAACATATCCGGACAAATTGTTGTGGTTTTTGGGTGAAATTTAACCAAAAAATCACCATCAAAGTTGTTTTTGGAGAAAATAGAATCTTTGTGTTCAGCAAAGGCATCCAATGTTATGTTTACAAAAAGAAATATCATGTTTTCTCGGGTTTCTGAAGCTTTCTGAATAGAAAACTCGAATGTGTGGAGGATGGACTCCAGGTGGAACCAATTAGCGTGTGCTGGCAGAAAACAAAATGTGTCATGCTAAAATGCATTCAAAACCATAAAGTCCGTGGAGAATGTCCGGAAAACACAAGCAAACACAGATGCTGTAGCAAGAACTGGGATTGAGATAGCCATAACCCACCAGATATTTCTGCATTCATGCAGGATTATCTCGACAAATTGTTATGGAATTCAGGTGAAATTTAACAAAAAAACTGCCATGAAAGTGGTTTTGGAGAAAAGGACAATCTTTCTGTTCAGCAAATGCATACCATGTCATATTTAGAAACACAAATATCATGTTTAATAGGGTTTCTGAAGCCTTCTGCCTAGAAAATTTGAAGGTGTGTCGGTTTTGACTCCAGCTGGAACCAGTTAGATTTGCCGGCAGAAAACAAAAACTTACATGCCAAAATGCATTCACATCCTTCAAGTCTGTTGAGAAAGTCCAGAAAACACAAACAAACACAGAGGTTTTATCATGATCTGGGATTGAGATAGCCACAACACACCAGATATTTTTTTTTTTTTCATGCAGGAGTATCTGGACAAATTGTTGTGGATTTTGGGTGAAATTTAACCAAAAAGTCACCGTGAAAGTGGTTTTGGAGAAAAGCACAATCTTTCTGTTGGGAAAATGCATCCCATGTCATGTTTACAAACACAAATAAAAAGTTAATGGTGTTTCTGAAGCCTTCTCCCTGGAAAACGCGAATGTGTGGAGGATTTGACTTCAGGTGGAACCAATTAGCGTTTGCCAGTAGAAAACAAAAACTTACATGCTAAAATGCATTCCAAACTATAAACTCTGTAGAAAATGTCCAGAAAACACAAACAAACATAGCAGCTATAGCACGATCTGGGACTGAGATAGCCACAACACACCAGATATTTTTATTTTCATGCAGGAGTATCTGGACAAGTTGTTGTGGTTTTCTGGTGAAATTTAAACAAAAAACACCGTGAAAGTGGTTTTGGAGAAAAGCACAATCTTAATGTTGGGGAAATGCATCCCAAGTCATGTTTACAAACACAAATATCATGGTTAATCTTTTTTCTGAAGCCTTCTGGCTGGAAAACGCGAATGTGTGGAGGATTTGACCCCATGTGGAACCAATTAGCTTTTCCCGGCAGAAAACAAAAGCTTACATGCTAAAATGCATTCAAAACTGTAAAGTCCGCAGAAAATGTCAGGAAAACACAAACATACACAGAGGCTGTGCAAGATCTGGGATTGAGATAGGCACAACACATCAGATATTTTTGTTTTCATGCAGGAGTATCTGGACAAATTGTTGTGGTTTTCAGGTGAAATTTAACCAAAAAATCTCCCTGAAACTGGTTTTGGTGAAAAGCACAATCTTTCTGTTCATCAAATGCATCCCATGTCATGCTTACAAACACAAATATCATGTTTTCTCGGTGTATGGAGCTTTCTGTCTAGAAAACTCGAATGTGTGGAAGATTTGACTCCATGTGGTAGCAATTAGAGTTTGCCAGCAGATAACAAAAGCTTACATGCTAAAATGCATTCAATACCGTGAAGTCCGTAGAGAATGTCCATAAAACACATACAAACACAGAGGCTGTAGCACGATCTGGGATTGAGATAGCCACAATACACCAATAATTTTGTTTTCATCCAGGAGTATATGGACAAATTGTTGTTGTTTTGGATGAAATTTAACAAAAAAATCACTGTGAAAGTGGTTTTGGAGAAAAGCACAATGTTTCTGTTCGTCAAATGCATCTCATGTATGTTTACAAACACAAATATCGTGTTTTCTTGGGTATATGAAGCTTTCTGCCTAGAACACTTGAATGTGTGTAGGATAATACTCCACGTGGAACCAATTAGTGTTGGCCGGCAGTATACAAAAACTTACATGCTAAAATGCATTCAATACTGTAAAGTCCGTAGAAAATGCCCAGAAAACACAAACAAACACAGAAGCGGTAGCAAGATCTGGGATTTGATAGGCACAACACACCAGATATTTTAGTTTTCATGCAGGAGTATCTGGACAAATTGTTGTGGTTTCTGGGTGAAATTTAACACAAATACTGCCATGAAAGTGGTTTTGGAGAAAAGCACAATCTTATGTTCGGCAAATGCATCCAATGTCATGTTTACAAACAAAAATATCATGTTCTCTCGGGTTTCTGAAGCTTTCTGCCTAGAACACTTGAATGTGTGTAGGATAATACTCCAGGTGGAACCAATTAGCGTTTCCCTACAGAAGACGAAAAGTGTCATGCTAAAATGCATTCAAAACCTTAAAGCTCATAGAGAATGTCCAGAAAAAACAAACTAACACAGAGGCTGTAGCAAGATCTGGGATTGAGATAGCCACAACACAACAGATATTTTTGTTTTCAAATACATGCTGGTGTATCTGGAAAATTGCGGTTTTCGGGTGAAATTTAACCAAAAAAACCACCATCCAAGTTGTTTGGAGAAAAGCACAATCTTTCTGTGCAGCAAATGCATCCAATGTCATGTTTACAAAAACAATTATCATGTTTTTCAGGTTTCTGAAGCTTTCTTCCTAGAAAACTCAAATGTGTGTAGGATTTGACTCCAGGTGGAACCAATTAGGATTTTCAACCAAAAAACAAAAACTTACATGCTAAAATGCATTCAAAAACTTAAAGTCCATAGAGAATTTCCAGAAAACACAAACAAACAAGAGGCTGTAGCTAGATCTGTGATTGAGTTAGCCAAAATACATTAGATAATTCTCCGTTCATCCAGTAGTATCTGGACAAAATGTTGAGAGTTTTGGGAGAAATTTAACCAAATATCACCGTGAAAGTGGTTTTGGAGAAAAGCACAATCATTCTGTTCGGCAAAGGCATCCCATTTCATGTTTACAAACAACTATCATGTTTCATTGGGTTTCTGAAGGCTTTGTCCTGTAAAACGCGAATGTGTGGAGGATTCCACACCATGTGGAACCAATTAGCGTTTGCCGGCAGAAAACGAAAACTTACGAGCTCAAATGCATTCAAAACTGTAAAGTCCATAGAAAATTTCCAGAAAACACAAACATTGAGGCGGTAGCAAGATCTGGGATTGAGATAGCCACAACACACCAGATATTTTATTTTTCATGCCGGAGAAACTGGACAAATTGTTGTGGTTTTCGGGTGAAATTTAACCAAAAAAACCACCGTCAAAGTGGTTTTGGAGAAAAGCACAATCTTTCTGTTCAGCAAATGCATCCCATGTCATGTTTACAAGCACAAATATCATGTTTTCTCAGATTTCTGAATCTTTCTGCCTAGAAAACGTGAATATGTGGAGGATTTGAACCCATGTGGAACCAATTATCGTTTGCCTGCAAAAAACAAATCTTACATGCTAAAACATATCAAAAATGTAAAGTAAAGAAAATGTCCAGAAAACACAAACACACACAGAGGCTGTAGCACCATCTGGGACTGAGATAGCCACAACACACCAGTTATTTTAGTTTTCATGCAGGAGAAGCTGGACAAATTGTTGTTGTTTTTGGATGAAATTTAACAAAAAATCAGCGTGAAAGTGGTTTTGGAGAAAAGCACAATGTTTCTGTTCGTCAAATGCATCTCATGTATGTTTACAAACACAAATATCGTGTTTTCTTGGGTATATGAAGCTTTCTGCCTAGAAAACGCAAATGTGTGTAGGATTTGACTCCAGGTGGAACCAATTAGTGTTTGCCGGTAGTAAACAAAAACTTACATGCTAAAATGCATTCAAAACTATAAAGTCCGTAGAAAATGTCCAGAAAACACAAACAAACACAGAGGCTGTAGCAAGATCTGGGATTTGATAGGCACAACACACCAGATATTTTAGTTTTCATGCAGGAGTATCTGGACAAATTGTTGTGTTTTCGGGTGAAATTTAACAAAACATCTGCCATGAAAGTGGTTTTGGAGAAAAGGACAATCTTTCTGTTCAACAAATGCATACTATGTCATATTTAGAAACACAAATATTATGTTTAATTGGGTTTCTGAAGCCTTCTGCCTAGAAAACTTGAAGGAGTGTCGGTTTTGACTCCAGCTGGAACCAGTTAGTGTTTGCTGGCAGAAAACAAAAACGTACATGCCAAAATGCATTCATAACCTTAAAGTCCGTTGAGAATGTCCAGAAAACACAAACACAGAGGCTGTAGCAAGATCTGGGATTGATATAGCCACAACACACCAGATATTTCTGCGTTCATGCAGGAGTATCTGGACAAATTGTTGTGGAATTCGGGTGAAATTTAACCATAAAGTCACCATGAAAGTGGTTTTGGAGAAAAGCACAATCTTTCTGTTGGGAAAATGCATCCCATGTCATGTTTACAAACACAAATATCAAAGTTAATGGTGTTTTTGAAGCCTTCTCCCTGGAAAACGCGAATGTGTGGAGGATTTGACTTCAGGTGGAACCAATTAGCGTTTGCCAGTAGAAAACAAAAACTTACATGCTAAAATGCATTCCAAACTGTAAACTCCAAAGAAAATGTCCAGAAAACACAAACAAACATAGAGGCTGTAGCAGGATCTGGGAATGAAACAGCCACAACACACCAGATAGTTTTGTTTTCATGCAGGTGCATCTGGACAAATTGTTGTGGTTTTCTGGTGAAATTTAAACAAAAAACACCGTGAAAGTGGTTTTGGAGAAAAGCACAATCTTAATGTTGGGGAAATGCATCTCAAGTCATGTTTACAAACACAAATATCATGGTTAATCTTGTTTCTGAAGCCTTCTGCCTGGAAAACGAGAATGTGTGGAGGATTTGACCCCATGTGGAACCAATTAGCTTTTGCCGGCAGAAAACAAAAGCTTACATGCTAAAATGCATTCAAAACTGTAAAGTCCGCAGAAAATGTCAGGAAAACACAAACATACACAGAGGCTGTGCAAGATCTGGGATTGAGATAGGCACAACACATCAGATATTTTTGTTTTCATGCAGGAGTATCTGGACAAATTGTTGTGGTTTTCAGGTGAAATTTAACCAAAAAATCTCCCTGAAACTGGTTTTGGTGAAAAGCACAGTCTTTCTGTTCATCAAATGCATCCCATGTCATGCTTACAAACACAAATATCATGTTTTCTCGGTGTATGGAGCTTTCTGTCTCGAAAACTCGAATGTGTGGAAGATGTGATTCCATGTGGTAGCAATTAGCGTTTGCCAGGAGATAACAAAAACTTACATGCTAAATGCATTCAATACCGTAAAGTCTGTAGAGAATGTCCATAAAACACATACAAACACAGAGGCTGTAGCACAATCTGGGATTGAGATAGCCACAATACACCAATATTTTGTTTCTATCCAGGAGTATATGGACAAATTGTTGTGGATTTTGGGTGAAATTTAACCAAAAATATCACCGTGAAATTGGTTTTGGAGAAAAGCAACAACTTCCTGTTTAGCAAATGCATCCCATGTCATGTTTACAAACACAAATATCATGTTTTTTCAGGTATATGTAGCCTTCTGCCTGGAAAACCTGAATGAGTGTAGGATTTGACTCCAGGTGGAACCAATTAGCGTTTGCCGGCAGAAAAGCAAAAGTGCCATGCTAAAATGCATTCAAAACTGTAAAGTACGTAGAAAATGCCCAGAAAACACAAACAAACACAGAGGCTGTAGCAAGATCTGGGATTGAGATAGCCACAACACACCAGATAGTTTTCTTTTCATCCAGTGTTTCTGGACAAAATGTTGTAGTATCCAGGTGAAATTTATCCAAAAAATCACAGTGAAAGTGGTTTTGGAGAAAAGCACAATCTTTTTGTTTTGCAAATGAATCCCATGTCATATTTACAAACACAAATATCATATTTTCTCAGGTATATGAAGCTTTCTGTCTACAAAACTCGAATGTGTGGAGGATTGGACCCCATGTGGAACCAATTATCGTTTGCCTGCAAAAAACAAAAAGTTACATGCTAAAATGCATTCAAAACTGTAATGTCTGTAGAAAATGTCCAGAAAACACAAACAAACACAGAGGCTGTATCACCATCTGGGACTGAGATAACCACAACACACCAGTTATTTTAGTTTTCATGCAGGAGAATCTGGACAAATTGTTGTTGTTTTTGGATGAAATTTAACAAAAAAATCACTGTGAAAGTGGTTTGGAGAAAAGGACAATCTTTCTGTTCAGCAAATGCATACCATGTCATATTTACAAACACAAATATCATGTTTAATTGGGTTTCTGAAGCCTTCTGCCTAGAAAACTTGAAGGTGTGTCGGTTTTGACTCCAGCTGGAACCAGTTAGCGTTTGCCGGCAGAAAACAAAAACGTACATGCCAAAATGCATTCATAACCTTAAAGTCCGTTGAGAAGGTCCAGAAAACACAAACACAGAGGCTGTAGCAAGATCTGGGATTGAGACACCCACAACATACCAGATATTTTTGTTTTCATCCAGGAGTATCTGGACAAACTGTTGTGGATTTCAGGTGAAATTTAACGAAGAAATCACCGTCAAAGTGGTTTTTGGAGAAAATACAATATTTCGGTTCAGCAAATGCATCCAATGTTATGTTTACAAAAAGAAATATCGTGTTTTCTCGGGTTTCTGAACCTTTCTGAATAGAAAACTCGAATGAGTGGACGATTAACTCCAGGTGTAACCAATTAGCGTTTGCTGGCAGAAAAGAAAAAGTGTCATGCTAAAATGTGCAGAGGATTTAACTCCATGTGGAACCAATTAGAATTTGCTGGTACAAACCAAAATCTTACATGCAAAAACGCATTCAAAACCATAAAGTCCGTAGAGAATGTCCAGAAAACACAAACAAACACAGAGGCTGTAGCAAGATCTGGGATTGAGATAGCCATAACCCACCAGATATTTCTGTGTTCATGCAGGAGTATATGGACAAATTGTTGTGGATTTCGGGTGAAATGTAACCAAAAATCACCGTGAAAGTGGTTTTTGGAGAAAATAGAATCTTTCTTTTCAGCAAATGCATCCAATGTTATGTTTATGAAAAGAAATATCATGTTTTCTCAGGTTTCTGAAGCTTTCTGAATAGAAAACTCGAATGTGTGGAGGATTGACTCCAGGTGGAACCAATTAGCGTGTGCCGGCACAAAACAAAAAGTGTCATGCTAAAATGCATTCAAAACCGTAAGTCCGTGGAGAATGTCCTGAAAACACAAACAAACACAGAGGCTGTAGCAAGATCTGGGATTGAGATAGCCATAACCCACCACATATTTCTGCTTTCATCCCAACATATCCGGACAAATTGTTGTGGAATTCGGGTGAAATTCATCCAAAAAATCTCGGTGAAAGTGGTTTTGGAGAAAAGCATAATCTTTCTGTTCGGCAAGTGCATCCAATGTCATGTTTACAAAAACAAATATTGTGTTTTCTCAGGTTGCTGAAGCTTTCTGCCTAGAAAACTCGAATGTGCAGAGGATTTAAGTCCATGTGGAGCCAATTAGAATTTGCCGGCACAAAACAAAAACTTACATGCAAAAACGCATTCAAAACCATAAAGTCCGTAGAGAATGTCCAGAAAACACAAACAAACAAATATTGTGTTTTCTCAGGTTTCTGAAGCCTTCTCCCTGGAAAACACGAATGTGTGTAGGATTTGATTTCAGGTGGAATCAATTAGCGTTTCCCAGTAGAAAACAAAAACTTACATGCTAAAATGCATTCAAAACCGTAAAGTCCATAGAGAATGTCCAGAAAACACAAACAAACACAGTGGCTGTAGCAAGATCTGGGATTGAGACAGCCATAACCCACCAGATATTTCTGCGTTCTTGCAGGATTTTCTGGACAAATTGTTGTGGTTTTGGGTGAAATTTAACCAAAAAATCACCGCCAAAGTGGTTTTTGGAGAAAATACAATATTTCTGTTCAGCAAATGCATCCAATGTTATGTTTACTATAAGAAATATCGAAAAATGGAAAAGGGTTCCATTTCATTTTTCAAAACACAAAAACTCATCTTGGTCATGTTGCCTGTAGATTTCTAAGCATGAAATGCCAATTTGTTGTGTTTTTTTATTTCCAAATGGATATTCTGGCTAAACGCTTGCTTGTATTGTGTCAGAATTCAAAATTTAGGAAGGAAGAAGGCAAAACAAACTCAGACCCAGAAACAATTTAAGAAATGCCACTCAAGAAACCAAAAATCGGCTGAGGCATCCAAAACCATGACAGAAAGCCAGAATTGGAGAAGTCCATCCTTGGTAACCTTCTCCCATGTGGGGGACCTTGAGGAAGTTCCTTTGCTTCGGATCTGTCCAGCTGTAGGCATTGCAGCCATCTGGGGATTGAACCATCAGGTGTAAGTCCTCTATCTCTGTCTCTACCTCTCTCTGTAACTCTGTCTTTCAAACAAATTCAATAAATCTTTAAAAAGAACACAGTGAGGTTTCACCTCATTCAAATTAAAATTGCTTTCATACAGAAATCAACAAGCAGCAAATGCTGATGAGAATGTGAGGCAAAAAGTACCCCAACCCATTGCTGGTGGGAATGTAAACTTGTAAAGCCATTATGAAAGACCATTTGGGGATACCTCAGAAATTTGAATATAGACCTACCATAGGACCCAGCTTTTCACTCCTGGGAATTTACCCAATGGAAATGAAATCAGCAAATGAAAATGTTATCTGTACCTCAATGTTTCTTAAAGCTGCATTCACAATAGCTAAGACATGGAATTGACCTAAATGCCCTTCAACTAAAGCCTGGATGTGGAAATTATGGGATATATACTCTATTGTATACTACACAATGGATAAAAACAATGAAATCCATTCATTTTTAACAAAATGAATGAATCTGGAAAACATACTGTGTGAAATAAGACAGTCCCAATATACTAATTCCACATGTTTTCCTTGATCTGTGATAACTAACAGAGCACCTAAAAGAAAATCCATAAAACTGAGATTGACACTTTGAGAAGCAATGACTTGAACAGCTTTGGTTTTGACTGTTGAGAGTTTTTTTTTTTTTTTTCTATACACCATACTATTTGTTGAACTCTTTCTTAACATTGAGTTAATCATATGTTTATTTTTTATTTAATAAATGAATTTACAAAGTGAAACTTTTGTATTGTTGTGGCTTCTCCCCCAACCTCCCTCTCTCTTGTGACCCTTCCCTCTCCCACTCCTTTTCCCATCCTGGGTTTCATCGAGTTTCATTTTCAATTACCTTCATATACAGAAATCAACTTAGTATATACTAAGCAGGGAGTTTAATAGGCTGCCTTCCTACAACTGCACAATGTATAGGGTATTGTTCAAGTAGTAATGTTGTCTTTAAATTTCATAGTAAAGCACATTAAGGACAGAGATCCTACATGGGGAGCACATACCCAGTGACTCCCATGGTTGATTTAACAATTGGCACTCTTATTTATGATGTCAGCAATCACCCGAGGCTCTTGCCATGAGCTGTCTAGGCTATGGGAGCCCCTTGAGTTCACCAACTCTGAACTTGTTTAGTCAAGGCCATATCATAGTGGAGGTTTATAAAGTCAATTGAAAATAAATCTCATTAAGCATAATGTTTGGAATAACACAGGCAGGAGGAATTTTGTAACTGTGAAGCTCTATTGTCCTGCATACTTTCCTACAGATTACTTCTAAAGGTACAGTTTAAAATCTTGGTATGGGACCTCAAATCCCATCAAACTGCATAGTAAAAAATGTCATCTTAATTGTTAAAGTGAACATATTAAGTGTTAAATTGATAATATAGATAGGATTACGTGTTAAATGGATCATATAAACAATATGAAATGTCCGGTAAAAATAAACAGAATTAAAAAGGAGAGAATATTCCAACATGGGAAGCAGTACACAGAGCAGACACATAGAATTAGAATCACATTAAATAACACTCTGTCCTCAGAATCAGCCTATAAGGCATTCTGGTCATGTTAAAGTCGCATGAGAGCAATTCAAGCATTAAAAGCCAAGAAAATGTGGTACAAAATGTTCTACATAAAGGATCTCTGTGAGAGAGACCCCAGTGGAAAGAAGTGGCCATAAAAGAAGGATGTACTTTTGTCTGACAGGTGGAGAGTACTTCAACTTTGCTTGTGGACTTGTCTAGATACTGATACAGATTTTGGATACAAAGGCTACTTTAGCCTTTGTAGCTTCTATAACCTAGGCAGTTCCTGACAAGGGTTTTGGGTGATCACTGATATCATACATAAGACTGTTATTTGTTAAATTAACAACAGGAGTCACTGTGCACATACTCTCCATAAAGGACTTCTGTCTGCAATGAATTGTATTATGAAAATTAACTGTAAAACTAGTTCTCGGTTTGTGTGTGTATGTTCGTATGTGTAAATTCTTGAAATCTACTTTGTAAAAGTTGGATTTCCATGTATAAAGTTAAATAAAAATGTATCTTAAAGGATAATGGAACTTGGAATGAGCAAGAGAGGAGGAGTAAGGTGAGAGAGGAGGAGGGAGGGCAGCATAGTGAGAAGAATCACTATATTCCTAAATTTGTACTGATGAGATTTGTACTCATTAAAGAAAATGTTTCTTTGAGATATAAAAGAAACAAGAAGAATTATTTGCATGTTTCCTGAGTAATCACTTCACTCTCAAGACAAAATGAATGATGCAAAAGAATTCATCTTCAAACACACATTAACGAAGTGGAACTCTAGTTGTTAAATTTTTAGGGTTTCAAACTCATATTTGAAAGGCATGTGTTAAAAATAGCTGAATTCTTATTTCAGCTCAATTCACAATAGCTAGAACCTGGAATCAACCCAAATGCCCATCAACAGTAGACTGGATAAAGAAATTATGGGGCATGTACTCCATAGAATGCTACACAGCAGTCAAAAAAAATGAAATCTGGTCATTTGCAACAAAATGGAGGAATCTGGAAAACATCATGCTCAGTGAATTAAGCAAGTCCCAAAGGGGCAAATATCATATGTTCTCCCTGATTGGTTGAACTCTTTAATTAACACACAATTGTTCCTAGGTATTTAAATTCAACTGAAAAGTGATCTCTGTTAAATGTAAGAGTGGGAATAAGAGAGGGAGGAGATGTACAATTTGGGACATGCTCAATCGGACTTGCCCCAAATGGTGGAGTTAGAAACGTGCCACAGGATTCCAATTCAATCCCATCAAAGTGACATGTACCAATGCCATCTCACTAGTCCAAGTGATCAATTTCAGTTCACAATTGATCACACTGATAGGCCTACGAGTCAAAGGGATCACATAAACAAAAGTAGTGTCTGCTAATACTAACTGATAGAAATAAAAAGGGAGAGAAAAATCCAACATGGGAAGTGGGATATACAGCAGACTCATAGAAAGGCAGATGTCCTAAACAGCACCCTGGCCTCAGAATCAGCCCTGAAGGCATTCGGACCTGGCTGAAGAGCCCATGAGAGTATTTTAGACATGGAAAGCCAAGACACGCTGGCAAAATAAAACCTAAAGGAAAGATCTCTGTGAGTGAGATCCCAGTGGAAAGATCGGGGCAATCAAAGAAGGAGGTACCTTTCTCTGAAGGGAGGAGAGAACTTCAACTTTGACTATGATCTTGTTGACATAAGATCAAAGTCAGTGAACTCAAAATGCTTCCATAGCCTTGGCAACTCATTACTAGAGCCTAGGGAGATTACTGATGCCTTAAACAAGAGTGTCAATTTGTTAACCACAGGAGTCACTGTGTATTTACTCCTCATGTAGATCTCTGTCCTTTATGTGTTGTTCAATGTGAATTAATGCTATAATTAGTACTCAAACAGTATTTTACACTTAATTGTTCTGTGTGGGTGTAAACTGTTGAAATCTTTACGTAATATAGACTAAATTGATCTGTACATAAAGATAATGAATCTTGATGTGAATGGAATGGGAGAGGCAGCAGGAGATGGGAGGGTTGTGGGTGGGAGGGAATTTATGGGGGGAAGCCATTGTAATCCATAAACTGTACTTTAGAAATTTATAAAAGTTAAAAATGGATAAATTCAAATGTGGGAACAGGTTTTATGATGATTATTATTTGCTTTCCCTTTGTTTTCAATTCTGATAATTATACTGTATTTCTAAACACGCATCTGCTTGTTACAGATACATGTATAAAATATGGAAAACATGATGCTATTCTACTTTAAGATACTTAAACAAGAAGCTAATATTCCTATGGCAACTTATATCTAATCCATCAAAAGATATTTGTTGTGACCTAATCAAATAATTAGTGTGATATTCATGGGTAATATTCCAGAATTCAGAAAACTACTACAGTATATTTACTAGAATAAAATAATGAGTCTTACTGTGGGTGCATTTAAATTCATTGCACAAAACAAAAGTTTCAGTCTCTGGGAATTAATTCAAAACTCTTGAAATCCATTTCTCTATACATTCATTTGATGACCTATCAAATCTTTATTTATAGCTCTGAGAGTCAGATCTTAAATTTCTCTGATTGCTAGTTTCTTCTATAAATCATGCAAGATATCAACACAAGAATTACATAGAGCCTCTACTGCCACTGTTGTTCTTCTCTAACAGGGAATGGCCATGGCTAATGTGAACTTCAGTGGGAGTAAGACAGTGTATTGGTTTTAGGCCCACAACCTCTCCCTGGTTTCCTTTATTGAACAGATATGATTTTCCCTGTTCAAATTTCTGTGTTTTCTCTATACTGCCATTGTCCTAAGTGATATTCTACAAATGTGGGAACCTTAAACCTGAGCTTCCAAGCCTAGGTTCCCTCATCTAAGAGCTCAGAAACTAGTACATGATGAAAAAATAGGTCTCAATTTCATATTGCTTGAGATAAAAATGAAATTTCAGGGATTAATGAGCTAGCTCAGCACCATGGACTTTGTGAGTTTACATGTCCTTTCTTGGAATTTGCTCTCTTTGTTCATCACACACCTCTGCCACCAGGAGTTGTTCCTTCTGGGAATGGAGATATAGTTTCCAAGGGAAACTCCAATATGAGAAAAATTGTGAACATCATACTCACCAAAAATTGGCTAATCATAAGCCACTCCTTTGTCTCACTCTTCTGAGTCAATAAGGAAGCTATAGTGATTAATTTGTCCTGAATACAGAAGATTATATAGTCCAAGTGGTATAAATAAAGGGAGTGATGAGCAAAGAGTGAGTCTAGCTAACTAAAATAAACTCAAGGATTATTAACTGAATTTAGCCTTTTCTTTTTTAAATATTTAATTATTTGAAAGGCAGAGAAATGAAAGACAAAAACAGAGACACAGACACATGAAGAATCTTTTTCTTGGCTCGCTTCCCAAGATGCTCAAATAAACAGGTTTTGGTGAGGACAGAGCCAGGAGCAAGTAATTTTATTTACATCTGCTATATAGGCACATTCCAAAGCATTTGGGTCATGTTCCATTGCCTTCCCAGGTTCATTAATAGAATATACACAAAGTAACACTACAATAGAGGAGGCCAGCATTGCAAGCAGTGGCCAATCCCATTGCAAACTAATGTGTGCCACAAACACTAGTCATTTCAGATCCATCATTAAAAATATTTAATCATATACCTCTGTTGCCTCATCATGTATTTTTCTATTAATTCAGTTCATAATTTGATAAGAAGAGGAAATCAAAGGGATACAAATTAAAAAGTGGGAATTCAGATTATTCCTATTTGAAAATGACATGGTTCTCAATATAGGGATGCCAAAAGAGTCCACTAGTAGATGATTAGAATTCATAAAAAACTTTGTTAAAGTAACAGAATATAATATTAACACACAGAAGTCAATAGCCTTTCTATACACAGACATTGCCATGGCCATCTAAACAGAAAGATTTCCAATAAACAACCTAAGTATCAATCTCAAGAGTCCTAGAAAACAAGAATAAGCCAAATACAAGATGAAATTAATAGCATAGGTCATAAATGGAATGTTAACATGAAAGATAAGCAAAATAAAGATTTTATTTTTAATAGAAGAAACAATCCTTTTGCTAGGTTATAAAAACTAGGTTCAAGTAAATAAAATCAAAGAAGGGGAAACTATAATGCATATCACAGATATAATAGGAATCACTAATTTACATTACCAAGGATAACTGAAAAAAATTAAAAAATTGCTTATTTGTGGATACATATAACCTACCAAAACTGAGCCAAGTAGATATAACATACCTGAGAATCCAGGTCTCCCATGGGGTTGCGGTTTTGGGTAATGATCATTGTGAATGTTGTTCTTTAGCTGCAGCCAACATGCTCTACATGCAGGATGTTGGTCATAGAGGAAGCCACCTGGTAGCAGGAGCTAGGAAGTACACAGTGACCTTACTTTCTGCTTGCTGTGGCTGCCAATCTACAAATGCCCTTTAGAAGAAGCCTATTGGCAAGCCAGTGGTGGATACAAGATAGCAGAATAGGGAGGGAGCTTATTTCTCGAGCCCAGGGGAAATTGTTTTAAAAAAGTGGTAGTCTTGGGGAAGAGTTATGAAAAAAAGGCAAAGGAAACTCTTACTACATGGAGGGCATGGGCACCCATGACTCAGGACTCCAATATCCAAGAGCCTAAGCACCATCGCTGCAAAGTGAGGTGAGACAAGATGGAAGTAGCCTGAGACTCTGGTGAAAAAGCAGAAGGAAGACCCTAGAGGAAGTGAGGTTTGAAGCTATGTGAGGGAAAGTGCACCAGTCCAACTAGAGGAGAGAAAAAAGAAGAGGGTATGAATACATTTCTCTCTGATCATCTTACAAAGCCATACAAGCCAATAGAGCAGGCACCAATTTGGACATACATAACAGCTGCACCAGCTCATTTCTGTGCCTGGCAATCAGCCGACTGGAGATTACTGACTCCAGTGGGGAGAAATAACAGGAGGTTAGGAGCTTGTGTATGTGTGAAGGTTCAGAACCAGGACTGTGGAAAAAATGAGTGTGTGTGGAAGAACTCATGGTGTGGATGAGACTTTGAGCAGTCTCAGTGGGACACCACAAGCTCCAGAAGTCCTGGACACCTGGTGAGAGACATTGCTGGAAAATCTTAACTTATACTGAGGATTGCACAGATCCTTTGTGCGGTCCTTGGGACAGAGCAGAGGAATATTATATCCACTTTGGCTAGTGCTCAGGCACTGGACTCCATCAAGGAGAAGAGCTCAGCTGAGCAGAAATAATTCCCTTCTGATTAAAAAAAGAGAGTGAAGATTTACCATGTCAAACCTGAGAGTTTCAACTTAGGCATGCCCTTAACTCTAGAGAACTGAACAGAGCTCTCTGGCTAAATCCACTAGAAGCCTCTAGACATTCACTGAAAGCAGTCATGCCACTTATATATAGAGTCATAGTACAATGATAAAAGCTGCCAAAGTGGGGGAAAAAAAAGAAAAAACCAACGAGTACCTCCACAAATGCTGAACAACAAATGCAACAACCCAAGAGATAAGAATAAGGAAGACAACATCATGCTCCCAAAAAAAACAGAACACTTCAATACAAAATTATGAAGATGACGAGATAGAAGAAATGCAAGAAATAGAATTCCAAAAATTGATGATAAGATTATACAGAAGTAATCAAAAGCAAAAGCATGGACTACTAAAATCCATGGAGAACATGAAAGAAAATCTCTCATGAAATTAAAATCCTTTTTCATTTTTATTTAGTAAATATACATTACCAAAATACAGATTATGGATTGCATAGGCTTCTCCCCCGTAATTTCCCTTCCACTCACACCCCTCCCATCTCCCGCTCCCTCTCCTATTCCATTCACATCAAGATTCATTTTCAATTATCTTTACACAGAGAAGATCGATTCAGTATATATTAAGTAAAGATTTCTTCAGTTTACACTCACACAAAAACACAAAGTGTAAAAATACAGTTTCAGTACTAGTTATAGCATTACTTCACATTGGACAACACACTAAGCACAGATCCCACATGAGAAGTAAGTACACAGTGACTCCTCTTGTTGACTTGACAGTTTGACACTCTTGTTTAAGGTGTCAGTAATCTCCCTAGGCTCTAGTCATGAGTTGCCAAGGCTGTGGAAGCATTTTGGGTTCACTGACCTCAATCTTATACTGACAGGGTCATAGTCAAAGTGGAAGTTCTCTCCTCCCTTCAGAGAAAGGTACTTCCTTCTTTGAAGATCTGTTCTTTCCACTGGGATCTCACTCGAGCAGATCTTTCATTTAGGTCTTCTTTTTTTCCCCAGCGTGTCTTGGCTTTCCATGTCTAAAATACTCTCATGGGCTCTTCAGCCAGGTCCGAATGCCTTAAGGGCTGATTTTGAGGCCAGAGTGCTATTTAGGACATCTGCCATTGTATAAGTCTGATGTGTATTCCGCTTCTCATGTTGGATTTTTCTCTCCCTTTTTGATTCTGTCAGCTAGTATTAGCAGACACTACTCTTGTTCATGTGATCCCTTTGATTTGTAGGCCTATCAGTGTGATCAATTGTGAACTGAAGTTGATCACTTGGACTAGTGAGATGGCATTGGTACATGTCACCTTGATGGGCTTGTATTGGAATCCCGTGGCACGTTTCTAACTCCACCATTTGGGGCAAGTCCGATTGAGCATGTCCCAAATTGTACATCTCCTTCCTCTCTTATCCCACTCTGATATTTAACAGGGATCACCTTTTAGTTAAAATTTAAACACCTAAGAATAATTGTGTGTTAATTACAGAGTTCAACCAGTAGTACTAGAACAAAAAAAAGCTCATATGGATAAAGTATTACATTGTACATAAACAGTCAGGACAAGTGCTGATCAAGTCACTGTTTCTCATAGTGTCCATTTCACTTCAACAGGTTTCCCCTTTGGTGTTCAGTTAGTTGTCGCCGATCAGGGAGAACATATGCTATTTGTCCCTTTGGGCCTGGCTTAATTCACTCAGCATAATATTTTCCAGATTCCTCCATTTTGTTGTAAATGACCAGATTTCATTGTTTTTGACTGCTGGATAGTATTCTATAGAGTACATGTCCCATAATTTATTTATCCAGTCTACTGTTGATGGGCATTTGTGTTTGTTCCTGGTCTTACCTATTGTGAATTGTGCTGCAATAAACATTAATGTACAAACAGCTTTTTTGTTTGCCTATTTAATTTATAAGGAGGAATAAAAATGAAATTAAAAAACTCAATACAACATGAAATTGAGATATTGAAGAGAAAACAAAATAAAAATGAAGAATTCAACAGAACAAATAAAAAATGCATTTGTAACCTTAAAATCCAAATCAGGTAGAAGAGAGAATATCAGACTTAGAATAGAGAGCATAGAAAAGTATACAGTCTAGCTAAAGTCTGCAGGAGAAAATTAGAAATCTAAAACATATTGTTGAGAATCTATAGGATACAATATACAAAAAACCAAGATTTTGGGTTCTAGTAGATTCTGAAGTTATGGAGAAAGAGAAAGTGTTAGAAGGCCATTTTTAAGCAAAATACTAGCGAACTTCCAACAGACATGACCAGAAAAGATCATCAACAAAACACATTGTAATCAAACTCACCACAGTGAAGTATAGGGAAAAGATTCTAAAATGTGCGAAAGAGAAATGCCTGATTACTTTCAAGGATCTCCAATTAGATTCACATCAGACTTCTAATCAGAAACCCTGTAAGCTGGGAATGAATGGTGAGATATAGCCCAAGACTAAGAGAAAATACAGTCATCCTATTATATTATACCCTGCAAAGGTCTCATTTGGGAATAAAGATGAAATAAAAGCCTTTCATAACAAAAAGAATGAATTTGTCACCACTCATCCATCCCTGCAAACGATGCTGAAGATTTGTTACAAACAGAAACACAGAAACACAATCATCAACAGAAAGAGGGTAAAGGAAGAAAACCTTGCAGTAAGGGATCACAGGAAGTTCAAACTATATATTAGAAATATCTTTGGGAACATGGCAGGGCAAAGTCACTACTTATCAGTAGCTGCATTGAAAGTAAATGGCCTCAACTCTCTAGAGATCCCGGTGGAAAGAACAGGTCATCAAAGAAGGAGGTACCTTTCTCTGAAGGGAGGAGAGAACTTCCACTTTGACCATGGCCTTGTCTAAATATGATCAGAGTCGGAAAACTGAAAAGGCCTGCATAGCCTTGCCAACTCATGACAAGAGCCTAGGGTGATTACTAATGCCATGAACAACAATTGCAATTTGTTAAGTCAACAACAGAAGTCACTGTGCACTTACTCGTCATGTAGGATCTCTGTCCTAAATGTGCTGTACATTTTGATTTAATGCTATAACTAGTGCTCAAACAGTATTTTACACATTGTATTTCTGTGTGGGTGTAAACTGTTGAAATCTTTACTTAATATATGCTAAATTGATCTTCTGCATAAAATGATAATTGAAAATGAATCTTGATGTGAATGAAAGGGGAGAGGGAATGGGGGAGAGGAGGGTTGCAGGTGGGAGGAAACCTTTTGGGGGGGAACCATTGTAATCCATAAGCTGTACTTCAGAAATTTATATTCATTAAATAAATGTTTAAAATAAAGACACAGACTGGCTGAATGGATAAAAAACAAAACCCATCTATTTGCTGCTTACAAGAAACACATCTTTCCAACAAAGATGCATGCAGACTGAAAGTGAAAGGTTGGAAAAAGATATTCATGCCAAAAGAAACCAAAAAAGAGCTGATGTAGCCACCTTAATACCAGAAAAAATAGACTTTAACACAAAAAATGTTAAGAAAGACAAAGAGAGGTACTATATAATTATTAAGGTATCAATTCAACAGGAAGATATAACTATTATAAATGTATATGCACCTAATTACAGGGCACCAGTTTATTTAAAACATATGTTAAGTAACTTAAAGGGAGACTTGGACTCCCATACAATAATATTGGTGGGCTTCAATGCTCCACTTTTAGCAATGGACAGATCAACCAGACAGAAATCAACAAGGAAACAGCAGATTTAATTGACACTAGAGAACAAACAGATCTAAGAGAAATGTACAGAAATATTCATCCTAATGTTACAGAATACACATTCTTCTCACTAGTGCATGGGACTTTCTCTAGGATAGACCACATATTAGGCCATAAAGCAACTCTCAGCAAATTTAAAACAAATCAAAATCATACCATACATCTCAGACCACAATGGAATGAAGCTGGAAATCAGCAACTCAGGATTCTCTAGAGCATAAGTAAACACATGGAGAATGTCAGCATGCTCCAGAATGAACACTGGGTCATAGCAGAAATCAAAAGAGAAATCAAAAACTCTCAGGAAGCAAATGAAGGTAACAACACAGCATATCAAAACGTATGGGATACAGCAAAAGCAGTGTTAAGAGGAAAGTTTATAGCAATAGGTGCCTACATCAAGAAATTGGAAAGGCACCAAATAAATGAGCTATCAATGCATCATAAAGATCTGGAAAACCTGCAGCAAACCAAACCCAAATCTAGTAGGACAAAGAAATAATTAAGATTAGAGAGAAAATCAACAAAATTGAATCCAAAAAATTAGAAAAGAGAAGCAAAATGTTGAAAGGATTTTTTGACAAAAATAAACAAAATTGACTCACCATTGGCTCAACTAACCAAATAAAAGAGAGCGAAGACAGAAATCAATAAAATTAGACCTGAAAAGGAAATGTAACAACAGATACCACAGAAATAACACGAGTCATTGTAAATTACTACAAAGAGTTGTATGCCAGCAATCAGGGAAATCTGTCAGAAATGGATAGATTCCAGGACATATATGACCTACAAAAATTGAAGCAAGAAACATAGAAAACCAAAAAGACCCATAACAAAGTCAGAAATTGAATCAGTAATAAAGGCCCTCCCAACAGAGAAAAGCCCAGGACAAGAGAGATTCACTGCTGAATTCTATCAGACATTTACAGAAGAAATAACTCCAATTCTTCTCAAGCTATTCAAAACAATTGAAAGAGAGGGAATCCTCCCAAATGCTTTCTACAAAGCCAGTATCACTTAATTCCTAAACCTGAAAAAGATGTAGCAGAGAAAGAGAATTACACACCAATTTATCTAAAGAACATACAAAAAATACTCAACAAAATTCAAGCCAAAATAATCCAACAACAAATTAGAAAGATCATCCAACCCGACCAAGTGGGATTTATCCTTGTATGCAGGGATGGTTCCACATTCACAAATCAATCAAAGCGATACACCACATTAACAAACTGCAGAAGAAAAATCATATATCATCTCAATAGATGCAGAGAATGCATTTGATAAATTACAAAACCATTTCATGATGAAAACTCTAACCAAATTGTGTATAGAAGCAACATTCCTCAACACAATTAAGGCAATTTATGAAAAACCCATGGCCAGCAACCTATTGAATGGGGAATAGTTGGAAGCATTTCCACTGAGATCCAGTTCCAGACAGGGATGCCAAATCTCACCATTGCTATTCAATATAGCACTAGAAGTTCTAGCCAAGCCATTAGTCAAGAAAAATAAATTGAAAAGAGTACAAAAAGGGAAAGAAAATGTCAAACTATCCGTCTTTGCAGACAACGTGACTCTTTATTTAACGGATCCAAAGAACCCCACTAAGAGACTATTGGAACTCATACACGAATTTGGCAAAGTAGCAGGATATAAAATCAATACATAAAAATCAACAGCCTTTTTACACAGACACTGCCAGTACTGAGAAATAACTTCTAAGGTCAATTCCATTCACAACAGCTACCAGAAAAAAAAAAAAAAAAAAAAAAAAAAAAAAAAAAAAAAACAAATAACTTGGAAAAAACTTAACCAAGGGTGTCAAATGTTTCTGTAATGAGAATTACAAAATCTTAAAGAACTAGAAGAGGACCTAAAATGGAAAAATATTCCATGCTCACTGATTGGAAGAATCAACAGCATCAAAATGTCCATTCTTCCAAAAGCAATTTACAGATTCAATGTGATACCAATGAAAATATCAAACACATTCTAATCAGACCTAGAAAAAATGATGCTGACATTCATATAGAAACATATATTGAGGCGCAGGAGACCTCAAATAGATGAACGAGTCTTATACAACAAAAACAGAGCTGGAGGCATCAGAATACCAGATTTCAAGACATACTACAGGGCAGTTATAATCAAAATAGCATGGTACTGTACAGAAACAGATGGATAGGCAATAGAACAGAATAGGAACACCAGAAATCAATCCAAACACCTACAACCAATTTATATTTGATCAAGGAGCTAAAACCAATTCCTGGAGCAAGGAGAGTCTTTTAACAAATATTGTTGGGAAAACAGGATTTCCACATGCAGAAGTATGAAGCTAGATACCTATGTTACACCTTACACAAAAATCCACTCAACATGGATTAAAGATCTAAATCTATGACCCAACACCATAAAATTATTACAGAACATTGGAGAAAGTCTGCAAGATATAGGCACAGGCAAGACTTCTTGGAAAAATCTCCAGTGGCATATGCAGTCAAACCAAAATTAACAACAGGGATTACATCAAATTGAAAAGTTTCTGTACTGCAAAAAAAAAAAAAAGTCAGCAAAGTGAAGAGGCAACTGAAATAATGGGAGGAAATCTTTGCAAATTATGCAACTGATAAAGGATTAATAACAAAAATCTGGCAGGCACCACAGCTCACTTGGCTAATCTTCTGCCTGTGGAGCTGGCACCCTGGGTTATAGTCCCGGTTGGGGTGAAAGGTACTGTCCCAGTTGCTCCTCTTCAAGTCCAGCTCCCTGCTGTGGCCTGGGAAGGCAGTGAAGGATGTCTCAAGTGGTTGGGCCCTGCACCCACATGGGGGACCAGGAGGAAGCATCTGGCTCCTTGCTTTGTATCGCCACAGTACACCAGTGTAGCAGCCATTTTGGGGGTGAACCAACAGAAAAGGAAGACTTTTCTCTCTGTCTCTCTCTCTCTCACTGTCTGACTCTGTTTGTAAAAAAAAAATAACCAGAATCTACAAAGAGATCAAGAAACTTCACAACAGCAAAACAAATAACCCACTTAAGAGATGGGCCAAGAGCCTAAATAGACATTTTCCAAGAGGAAATCCAAATGGCCAGCAGACACATGAAAAAAGGTTCAGGATCACTAGCTATCAGGGAAATGCAAATCAAAACCACAATGAGGTTTCACCTCACTCCAGTTAGAATGGCTTTCATACAGAAATTAACTAACAACAGATGATGGTGAGGATGTGGGGGCAAAGGCACAATAACCCACTCTTGGTGGGAATGCAGACTGGTAAAGCCACTATGGATACAGTTTGGAGATACCTCAGAAATCTGAATGTATCCCTACCACATGACCCAACAATTCCATTCTTTGGAATTTACCAAAGGAGAATTAAATTGGCAAATAAAAGAGCTGTCTACACCTCAAAGTTTATTGCAGTGCAATTCAGAATGGCTAAGACATGGAATCAACCTAAATGCCCATCAACAGAAGACTGGATAAAGAAGTTAATTGATATGTATTCTACAGAATACTACACAGTGGTAAAAGAAATGAAATCTGGTCATTTGCAACAAAATGGAGGAATCTAGAAAACATCATACTGAGTGAAATAAGCCAGTTCCAAAGGGACATATATCATATGTTCTCCCTGATATGTGACAACTGAGCATCTAAAAGGATAACTGTAAAAGTGAAACTGATGCTATGAGAAGCAATGCCTTGATCAGCCTTTGTGATGACTGTCAAGGAACAGCTTACTATTTTATTCATTTTAGTATTTTCTTTTTCTTTTTTTTAAACTTTTAATTAATGAATATAAATTTCCAAAGTATAGCTAATGGATTATAATGGCTTTCCCCCATAACGTCCCTCCCACCCACAACCCTTCTCTTTCCCACTCCCTCTTCCCTTCCATTCACATCAAGATTCATTTTCGATTCTCTTTATATACAGAAGATCAGTTTAGCATACATTAAGTAAAGATTTCAACAGTTTGCTCCCACACAGAAACATAAAGTGAAAAATACTGTTTGAGTACTAGTTATAGCATTAAATCTCAATGTACAGCACACTAAGGACAGAGATCCTACATGAGGAGTAAGTGCACAGTGACTCATGTTGTTGACTTAACAAATTGACCCTCTTGTTTATGGCATCAGTAATCACCCTAGGGTCTTGTCATGAGCTGCCAAGGCTATGGAAGACCCTGAGTTCACCAGCTCTGATCATATTTAGACAAGGCCATGGTCAAAGTGGAAGTTCTCTCCTCCCTTCAGAGAAAGGTACCTCCTTCTTTGATGACCCGTTCTTCCCACTGGGATCTCACTCATGGAGATCTTTCATTTAGGTTTTTTTTTTTTCCCCAGAGTGTCTTGGCTTTCCATGCCTGAAATACTCTCATAGGCTTTTCAGCCCGATCTGCATGCCTTAAGGGCTGATTCTGAGGCCAGAGTATTGTTTAGGACATTTGCCATTCTATGGGTCTGCTGTGTATCTCACTTCCCATGTTGGATCATTCTCTCCCTTTTTGATTCTATCAGCTAGTATTTGCAGACACTATTCTTGTTTATGTGATCCCTTTGTTTCTTAGTCCTATCATTATGATCAATTGTGAACAGAAATTGATCACTGGGACTACTGAGATGGCATTAATACCATTGATTGAGCTTTTTACTTAATACAGAATTATTCTTAGGTGTTTAAATCAAATTGTAATAAAAATAAGAGTTTGAATAAGAGATGGAGGGGATATACAGTTTGGTACATGCTCCCAGGTATTTACCCCTAAGGCTAAAGCTTAAAACTTGCCATGGGACTCGAAATACTAAAAATTGGCATGTACCAATGCCACCTTACTTATTGAAGTGATCAGTTTAAGTCCATGACTGATCATAAAGAGGATTAAGTGTCAAGGGAGCACACAAATAAGACCAGTGTCTGCTAATAATTGCAGAATTAAAAAGGAGAGAACAATCCAGGATGGGAAGCAGGTCACAGAGCAGACTTTTAGAATGACAAATGCTGTAAACAGAACTCTGGCCTCAGAATCACACCTTAAGGCATTTGGATCTGGTTAAAAAGCACATGAGAGTAGTTCAGGCATGGAAACACAGGACACTGTGGCAAAAATGACCTTAAAGAAAGACCTCTGTGAGTGAGATTGCAGCAGAAAGAAGTGGGCATTAAAGAATGAGGTACCTTTCTCTGAAGGGAGGAGAGAACTTCCAGTTTGATTATAACCTTGTATAAATAATGTTGAACTTTGTGAACTCAAGAAGCTTCCATAGCCTTGGCAGCTCATGAAAAGAGCCTCAGATGATTACTGACATCATAAATAAAATTTTGAACTGTTATATCATCAACAGCAGTCACTGTGCACTTGCTCCCTATATTGGGACCTGTGTACTTAATGTTTTTTACTATGAGAATTAACACTATAACTAGTTCTCAAACCATGCTTTATACTTTGTCTTTCTGTGGGGGTGCAACCTGTTGAAATCTTTACTTAGTATAGAGTTGATCTTCTGCATATAAAGATATTTAAAATGAATCTTAATGAAGAATGGGATAGGAGAGGGAGTAGCAGATGGGATAGTTTGTGGGTGGAAGGGTGGTTATAGAGCAAAGAATCACTATAATCCAAAAGTTGTACTTTTGAAATTTATATTTATTAAATAAAAGTTTTCTATAATTATAACATATCTGAATAGAGCAATACTGAGTAAGAACATTCAATCAGGAATAATGTGTTCAAATGAAAGATCAGCAACAAATATCTTCAAAATAAAATCTACAAAATTAAAAAAGTATAACACCAATCTTTTGAAAAGTTAGAGAGGTAACTTTTCCAAACTCATCATATGAGGCCAGCTGGTAAAGCCATTATGGACGTCTGTTTGGAGATTCCTCATACACCTGAATATAACCCTACCATACAACCCAGCCATCCCATTCCTTGGAATTTACCCAAAGGAAATTAAGTTGGCAAATAAAAGAGCTGTCTATATCTTAATGTATATTGAAGCTCAATTCACAATAGCTAAGACCTGGAATCAACCTAAATGCCCATCAACAAAAGACTGGATAAAGAAATTATGGGATATGCACTCTATAGAATACTATACAGCAGTAAAAAATGAAATCCGTTCATTTGCAACAAAATGGAGGAATCTGGAATACATCATGCTGAGTGAAATAAGCCAGTCCCAAAGGGACAAATATCATATGTTCTTGGTCGGTGACAACTGACTGAGCACCTAAGAGGAAACCTGTTGAAGTGAAATGTACACTATGAGAAAAAATGACTTGATCAGCCCTTGTCCTGACTGTTGAAGAACAACTTACTATTTTGTTCCTTTTAGTATTTTTTGTTCTACTTAATGCCATTGGCTGAACTCGGTAATTAGGTGTTTAAATTTAACTGAAAATTGATCTCTGTTAAATATAAGAGAGGAAATAAGAAAGGGGGGAGATGTACAGTATGGCCCATGCTCATCAGACATACCTCTAGTGGTAGAGTTAGAAACATGCCAGGGGATTCCAATTCAATCCCATTAAGGTGGCATGTACCAATGCCAGCTCACTAGTCAAAGTGATCAGTTACAATTCATAATTGATCATAATGATAGGATTGAGAGTCAAAGGGATCACCTACACAAGACTAGTATCTGCTAATACTAACTTATAGAATTAAAAAGGAGAGAATAACTCAAATGGGAAGTGACTCATAGAATGGCAGATGTCCTAAACAGAACTCTGGCCTCAGAATCAGCCCTTAAGCTTTTAGATATGGATAAAAAGCCCATGAGAGTATTTCAGGCATGGAAAGCCAAGACACTCTGGCAAAAAAAAAAAAAAAGACCTAAATGAAAGATCTCTGTGAGTGAGATCCCAGTGGAAAGAATGGGCCATCAAAGAAGGAGGTACCTTTCTCTGAAGGGAGGAGTGAACTTCCACTTTCACTATGGCCTTGTCTAAATAAGATCAGAGTTGGTGAACTCAGGGGTCTTCCATAGCCTTGGCAGCGGGTGATTACTGACATCATAAATTAGATTGTCAATTGTGAAGTCAACAACAGGAGTCACTGTGCACTTACTCCGCATGTAGGATCTCTGTCCTTAATGTATTGTACTATGTGAATTACTGGTAAACCTACTACTAAAACAGAACTCTATACCTTGTGTTTCTGTGTATGTGCAAACTGTTGAAATTTTTCCTTAGCATATACTAAATTTTCTGTATATAAAAATAATTGAAAAAATGAATATTGATGTGAATGGAATGGGAGAGGGAGTGGGAGATTGGGTGGTTGTGGGTGGGAGGGAGGTTATCAGGGGGAACTGCTATAATCAAAAGTTGTACTTTGGACATTTATATTTATGAAATAAAAGTTAAAAAATGAATAAATAAACTTAAGTTCAATTAAGGGAATTATAAAAATTTTCTATAATAATAATAACATCCCTGAATAGAGCAATACTGAGAAAGAACATTAAATGAGGAATAATGTGTTCAAATGAAATATCAGCAACAAATGTCTTCATTGCTAAAATCTACAAAATTACAAAAAAAACCAATTTTTTGAAAAGTATTATACAAATTGTTAGGGAGGTAACGTTCCAAACTCATTTTATGAGGCCAGTTTTTCCTAACGTGTCCTGATAGATGCAAGATCTCTGTTTATCTCTGATTCTCTTTTTTCAAATAAAAATTTACAAAGCAGAGTCCCCGCTGAATATAATGCAACACTGTCATCCTAATAGAATTTATATTAAAATACAGGTGCAAAATTTGATAGTAATTGAATCCAGTTTGGAATCCAAAAAATGGTAAGATATCACAATCAAGTCAGATGTAATATAGGAACAGGGAAAATATGAATGTAATTCATAATTCCAATAATTCACATCAATCAAAAATAAACATCAGTATAATAAACTAGATGCAAAAAACATTTTGTATAAAATTATACATTCACTTATGAGAAGTAAATTGAGCAGAACACTTACAGATTGCATATACTTCAATTACAAAACCCTTGCATTTGAGGAACCTGAGCCAGATTCTATTGAATGCCAACAAAATGAAAGCATTTACCCTATAATGGAACCATAATATGATGCACATTTTTTACTTTTATATTCAATACTGCAATGTAAGGTCTAGGCAAAACAAAAAGAAAAGGGAAGGAAATAAAAGACACAGATATAGAAAAGAGGAAATTGAAATTACTTATTTTTTTCCATATGATTTTATTCTATTTACATGGAAATGCAACGAGTTCAATAACAGGCCACCTGACTGGTAGATTTGTAGGATACAAAGTAAGCACAAAATATCAGAATACGTTTTATATACCTATACTATTGTGAACCCACTGAAAAAATAAATTAAAGAAATTAAATTCACAATAAGAAATAAAATACCCTGGATAAATTTGACTTGAGATGTAAAATGGCTCTACAGCAATAATTCTAAAGCCATGATAAAGAATCTGCGATCAAAAAGACCACTCATATTCATAGATTGAAATACTTTCTAATATTTCCATATTATCCAAGTTAAATTACAGATACAATATGCTTTCCATCAAAATCAATGGAATTCATCATGTATCTAGAAAAATAAACCTGAACCTCATATCTTCACCTATATTAAAAAATGTTCCACATAGAAAAGTAGCTCTTGAGAAACAGAACACGTCTGGGATCACAACTAATGAATTCAATACATACCATAGATGTATGATAAACCCTGGCATAAAAACTGTTAAATAGACCAGTGTAAGAGGATAGAGGCTCCCATAAAGAAATACAGATACATACAGACAATGGATCTTTTACAAAGCTAACAAAAATACACTGGAAAAGGTGTAGTCTATTCAGTAAATTGTCCAGAGGCAACGGGATATCCATTTGGACATGACTAAACCCAGATGACCACCCCTCTTTTCCTATACAAAGTCAACTGAAAGTGAATCATGGATGTAAATGTAAGAACTGAAACTTACAAAATTTAGAGAAAACTATAAGACATTGACATAAGCAATGGCTTCTTGATAAGATACCCTAAGAAC
Source organism: Oryctolagus cuniculus (assembly GCF_964237555.1). NCBI lineage: Eukaryota > Metazoa > Chordata > Mammalia > Lagomorpha > Leporidae > Oryctolagus > Oryctolagus cuniculus. The sequence goes on along the minus strand of NC_091447.1, from coordinate 991,660 downwards.
AGGCAATAAAAAAACTAATAGAGAAACCTTATATCAAACTAAGAAGATAATTCACAACAAAGAAGACAATCATCAGAGTGAAGATAAAACCCCTCTTAACTCCTATAAAACCAGCATTACTTTAATTCTAAAATCAGGTATATGTACAAAGCAAACTAAGACCAATATATTTGATAAATACAGATGCAAAAAATCCTCAAAATACATGCTAATCAAACATAACAACACATTAGAAATATAATTCACCCAGACCAAGTGGGAATGCACTAGATAAAATACGTCCTTGATAAAAACCTTGAGACATTGGCATACACACAGAATTCTTGTTAAATACCCCAGATTGATAGGCAATCAAAGCAAAAATAAACAAATAGGATTGCATTAAGCCAAGATGCTTATGCACTGCAAAGGAATTGCTCAGCATATTGTAGAGGCATCCAAGAGAACAGGAGAAAACATTTGCAAATCTTGCAATGGTTAAAGGTCTAATATCCAGAATCTACAAAGAGTTCAAGTAATCCAGAACAACAAAAGCAACAAAAATCCTGTCAAGCAATGAGCAAAGGACAAAACAGACATTTTTGAAGGATGACATTCAAATGGTCAACAGAAACATTTAAAAATGCTCAGGATCATTAGCCATCAGGAAATGCAAATCAAAAGGATGATGAGGGTGAAACCTCACCCCAATCAGAGTGGCTATCTTTCAAAAATTATAAAACAATAAATGTTAGCAAATATATGGGTGATAAAATACTATAATCCACTGCTGGTTAAATTGTAAAAGAGTACAACCATTATGGAACACAGTCTGGTAATTTTTCAGTAACCTGAAAATTGTTCTACTGTATACACAGCCATCCCACTTCTAAAAATTTACCCAAATGGAATGAAATCAGCATAAGGAATACTTGTCTGCACCTTGTGTTTATTGCAGATCAATAGCTAAGATCTGACATCAACCTAGAGATTCATCAACTGAATAATGGTTAAAGAAAATGTGGTATATATACACTATGCAAAACTACTCAGCTATATAAATAATAAGATCTTGTCTTTTACAACAAAATATATGCATATAGAGGCCATTATTCTCAGTCAAATAAACCAGCACAAAATAAACAAATGAACAAAGCACAAATAAACAAAGCACAAAAATGCAATGTTGAGTTTTGCTTATTGCTTACAATCCTTGTCTATACTCTTGATAACCAGTGATTTTTCTACTTGTTCCATTCAATTCTTTATTTAGTGCAGAGTTCAGCTTGTGATTATAAAATAAATTGAAATTATGCAATTATAGATATAAAAAGAAAAATAAGAGAGGAAGGAGGACAGAGGGTCAGAGCATGGGCAAGAGGGAGGTTAGGGTGGGAAATATTATGTATGCTCTTATGTCTGTGTATATGGAATACATGAAATTTGTTCACCTTATATGAATAAAAGTATCTTAATACCCCAGTAGACTGGGATAAAGTATTTGCCAATTCTGCATTTCATGAAGAACTGAAATTCAGAATACATATGAAACTGCTGAAATTATGCACAAATATATCTAAGAACTGGGAAAGGATCTGAAAAGGCATTTCTATAAAGAAGAAATACGCATGGTCAACAAAAATGGGAAAACCTGCAATGTAATTATTATATAGGAAAATGCAAATCAAAATACACTAGGTGTCACCTCAGTAACAAATGCTAGTGGGGTATGAAGGAAAGAAAACTTTAATAAGTTATTGGAGCCTGCACTGTTGTGTAACAATTAAAGCCACCACCTGCAGTGCCAAAATCCCATATGGGGACTTGAGTCCCAGTTGTTCCACTTCTGATCCAGCTTTCATCTGTGGCCTGGGAAATCAGTGCAAGGTGGCCCAAGTCTTTAGGCCTCTGCTCCCACATGGGAGACCCAGGAGGAAGCTTCTGGTTCCTGACTTTGTTTTGGCCCAGCTCTAGCCATTGCAGCCATTTGGGGAGTGAACCAGTGGATGAAATATCTCTCTCTCTCTCTCTTTCTATCTGTAACTATGACTTTCAAATAAATAAATATTTTAAAATATAAGATATTGATGAGAATGCAAGTTAGCCTAGCATTATGAAGACTTAGTATGGCCATACCTCAAAAAATGAGAAGGGATAAACCTCTCCAACCATTGTGTATGTATCAGAAGAAAATTCAATCTGAATGCACAAGAGATTTCTGCTTTCTGTTTTGACTACAGCAGTATTCATAGTAGTAAATATTTGGAATGAACCCAGGAATCTATCAAAGTGTTACAGGTTTTCCAATCCTAATTCAGTGATTAAAAAGGATTGAAATATTATTTGCTTCAAAATGGGCGGAACTGGAGATCCTTAAGTGAAGTAAGACTGGCATAGGAAGAAATAAATCTCACATGTTCTCTGATATATGGATTTCTAAGAAATGGTGGAAATAAATATAAGTGTTTTTAATTAGGATGGGAAGATTCATTACTGAAGATACTGGGTGGTAGGATAACAGATATAAAAAAAGAGTTAGAAAGAACGAACCAGTGGCAGTGTTCCATAATATAGTGTTGTCACTTTAGTTCCTGATAAGATACTCTGTACAGGAAATTGGAATGGAGGAGCTTGTAGGGCTTAAACACAAAATAAGGAAGGAAAATCCTCATTTTCTCGATTGATTAAATTCTGTTGTGCACATACACAAATGTTGCACTGTATCCTGTAATAATATGCAAGTAGTGTTAATCAAAGACTGAGCAAAATTTTAAAAATCAGAAATATCTCTATATTCTATCAATGAACTATCTGCAATATGTGATTAACCAAACTACATCATTTACAAAGCATAAGAAAGTAATAAGGCAATAATCTCCAGTCCTGCTAAGGATTATTTAAATAATCTTAAAATTTAAAAATCAAGGTTGCCTTTCCCATTGAATTTTCTGCTTATCCCTTGCATGACTTTCTGATATTCTATGAATGCCATTGTTGCAAAGCTTAACTAGAACCTAAATGGAAGAATAGTTGTAAGATTTTAATATGTATTTATTTACTTGAAAGGAGGAGGGACAGTAGTGGATAGATCTTCCATCCACTAGTTCACTTGTCAATGTTTGCAAAACCTGGGACTGGTTCCAGTTTAATCTAGGAGTCAGGAACACCTTTTGTATCTCCAATGTAGGCAGAAGGTACATGAGTACTTAAGACATCATCAAATGCCCCTCAGATACATTGTAGCAAGAATCTGGATTGGAAGTGGGGAATGGCCAGGACCTGAATGAGGAAGATAAATATGAGATGAAGGCATCCCAAGTCGTGGCTTAACTCACTGCTCATGACCCCATCCCTTTATACTGTTTCATTCATTCTTAATACTGTTGTCAAATTACAGGCATGATGTTCAAACTTGGATCCATGTATGTCAGTTTAAAAAAGGCTAAGGGTAACTGTTAAGATTAATAAAACTGAATTCCACAATTGAGGACCTGGGTGCATTTCCTGATTCTGATCCTAACTCCAGCTTCCAATTAAAGCAGACCCTGGGAAGTCATGATGATGTCCCAAGACATGTGGTTTGTGCCACCCACATGGAAAACCTGAAGTGAGTTACCTGCTCTCAGGTTTAGATCTGATCCTTCCCTGGAAGATGTGAGCATTTGTGAAGTGAACTTGTGAATAGGAGCTCTTTCTCTCATTCATTGTCTCTTGTTTTCTATCAAGTAAATTAGAAAATAATTCATCAGACATAAAGAGCAACATAGTCTTGGAAGTCATCCAAGTAAAGACTGAAAGCAAATGGAGGTATAGCAAAATATTTATATTCTTTATTCCAATGTAACCTAACAGATAATATTATCATTTTAATAAAAACTTAAAAATCAACAGTGTTGTTACAGTTTCTGATCATTAAAAATAATGACAGAAATTATATAAATGGTAGGAGTAAAGAGTTGAGAACATTCTTTTATAAGATATCTGAGCTTCCAGAGAAATAGTGTTCCAAACAAATTTTATGTGCTAAATACATTACATTTTTGTGAACTTAAGAAACATATGTACAGATTTCAAAAGTAAAATAGAAAGAAGATATAAAGTGATTAAATAGAAAATATGCAGAAACATGGTCCATTATAACACCATTACATTGAAGCCTGGAAAAGCAATATGCACTTCAGGTTAATCAGGATTTGTGTCAGAAAATTTAAAAGGGTTACACAGTGAGATGAGCAGATCATTTTCTATGAGGATAGTACAGTGTTTCATATCAGCATTCATAGATAGAGCATCCGAATATTTAAGAAAAATGCTTACAAAACTGCAAGGATTGCCCAGTGTTTATCAGAACAAATAAATACAATGGTATGAATACCCAACCAGGGGTAATTAGTAGTTATCCATATGTCATTGTGCAGATACATCAGCTAACACTAGATAGAGAAAATAAATAAGGTCACTTCAAGTGTTGAAAAAGCACAAAAATCAGTATATATGGAAGCAAAGATAGACAATCCATTTTAACTATCAATATTTCCTACAGAAGCACAATCTATACACAATCTATAACATGACAGCATTTTGCCATATGTAACCAAAAAGGCCAAGAATTAGCAGATGAGGAACAAAAATCAAGAAAGCTATTGTCACAAATACCAAACAAAGCTAGCAAAACTCATGGTTTTGAGAAACAGAAAGTAAGCTAACAAAAACATCAAAGAGCCAGGACTTTCCTCTTGGGGGCAGAAGTAGAAGAGATTGGGAAAATACCTGAACTGACCAAGGCCCCTATATTTTCCTGAATATTTGTTCTATGGATGCTAACATTTTTATTCAAATTTAGCAGAAAACAAAGATGTCAACAATTGTCTTCCTTTCAGGTGTTATTATTGTATATTAGGGATCTATGCAAGAGTATATATGTCTAACATGAAATCATGGCACGTAATTTCTTTTTTTTTTTTTTTTTGACAGGCAGAGTGGACAGTGAGAGAGAGAGAGACAGAGAGAAAGGTCTTCCTTTTGCCGTTGGTTCACCCTCCAATGGCCGCCGCGGCCGGCGCGCTGCGGCCGGCGCACCGCGCTGATCCGATGGCAGGAGCCAGGAGCCAGGTGCTTTTCCTGGTCTCCCATGGGGTGCAGGGCCCAAGCACCTGGGCCATCCTCCACTGCACTCCCTGGCCACAGCAGAGGGCTGGCCTGGAAGAGGGGCAACCAGGACAGAATCCGGCGCCCCGACTGGGACTAGAACCCAGTGTGCCGGCGTCGCTAGGTGGAGGATTAGCCTAGTGAGCCACGGTGCCGGCTGGCATGTAATTTCTAAACTGGTGTACTAAGTGCAATTTTTTTAAAAGGAAACAATGTATTTATCCCACAGTATCAAGGGACACCAAACTCAGGTTCCCAGACTTTGGGGATCACTTTCAGGAGATGCAGACTAAGGGGATTCACTCTCAGGAACTAAGACAAACCTCAGCAGCCAGAACATGTAATTCTGAGAGTTCCACACTTTTTACTTTTCCCTCCCAACAGTTTGCATTGGCTCCCTCCTCCAAGGTATTAGTTCTCACCAGAAATCAAACACTTAAAATCAGTTTAAGCCTGTGACCTGTGCAGTCATTTTCTTGATCACTAACAGCAAATGTGTGTTGTTTGCTTAACATCAAACAACACATCTATAACACCTATGACTTACCAACAGTTCAATTCTGACATTATATAGAGTTAGTAGACATAATGGATTAAGATTTTAGCATACACACATCCCAGGCATATACCAGTGAAAAGCATGTATTTGATTTTCTGGCTCCAGTCAAAATTATGAAGTTATCCAGAGATCCCCTCTAAAGCTATCTTATTTGCATGAGCTTAGCTGTGGCCTGAAATTTGTGGATTAGACAGAATCATAGCCACTCATATTGCCCATGGAATATCTGAGTCTTAAAATCAAAGGTACAGGAATTGAGGAGAAAAGAATTTTTTTCTTTTACCAGTCACAAATGAACTCTCAAATTTATAAACCATTTTAGAGCCAGCAGAATCTGATATTCTGAAATATTCTCAAATGCTACAAGCTATCATTTGACGAAACCAAATTTGGATGCATAATGCAACTACTGTGTGTTCAACAGTTTATTTGATTCTCGGTTCTCACACCAGTTAGCTTGGGGTTGGGGAGTGAAGAATGATTGGCCTTTACAAAGATTTTACTCTCCACACAAGGGTGTGAAGGCATTTAATCCCAATTAGGAGAGATTAATCATTGGGAACAGGTGGGAACCCAATGAAGTGATTGGGCTAGATCAATTCATGTGATTATTGAGTGACTGCTTATTCTCAGGTGTGTGCTTTAGAAACTACTTCATATTTGATCCTCCTGCAACTTCATTATTTGGTCATATGGTCTCTGTGCCAACCAAACCTCTGCCAACAAGATGACCATCAACAGATACTGCCCTCCGACCTTGGACCCAAACCATGAGACAAATACCATTTCTTTCTAAATTACTGAGTCTGTACTATTCTGTTATTAGCATCAAACAAAACCTGACTCAGACCCTAGGAAGAGCTGTGCTGACAGGACTGAATTGTAAACTAGTGACCTCGTTTCTCAACCAAAGGATATCAGATCACATGTGGAAGTTCATTTCTCCATGTGGATTCTGTAATAACCAGCAATTTGGAAAGCTGTGTGGCCCCAGGGTTCACACAAACCCTTTTCCTTTAGACATAGGACAGGACACCAGGGTCCGGGCTACTGGCCCAGCTCACCTCTTGTGACTGTAGAATACTGGTCTCTGACACTCACCACTTTCCAGCTTCTAACGAGTCCCAGCATCCTCCCGAGGGCTCCTGAGTGTGGTGAGGGAAGTTCACAGAGCAGCAATGGGTGAAACACCTGAGGCCTCTCTCAGGAACAAACCCAGAAAGCCTAACATTGGGATGCCAGAAAAGAAGGTGCTGTGTGGTTCAGCAGTGTTGCCTTTGAACACCTGATTTTAAAGTCTGCCCTAACAATGAGCATGCATAACATCAGAGAACACACAGCCAATCCAAATGCTCCTAGCATGAGGGCTGTAGCTTGGGGTTGTGGCAGGTGGGGGCAGAGAGGAACTCTGCTTGGTCTCAGGTCTGAAAATGCCTCATCTTTGCAGCTTGATCCTCCCAACAGCAGGGGCTGCTCTCACCTCCCTGATGATCTTGACATCAGAGCACTGTCCCTCCCTCTTTTTCCAGGACCCTATTAAAATCTTATGTCTCTTGGACTTTCAATAATGGTCTCATGTGTAACAGAATGCTGAATCTTTCCAGTATTTCTGCGTCTTTATATTATTTATATTCTTGGCTCTTTTTTAAGGTCATTTGACTTTAAAAAAAAATTGGCTCCAGGAATATTTTAGGATACTAAGAAATACATTACATAGATTGACCTCTCTTTCTCTTGTTTCTATTACAGATATTCACTTGTAGTTCTGTATTCTGTAATTTAATATTGTTGTCTGTTTCGTTCTTACTGGCATGCCATAACACATTGGTTTATATATTGATTTCATACACAGTAATCCTGCATAATTCTCTGGTCAGTTTTTATTTGTTTTGAATTTTATGGGATTATCTCCTTATATAATAGTTTAATTAACATTTATTGATGGTTTTGCTGCTTAAAAGCATATCCTTATACATAAAATTTTCTGTTTTTTAAATTTCCTAACTGCACATCTAGGACATTGTTGAAGACAGAAAATAAAAGGAGAGCGGCTTGTACAGCTGTATTCTGAGAGAAATAGCTTTCAGTGTTCTATGACAATTATGCTTTATATTATAGGTGCATTGCAGCCCATCTTAATTATAATAAGTAATAACTATTTTTACTGCTTTACTCACAGTTTATGTTTGTGATTAGATGCTTCATTTTATTCAAAACTTTTCATGTTTTAATTGCAGTTACCATGTGATGTTTTTGTGTTTCTTTTCCACATGAATTATTTACATGATTTATTTTGAAATGTTAAACACCTTGGCATCTTTGACTCTATCTTGCTTTTTTATTGATCTCTTGTGATTTCATATTGTGCTCTATATTAATATGTTGCTTAAAATATTTGTACCTCTTTTTATAGAGATATGTTCTTTAAGTTCCTTTTTAGTTCATGTCTTGATCTGACAGTGGCATCAATGTAATACTGCATTCAGAAAAGAAATTAAATCATATTCCATATTTATTATCACTTTTTATGAATCTGGGAAATTGAGGAGTGTTTTACCGCCTTGAATATGAGGGAAATTCTACAAATCTAGGCCAGAAATTTTGCTTTTCAAATTTGTTCATTGGTTATTTTGATTTTTCAAACACTGAGTCAACTTATTTTGTTTATATAGCAGATTCCTATGTTATTGAAGATTTTTCATAAATTTATTTCATAACGTGGTGGCTCTGGGTTTAAGTTTTTAAAAAACTTATTTCTATGAATTTCAGAATATTCTTTAACTGTGTTGCTAAACTTTATTAATTTGGTCAAGAACAGTGCTGTTTGGATTTCTTTCACTGGTTATCTGTGTTGCATATTTTTACTTTTTCTTAAGATTATACTAGTCTTTATTAATTCTACTCATTTTATAAAAAATATAAATTTATTTGAAAGGAAGTGTTACAGAGAAGCAGAGGCAGAGAGAGAGATGTATTCCATCCAAGATTTACTCCCCAAATGGCTGAAATGACCAGAGCTGGGCAAACCTGAAACCAGGAGTCAGGAGACTCTTCTGGCACTCACATGTGGGTGCAGGGGCCCAAGGATGTGGGCCATCTTCTACTGCTTTTCCAGGCCATAGAAGAGAGCTGTATTGGAAGTGGAGCAGTAGGGACTTGAACTGGCACGCATATTGGATGCCAACGCTGCAGAAGGCAGTTTTACCTGATATGCCACTGTGCCAACCGTCTGCTCATATGTTTTAAAAACACTTTTCCTTTATTCTTTGTTTCTGTTGTACAGACTTACTATATTGATGATATTCTCCATTTTCACTATCCTATATTGCTGTATAGTTCATCTTAGATCTTAAGAAGGATGTCACGATGTTTAGGTATCTGTCTTCTCACATAATATCTTGAGCCTATAAATGTATCTGTGCACTGATTTATATGACATCTCCTCTATTTCTTTCTGTGTTTTCCAATCCTCCATCACTCTGCCAACTATTTGCCTCGTGATGTCTCAAGCCCTATGTGCCTTCCAGCTATGCCAGACTTTATGTATCTCTGATCTTGCTCCTGAAACCATATATTATCAGCAATTTTACCACTTTATGTGGCTGGGTCTGATGTTCATCCTTGTAATCTTGCATTTAAAAATCTTTGACATCCAAGCCTGCTCTTAGTAGCCTATCCTTGTGCCTGCAGCAAGGGCAGGCTTCAGGGTCTCCAGCCCTTTTGTTTACACCACGTCTTTCCTCAAGTGGCTCCTACTGTGCTTGTATCTTATGCCAATCCTCATGAGTCTCCAGCTCCTCTACATGTAGCCATTATCTCCCCTCATATGCTGATTCATACATCCCATGTCAGGACACCTGTGTCTCCATTCCTTTATACACATAGACTTCACTCCTAATTCCTGGTTATTGCTGCATTCCACTAAAGAAGGCTAAAATTCCCAATTGGTTTGCAATACTTGTCTCATTGTTGCAAATATATTGAGAATTACTGCCTGGTCTGAAAGTCAGTTGGTGGACAATCAGTTGAGAAATCACACAGATATTCACTATCAGTACAGCTGCAGTGTCCTTTCAGATTTTTCAAAACAAAATGCTAATGTTACACACAAATGGCATAACCACGAACAATGCCTGCCCTGCAACAAGGAAACAGAAACCAGTTATTATTGAATGAGACAACTGTGCAGAATAGATATTCAAAAGATAACCTATTGAAATACTGGATTTTGAATATAAGTATATATTTGACTCTCAGGTCATACCAAATCTGGCTCTGATGTCTAATAGCCCCTGAAATTAGGCTCTCACTATCAAACTGCCCTGGAAAATCCCCAAGCACAAGCATCCAAGAAGCGTTCACAGCAGCAGCTTCCTGCCACACTACTGAGTGTACCACCATGTGATGCTCTCCCTAATTTCCCTTTATCCATTATCCCCCAGCTGGTACCCAATCTGGCCATCCACAACAAAAGCAGAATACTCTCTACTTGATGCTGTCCTGAAGGGGCTCCTAAGTTGATGGATTTCAGGGAAATCTCATGGGTTCCTCTGGACCTTCCTTGACACTGATGAGGCTCATCCACCCATATAGTCACCAGATAGTCACCTGTGATAGGCCCACTGGCATACTGGGTCTGAAACCCCACAGGCACTCCTCTGGATGACAGTCACCTTTTGCTGGCTCATGACATAGATAATTGGGGCCTGATTGGAGACTGAATTATAGGGCAGGCTCTCTTCAATTCATTATTGCAGTGCATCAGCCCTGCTGGGTCACTGACAGACTTAGGATAATTTCATGGTCAACATTATTAATGCAGGACACATGTTTTCTCATGAAATCTGGCATTGTTCCTCCCCACCTCTCATTTACCATTTCTGATCCTTGGCATGCATTGAATTTGTGATAGTCTAATATCAATCTCTGGTATCTGTCTCATTTTAACTATCTAAACTGTTGAATTAAATCTGGATATGTTGGAGTTCACAATCTCTGATTCTTGCCTCATTTATTTTTAAGGAAAGAACTTAAACAGATAATACTCTTTAAAACATAAATCCAGTGTCAGTATACCAACTTTCAAAATTGATAATTTAATAGTATCTAATATCCATTGTTTCTGCAATGTAACATAGATTATGACTTAGGTATAGTTGTTGGAAGGATGGTTAGAGGGTTTCATTTGTATCTGCTCTTACATTGTAGGTCATGGAACCAATGTTGTGTCCTTCCCATTACCAAGTATTTTCCCTCCATTTTACAATTTGAGAGCAGAGAGGTTAACCATGTTGGGCTAGGGGAACCAATAGACTCTTTGAAAACTTACCTTGGACTAGAGCACTGTTTTCTGCCATAGTCGCTATTATTTTGGAATCTTAACATTCAAGTTGCTATCTGAGTTCCCAGTGTTTATGACATTCCCTACCATGAGGAATGACCCACAGAAAAGATCCACCTCTGTGATTCTCAGCAGTAACAGTGCCCTTCACATCAACACCAATTTTATTTCTTTTGTAAATGGAATGTCTTTGGGCCTCTTGTAGAAAACACAGTCATTTCATAACTTTTTCAGCTGTATCAGTTTATTAACTGTAGCATAATTCCTGTGAGATTTTGATTGTTTCTTTCTCTATCACAGAAATTCAGCTATTTCTACCTCCCTTAGCATGGACTGTTTTTGGTTTAAGTTTTCAAATGTCATCCTAGTATTATCATCATCCTTTGGGATCTTTGACAATGGGTTAAAGCCTTTGTCGTTGATGAGTGTTCTCACATTGAGAAACCCTCCCTTTTCTAAATTTTTCTTCCACCCTCAGGACTCAGTCTCATGCACACTCTGCCACTCCTGATAATACATATTGGCTAGGCCTTACAACTGTTTCTTTTTAGACACAGCAATTTTTCTTTTCTTTTTTTTTTTTGCAGGCCAAAACTCTGGTTTATTTCAGCATCAGCAACATCTTATCCATCAAAAAAAAAATAGACTCTACCGGGGGCGACACAAGTCTCTACAGCGAGGCTAAGGGCTCAGCCACCGGGCGATCTTCGGGGTGTGTGTGGGTGCTGCCCAGGCAATAAGTCAGGAAGTGGGGCTGGTGGCAGGCACGGGCCGGCTTCACTTCTGGGCAGGCATGAGGTCATCGATGGCCTGGCCTTGCTCCAGCCGCTGCTCCATCTCAATGAGCAGCTTCACACCGTCCACCACCATCTGTACCAGCTCCAACTCGGAGAAGCCCAGGCGGTCGGTGTTGGAGATGTCAAAGACCCCGCCCATGGCGGGCGTGTCCACACCACCTGTGCCTCGCTTCTGATTAATAATAAAAGATTATACTTCTGTAGCTAGGGCCATTAGCATGAAAAGGTTATTTAGCCTTGAAAGCTACTGTTAGGAAGAGTAGATGCAGTGAAATCCCAAAGTGAAATCTATTTCTGGGTGGCAAACTCCCTTCTTTCTCTAAGGCACATGTGATATGATAATATTATATTGACATAAGTTGATGAAGTCAGAGTGGCCACAATTTGAGTGATTTTAGAAAGTCCATTGTCTGGGGAATAGTTTGGCAAGAGAGTATAGTTTAATAGCCAAAGATCATTTTCCTCAAGAGAAAGGGACATAGCAGGTTATACTATCATCAAAATTATGTAAGTATATTATAAGGCTTCATTGGAGTACTATCATAATTTAGACTTTTTTTTATAGCCTTTCTTGTTTTACCCCCATAACCACCTGTTCGGTTAATATTATCAGCATTAAAATGATAGTTATGTTAAAATGCTTTATAGCCACAGTTATTAATTTTAGATTAATCAGAGATGGAAACTAATTTTCATGGGTGTAAATTATCATAATTGTAGCTAGTTGAATCATTTGGAAGCTTTCTGCACTTTTAGAACAAATTTTTAAAACCAAAAATTAAAGTTTAATATACAGTTTTGTCTTTATTGCATATAGCAATGTGTATCAACCGTTTTATGTCCTAGAATCAGGATGATCATAAAAATGCTCTCTCTCTCTCTCTCTCTCTATATATATATATGTGTGTGTGTGTGTGTGTGTGTGTGTGTATTATAGCTGAAAGTGCTTAACATATACCTTAAACTGTAAGTCAGTATTCATTGGTGTAGATGTCTATCTGAATTTCAAGATTCTGGGTTATGCTATATAATTCTAGCAATTCATCTCATTCAGAAGAGAACAAGTTGTAGGCTGCTTACATACTCTGCTGGAATTGTGCTAACAGTGTTAAACTTCCTAAGAATCCTCCACTCTAAACTTATTACTTTTTCCCCCAAATACTTTATTTTTAATTGATAGCTGGTGGCAAAGTGCTTCTGCTTAAAACAGAAATAATCTTAAGATGATAAAACAAGCTGTAATTAACATGTTCCAATCATAAACATCACTAGAATGGAGAACTCAATGCTCTGTTAAAGAATAATGAAGCATCAAGCTATGGATGTATCTCAGTGGATCCCTAGTGGTGGAACATGTTATGGACAATAAGACCATTGACAGATTTGCAAGTCTTCAATTAATGACATAAAGTGTATAATAATTCAACTCATTAGACAATATAGCCAGTTTGAAAACTTCTAATCAAAGTGGAAAAAAATTCCTCTTACATTAGTAAGCACCAAATCACAAGGGTACTTATATCATGCAGGATGCATTTATGAGTAGTAAGCCACTTTTATAATTTAAATCTTACATTACTAGAAATTATGGACTTTGCATTTGGTTAAACTTAGTTTTTTTTAAAAAAGATTTATTCATGTAGGATCTCTGTCCTTAATGTGCTCTACATTGAGGCTTAATGCTATAACGAGTACTCAAACAGTATATTTCACTTTGTGTTTCTTTGGGGGTGCAAACTGTTGAAATCTTTACTTAATGTATACTAAACTGATCTTCTGTTAAAAAAAAAGAAGAAATTAGCAATTCCCAACTTGACTCTCACTGGGATTAAACATGACAATTGGTCTGATCTGATTTCATCATCATTTAAAAAATAATCTATTATTTTTCACTTTATGTTTCTGTGTGGGAGAAAACTGTTGAAATCTTTACTTAATGTATGCTAAACTGATCTTCTGTATATAAAGAGAATTGAAAATGAATCCTCATGTGAATGGAAGGGGATGGGAAAGGGGAGGGTTGCGGGTGGGAGGGACATTATGGGGGGGAAGCCATTGTAATCCATAAGCCGTACTTTGGAAATTTATATTCATTAAATAAAAGTTAAAAAAAGCAAAAAAAGATTTATTCATTTATATGGAAGTCAGAGTTACACAGAGAGAGAAGCAGAGGCAGAGGCAGGGGGTCTTCCATCTGCTGGTTCACTTCCCAATTGGCTGCAATAGCTGGAGCTGTGCTTATCCAAGGCCAGGAGCCATGAACTCCTTCCAGGTCTCTAACATAGATACAGGGGCCCAAGAATTTGGGCTATCCTCTATTGATTTTCCAGGCTATAGCCATGAACTGGATTGTAAGTGGAGCAGCTAGGACTCAAACTGGTGCACATATGGGATGCCAGCACTGCAGGCAGCAGCTTTACCTGCTACACCACAGTGCCACCCCATGCTTAAACTTATAATGAACAATTTAGAGATGAAATAGAAAACATATAAAGAGTGGGGGTTGACATTTTGGTGTAGCAGGTAAAGACATCTCCTGTATTGCTGACATTTCATATGGGTGCCCCATTTGAGTCCCAGTTATTCCATTTCTGATCTGTCCCCCTGCTAATGTGCCTGGGAAAGTTGCAGAGCATTGCCCAAGTGCTTGGGTCGCTGCACCCACATGGGATACCTGGAAGCATATTTTGGCTATTGACCAGAAACAGCATCATTTTACCTAGCAGTAGTGCTCAAATAGAATGAAGTACAAGCTATGTATGGATTTCAACATTTTTGCACCAAAATAAGTCCATCTATTTTTTTCTATGAACTTTTTGAAGCCTCAGTGTATTATAGGACCATATGGACCAAAAATGACTTTTCATTTGCTTACATTCATTATTTTAAAGAAAGTTCTAGGGATGGTGCTGTGGTGTAGTGGTTAATGCCAATGCCTGCAGTGCTAGTATACATTATGAGTGCCCATTTGAGACCCAGGTGCTCTACTTCTGACCCAGCTCTTTCTGTGGCCTGGGAAAGCAGTAAAAGATGGCCCAAGTGCTTGCAAACATGTACCCATGTGGGAGATCAGCCCAGCTTGAGCTGTTGTGGCCATTTGGGGAGTAAACCAATGGGTGGAAGTTCTCTTCCTCTGCCTCTGCCTCTTTGTAACTCTGCCTTTCAAATAAACAAATCTTTTTAAAAAAGAAAGTTCTGTGGCTGAATAGTGTAGAAAATTATAGCACCCCCTCTCTGTCATTCCAATTTGCTCAGGGATAGAAAATCCTTGCATGACACAAAGATCCTGGTTCAGGTTGCCAAATGTGACATTTGGAGTTCCAATCATCTCTAGTGCTGGGAGGCAATTCTGTCCTTATTCCCTTAGTTGAACTTCAGGAGGGCCAATGTATTCTGTGACTAAGATGGTTTAAAATTCTGTCTCTTGTCATAATGTCCCAGACTTCCAGCAGAAGTTCTCCCTTCACAGTAAAGAGATTGTGGCTATGTTCTTCCTGGTGCCAGCAGATGATAAGTTTGGGAAGCAATAAAATAATGTGGGCTCATGTTTTATCAAAAAAGAAAAGTATTTCATTATTTGAGTTCCTATTTGGAAGTGGAAATTATCTTAATTTAGTGTTGCTTTTCTCATATAGGTTTCCTGGAACATGAAAGAGAGACAGACTATCAAACAATAGTGTATATGAGCTGGGAGAAACTATGTCAATTAACTAACCTCTTCATTTTTTCATGTGAACTTCGGACAAGGACTAGAAAATTTTCTTCTGTTCCAAGTGTAGGACTCTGATTGAGGGTTTCTCACTCACAAGCAATTTTGTTTTTCCTATTCCACCAGAATGGAACCCTTTTGCTGAGGGGGGAAATATTAATACCCTCCAAATCGAGTGTGAGTGCGATGTTCAGGTTAATTCAATCAGAATTCCACAGCTAGTCAGCAGTGAGGTGTGGATGAATCCAGAAGCAGCAGGTTTCCTTGTGACAAAATCAAGCCCAATATCCTGGATTTCTTGGGCTTTTTCATATTTTTCTTATTTATCATGGTTCCTAATGAATTTTCTGATGTGAGCTTTGGATTTGAGGCTGGAAAATGGATTTCAGGGCATGGGAGGTATGGTCTTTTACAATCAGGGCACAGCTGTTGGCTTGCTACAATTCTGGCTTTCTGTCATTGTTTTGGGTGCCTAAGATGATTTTTGGTTTGTTGAGTGGCAATTTCCTAAATTGCTTCGGGGTCTGAGTTGTTTTTGCCTTATCCCTCCCAAATATTTTATTCTATCGCAATAGAAACAAGAATTTAGACAGGGTATCTATTAGGAAATAAAAAACACAACAAATCGGCTTTTCATGCTTAGAAATATACAGGCAACACGACCTAAAGGAGTATTTTTTTTGTTTTTTTTTTTTTGAAAATGAAATGGAACCCTTTTGCTGAGTTGGCAGATATTAATTCCCTCCAAATTGAGTGTGAGTGCGATGTTCAGGTTAATTCAATCAGAATTCCACAGCCAGTCAGTGGGGAGGGGTGGATTAATACGGAAGCAGCTGGTTTCCTTGAGATTGAATCAAGAAAAATATCACTAAGGACTCTTGGATTTCTTGGGCTTTTTCATATTTTTCTTATTTATCATGGTTTGTAATATATTTTCTGATGTGAGCTTTGGATTTGGGACTGGAATGTGGAGTTCAGGGCACGGGAGGAATGCTCCTTTTCAATCAGGGCACAACTGTTGGCTTGCTCCAATTCTGGCTTTGTGTCATGGTTTTGGGAGCCTCAGCTGATTTTTTGGTTCTTGAGCGGCAATTACCTAAATGTATTCTGGGGATGAGTTTGTTTTGCCTTCTTCCTTCCCAAATTTTGTATTCTGACACAATACAAACAAGAGTTTAGCCAGAGTAGCCATTATGAAATAAAAATAACAAATTGGCGTTACATGCTTAGAAATGTACAGGCAACCTGACCAAGAGGAGATTTTCTGTTCTGGATAATAAAATGGAACCCTTTTGATGAGGGGCAGATATTAACTCCATCCAACTCGTGTGAGTGCAGTTTTCAGGTGAATTCAATCAGGATTCCACAGCCAGTCAGCGGAGAGGGGTGGATGAATCCAGCAGCAGCTGGTTTCCTTGTGACAAAATTTAGCCCAGTAGCACTAAGGGATATTGCATTTCTTTGTGTGTTTTTTTTTTTTACACATTTGTCTTATTTCTCATGGTTTGAAATGAACTTTCTGATGTGAGCTTTGGTTTTGAGGCTGGAATATGGAATTCAGGCCATGGGAGGTATGGTGTTTTTCAATCAGGGCACAGCTGTTGCCTTGCTCCAATTCTGGGTTTCTGTGATTGTTTTGGGTGCCTCAGCTGATTTTTGGTTTCTTTTGTGGCAATTTCCTAAATGTATTCTGGGTATGAGTTTGTTTTGCCTTCTTCATTCCCAAATTTTGTATTCGGACAAAATACAAACAAGAGTTTAGACAGAGTAGCCATTATGAAATAAAAATCACAACAAATTTGTGTGACATGCTTAGAAATGTACAGTCTACATGACCCAGAGAAGATTTTGTGTTTTGGAAAATGAAATAGAATCCTTTTTCTGAGGGGGCAGATATTAATTCCCTTCAAATCGAGTGTGATTTCTGTTTTCAGGTGAATTCATTCAGAATTCCACAGCCAGTCAGCAGGGAGGGGTGGATGAATCCGGAAGCAGCTGGTTTCCTTGTCACTAAATTTACCCCAGTATCACTAAAGACTCTGGGATTTCTTTGTTTTTATTTTTTTTGCACATTTGTCTTATTTCTCCTGGTTTGCAATGAACTTTGTGATGTGAGCTTTGGTTTTTAGGCTGGAATATGGAATTCAGGCCACGTGAGGTGTGGTCTTTTTCAATCAGGGCACAGCTGTTGAGTTGTTCCAGTTTCACTTTCTGTCATTGTTTTGGGTGCCTCAGCTGATTTCTGGTTTCTTTTGTGGCAATTTCCTAAATGTATTCTGGGTGTGAGTTTGCTTTGCCTTCTTCATTCCCAAATTTTGTATTCTGACACAATACAAACAAGAGTTTAGGCAGAGTAGCCATTATGAAATAAAAAAAAAAAAACACAACAAATTGGCGTTACATGCTTAGAAATGTACAGGCAACTCGACCAAGAGGAGTTTTTGTGTTTTGGAAAAAGGAATGGAAACCTTTTGCTGAGGGGACAGATATTTATTCCCTCCAAATTGAGTTTGAGTGCGGTTTCAGGTTAATTCAATCAGAATTCCACAGCCGGTCAGCTTGGAGGTGTGGATGAATTTGGAAGCAGCCAGATTCCTTGTCACTAAATTTAGCCCAATATCAGTAAGGACTCTTGGACTTTTTTTCACATTTGTCTTATTTCTCTTGGTTTGTAATGAACTTTCTGATGTGATCTTTGGTTTTGAGGCTGGAATATGGAGTTCAGGGCACGGGAGTAATGGTCTTTCTCAATCATGGCAAAGCTGTTGGCTTGCTCCAATTCTGGCTGTCTGTCATGGTTTTGGGTGCCTCAGCTGATTTTTGGTTTCCGGAGTGGCAGTTTCCTAAATTGCTTCTGGGTCTGACTTTGTTTTTGCCTTCTTCCTTCCCAAATGTTGTATTCTGATGCAATACCAACAAGAGTTTAGACAGAGTAGCCATTATGAAATAAAAAACACAACACATTGGCATTACAAGTTTGGAAATCTACAGACAACATGACCAAGTGGAGTTTTTGTGTTTTGGAAAGTGAAAAGGAACTCTTTGGCTGAGGGGGCAGATATTAATTCCCTCCAAATTCAGTGAGAGTGCCATTTTCAGGTTAATTCAATCAGAATTCCACAGCCAGTCTGCTGGGAGGGGTGGATGATTCCAGAAGCAGCCGGTTTCCTTGTGACTAAATCAAGCCCAATATCACTAAGGACTCTTGTATTTTTTTTTTTTTTGCATATTTGTCTTATTTCTCATGGTTTGAAATGAACTTTCTGATGTGTGGTTTGGTATTGAAGCTAGAATATGGTGTTCAGGGCACGGGAGGAATGGTCTTTTTCAATCAGGTACAGCTGTTGGCTTGCTCCAGTTCTGGCTTTCTGTCATTGTTTTGGGTTCTCAGCCAATTTTTGGTTTCTTCTTGGCAATTTCCTAAATGTATCTGGGTATGAGTTTGTTTTTGTCTTAATCCTTTCCAAATTTTGTATTCTGACAAAATACTAACAAAAGTTTAGTCAGAGAAGCCATTATGAAATAAAAAACACAACACATTGGTGTTTCATGCTTAGAAATCTATAGGCAACACGACCGAGAGGATTTTTGTGTTTTGGAAAATGAAATGGAACCCTTTTGCTGAGGGGGCAGATATTAATTTCCTCCAAATTGAGTGTGAGTGTGGTTTTCAGGTTAATCAATCGGATTTTCACAGCTAGTCAGCGGGGATTGGTGGATGAATCTGGAAGCAGCTGGTTTCCTTGTGACTAAATCAAGCCCAATATCACTAAGGACTCTTGGATTTCTTTTTCTTTTTTTTTTTTTTTTTGCACATTTGTCTTATTTCTGATGGTTTGTGAGCTTTGGTTTTGAAGCTGGAATATGGAATTCAGGCCACGGGAGATATGGTCTTTTTCCATCAGGGCCCAGCTGTTGGCTTGCTCCAATTCTGGCTTTCTGTCATTGTTTTGTGTGCCTCATCAAAATTTTGGTTTCTTGAGTGGCAATTTCCTAAATTGTTTCTGTGTCTCATTGTGTTTTCCCTTCTTCCTTCTTAAATTTTGTATTCTGGCACAATACAAACAAGAGTTTAGACAGATTAACCATTATGAAATAAAAAACACAAGAAATTTGCATTTCATGCTTAGAAATGTACAGGCAACACGACCAAGAGTAGTTTTTGTGTTTTGGATAATGAAATGGAACCCTTTTGCTGAGGGGGCAGATATTCATTCCCTCCATATCATGTGAGTGCAGTTTTCAGGTGAATTCAATCAGATTTCCACAGCCACTCAGTGCAGAGGGGTGGATGAATCCAGAAGTAGCTGGTTTCCTTGTGACAAAATTTAGCCCAGTAGAACTAAGGAATCTTGGATTTCTTTTCTTTTTTTTCACATTTTTTCTTATTTCTCATGGTTTGAAATGAACTTTCTGATGTGAGCTTTGGTTTTGAGGCTGGAATATGGAATTCAGGCCATGGGAGGTATGGTCTTTTGCAGTCAGGGCACAGCTGTTGCCTTGCTCCAGTTCTGGTTTCTGTCATTGTTTTGGGGGCCTCAGCCGATTTTTGGTTTCCTGAGTGGCAATTTCCTAAATGTATCCTGGGTATGAGTTTGCTTTGCCTTCTTCGTTCACAAATTTTGTATTCTGACGCAATACAACAAGAGTTTAGACAGAGTAGCCATTATGATATAAAAAACACAACGTATTGGCGTTACATGCTTAGAAATGTACAGGCAACACGACAAAGAGGGGTTTTTGTGTTTTGGAAATTAAATGGAACCCTTTTGCTGAGGTGGCAGATATTAATTCCCTCCAAATCGAGTGTGAGTGCAGTGCTCAGCTTAATTCAATCAGAATTCCACAGCCAGTCAGTGGAGAGGGGTGGATGAATGTGGAAGCAGCCGGTTTCCTTGTCACTAAATTTTGCCCAATATCATTAAGGATTATGGGATTTCTTTCTGTTTTTTTTTTCACATTTTTCTTATTTCTCATGGTTTGTAATGAACTTTCTGAGGTGCACTTTGGTTTTGAGGCTGGAATATGGAGTCCAGGGTACGGGAGTAATGGTCTTTCTCAATCATGGCAAAGCTGTTGGCTTGCTCCAATTCTGGGTTTCTGTCATTGTTTTGGGTGCCTCATCCAATTTTTGGTTTCTTTACAGCAATTTCCTAAATGTATTCTGGGTATGAGTTTGTTTTGCCTTCTTCATTCCCAAATTTTGTATTCGGACAAAATACAAACAAGAGTTTAGACAGAGTAGCCATTATGAAATAAAAAACACAACACATTGGTGTTTCATGCTTAGAAATCTACAGGCAACATGACCAAGAGGAGTTTCTGTGTTTGGGAACAAGAAATGGAAACCTTTTGCTGAGGGGGCAGATATTAATTCCCTTCAAATCGAGTGTGATTTCGGTTTTCAGGTGAATTTAATGAGATTTCCACAGCCGGTCAGCTGGGAGGTGTGGATGAATACAGAAGCAGCTGGTTTCCTTGTGACTCAATCAAGCCCAAATACACTAAGGACTCTTGGATTTTTTTATTTTTGCACATTTGTCTTATTTCTCCTGGTTTGCAATGAACTTTGTGATGTGAGCTTTGGTTTTTAGGCTGGAATATGGAATTCAGGCCACGTGAGGTGTGGTCTTTTTCAATCAGGGCACAGCTGTTGAGTTGTTCCAGTTTCACTTTCTGTCATTGTTTTGGGTGCCTCAGCTGATTTCTGGTTTCTTTTGTGGCAATTTCCTAAATGTATTCTGGGTGTGAGTTTGCTTTGCCTTCTTCATTCCCAAATTTTGTATTCTGACACAATACAAACAAGAGTTTAGGCAGAGTAGCCATTATGAAATAAAAAAAAAAACACAACAAATTGGCGTTACATGCTTAGAAATGTATAGTCAACACACCCAGGAGTAGTTTTTGTGTTATGGAAAATGATTTGGAAACCTTTTGCCGAGGGGACAGATACTAATTCCTTCCAAATAGAGTGTGAGTGCGAGAAATATCTTGTGTGTTGTGTCTATCATCCCAGGCATATACAGACATGTGTTGTTGAATTCGTGTGAAATTGAACAAACATACCACTGTGAAAGTGGTTTTAGAGAAAAGCACAATCTTACGGAAAGGAAAGTGGATCAAATGTCATGTATACAGATACAAATATGATGTTTTCTCGGGTTTTTGAAGCTGTCTGCATTGAAAACTCGAATGTGAGGAGGAATGGACTCCATGTGGATCCAATCAGCTTTTGCCAGCAGAAAACAAAAAGTTACATGCTAAAATGCATTCAAAACTGTCACGTTCTTAGATAATGCCCAGAAAACACGAACAAACACAGAGGTGGGAGCAAGATCTGGTTTTAAGATACCCATGACATACCAGATATTTCTGCATTCCTCCAGGCATATCCGGATAAAGTGGTGTGGAATTCGTTTGAAATTTAACCAAAAAATCACCGTTTAGGTGGTTTAGCAGAAAATGCAATCTTTCTCTTGGCAAGTGGATTCAATTCATGTTTATAGATAAAGCAGAGAAAACACAAACAAACACAGAGGCTGTAGCAAGATCTGGGATTGATATAGCCACAACACACTGGATATTTCTGCTTTCATCCAGGCATATCCGGACAAAGTGTTGTGGAATTTGGGTGAAATGTAACCAAAAAATCACCGTCAAAGCAGTTTTGGAGAAAAGCACAATCTTTCTGTTCGGCAAGTGGATCCAATGTTATGTTTACAAAGAGAAATAGCATGTTTTCTCGCGACTCTTAATTGTTCTGCCTAGAAAACAAGAATGTGTTGAGGAATTGACTCCATGTGGAACCAAATAGCATTTGCCACCATGAAACAAAAAGTTACATGCTAAAATGCATTCAAAACCGTCAAGTCCGTAGATAAAGCCCAGAAAACACAAACAAACACAGAGGCTGTAGCAAGAGCTGGGATTGAGATAACCAAAAAAAAAATCGGATATTTCTGCTTTCCTCCAGGCATATCCGGACAAAGTTTGTGGAATTTGGGTGAAATGTAACGAAAAAATCACCATCAACGTGGTTTTGGAGAAAAGCACAATCTTTCTGTTTGGAAAGTGAATCCAATGTCATGCTTACAAACAGATATAGAATGTTTTCTCGGGTTTCTGAATTGTTCTGCCAAGAAAACTCGAATGTGTGGAGAAATTGACTCCATGTGGAACCAATTAGCATTTGACAGCAGAAAACTAAAAGTTACAAGCTAAAATGCATTCAAAACCATCAAGTCAATACATAAAACCCAGAAAACACAAAGAAACCCAGAGCCTGCAGCAAGATCTGGGATTGAGATAGCCACAAAACACAAGATATTTCTGCTTTCATCCAGTCATATTCGGACAAAGTGTTGTGGAATTCGGGCGAAATTTAACAAAAATCACCCTCAAAGTGCTTTTGGAGAAAAGCACCATCTTTTTGTTCGGCAAGTGGATCCAATGTCATGTTTACAAACAGAAATAGCATGTTTTCTCAGGATTCTGAATTGTTATGGTGAGAAAACTCGACTGTGTGGAGGAATTGACTCCATGTGGAACCAATTAGCGATTGCCAGCTGAAAACCAAAAACTCACTTGCTAAAATGCATTCAAAACAGTAAAGTCCATAGATAAAGCCCAGAAAACACAAACAAACACAGAGGCTGTAGAAAGATCTGGGATTGATATAGCCACAACACACTGGATATTTCTGCTTTCCTCCAGGTATATCCGGACAAAGTGTTGTGGAATTCGGGTGAAATTTAACCTAAAAAATCACTGTGAAAGTGGTTTTGGAGGAAAGCACCATATTTTTGTTCGGCAAGTGGATTTAATGTCATGTTTACAAACAAAAATGGCATGTTTTCGTGGGATTCTGAATTGTTATGCTGAGAAAACTCTAATGTGTGGAGGAATTGACTCCATGTGGAACCAATTAGCGTTTGCCAGCAGAAAACAAAATGTTACATGCTAAAATGCATTCAAAACCGTCAAGTCCATAGATAAAGCCTAGAAAACACAAACAAACACAGAGGCTGTAGCAAGAGCTGGGATTGAGATAACCACAAAACACACCGGATATTTCTGCTTTCATCCAGGCATATCCGGACAAAGTGTTGTGCAATTCGGGTGAAATTTAACCCAAAAACCACCGTCAAAGTGATTTTGGAGAAAATAGAATCTTTCTATTCGGCAAGTGGGTCCAATGTCATGTTTACAAACAGAAATAGCAGGTTTTCTTGGGTTTCTGAAGCTCTTTGCTTAGAAAATTGAATGTGTGGAGGAATTTACTCCATGTGGAACCTATTAGCGTTTGCTGGTAGAAAACAAAAATTTACATGCTAAAATGCATTCAAAACCGTAAAGTCCATAGAGAATGTCCAGAAAACACAAAGAAACACAGAGGCTGTAGCAAGATCTGGGATTGAAATAGCCACAACACACTGGACATTTCTGCTTTCATCCAGGCATATCCGGAAAAACTGTTATGGAATTTGGGTGAAATTTATTCAAAAAATCATGGTGAAAGTAGTTTTGGAGAAAAGCACAATATTTCTGTTCGGCAAGTGAATCCAATGTCATGTTTACAAATAAAAATAGCATGTTTTCTCGGGTTTCTGAAGCTCTCTGCCTAGAAAACTCGAATGTGTGGAGGAATTGACTCCATGTCGAACCAATTAGCCTTTTCAGGGAGACAAGAAAAGGTTACATGCTAAAATGCATTTAAAACAGTCAAGTCCGTAGATAAAGCCCAGAAAACACAAACAAAAACATAGGCTGTAGCAAGATCTGGGATTGAGATAGCCGCAATACACTGGATATTTCTGCTTTCCTCCAGGTATATCCGGACAAAGTGTTGTGGAATTCGGGTGAAATTTAACAAAAAATCACCCTCAAAGTTCTTTTGGAGAAAAGCACCATCTTTTTGTTCCGGAAATGGATCCATTGTCATGTTTACAAACAGAAATAGCATGTTTTCTCAGGATTCTGAATTGTTATGCTGAGAAAACTCGAATGTGTGGAGGAATGGACTCCATGTGGAACCAATTAGTGTTTTCCATCAGAAAACAAAAAGTAACATGCTAAAATGCATTCAAAACTGTCAAGTCCATAGATAAATCCCAGAAAACACAAACGAACACAGAGGCTGTAGCAAGATCTGGGATTGAGATAGCCACAAACACCAGATATTTCTGCTTTCATCCAGGCATATTCGGACAAAGTGTTGTAGAATGTGGGTGAAATGTAACCAAAAAATCACCGTCAAAGCAGTTTTGGAGAAAAGCACAATCTTTCTGTTCGGCAAGTGGGTCCAATGTCACGTTTACAAAGAGAAATAACATGTATTATCGGGATTCTAAATTGTTCTACATAGAAAACTTGAATGTGTAAGGAATTGACTCCATGTGGAACCAATTAGCGTTAGGCAGCTAAAAACAAAACCTTACATGCTAAAATGCATTCAGAACAGTCAAGTCTGTAGATAAAGCCCAGAAAACACAAACAAACACAGAGGCTGTAGCAAGATCTGGGATTGAGATAGCCACAACACACCAGATCTTTTTGTTTGTATCCATGAGTATCTAGACAAATTGCTGTGGTTTTCCGGTCAAATTTAACCAAAAAGTCACCGTCAAAGTGGTTTTGGAGAAAAGCACAATCTTTCTGTTCTGCCATTGGATCCAATGTCATGTTTATAAAGAGAAATAGCATGTTTTCTCGGGATCCTGAATTGTTCTGCCTAGAAAACAAGAATGTGTTGAGGAATTGACTCCATGTGGAACCAAATAGCACTTGCCACCATGAAACAAAAAGTTACATGCCAAAATGCATTCAAAACCGTCAAGTCCGTAGATAAAGTGAAAGTGATTTTGGAGAAAAGCACAATCTTTCAGTTCGGCAATTGCATCCAATGTCATGTTTACAAAAACAAATATTGTATTTTCTCAGGTTTCTGAAGCTTTCTGCCTAGAAAACTCGAATGTGCAGAGGATTTAACTCCCTGTGGAAACAATTAGAATTTGCCGGCACAAAATAAAAACTTACATGCAAAAACGCATTCAAAACCGTAAAGTCCATAGAGAATGTCCAGAAAACACAAACAAATACAGAGGCTGTAGCATGATCTGGGATAGAGATAGCCATAACCCACCAGATATTTCTGCGTTCATGCAGGAGTATCTGGACAAATTGTTGTGGTTTTTGGGTGAAATTTAACCAAATAATCACCGTCAAAGTAGTTTTTGGAGAAAATGCAATCTTTCTGTTCAGCAAATGCATCCAATTTTATGTTTACAAAAAGAAATATCATGTTTTCTCAGGTTTCTGAAGCTTTCGGAATAGAAAACTCGAATGCGTGGAGGATTGACTCCAGGTGGATCCAATTAGCGTTTGTCGGGAGAAAACAAAAAGTGTCATGCTAAAATGCATTCTAAACCGTAAAGTCCGTAGAGAATGTCCAGAAAACACAAACAAACACAGAGGCTGTAGCAAGATCTCGGATTGAGATAGCCACAACACACCAGATATTTCTGCGTTCATCCCAACATTTCCGGACAAATTGTTGTGGAATTCAGGTGAAATTTATCCAAAACATCATGGTGAAAGTGGTTTTGGAGAAAAGCACAATATTTCTGTTCTGCAAATGCATCCAATGTTATGTTTACAAAAAGAAATATCATGTTTTCTCAGGTTTCTGAAGCTTTCTGAATAGAATACTCGAATGTGTGGAGGATTGACTCCATGTGGAACCAATTCGCGTTTCCCGGCAGAAAACAAAAAGTGTCGTGCTAAAATGCATTCAAACCGTTAAGTCCGTAGAGAATGTCCAAAAAACACAAACAAACACAGAGGCTGCAGCAAGATCTCGGATTGATATAGCCACAACACACCAGATATTTCTGCATTCTTCCTAACATATCCAGACAAATTGTTGTGGAATTCGGTGAAATTTATACCAAAAGTCATGGTGAAAGTGGTTTTGTAGAAAAGCACAATGTTTCTGTTCAGCAAGTGCATCCAATGTCATGTTTACAAAAACAAATATTGTGTTTTCTCAGGTTTCTGAAGCTTTATGAATAGAAAACTCGAATGTGCAAAGGATTTAACTCCCTGTGGAACCAATTTGAATTTGCAGGGAGAAAACAAAAAGTGTCATGCTAAAACGCATTCTAAACTGTAAAGTCCGTGGAGAATGTTCAGGAAACACAAGCAAAAAAGAGGCTGTAGTAATATCTGGGATTGAGATAGCCACAACACAAGAGATCTTTTTGTTTACATCCAGGAGTATCTGGACAAATTCTAGTGGTTTTTGGGTGAAATTGAACCTAAAAATCACCGTTAAAGGGGTTTTTGGAGAAAATACAATCTTTCTGCTCAGCAAATGCATCCAATGTTATGTTTAAAAAAAGAAATATCATGTTTTCTCGAGTTTCTGATGTTTTCTGAATGGAAAACTCGAATGTGTGGAGGATTGACTCCAGGTGGAACCAATTCGGGTTTCCCGGCAGAAAACAACAAGTGTCATGCTAAAATGCATTCTAAACCGTAAAGTCTGTGGAGAATGTCCAGAAAACACGAACAAACACAGAGGCTGCAGCAAGATCTGGGATTGAGATAGCCACAACACACCAGATATTTCTGCGTTCATCCCAACATATCCGGACAAATTGTTGTGGAATTCGGGTGAAATTTATCCAAAAAATCATGGTGAAAGTGGTTTTGGAGAAAAGCACAATCTTAATGTTCAGCAAATGCATCCAAGGTCATGTTTACAAAAACAAATATTGTGTTTTCTTAGGTTTCTTAAGCTTTCTGCCTAGAAAACTCGAATGTGCAGAGGATTCAACTCCATGTGGAACCAATTAGCGTTTGCCAGCAGAAAACAAAAGCTTACATGCAAAAAACGCATTCAAAACCGTAATGTCCATAGAGAATGTCCAGAAAACACAAACAAACACAGAGGCTGTAGCAAGATCTGGGATTGAGATAGCCACAACACACCAGATCTTTTTCTTTGCATCCAGGAGTATCTGGACAAATTGTTGTGATTTTCGGATGAAATTTAACCAAAAAAAAAACCGTCAAAGTGGTTTTGGAGAAAAGCACAATCTTTCTGTTAGGCAAATGCATCCAATGTCATTTTTACAAAAACGAATATTGTGTTTTCTCAGGATTCTGAAGCTTTCTTCCTAGAAAACTCGAATGTGTGGAGGATTTGACTCCAGGTGGAACCAATTAGCGTTTGCCCGGAGGAAAAAAAAAAAAGTGTCATGCTAAAATGAATTCAAAACCGTAAAGTCCATAGAGAATGTCCAGAAAACACAAACAAACACAGAGGCTGTAGCAAGATCAGGGATTGAGATAGCCATAACCCACCAGATATTTATGCGTTCTTGCAGGAGTATCTGGACAAAGTGTTGTGGTTTTTGGGTGAAATTTAACCTAAAAATCACCATCAAAATGGTTTTTGGAGAAAATACAATCTTTCTGTTCAGCAAATGCATCCAATGTTATGTTTACAAAAAGAAATATCATGTTTTCTCGGGTTTCTGAAGCTTTCTGAATAGAAAACTGGAATGTGTGGATGATTGACTCCAGGTGGAGTCATTCAAAACCGTAAAGTCCATAGAGAATGTACACAAAACACAAACAAACACAGAGGCTATAGCAAGATCTGGGATTGAGATAGCCATAACCCACCAGATATTTCTGCGTTCATGCAGGAGTATCTGGACAAATTGTTGTGGCATTCGGGTGAAATTTAACCAAAAAACCACCGCCAAAGTGGTGTTGGAGAAAAGCACAATATTTTTGTTCAGTAAATGCATCCATTGTCATCTTTACAAAAACAAATATTGTGTTTTCTCAGGTTGCTGAAACTTTCTGAATAGAAAACTCGAATGTGTGGAGGATTTGACTCCAGGTGGAACCAATTAGAGTTTGCTGGCAGAAAACAAAAAGTGTCATGCTAAAATGCATTCTAAACCGTAAAGTCGGTAGAGAATGTCCAGAAAACAAAACAAACACAGAGGCTGTAGAAAGATCTGGTATTGAGACAGCCAAAACACACCAGATCTTTTTGTTTACATCCAGGAGTATCTGGACAAATTTTTGTAATTTTCGGGTGAAATTTAACCAAAAAACCACCGTCAAAGTGGTGTTGGAGAGAAGCACAATCTTTCTGTTCAGCAAATGCATCCAATGTCATGTTTACAAAAACAAATACTGTGTTTTCTCAGGTTTCTGAAGCTTTCTGCCTAGAAAACTCGAATGTTCCGAGGATTCAACTCCAGGTGGAACCAATTAGCGTTTTCCGGGAGAAAACAAAAAGTGTCACGCTAAAATGCATTGAAAACCATGATGTCCATAGAGAATGTCCAGAAAACACAAACACACAGAGGCTGTAGCAAGATCTGGGATTGAGATAGCCACAACACACCAGATATTTCTGTGTTCATCCCAATATTCCGGACAAATTGTTGTGGATTTTGGGTGAAATTTAACCAAAAAATCACAATCAAAGTGGTTTTTGAGAAAATTTAATCTTTGTGTTCAGCAAATGCATCCAATGTTATGTTTACAAAAAGAAATGTCATGTTTTCTCGGGTTTCTGAAGCTTTCTGAATAGAAAACAAAAAGTGCCATGCTAAAATGCATTGTAAACCATAAAGTCCGTAGAGAATGTCCAGAAAACATAAACACAGAGGTTGCAGCAAGATCTGGGATTGAGATAGCCACAACACACCAGATACTTCTGCATTCATCCTAACATATCCGGACACATTGTTGTGGAATTCGGGTGAAATTTATCCAAAATATCACGTTGAAAGTGGTTTTGGAGAAAAGCACAATCTTTCTGTTGGGCAAGTGCATCCAATGTCATGATTACAAATACAAGTAGTGTGTTTTCTCAGGTTTCTGAAGCCTTCTGCCTAGAAAACACAAATGTGTGGAGGATGACTCCAGGTGGAACCAATTAACGTTTGCCGGGAGAAAACAAAAAGTGTCATGCTAAAATGCATTCAAAACCGTAAAGTCCGTAGAGAATGTCCAGAAACCACAAACAAACACAGAGGCTGTAGCAAGATCTGGGATTGAGATAGCCATAACCCACCAGATATTTCTGCGTTTATGCAAGAGTATCTAGACAAATTTTTGTGGTTGTCGGGTGAAATTTAACCAAAAAATCACCGTCAAAGTGTTTTTTGGAGAAAATACAATCTTTCATTCCAGCAAATGCATACAATGTTATGTTTACAAAAAGAAATAACATGTTTTCTCGGGTTTCTGAAGCTTTCTGAATAGAAACCTTGAATGTGTGGAGGATTGACTCCAGGTGGAACCAATTAGCGTTTGACAGCAGAAAACAAAAATTGTCATGCTACAATGCATTCAAAACCATAGTCTGTAGAGAATGCCCGGAAAACAAAAACAAACACAGAGGCTGTAGCAAGATCTGGGATTGAGATAGCCGTAACCCACCAGATATTTCTGCGTTCATGCAGGAGTATCTTCACAAATTGTTGTGGTTTTTGGGGGAAATTTAACCAAAAAATTACCATCAAAGTGGTATCTGCATTCCTACCAGGAAATCCGGACAAATTGTTGTGGAATTCGCGTGAAATTTATTCAAAAAAATACGGTGAAAGTGGTTTTGGAAGAAAGCAAAATCTTTCTGCTCGGCAAGTGCATCCAATTTCATGTTTACAAAAACAAATATTGTGTTTTCTGAGGCTTCTGAAGCTTTCTGCCTAGAAAACTCGAATGTGCAGAGGATTTAACTCCATGTGGAAACAAATAGCATTTGCCCGCAGAAACGAAAAACTTACATGCAAAAACGCATTCAAAACTGTAAAGTCCGTAGAAAATGTCCAGTAAACACAAACAAACACAGAGGCTGTAGCAAGATCTGGGATTGAGATAACACAACACACCAGATCTTTTTGTTTGCATCCAGGAGTATCTGGACAAATTGTTGTGGTTTTCAGGGGAAATTTAACCAAAAAACCACCATCAAAGTGGTTTTGGAGAAAAGCACAATCTTTCCATTCAGAAAATGCATCCAATGTCATGTTTACAATGAAATATCATGTTTTCTCGGGTTTCTGAAGCTTTCTGAATACAAAACTCGAATGTGTGGAGGACTGACTCCAGGTGGAACCAATTAGCTTTTGCCGGAAGAAAACAAAAGTGTCATGCTAAAATGCATTCAAAACCGTAAAGTCCATAGAGAATGTCCAGAAAACACAAACAAACACAGACTATAGCAAGATCTGGGATTGAGATAGCCATAACCCTCCAGATATTTCTGCGTTCATGCAGGAGTATCTGGACAAATTGTTGTGGATTTCGGGTGAAATTTAACCAAAAATCACCGTCAAAGTGGTTTTTGGAGAAAATAGAATCTTTCTTTCAGCAAATGCATCCAATGTTATGTTTACAAAAAGAAATATCATGTTTTCTCGGGTTTCTGAAGCTTTCTGAATAGAAAACTCGAATGTGTGGAGGATTGACTCCAGGTGGAACCAATTAGAATTTGCTGGCACAAAACAAAAACTTACATGCCAAAACGCATTCAAAACCGTAAAGTCCATACAGAATGTCCAGAAAACACAAATAAACACAGAGGCTGTAGCAAGATCTGGGATTGAGATAGCCACAACACACCAGATCTTTTTGTTGGCATCCACGAGTATCTGGACAAATTGTTGTGGTTTTCAGGTGAAATTTAACAAAAAAAACACCGTCATTGTGGTTTTGGCGTGAAGCACAATCTTTTTATTCAGCAAATGCATCCAATGTCATGTTTACAAAAGAAATATCATGTTATCTCGGGTTTCTGAAGCTTTCTGAATAGAAAACTCGAATGTGTGGAGGATTGACTCCAGGTGGAAGCAATTCGCGTTTCCCGGCAGAAAACAAAAAGTGTCATGCTAAAATGCATTCAAACCGTAAAGTCCGTAGAGAATGTCCAGAAAACACAAACAAACACAGAGGCTGTAGCAAGATCTGGGATTGAGATAGCCATAACCCACCAGATATTTCTGCATTCATGAAGGAGTATCTGGACAAATTGTTGTGGAATTCGGGTGAAATTTAATGAAAAAACCACAGTGAAAATGGTTTTGGAGAAAAGCACAATCTTTCTGTTCAGCAAGTACATCCAATGTCATGTTTACAAAAATAAATATTGTGTTTTCTCAGGTTTCTGAAGCTTTCTGCCTAGAAAACACGAATGTATGGAGGATTTGAATCCAGAGGGAACCAATTATCATTTGCCTGGAGAATACAAATACTGTAAATGTAAAATGCATTCAAAACCGCAAAGGCCGTAGAGAATGTCCAGAAAACGCAAACAAACACAGAGGCTGTAGCAAGATCTGGGATTGAGATAGCCACGACACACCAGATATTTCTGCGTTCATCCCAACATATCCGGACAAATTGTTGTGGAATTCGGGTGAAATTTATCCAAAAAATCACAGTGAAAGTGGTTTTGGAGAAATGCACAATCTTTCTGTTCGGCAAGTGCATCCAATGTCATGTTTACAAAAACAAATATTCTGTTTTCTCAGGTTTCTGAAGCTTTCTGCATAGAAAACTCAAATGTGCAGAGGATTTAACTCCATGTTGAACCAATTAGAATTTTCCGGCAGAAAACAAAACTTACATACGAAAACACATACGAAACCGTAAAGTCCGTAGAGAATGTCCAGAAAACACAAACAAACACAGAGGCTGTAGCAAGATCTGGGATTGAGAAAGCCATTACCCACCAGATATTTCTGCGTTCGTGCAGGAGTATCTGGACAAATTTTTGTGGTTTTCAGGTGAAATTTATCCAGAAAATCACGGTGAAAGTGGTGTTGGAGTAAAGCACAATCTTTCTGTTCAGCAAATGTATCCAATTTTATGTTTGCAAAAAGAAATATCATGTTTTCTCGGGTTTCTGAAGCTTTCTTCCTAGAAAACTCGAATGTGTGGAGGATTTGACTCCAGGTGGAACCAATTAGCGTTTCCCAGCAGAAAACAAAAAGTGTCATGCTAAAATGCATTCAAAACCGTAAAGTCCATAGAGAATGTCCAGAACACACAAACACACACAGAGGCTGTAGCAAGATCTGGGATTGAGATAGCCACAACGCACCAGATATTTCTGCGTTCTTCCCAACACATACGGAAAAATTGTTGTGGAATTCGGGTGAAATTTATCCAGAAAGTCACCGTGAAAGTGGTTTTGGAGAAAAGCACAATCTTTCTGTTGGGCAAGTGCATCCAAAGTCATATTTACAAAAACAAATATTGTGTTTTCTCAGGTCTCTGAAGCTTTCTGAATAAAAAACTCGATTGTGTGGAGGATTGACTCCAGGTGGAACAAATTCGCGTTTGCCGGTAGAAAACAAAAATTGTCATACTAAAATGCATTCAAAACCGTAAAGTCCGTAGAGAATGTCCAGAAAATAAAACAAAACAAAAAAAACCACATAGGCTGCAACAAGATCTTGGATTGAGATAGCCACAATACTCCAGATATTTCTGCGTTCATCCCAACATATCTGGACAAATTATTGTGGAATTCTGGTGAAATTTATCCAAAAATTCACGGTGAAAGTGGTTTTGGGAAAAGCGCAATCTTTCTGTTCGGCAAGTGCATCCAATGTCATGTTTACAAAAACAAATATTGTGTTTTCTCAGGTTTCTGAAGCTTTCTGATAAAAAACTCCAATGTGCAGAGGATTTAACTCCCTGTGGAACCAACTAGAATTTGCCGGGAGAAAACAAAAAGTGTCATGCTAAAACGCATTCAAAACCATAATGTCCGTAGAGAATGTCCAGAAAACACAAACAAACAAAGAGGCTGTAGCAAGATCTGGGATTGAGATAGCCACAACACAGCAGATCTTTTTGTTTGCATCCAGGAGTATCTGTACAAATTTTTGTGGTTTTTGGGTGAAATTTAACCAAAAAAACACTGTCAAAGTGGCTTGGGAGAAAAGCACAATCTTTCTGTTCAGCAAAGGTATCCAATGTCATGTTTACAAAAACAAATATTGTGTTTTCACAGGTTGCCGGAGCTTTCTGCCTAGAAAACTCGAATGTGTGGAGGATTTGACTCCAGGTGGAACCAATTAGTGTTTCCCGGCCAAAAAAAAAAAAAAAGTGTCATGCTAAAATGCATTCTAAACCGTAAAGTCCATAGAGAATATCCAGAAAACACAAACACACACAGAGGCTGTAGCAAGATCTAGGATTGAGATAGCCACAACACACCAGATATTTCTGCATTCATCCTAACATATCCTGAAAAATTGTTGTGGAATTCGGGTGAAATTTATCCAAAAACTCATGGTGAAAGTTGTTTTGGAGAAAAGCACAATCTTTCTGTTCGGCAAGTGCATCCAATGTCATGATTACAAATACAAGTAGTGTGTTCTCTCAGGTTTCTGAAGCTTTCTGCCTAGAAAACTCACATATGGAGAGAATTTAACTCCATGTGGAACCAATTAGAATTTGCTGGCACAAAACAAAAACTTACATACGAAAACACATACGAAACCGTAAAGTCCATAGAGAATGTGCAGAAAACACAAACAAACACAGAGGCTGTAGCAAGATCTGGGATTGAGAAAGCCATAACACACCAGATATTTCTGCGTTCATGCAGGAGTATCTCGACAATTTCTTGTGGTTTTCGGGTGAAATATATCCAGAAAATCATGGTGAAAGTGGTATTGGAGTAAAGCAAAATCTTTCTGTTCAGCAAATGCATCCGATGTTATGTTTACAAAAAGAAATATCATGTTTTCTCGGGTTTCTGAAGCTTTCTGCATAGAAAACTCGAATGTCTGGAGGATTGACTCCAGGTGGAACCAATTAGCGTTTCCCAGCAGAAAACAAAAAGTGTCATGCTAAACTGCATTCAAAACTGTAAAGTCCTTAGAGAATGTCCAGAAAACACAAACAAACACAGGGTCTGTA
Source organism: Oryctolagus cuniculus (assembly GCF_964237555.1). NCBI lineage: Eukaryota > Metazoa > Chordata > Mammalia > Lagomorpha > Leporidae > Oryctolagus > Oryctolagus cuniculus. The sequence goes on along the minus strand of NC_091447.1, from coordinate 957,158 downwards.
TCTAGATCTGGGATTGAGATAGCCACAACACTCCAGATATTTCTGAACTCATCCTAACATATCCGGACAAATTGTTGTGGATTTCGGGTGAAAATTTAACCAAAAAACCACCGTCAAAGTGGTTTTTGGAGGAAAGCACAAACTTTCAGTACAGCAAATGCATCCAATGTCATGTTTACAAAAACAAATATTGTGTTTTCTCAGGTTGCTGAAGCTTTCTGCCTAGAAAACTCGAACGTATGCAGGATTTGAGCTCAGGTGGAATCAATTAGCATTTGCCAGGAGAAAACAAAAAGTGTCATGCTAAAATGCATTCTGAACAGTAAAGTCCATAGAGAATGTCCAGAAAACACAAACAAACACAGAGGCTGTAGCAAGATCTGGGATTGAGATAGCCACAACACACTAGATATTTCTGCGTTCATGCAGGAGTATCTGGACAAATTGTTGTGGTTTTTGGTGAAATTTAACCAAAAAATCACCGTCAGAGTTGTTTTTGGAGAAAATAAAATCTTTCTGTTCAGCAAATGCATCCAATGTTATGATTACAAAAAGAACTATCAGGTTTTCTCGGGTTTCTGAAGTTTTCTGAATAGAAAACTCAAATGTGTGGAGGATTGACTCCAGGTGGAACCAATTAGCGTTTGTCAGCAGAAAACAAAAAGTGTCATGCTAAAATGCGGTTTTCCTGGGAAATTTATTCAAAAAATCACGAAAAGGGGTTTTGGAGAAAAGCACAATCTTTCTGTTCGGCACGTGCATCCAATGTCATGTTTACAAAAACAAATATTGTGTTTTCTCAGGTTGCTGAACCTTTCTGCCTAGAAAACACGAATCTATGGAGCATTTGATTCCAGGTGGAATCAATTAGCATTTGCCGGGAGAAAACAAATAGTGTCATGCTCTAATGTATTAAAAACTGTAATCCGTAGAATGTCCAGAAAGCACGAACATACACAGAGGCTGTAGCAAGACCTGGGATTGAGATAGCCATAACCCACCAGATATTTCTGCGTTATTGCAGGAGTATCTGGAAAATTGTTGTGGTTTTTGGGTGAAATTTAACCAAAAAATCACCGTGAAGGTGGTTTTTGGAGAAAATATAATCTTTCTTTCAGCAAATGCATCCAATGTTATGTTGACAAAAAGAAATATGTTTTCTCAGATTTCTGAAGCTTTCAGATATTTCTGCATTCATGTAGGAGTATCTGGACAAATTGTTGTGGAATTCGGGTGAAATTTATCCAAAGCATCACGTTGAAAGTGGTTTTGGAGAAAAGCACAATCTTTCTGTTCGGCAAGTGCATCCAATGTCATGTTTACAAAAACAAATATTGTGTTTTCTCAGGTTGCTGAAGCTTTCTGCCTAGAAAACACTAATGTATGGAGGATTTGACTCCAGGTGGAACCAATTAGTGTTTGCCAGCAGCAAACGAAAAGTGTAATGCTAAGATGCTTTCAAAACCGTAAAGTCCGTAGAGAATGTCCAGAAAACACAAACACACACAGAGGCTGTAGCAAGATCTCGGATTGAGATAGCCACAACACACCACATATTTCTGTGTTCATCCCAACATATCCGGACAAAGTTTGTGGAATTTGGGTGAAATTTATCCAAAAAATCACCGTCACAGTGGTTTTGGAGAAAAGTACAATCTTTCTGTTCAGCAGGTGGATCCAATCACATGTATACAAACAGAAATAGCATGTTTTCCCCGGTTTCTGAATTGTTCTGCCAAGAAAACTCGAATATGTTGAGGAATTGACTCCATGTCGAACCAATTAGCGATTGCCAGCTGAAAACAAAGTTACATGCTAAAATGCATTCAAAACCATCAAGTCCATAGATAAAGCCCAGAAAACAAACAACACATAGGCTGTAGCAAGATCTGGGATTGAGATAGCCAGAACACACCGGATATTTCTGTTTTCCTCCAGGCATATCTGGAGAAAGTGTTGTGGAATTCAGGTGAAATGTAACCAAAAAAATCACCGTCAAAATGGTTTCGGAGAAAAGCACCATTTTTCTGTGTGGCAAGTGGATCAAATATCATGTTTACCAAGAGAAATATCTTGTTTTCTTGGATTTCTGAAGCTCTGTGCCTAGAAACTTTAATGTGTGGAGGAATTGACCCCATGTGGAACCAATTAGGCTTTTCCGGGAGAAAACAAAAGGTTACATGCTAAAATGCATTTAAAACCATCAAGTCTGTAGATAAAGCCCAGAAAACACAAACACAAAGCCTTAGCATGATCTAGGATTGAGATTGTTAGGGTCCAAAACAGCCCAACACCCAAGGAATGACTCCAAGAGACTTTTTCTCTCATGTAACCAGCAAAGGGTTAAATTTATTGATCCAACATGTTGGGGCCCTCTGACAAGGACAGAGGAGCAGTGAGGAACTACAGCATAGGGTTTATAAAGGCAAAAACCGCAAAATCAGGAGGAAGGAGAGAATACACGGTTGCTAAGCGGTTGCTAAAATCTTACAAACAGCAATTATGATTTTAAGACAGACAAATCACATCTTCATTATTAGCCCAGGTAACCCAGGTGCAACCTTTCTACTTTTAAGCTTGAGCAATCATGCTAGGGGGTTTTTGTGCGTTGCCAAGTGTGATGTAGTGCACAGCTTTTGTCCGACTATTTGAGATCATAGTTTCAGACCAGAGTCTCACGGTGGGGGGGGTTGCTTTCCCAGAATGCTGTCTCAAGTGCTCCAAAATGGAGTCCCTACTGTCAAGGTGCTACTTTACTCTGTCTTATTTTCACAGCTGCACTAGGAAGGTTTAAACCTGTAAGCTTAACCTTAACTTTTTACACCCGCACATATACAATTTTAACTCTTCAAGAAAGCCACAACACACCAGATATTTCTGCTTTCATCCACGCATATCCGGACTAAGTGTTGTGGAATTTGGGTGAAATTTAACCAAAAAATCACTGTCAAAGAGGTATTGGAGAAAGCACAATGTTTTTCTTTGGCAAGTGGATCCAATGTCATGTTTACAAACAGAAATAGCATGTTTTCCAGGGTTTCTGAATTGCTCAGCCGAGAAAACACGATTGTGTGGAGGAATTGACTCGATGTGGAACCAATTAGTGTTTGAAAGCAGAAAACAAAAACTTACATGCAAAAACGCATTAAAAACTGTAAAGTACATAGAGAATGTCCAGAAAACACAAACAAACACAGAGGCTGTAGCAAGATCTGGGAACGAGAGAGCCACAACACACCAGATATTTCTGCTTTCATGCAGGCATTTCCAGACAAAGTGTTGTGGAATTCGGGTGAAATTTAACCAAAGAATCACCGTCAAAGTGGTTTTGGAGAAAAGCACAATCTTTCTGTTCGGCAAGTGGGTATAATGTCATGTTTACAAACAGAAACAGCATGTTGTCTCAGGTTTCTGAAGCTCTCGGCCTAGAAAATTTGAATTTGTGGAGGAATTGACACCATGTGGAACCATTTAGCCTTTGCCAGCAGGAAACAAAAGGCTACATGCTAAAATGCATTTAAAACCGTCAAGTCCGTTGATAAAGCCCAGAAAACACAAACAAACCCAGAGGCTGTAGCAAGATCTCGGATTGAGATAGCCACAACACACCGGATATTTCTACTTTCCTCCAGGCATATCGGGACAAAGGGTTGTGGAATTCGGGTGCAATGTAACCAAAAAATCACCGTCAAAGTGGTTTTGGAGAAAAGCACAATCTTTCTGTTTGGCAAGTGGGTATAATGTCATGTTTACAAACAGAAACAGCATGTTGTCTCGGGTTTCTGAAGCTCTCAGCCTAGAAAATTTGAATTTGTGGAGGAATTGACACCATGTGGAACCATTTAGCCTTTGCCAGCAGGAAACAAAAGGCTACATGCTAAAATGCATTTAAAACCGTCAAGTCCGTTGATAAAGCCCAGAAAACACAAACAAACCCAGAGGCTGTAGCAAGATCTCGGATTGAGATAGCCACAACACACCGGATATTTCTACTTTCCTCCAGGCATATCGGGACAAAGGGTTGTGGAATTCGGGTGCAATGTAACCAAAAAATCACCGTCAAAGTGGTTTTGGAGAAAAGCACCATTTTTCTGTTTGGCAAGTGGATCCAATGTCACGTTTCCAAAGAGAAATAACATCTTTTCTCGGGATTCTGAATAGTTCTGCCAAGAAAACTCAAATGTGTGGAGGAATTGATTCCATGTGGAACCAATTAGCATTTGCTGGCAAAAAACTAAACGTTCCAAGGTGAAATGCATTCAAAACAATAGATAAAGCCAAGATAAACACAAACAAACCCAGTCCATAGATAAAGTCCATAGATAAAGCCCAGAAAACACAAACAAACCCAGAGCCTTAGCAAGATCTGGGATTGAGATAGCCACAACACACCAGATATTTCTGCTTTCATCCAGGCATATCAGGATAAAGTGTTGTGGAATTTGGGTGAAATTTAACTAAAAAAGTCACCGTCAAAGTGGTATTGGAGAAAGCACAATATTTTTCTTCGGCAAGTGGATCCAATGTCATGTTTACAAAGAGAAATAGCATGTGTTCCCAGGATTCTGAACAGTTCTGCCAAGAAAAATTGAATGTGTGGAGGAATTGACTCCATGTGGAACCAATTAGCGTTTGCCAGCAGAAAACAAAGTTACATGCTAAAATGCATTCAAAAAATTCAAGTCCATAGATAAAACCCAGAAAACACAAACACAAAGGCTGTAGGAAGATCTGGGATTGAGATAGCCACAAAACACCAGATATTACTGCTTTCATCCAGGCATATCCGGACAAAGTGTTTTGGAAAAATGTGTGAAATTTAACCAAAAAATCACCATAAAAGTGGTTTTGGAAAAAAGCACAATCTTTCTGTTCAGCACCTGGATCCAATGCCATGTTTACGAACAGAATTAGCTTGTTTTCTCGGGTTTCTGATACTCTCTGTCTAGAAAGCTTGAATGTGTGGAGGAATTAATTCCATGAGGAACCAATTAGGGTTTGCTGGCAGAAAATAAAAAGTTACATGCTAAAATGGATTCAAAACTCTAAAGTCCATAGATAAAGCCCAGAAAGCAGAAACAAACAAAGAGGCTGTAGCAAGATCTGGGATTGATATAGCCACAACACACAGAATATTTCTGCTTTTCCAGGCAAATCCAGACAAAGTGTTGTTGAATTCGGGTAAAATTTAACCAAAAAATAACCATCAAAGTGGTTTTGAAGAAAAGCACAATCTTTCTGTTTGGCAAGTGTTTCAAATGTCACGTTTGCAAAAAGAAATGGCAGTTTTCTCAGGTTTCTGAAGCTTTCTTCTAGAAAACTCGAATGTGCAGAGGATTTGACTCCAGGTGGAACCAATTAGAATTTGCCGGCACAAAACAAAAACTTACATGCAAAAACGCATTCAAAACCATAAAGTCCATAGAGAATGTCCAGAAAACAAACAAACACAGAGGTTGTAACAAGATCTGGGATTGAGATAGTGACAACACACCAGATCTTTTGGTTTCCATCCAGAAGTATCAAGAAAAATTGTTGTGGTTTCTGGGTGAAATTTAACCAAATAATCACCGTCAAAGTGTTTTTTTAGAGAATCTACAATCTTCCTGTTCAGCAAATGCACCCAATGTTATGTTTACAAAAAGAAATATCATGTTTTCTCGGGTTTCTGAAGCTTTCTGAATAGAAAACTCGAATGTGTGGAGGATTGACTTCAGGTGGAACCAATTAGTGTTTGCCGGGAGAAAACAAAAAGTGTCATGCTAAAAGGCATTCAAAACCGTAAAGTCGGTAGAGAATGTCCAGAAAACACAAACAAACACAGAGGCTGTAGCAAGATCTGGGATTGAGATAGCCACAACACACCAGATGTTTTTGTTTGTATCGAGGAGTATCTGGACAAATTGTTGTGGTTTTTGGGTGAAATTTAACCAAAAAACCACCATCAAAGTGGTGTTGGAGAAAAGCACAATCTTTCTATTCAGCAAATACATCCAATGTCATGTTTACAAAAACAAATATTGTGTTTCTCAGGTTGCTGAAGCATTCTGCCTAGAACACTCGAATGTATGGAGCATTTGACTCCAGGTGAAAGCAATTAGCGTTGCCAGCAGAAAACAAAAAGTGTCATACTAAAATGCATTCAAAACCGTAAAGTCCATAGAGAATGTCCAGCAAACACAAAGAAACCAGAGGCTATAGCAAGATCTGGGATTGAGATAAGCATAACCAACCAGATATTTCTGTGTTCATGCAGGAGTATCTGGACAAATTGTTGTGGTTTTTGGGTGAAATTTAACCAAAAAATCACCATCAAAGTGGTGTTGGAGAAAAGCACAATCTTTCTGTTCAGCAAATACATCCAATGTCATGTTTACAAAAACAAATATTGTGTTTCTCAGGTTGCTGAAGCATTCTGCCTAGAAGACTTGAATATATGGAGCATTTGACTCCAGGTGGAACCAATTAGCGTTTGCCGGCAGAAAACAAAAAGTGTCATGCTAAAATGCATTCAAAACCGTAAAGTCCATAGAGAATGTCCAGCAAACACAAAGAAACCAGAGGCTATAGCAAGATCTGGGATTGAGATAAGCATAACCAACCAGATATTTCTGTGTTCATGCAGAAGTATCTGGACAAATTGTTGTGGTTTTTGGGTGAAATTTTACCAAATATTCACAGTCAAAGTTGTTTTTGGAGAAAATACAATCTTTCGGTTCAGCAAATGCATCCAATGTTATGCTTACAACAAGAAATATCATGTCTTCTCGGGTTTCTTAAGCTTTCTGAATAGAAAACACGAATGTGTGGAGGATTGACTCCAGGTGGAACCAATTAGCGTTTGCCGGCAGAAAAAAATAGTGTCACGCTAAAATGCATTCAAAACCGTAAAGTCCTTAGAGAATGTCCAGAACACAAACACGCAAAGAGGCTGTAGCAAGATCTGTGATTGAGATACCCATAAACCACCATATATTTCCGCGTTCATGCAGGAGTATCTGGAGAAATTGTTGTTGTTTTGGATGAAATTTTACCAAAAATTCACAGTCAAAGTGGTTTTTGGAGAAAATACAATCTTTCAGTCCAGCAAATGCATCCAATGTTATGTTTACAAAAAGAAATATCGTATTTTCTCAGGTTTCTGAAGCTTTCTGAATAGAAAACTCGAATGTGTGGAGGATTGACTCCAGGTGTAACCAATTCACTTTCCCGGCAGAAAATAAAAAGTGTCATGCTAAAATGCATTCAAAATCGTAAAGTCCGTAGAGAATGTCCAGAAAACACAAACAAACACAGAGGCTGTAGCAAGATCTGGGATTGAGATATCCACAACACACCAGATATTTCTGCATTCATCCCCACCTACCCGTACAAATTGTTGTGGAAATCGGGTGAAAAATCTCCAAAAAATCACGGTGAAAGTGGTTTTGGAGAAAAGCACAATCTTTCTGTTCGGCAAGTTCATCCAATGTCATGTTTACAAAAACAAATATTATGTTTTCTCAGGTTTCTGAAGCTTTCTGCCTAGAAAACTTGCATATGCAGAGGATTTAACTCCATGTGGAACCAATTAGAATTTGCCGGCACAAAACAAAAAGTTACATGCGCCGGCGCCGTGGCTCACTAGGCTAATCCTCCACCTTGCGGCGCCGGCAAACCGGGTTCTAGTCCCGGTTGGGGCGCCGGATTCTGTCCCGGTTGCCCCTCTTCCAGGCCAGCTCTCTGCTATGGCCAGGGAGTGCAGTGGAGGATGGCCCAGGTGCTTGGGCCCTGCACCCCATGGGAGACCAGGAAAAGCACCTGGCTCCTGGCTCCTGCCAGGATCAGCGCGGTGCGCCGGCTGCAGCGGCGGCCATTGGAGGGTGAACCAGCGGCAAAGGAAGACCTTTCTCTCTCTGTCTCTCTCTCTCACTGTCCACTCTGCCTGTCAAAAAAAAAAAAAAAAGTTACATGCAAAAACGCATTCAAAAACGTAAAGTCCATAGAGAATGTCCAGAAAACACAAACAAACACAGAGGCTGTAGCAAGATCTCGGATTGAGATAGCCACGACACAACAGCTATTTCTGCGTTCATCCCAACATATCCGGACAAAGCGTTGTGGAAATCGGGTGAAATTTCTCCAAAAAATCACGGTGAAAGTGGATTTGGAGTAAAGCACAATCTTTCTGTTCAGCAAATGCATCCAATGTCATGTTTGCAAAAACAAATATTGTGTTGTCTCACGTTGCTGAAGCTTTCTGCCTAGAAATCTCGAATGTATGGATGATTTGACTCCAGGTGGAACCCATTAGCGTTCGCCAGCAGAAAACAAAAAGTGTCATGCTAAAATGCATTCAAAAACGTAAAGTTCATAGAGAATGTCTAGAAAAGAAAAACATACACAGAGGCTGTAGCAAGATCTCAGATTGAGACAGCAATAACCCACCAGATATTTCTGCGTTCATGCAGGAGTATCTGGACAAATTGTTGTGGAATTCGGTTGAAATTTATCCAAAAAATCACGGTGAAAGTGATTTTGGAGAAAAGCACAATCTTTCTCTTCAGCAAATGCATCCAATGTTATATTGACAAAAAGAAATATCATGTTTTCTCGGGTTTCTGAAGCTTTCTGTACAGAAAACTCGAATGTGTGGAGGATTGACTCCAGGTGGAACCAATTAGCGTTTGCCGGCAGAAAAAAATAGTGTCACGCTAAAATGCATTCAAAACCGTAAAGTCCTTAGAGAATGTCCAGAACACAAACACGCAAAGAGGCTGTAGCAAGATCTGTGATTGAGATACCCATAAACCACCATATATTTCCGCGTTCATGCAGGAGTATCTGGAGAAATTGTTGTGGTTTTTGGGTGAAATTTTACCAAAAATTCACAGTCAAAGTGGTTTTTGGTGAAAATACAATCTTTCAGTCCAGCAAATGCATCAAATGTTATGTTTACAGAAAGAAATATCATGTTTTCTCGGGTTTCTGAAGCTTTCTGAATAGAAAACTCGAATGTGTGGAGGATCAACTCCAGTGGAACCAATTAGCGTTTGCCGGCAGAAAACAAAAAGTGTCATGCTAAAACGCATTCAAAACCGTAACATCCATAGAAAATGTCCAGAAAACACAAACAGACACAGAGGCTGTAGCAAGATCTGAGATTGAGATAGCCACAACACACCAGATAGTTTTCTTTTCATGCAGGAGTATCTGGACAAATTGTTGTGGTTTTTGGGTGAAATTTAACCAAAAAATCACCGTCAAAGTGGTTTTTGGAGAAAATACAATCTTTCTATTCAGCAAATGCATCCAATGTTATATTGACAAAAAGAAATATCATGTTTTCTCGGGTTTCTGAAGCTTTCTGAATAGAAAGCTCGAATGTGTGGAGGACTGACTCCACGTGGAACGAATTAGTATTTGGCGGCACAAATCAAAATCTTACATGCAAAAACGCATTCAAAACCGTAAAGTCCGTAGAGAATTTCCAGAAAACACAAACAAACACAAAGGTTGTAGCAAGATCTGGGATTTTGATAGCAACAACACGCCAGATATATCTGCGTTCATCCCAGTAAATCCTGACAAATTGTTGTGGAATTCGGGTGAAATTAAAATAATAAAAACAAATACCATCAAAGTGGTTTGGGAGAAAAGCGCAATCTTTCTTTTCGGCAGGTGGATCTAATGTCATGCTTGCAAATACAAATATTACTTTTTCTCAGGTTTCTGAATATTTCTGCCTAGAACAATCGAATGTGTGAAGGATTTTCTCCAGGTGGAACCAATTTGAGTGGTTTTTGGAGAAAATACAATCTTTCTGTTCAGCAAATGCCTCCAATGTTGTGTTTATAAAATGATACATCATGTTTTCTCTGGTTTCTAAAGCTTTCTGAATAGAAAACTGGATTGTGTGGAATATTGACTCCAGGTGGAAACAATTAGCGTTTGCTAGGAGAAAACAAAATGTGTCATGCTAAAATGCATTCAAAACCGTAAAGTCCATAGAGAATGTCCAGAAAACACAAACAGACACAGAGGCTGTAGCAAGATCTGGGATTGAGATAGCCACAACACACCAGATAGTTTTGTTTTCATCCAGTAGTATCTGGACAAATTGTTGTGGATTTCGGGTGAAATTTAACCAAAAATCACCGTGAAAGTGGTTTTGGAGAAAAGCACAATCTTCCTGTTCGGCAACTGCATCCAATGTCATGTTTACAGAAAGAAATTGCAAACAAAAACCTTACATGCTAAAATGCATTCAAAACCATAAAATCCATAGAGAATGTCCAGAAAACACAAACAAACACAGAGGCTGTAGCAAGATCAGGGATCGAGATAGCCATAACCCACCAGATATTTCTGTGTTCTTGCAGGAGTATCTGGAAAAATTGTTGTGGTTTTTGAGTGAAATTTAACCTAAAAATCACCATCAAAGTGGTATTTGGAGAAAATACAATCTTTCTTTTCGGAAGGCAGATCCAATGTCATGTTTATAAACACAAATATTACTTTTTCTCAGGTTTCTGAAGATTTCTACCTAGAACACTCGAATGTGTGAAGGATTTGACTCCAGGTGGAACCAATTGCGTTTTCCGGGAGAAAATAAAAAGTGTAATGCTAAAATGTATTCAAAACTGTCAAGTCCGTAGATAAAGCCCAGAAAGCACTAACAAACACAGAGGCTGTAGCAAGATCTCGGATTGAGATAGCCACAACACACCAGATATTTCTGCCTTCATCCAAACCTACCCGGAAAAATTGTTGTGGAATTCGGTGAAATTTATACAACATCTCGAATTGAGATATCCACAACACACCAGATGTTTCTGCGTTCATCCCAACATATCCGTACTAATTTTTGTGGAAATCGGGTGAATTTCTCCAAAAAATCACGGTGAAAATGGTTTTGGAGAAAAGCACAATCTTCCTGTTCGGCAAATGCATCCAATGTCATGTTTACAAAAACAAATATTGTGTTTTCTCAGGTTTCTGAAGCTTTCTGCCTAGAAAACTCGAATGTGCAGAGGATTTAACTCCATGTGGAACCAATTAGAATTTGCCATCACAAAACAAAAACTTATAAGGAAAAACGCATTCAAAACCGTAAAGTCTGTAGAGAATGTCCAGAAAACCCAAACAAACACAGAGGCTGTAGCAAGATCTGGGATTGAGATAGCCATAACCCACGAGATATTTCTGCATTCATGAAGGAGTATCTGGAGAAATTGTTGTGGAATTCAAGTGAAATTTATCCAAATAATCACGGTGAAAATGGCTTTGGGGAAAAGCACAATCTTTCTGTTCAGCAAGTGCATCCTATGTCACGTTTACAAAAACAAATATTGTGTTTTCTCAGATTTCTGAATCCTTCTGCCTGGAAAACTCGAATGTGCAGAGGATTTAACTCCATGTGGACAAATTAGAATTTGCCGTCACAAAACAAAAACTTACATGCAAAAACGCATTCAAAACCGTAAAGTCCATAGAGAATGTCCAGAAAACACAAACACACAGAGAGGCTGTAGCAAGATCTGGGATTGAGATAGCCACAACAACCAGATCTTTTTGTTTGCATCCAGAATTATCTGGACAAATTGTTGTGGTTTTCAGGGGAAATTTAACCAAAAAACCACCATCAAAGTGGTTTTGGAGAAAAGCACAATCTTTCCATTCAGAAAATGCATCCAATGTCATGTTTACAATGAAATATCATGTTTTCTCGGGTTTCTGAAGCTTTCTGAATACAAAACTCGAATGTGTGGAGGACTGACTCCAGGTGGAACCAATTAGCTTTTGCCGGAAGAAAACAAAAGTGTCATGCTAAAATGCATTCAAAACCGTAAAGTCCGTAGAGAATGTCCAGAAAACACAAACAAACACAGACTATAGCAAGATCTGGGATTGAGATAGCCATAACCCTCCAGATATTTCTGCGTTCATGCAGGAGTATCTGGACAAATTGTTGTGGTTTTTGGGTGAAATTTAACCAAAAATCACTGTCAAAGTGGTTTTTGGAGAAAATAGAATCTTTCTTTCAGCAAATGCATCCAATGTTATGTTTACAAAAAGAAATATCATGTTTTCTCGGGTTTCTGAAGCTTTCTGAATAGAAAACTTGAATGTGTGGAGGATTGACTCCAGGTGGAACCAATTAGAATTTGCTGGCACAAAACAAAAACTTACATGCCAAAACGCATTCAAAACCGTAAAGTCCATACAGAATGTCCAGAAAACACAAATATACACAGAGGCTGTAGCAAGATCTGGGATTGAGATAGCCACAACACACCAGATCTTTTTGTTTGCATCCAGGAGTATCTGGACAAATTGTTGTGGTTTTCAGGTGAAATTTAACAAAAAAAACACCGTCATTGTGGTTTTGGCGGGAAGCACAATCTTTTTATTCAGCAAATGCATCCAATGTCATGTTTACAAAAGAAATATCATGTTATCTCGGGTTTCTGAAGCTTTCTGAATAGAAAACTCGAATGTGTGGAGGATTGACTCCAGGTGGAAGCAATTCGCGTTTCCCGGCAGAAAACAAAAAGTGTCATGCTAAAATGCATTCAAACCGTAAAGTCCGTAGAGAATGTCCAGAAAACACAAACAAACACAGAGGCTGTAGCAAGATCTGGGATTGAGATAGCCATAACCCACCAGATATTTCTGCATTCATGAAGGAGTATCTGGACAAATTGTTGTGGAATTCGGGTGAAATTTAACGAAAAAACCACAGTGAAAATGGTTTTGGAGAAAAGCACAATCTTTCTGTTCAGCAAGTACATCCAATGTCATGTTTACAAAAATAAATATTGTGTTTTCTCAGGTTTCTGAAGCTTTCTGCCTAGAAAACACGAATGTATGGAGGATTTGAATCCAGAGGGAACCAATTATCATTTGCCTGGAGAATACAAATACTGTAAATGTAAAATGCATTCAAAACCGCAAAGGCCGTAGAGAATGTCCAGAAAACGCAAACAAACACAGAGGCTGTAGCAAGATCTGGGATTGAGATAGCCACGACACACCAGATATTTCTGCGTTCATCCCAACATATCCGGACAAATTGTTGTGGAATTCGGGTGAAATTTATCCAAAAAATCACAGTGAAAGTGGTTTTGGAGAAATGCACAATCTTTCTGTTCGGCAAGTGCATCCAATGTCATGTTTACAAAAACAAATATTCTGTTTTCTCAGGTTTCTGAAGCTTTCTGCATAGAAAACTCAAATATGCAGAGGATTTAACTCCATGTAGAACCAATTAGAATTTCCCGGCAGAAAACAAAACTTACATACGAAAACACACACGAAACCGTAAAGTCCGTAGAGAATGTCCAGAAAACACAAACAAACACAGAGGCTGTAGCAAGATCTGGGATTGAGAAAGCCATTACCCACCAGATATTTCTGCGTTCATACAGGAGTATCTGGACAAATTTTTGTGGTTTTCAGGTGAAATTTATCCAGAAAATCACGGTGAAAGTGGTTTTGGAGTAAAGTACAATCTTTCTGTTCAGCAAATGCATCCAATTTTATGTTTGCAAAAAGAAATATCATGTTTTCTCGGGTTTCTGAAGCTTTCTTCCTAGAAAACTCGAATGTGTGGAGGATTTGACTCCAGGTGGAACCAATTAGCGTTTCCCAGCAGAAAACAAAAAGTGTCATGCTAAAATGCATTCAAAACCGTAAAGTCCATAGAGAAAGTCCAGAAAACACAAACACACACAGAGGCTGTAGCAAGATCTGGGATTGAGATAGCCACAACTCACCAGATATTTCTGCGTTCTTCCCAACACATACGGAAAAATTGTTGTGGAATTCGGGTGAAATTTATCCAGAAAGTCACCGTGAAAGAGATTTTGGAGAAAAGCACAATCTTTCTGTTGGGCAAGTGCATCCAAAGTCATATTTACAAAAACAAATATTGTGTTTTCTCAGGTCTCTGAAGCTTTCTGAATAAAAAACTCGATTGTGTGAAGGATTGACTCCAGGTGGAACAAATTCGCGTTTGCCGGTAGAAAACAAAAATTGTCATACTAAAATGCATTCAAAACCGTAAAGTCCGTAGAGAATGTCCAGAAAATAAAACAAAACAAAAAAAACCACATAGGCTGCAACAAGATCTTGGATTGAGATAGCCACAATACTCCAGATATTTCTGCGTTCATCCCAACATATCTGGACAAATTATTGTGGAATTCTGGTGAAATTTATCCAAAAATTCACGGTGAAAGTGGTTTTGGGAAAAGCGCAATCTTTCTGTTCGGCAAGTGCATCCAATGTCATGTTTACAAAAACAAATATTGTGTTTTCTCAGGTTTCTGAAGCTTTCTGATAAAAAACTCCAATGTGCAGAGGATTTAACTCCCTGTGGAACCAACTAGAATTTGCCGGGAGAAAACAAAAAGTGTCATGCTAAAACGCATTCAAAACCGTAATGTCCGTAGAGAATGTCCAGAAAACACAAACAAACACAGAGGCTGTAGCAAGATCTGGGATTGAGATAGCCACAACACACCAGATGTTTTTGTTTGTATCGAGGAGTATCTGGACAAATTGTTGTGGTTTTTGGGTGAAATTTAACCAAAAAACCACCATCAAAGTGGTGTTGGAGAAAAGCACAATCTTTCTGTTCAGCAAATACATCCAATGTCATGTTTACAAACACAAATATCATATTTTCTCGGGTATATGAAGCTTTCTGTCTAGAAAACTCGAAAGATCTGGGATTTGATAGGCACAACACACCATACATTTAATTTTCATGCAGGAGTGTCTGGACAAATTGTTGTGGTTTTCTGGTGAAATTTAACAAAAAAACTGCAATGAAAGTGGTTTTGGAGAAAAGCACAATTTTCTGTGGAGCAAATGCATACCATGTCATATTTAGAAACACAAATATCATGTTTAATTGGGTTTCTGAAGCCTTCTGCCAAGAAAATTTGAAGGTGTGTCGGTTTTGACTCCAGGTGGAACCAGTTAGCGTTTGCCGGCAGAAAACAAAAACGTACATGCCAAAATGCATTCATAACCTTAAAGTTCATTGAGAATGTCCAGAACACAAACACAGAGGCTGTAGCATGATCTGGGATTGAGATAGCCACAACACACCAGAAATTATTTTCATGCAGGAGTATCTGGACAAATTGTTGTGGATTTTGGGTGAAATTTAACCAAAAAGTCACCGTGAAAGTGGTTTTGGAGAAAAGCACAATCTTTCTGTTAGCGAAATGCATCCCATGTCATGTTTACAAACACAAATTTCATGGTTAATCTTGTTTCTGAAGCCTTCTGCCTGGAAAACACGAATGTGTGGAGGATTTGACACCATGTGGAACCAATTAGCTTTTGCCGGCAGAAAACAAAAACTTACATGCTAAAATGCATTCAAAACTGTAAAGTCCGCAGAAAATGTCAGGAAAACACAAACATACACAGAGGCTGTGCAAGATCTGGGATTGAGATACCCACAACACACCAGATATTTTTTTTTTTCATGCAGGAGTATCTGGACAAATTGTTGTGGTTTTCAGGTGAAATTTAACCAAAAAATCTCCCTGAAACTGGTTTTGGAGAAAAGGACAATCTTTCTGTTCATCAAATGCATCCCATGTCATGCTTACAAACACAAATATCATGTTTTCTCGGTGTATGGAGCTCTCTGTCTAGAAAACTCGAATGTGTGGAAGATTTGACTCCATGTGCATTTGCCAGCAGACAACAAAAACTTACATGCTACAATGCATTCAATACCGTAAAGTCCGTAGAGAATATCCATAAAACACATACAAACACAGAGGCTGTAGCACGATCTGGGATTGAGATAGCCACAATACACCAGATAGTTTTGTTTTCATCCAGGAGTATATGGACAAATTGTTGTGGATTTTGGGTGAAATTTAACCAAAAATCACCGTGAAAGTGGTTTTGGAGAAAAGCACCATCTTCCTGTTTAGCAAATGCATCCCATGTCATGTTTACAAACACAAATATCATGTTTTTACAGGTATATGTAGCCTTCTGCCTGGAAAACGCGAATGTGTGTAGGATTTGACTCCAGGTGGAACCAATTAGCGTTTGCCGGCAGAAAAGCAAAAGTGTCATGCTAAAATGCATTCAAAACTGTAAAGTACATAGAAAATGTCCAGAAAACACAAACACACACAGAGGCTGTAGCAAGATCTGGGATTGAGATAGCCACAACACACCAGATAGTTTTGTTTTCATCCAGGAGTATCTGGACAAATTGTTGTGGTTTTCGAGTGAAATTTAACCAAAAAATCACCGTGAAAGTGGTTTTGGAGAAAAGCACAATCTTTCTGTTCGGCAAATGAATCCCCTGAAATATTTACAAACACAAATATCATATTTTCTCGGGTATAGGAAGCTTTCTGTCTAGAAAACTCGAATGTGTGGAAGATTTGACTCCAGGTGGAACCAATTATCGTTTGCCTGCAAAAAACAAAAACTTACATGCTACAATGCATTCAATACCGTAAAGTCCATAGAGAATGTCCATAAAACACATACAAACACAGAGGCTGTAGCACGATCTGGGATTGAGATAGCCACAATTCACCAATACTTTTGTTTTCATCCAGGAGTATATGGACAAATTGTTGTGGATTTTGGGTGAAATTTATCCAAAAAAAATCAGCGTGAAAGTGGTTTTGGAGAAAAGCACCATCTTCCTGTTTAGCAAATGCATCCCATGTCATGTTTACAAACACAAATATCATGTTTTTTCAGGTATATGTAGCCTTCTGCCTGGAAAACGCGAATGTGTGTAGGATTTGACTCCAGGTGGAACCAATTAGCGTTTACCAGCAGAAAAGCAAAAAGGGTCCTGCTAAAATGCATTCAAAACTGTAAAGTACGTAGAAAATGTCCAGAAAACACAAAGAAACACAGAGGCTGTAGCAAGATCTGGGATTGAGATATCCACAACACACCAGATATTTTTGTTTTTATGCAGGTCTATCTGGACAAATTGTTGTGGTTTTTGGAAGAAATTTAACAAAGACACTACCATAAAAGTAGTTACGGAGAAAAGCACAATCTTTCTGTGCAGCAAATGCATACGATGTCATATTAAGAAACACAAATATCATGGTTAATCTTGTTTCTGAAGCCTTCTGCCTGGAAAACACGAATGTTTGGAGGATTTGACACCATGTGGAACCAATTAGATTTTGCCGGCAGAAAACAAAAACTTACATGCTAAAATGCATTCAAAACTGTAAAGTCCGTAGAGAATGTCCAGAAACACAAACACAGAGGCTGTAGCACGATCTGGGATTGAGATACCCACAACACACCAGATATATTTTTTTCATGCAGGAGTATGTGGACAAATTGTTGTGGTTTTCAGGTGAAATTTAACCAAAAAATCACCGTGAAAGTTGTTTTGGACAAAAGCACAATGTTTCTGTTTGTCAAATGCATCTCATGTATGGTTACAAACACAAATATCGTGTTTTCTTGGGTATATGAAGCTTTCTGCCTAGAAAACGCGAATGTGTGTAGGATTTGACTCCATGTGGAACCAAAAGCATTTTCAACAACAACAAAAAAAAAAAAACAAAAACTTACATGTTAAAATGCATTCAAAACCTTAAAGTCCATAGAGAATGTCCAGAAAACACAAACAAACAAGAGGCTGTAGCTAGATCTGGGATTGAGTTAGCCAAAATACATTTATAATTTTACGTTCATCCAGTAGTATCTGGACAAAATGTTGAGAATTTTGGGAGAAATTTAACCAAATATCACCGTGAAAGTGGTTTTGGAGAAAAGCATAATCTTTCTGTTCGGCAAAGGCATCCCATGTCATGTTTACAAACAACTATCATGTTTCATCGGGTTTCTGAAGTCTTCGTCCTAGAAAACGCGAATGTGTGGAGGATTTCACTCCATGTGGAACCAATTATCGTTTACCGGCAGAAAACAAAAACTTACGAGCTCAAATACATTCAAAACGGTAATGTCCATAGAAAATTTCCAGAAAACACAAACAAACACTGAGGCTGTAGCACCATCTAGGATTGAGATAGCCACAACACACCAGATATTTTAGTTTACATGCATGAGTATCTGGACAAATTGTTGTGGTTTTCGGGTGAAATTTAACTAAAAAATCACCGTGAAAGTGGTTTTGGAGAAAAGCACAATGTTTCTGTTCGTCAAATGCATCTCATGTATGTTTACAAACACAAATATCGTGTTTTCTCAGATTTCTGTAACTTCTGCCTAGAACACCGAGTATGTGAAGGATTTAACTCCAGGTGGAAGCAATTGTGTTTTCTGGAAATTCTCTACAGACGTTAGGTTTTTGAATGCATTTTAGCATGTAAGATTTGTTTTCTAACGGCAAAACTAATTGGCTCCGCATGGAGTCAAATCCTACACACATTCGCATTTTCTAGGCGGAAGGCTTCAGAAACCTGAGGAAACATGATATTTGTTTTTATAAACATGATATTAGATGCACATGCTGAACACAACTATTATGCTTTTCTCCTAAACCACTTTCACAGTGATTTTTTCGTTCAATTTCACCCGAAAACCACAACAATTTTTCCAGATACTCCTACACAAAAACAAAAATATCTGGTGTGTTGTGGCTATCTCAATCCCAGATCTTGCTACAGCATCTGTGTTTGTGTGCGTTTTCTGTACATTCTTTATGGACTTTAAGGTTTTGAATGCATTTTAGCATGTAAGTTTTTTGTTTTCAGCTGGCAAACGCAAATTGGTTCTACCTGGAGTCAAATCCTACACACATTCGAGTTTTCTATGCAGAAACCTTCAGAATCCTGAGAAAACATGATATTTGTGTTTGTAAACATGACATGGGATGCAATTGACGAACAGAAACATTGTGCTTTTCTCCAAAACCACTTTCACGGTTATTTTTTGGTTAAATTTCACCTAAAACCACAACAATTTGTCCAGATACTACTGGATGAAAACAAAACTATCTGGTGTGTTGTGGCTATCTCAATCCCAGATCTTGCTAAAGCATCTGTGTTTGTTTGTGTTTTCTGGACATTCTCTATGGACTTTACGGTTTTGAATGCATTTTAGCATGTAAGTTTTTGTTTTCAGCTGGCAAACGCTAATTGGTTCCACATGGAGTCAAAGTGGTTTTGGAGAAAAGAACAATCTTTCTGTTCAGCGAATGCATCCAATGGCATGTTTACAAACACAAATATCATGTTATCTCTGGTTTCTGAAGCTTTCTGCCTAGAACAGCGAATGTGTGAAGGATTTGACTCCAGGTGGAATCAATTAGCGTCTGTGAGCCGAAAACAAAAAGTGTCATACTAAAATGCATTCAAAACCAAAGTCCATAGATGATGTCCAGAAAACACAACGAAACACAGAGACTGTTGCAAGATCTGGGATTGAGATAGACACAATACACCAGATGTTTTTGTTTTCATCCCAGAAATCCTGAAAAATTGCTGTGGTATTTTGGTGAAATTTAACCAAAAAATCACCGTGAAAGTGGTTTTGGAGAAAAGCACAATCTTTCTGTTCAGCAAGTGAATCCAATGTCATTTTCACAAACACAAATATCCTGTTTTCTCAGGTTTCTGAAGCTTTCTGCCTAGAACACCGAATGTGTGGAGGATTTGACACCACTGGAACCATTTAGCATTTGCCAGCAGAAAACAAAAACTTACATGCTAAAATGCATTCGATACCGTAAACTCCATAGAGAATGTCCAGAAAACACAATGAAACACAGAGGCTGTAGCAAGATCTGGGTTTGAGATAGCCACAACCCACCAGATATTTTTTTGTTTCATCCAGGAGTATCTGCGCAAATTGTTGTGGATTTCAGGTGAAATATAACCAAAAAATCAACATCAAAGTTGTTTTGTAGAAACAGCACAATCTTTCGGTTCGGGCAATGCATCCGATATTATGTTTACGCACACAAATATCATGTTTAATCGGGTTTCTGAAGCTTTCTGCCTAGAAAATTCAAATATGTGGAGGATTTGACTCCATGTGGAACCCATTAGCACTTGCCAGCAGAAAACAGAAACTTACATGCTAAAATGCATTCATAACCTTAAAGTACATATACAATGTCCAGAAAACACAAACGAACACAGAGGCTGTAGCAGGATCTGGACTTCAGATAGCCACAAAACACCAGATATTTCTGCTTACATCCCGGCAAATCCTGAAAAACTGTTGTGGTTTTTGGATGAAATTTTCCAAATAATCATAGTCAAAGTGGTTTTGGAGAAAAGCACAATTTTTCTGTTTGGCAATTGGATCCAATGTCATGTTTATCAACACCAATATCGTGCTTTCATGGGTTTCTGAAGCATTCTTCCTCAAAAACTCAAATGTGTGGAGTGTGCAGAGCAACTGGGAGCAACTTGGACTAGACTAAGTTACTGGAATTAAGACTTATTCTATGCATCTGCTCTCCCACAATATGGTGCTGGGAGAGGAGGAAACAGCTTCTACACAGCTGCCTCCAGTTCAACCAATAAACAGCAGGACCTGCTCCTGATTGGAGGAGAGCAGCGTACTCGGCATGTGGGTAGCAGAGTTGGGATTATTGGAAAAGGACTATAAAGGAGAGAGACAACATGCACCAGGAACTTCTATCTGAAGGAAAACCTGTGCAGCCCCCAAGAGAGCCGGCCTGCAGTGTGCCATTCCCCCGCGGAAGTGTGGAAAGTGGCAGGGGGAACCGCCCTTCCACGGAGGTGGAAGGGACGGTAGCCAACCCGAGAAGAACCAGCAGCAAACCCGGGAAAGGCCGAGCAGACGAAATAACAACACAGGGTCCTGTGTCATTCCTCCACGAAGAGGGGGAGCGACATGGAGGATTTGACTCCATGTGGAACCAATTACCATCTGTGAGCAGAAAACAAAAAGTGTTATACTAAAATGCATTCAAAATGGTAAAGTATGTAGAGAATGTCCAAAAAACTCAAACAAACACAGAGGCTGTAGCACGATCTGGGATTGAGACAGCCACAACACTCCAGATATTTTTGTTTTCATCCAGGAGTATCTACACAAATTCTTGTGGAATTCAGGTGAAATTTTAAAAAAAAAAAAAAACACCGTCAAAGTGGTTTTGGAGAAAAGCAGAATCTTTCTGTTCAGCAAATGCATCCAATATCATGTTGACAAACACAAATATCATGTTTTCTCAGGTTTCTGAAGCTTTCTACCTATAAAACTCGAATGTACGGAGGATTTGACTCCATGTGGAACCAATTAGCGTTTGCCGGTAGAAAACAAAAAGTGTCATGCTAAAATGCATTCAAAACCTTAAAGTCCATAGAGAATGTCCAGAAAACACAAACAAACACAGAGGCTGTAGCAAGATCGGGGATTGAGATAGCCATAATACACCAGATATTTTTGTTTTCATCCAGGAGTGTCTGGACAAATTGTTGTGGTTTTTGGGTGAAATTTAACCAAAAAAACACCGTCTAAGTGGTCTTGGAGATAAGCACAATCTTTCTGTTCGGCAAATGCAACCAATGTCATGCTTACAAACACAAATATCATGTGTAATCAGGTTTCTGAAGCTTTCTGCCTAGAAAACTCGAATGTGTGGAGGATTTGAATCCATGTGGTAACAGTTTGTGTTTGCCGGCAGAAAACAAAAAGTGTCATGCTAAAATGCATTCGAAACCTTAAAGTCCATAGAGAATGTCTAGAAAACACAAACAAACACAGAGGCTGTAGCAAGATCTTGGAATGAGTTAGCCACAACACACCAGATATTTCTGCGTTCATCCCAGCATATCCGGACAAATTGTTGTGGATTTCGGGTAAAATTTAACCAAAAAACCACCGTGAAAGTGGTTTTGGAGAAAAGCACAATCTTTCTGTTTAGCAAATGCATCGCATGTCATGTTTACAAACACAAATATAATGTTTAATTGGGTTTCTGAAGCTGTTAGTGTCCAAAAAAGCCCACCACCCAAGTAACGACTCCAAGAGTGTTTTCTCTCATGCATCCAGCAAAGAGTTAATTTTATTGATCCAACATGTTGGGGCCCTCTGACAAGGACAGAGGAGCAGTGCGGAACTACAGCATAGGGTTTATAAAGGCAAAAACTGAAAAATCGGGAGTATGGCGAGAATACTCGGTTGCTAAGAGGTTGCTAAAATCTTACAATCAGCAATTATGATCTTAAGACATAGACAAATCACATCTTCATTATTAGCCCAGGTAACCCAGGTGCAACATTTCTACTTTTAAGCTTGAGCAGTCATGCTAGGGGGTTTTTGTGCGTTGCCAAGGGTGATGTAGTGCACTGCTATTGTCCGACTATTTGAGATCATAGTTTCAGACCAGAGTCTTATGGTGAGGGGGGGGTTGCTTTCCCAGAATGCAGTCTCAAGTGCTCCAAAATGGAGTCCCTACTGTCAAGGTGCTACTTTACTCTGTCTTATTTTCACCTCTGCACCAGGATGGTTTAAACCTGTAAGCTTAAGCCTAACTTTTTACACCCACACATATACAATTTTAACTCTTCATTTCCCACCCCTTGTTGTGAGGATCTCTAATCTTAGAGATTATTCATTTTTGTCTCTTTTAATGTGACATATTGTTGTCTTACAACCATGAGTTTAACATTTTTAACTTGTTCCCTCAAAACGGTGATGAGTCTATTTAACACACAAGGTCCTATGGTTACAATTAGGGGTAGAACAATTAAGCCATGGGGACTGGCCGAACCATGACTCAAACCATCCCTGTTGAGTTTCCCTCTCCCGTTGCCATTTTCAGTTGTTTTCTGAGTTTGGCCATGGAGTTTCTAACCACCCCAGTTTAGTCGGCATAAAAACAATATTTTTTTAGGGCCGTGCATAACCACCCCCCCCCCATGAAAATGAGATTCAACCCCCGCCTGTTCTGTAATACTGAAATGCAGATTCTGGGTTGCATCTGGGAGATTGTGGAAGATTTGTCAGGCAGAAGGGGCAGGGATCTCCACCTGGCAGGTTATCAGATAGAAGGGGGCAGGGCAGGATGCAAAGGCCAGGCTGCCCGTGAAACATTGTCAGGATGACTGAGATGCAGATGCATATGCTGGACTCATTAGGCCTTTATATTACACACAGATAAGCTCATAACTGACTTTCTGCCTAATATTTTCCCCTTAAGAGGTAATACCCAAAATTTTTCTTTGGGATTATGGATGGAGTTCCGTTTTCTGTAACTTCTTCGAAGCTGGCATGTGGGCATCGAGGGGGATTTGGGTATTTCCTCTTGCTACCTGTCTTATGGTGTGCAACAGTGGCCTTGGAAAGACTGTGTTGCTCAGTCCAGAGGGCTGCTCAAGTCGTCCAGTGGAATGGGCTGGAAGTCTTGCCTGATGACCATTTGGAGTTCAACAGCTTTTAGTCTGTTAGAGACAAAACGAACAAGGTGTAAAGAGAAGCATCAAGATTGCAGAAGTTAGTGGGCCAAGGAGAGGAAATAGCCAGGATTTTCGTGACCAGATGTCAGGCCAGAAATCCCAGCCCTGCTTGGCCTGGTCCTGGAGTTGTTTGGCTTTTTTCAGGAAAAGTACAAATTTGGGTTTGTGCCTGTCTAGTCTGATTGACCCAGAGACAATTTTTTTTTTTTTTTGATATTTAGTAGCCAGTTTTGCTAGGAATTTAAGCCAATGTACAAGACTAGAGTCTCAGGCTGGGAAAAAGACAGACTAATGAATTATTTACATTTAACCATTTATATTATGGATTATTGTGCACCCCCCCTCAAGAGATAGGCCCTTTAAGTCCTCAGTGAGGACCTGTCCAAATCGGTGTAGGGCTATCTGAGTTAGCTGTTACCGAAAGCCCTGTTTTTAGGAACTGGCAGGGAGGGCTTTTTAAGTTTAATGTTATTGGATAGACTTTTAAGGCCTGGCTGGGTGTGTGAGGCCCAGACCTATCCATGGGGTGCTGGAAGAGAATTGAAAGAGATGCAAATCTCCTTTAAGGGAGGCACCCTGTTGACTTGCATTACATGGATGGACTAGGAGGAGAGCTGAATAGGAGGCTGATGGAAATAGGCAACTTGCATTTCACTGACCCTAGGCCATCCCCTCAATAGCAGTGGCTGGAGCTGGAAGCTGGGCAGAGGCTGGGCAGAGCCAAAGGCTTTTTAGCTTGGGGCCACAGGGTCAGCGGTTCTGAACCAGGATTCCTTCGACACCCAGGGCAGTTCCGTGCCCAGTGGCCGTGCTCTTGGCAGGACTGACAGAAGGCATTTGCTGTCACGACAGCTGCTTGCCCAATGCCCTGGCTCCTTATATCAGCAACAGGTGCCATTTGGGGTGCACTGGCCTTGCTGGGTCTCCTTGATGGCAATCACCGTGTAAAACAGCCATTGATTGGTCTGTTGCCTATCCTCTGCTGCTAGCTTGCTCCTCATTTTCCTGGTCTCTAATAAAGTAGACCAAGGAGGCAGCCTCTATGATGTCAGTTAAGGGGGTGCTCAACCCAATCCTGATTTTTGGAGATTTTTTTAAATATCAGGGTGAGCTAGAAAAACTATGGTCATGGGCAAATTCTGACACTTAGTATTTTCCTGCGAGTTAAGACCGTGCCCATGAGGAGAACTATGACCCTTTAGGTAAGATCAACTGTGGTGACCTGCTTGCATACTTTGAGGTCATCAGTGTAACTTTTTACACTGAAAAAATTGATCTAGTTGTCACATTATTTTATAGTTTAACTTTTTGTTGTTGTTGTTGTTGTTTGGGGCCCTATACTGTGGCCAGGCATTATTACAGAAAAGGTCAGTCATCCCTTACATAAGGTCTGGGGATCAAACCGTACATCACAGTGGAGAGTCCTGCAGAACAGTAGTAACTTCCCTTCTGGAAGAGAAAAGAGGAGAAGTGAGGCAGCAAGTTGGGTCTCTAGCCTGACTTTTTGGGCTTTTAGATTTAACTGGCAGTTTAACCAGTGTTTACTGTGTAGCCTGACTTAGAGGAGAAATTGTGGCAGAGGTCTCTGCCATCCTTTGGCTTCCAGGTATTTACCGTGTAGCCTGTGGACACTAGAGCTTTCTTGGGTTTCTGGAACCCAGTTTTCTAGCATCTGCCGCATAACCATAACTTAACAGAGACAGTAGAGTACAAAATGGATTAACATTTATGTCTCTTGCTGTCGAATAAACCAGAAATAAAAAAAAAACAACTTTGTATATAAGAGTTTACATAATTTAGAATTATTTAACAGAGTCAAAAAGAGCTTACAGGACCTAACTCTAGAAATGGCAGAGTAACCGATTAAGCAGACACTTAAAAAAGACGTTACAGTTTTTGCAAAAACAGATTCCAAGATTTATGATTTAGACCATTTTTAGATATTAACTAACATTAGTACACATTAAAAAAAAACATTGTTATAGCAGAAGATCAGACTTTAACTTTAGGTTAGTGTAATTTTGGCATTAGCACTCAACTCTGTAAACAATATTTTAAAATTGTAAACATTTTAAAACTTTTTATGACTTGTTTACACCTTTTGAAACTTTATACCTGTAGTTACTTTTACATAGCTTTGAATTGTCATGTATGGACAACCTATGAGAATACATGTTAACAAACTCAAACAGTTTTTTTATCGAATTTGAGATGTTAAAAGTATATATAATATATTTTTCCAAGTTTTACTTAGCACTGATGCTTAGATGACTTAAGACACTGAGTTATTAATGAATACCACACCGTTATCTGAAATAAAATTTAAAATTACATTTTTATGTTTTTAAGTAACATGAGGATAACACCTCCTGGACAGCAAACACTAGTGCGTGTTTACAACTTTGAAAAGATCTTCCTCATTAAGAGAAACAAGTTTAAAGCATATCAAAGACATGTAAAACTGAGCAAGCAAGCCACTGAGCAAACCAAAGGGTGTTTGCATTACCTCAATTTTCTGAACCAATCTGCATTGGCTTACTTTAGTTAACAACATAAAGGCTTGTATACACAGAATTTACTTTTATTTTTATAAGACCACTTTAGCTGGAAAGCAGAAACATAAATACAGTATTGGTCTGACACCATTTATAACATTTTAATATATTTTATATAATTTGAATTGACCCAAGCAGCTGTTACTTTAACAAATTTAGAGTCTCATTCTTTGAGAGTTCCAGGGATCTGGCTGGAAGCCCAAAGTTGGAAGACTCGGTTTAGAATTTAAGACGTCAGAGAGTCAAACCATTTAGCCAAAATTAGTACATTTCTGATCAGTTGGGTAATCACTCAGATGTTAAAAACAGATAAACAATGTAAACAAACTTCGTGCTGTAGTTTTTCCAATCAAGACTCATAATGACAATAGAAAAACTCGAAACCTTCAGGACAGGTGAACGCTCTCAGATGAATCAGGGACAGTAGCACAGAAAAGAGCTGATTATCAGCATATGAACCCATTGTTTAGGTTTTCATTAGCTGCAAAGAGAAAAACTAATCAGGTTGGAAAGGGTTGATGGCTTAAGGTTCTGGCTCCCTTAGGTAAGGCCAGCAGTGGTATTGAATTGGAAATTCCTCCAGGAGAGGAAAAAGAAGCAGCCCTGGTGTGGGGGCTCTGCCTAGAGATATTTGGCTATGCCTGCCTGGGTGCAGCAGGCCACATGGACTAGAATAGAGTGCAGAGAAAGGCTGTGTTCCCCCATTTACAGGGAAGACTGCACACACCAGGGCCTGGCAGGACTAACCATGGGGTTGGGTAGGTGCTCCGTTTTACTAAGAGTGTTTGGGAACCTCCTATAATTTAACCAAAGCCAGATCAATTAGGACTACTGCAGACACTCAGTCAATTACAACAGATAGTTAACTTGAGCTTTTTTTTTCAGATTTAGTCCTTAGGCAATCAAAGCTTAGCAACAGTAATAGTTCACAAAAAACTTTAAGACGCACCAGAGCTACCATAAGCTGCAAAGATGGAAAACTTTCTACCAGGTTGGAAAGGGTTAACAGGTAACAGGTAACAGCTTTTCCCTGGGTGGAGAGACCTGTGGAATTTCCCTCTCCCTTTCTCCTGGCCAGTGGTATAGGAATGGAGATGAGGAGAGCAAAAGAGTGGGGGAGGGAGCCCCCAGGGGGAGGAGGAGGAAGGCAGAAAGCAATGAAGCTCCTCAGTCTGGGGGCTGAGTGGGGTTTGAAATCTATTGCTCAAGGTTACCCACTACCTAGTTGTCTGAGTTTACCTGAAGGGCCAATATTAGCCTCGACCAAGCTAAGCCCTGCTCGCGTAGCAGTAGGCAGCGTGACCAGGCGTCCCTCCGAGAGAGAGACCTGGTCCTCGGGTCGCAGTCCAGCTGCCAGGAAGCCAAAGAGAGCTCAGGGGGTCTCCAGGCTTTCAGCCAACTGCCCTTCTTAATTTCCCTCCTGTTCCTTACAATCCCTCTGAAGTTTTGGCCGTAGCTAAGCCATGGCCAGGGGGGACTCCACATTCTTGGAGAGCTGTGGGGTTCCGGACACTCAACGGTCACTTCCACAGATCCGGTCCTGCTTGAGGGAAGGAACACTGACCTTCGATGTCTTCTTAAAATCCCCGTCTGGGTGCCCATGACGGCCAGGCTGGAGAACGGCCTCTTTAACTTGGCTAATGAGTGGTAAATGGAATGAGCCCTCCAGGGGCCAATCCACTCTGAGAGCAGGTCATTTAGAGACACAGAAAGACTGCCACTTTACCTTTTTGACTGACAAAGAAAGGTTATGTGCCTAGTGGCTTACCTCTGACCAACGATTCAAAGTTAGAGACAAAGGTGTAGACACAGTCTGGCCCATGTTAGCAAACAACACAATGTACACAAACAGACAAACAGCGTAGAGAAGCAGCACACAAGGACCACACAAAGTGTCTACCAAACGGGAGCCATCATGGCGTCCCATACAAATACAAAAGACTAACGAGCTCGATCAAATACCAAAGTTTTGGAAGTACAAACAGAACGTGAGTCTCTGCAGTCTATTTCCCTACTGCAGGCAACCCACCAAATAGGAAACACTGGGCATCCCCAGTTTTCCCTTTTTCTCGGGGCATCCCCCGGGATGTGGTCTGTGGCTCTGGAGCACGTCTGACCACCACAGTCGAGTGGAGCTCTCGCTCGAGCCCGACAACCACGCTGCTGATTACAAACAAATAACAAAACTCACCAAACAACAAATCAAAGTGTACACATTCAATCAAAACAATAGGCGCCATACTGACCCCGAGAGATATCCGTTGGAGGCATCTGGAGGCAGCAGTCAGATCTCGGTGGGACCACCAAATGTTAGGGTCCAAAAAAGCCCACCGCCCAAGGAACAACTCCAAGAGACTTTTTCTCTCATGCAACCAGCAAAGGATTAAATTTATTGATACAACATGTTGGGGCCCTCTGACAAGGACAGAGGAGCAGTGAACATACATACATACAGCATAGGGTTTATAAAGGCAAAAACTGAAAAATTGGGAGGAGGGTGAAAATACACGGTTGCTAAGAGGTTGCTATAATCTTACAATCAGCAATTATGATCTTAAGACATAGACAAATCACATCTTCATTATTAGCCTAGGTAACCAAGGTGCAACCTTTCTACTTTTAAGCTTGAGCAGTCATGCTAGGGGGTTTTGGTGCATTGCCAAGGGTGATGTAGTGCACTGCTCTTGTCCAACTATTAGAGATCATAGTTTCAGACCAGAGTCTCATGGTGGGGGGGTTGCTTTCCCAGAATGCAGTCTCAAGTACTCCAAAATGGAGACCCTACTATCAAGGTGCTACTTTACTCTGTCTTACTTTCACAGCTGCACAAGGAAGGTTTAAACCTAAAAGCTTAAGCTTAACTTTTTGCACCCACACATATACAATTTTAACTCTTCAAAGCCTTCTGCCTACAAAACGCGAATGTGTGGAGGATTTTACTCCATGTGGTAGCAATTAGCATTTGCCAGCAGACAACAAAAACTTACATGCTAAAATGCATTCAAAACTGTAAATTCCGTAGAAAATGCCCAGAAAACGCAAACAAACACAGAGGCTTTAGCAAGATCTTGGAATGAGATAGCCACAACACACCAGATATTTCTGCTTTCATCCCGGGAAATCCTGAAAATTGGTTGTGGTTTTTGGGTGAAATTTAACCAAAAAATCACCGTGAAAGTGGTTTTGGAGAAAAGCACAATCTTCCTGTTCAGCAAATGCATCCAATGTCGTGTTCACAAAAACAAATATCAGGTTTCCTCAGGTTTCTGAAGCTTTCTTTCTAGAAAACTGGAATGTGTGGAGGATTTGACTCCATGTGGTACTAATTAGCGTTTGCCAGCAGAAAACAAAAACTTACATGCTAAAATGCATTCGAAACCATAAAGTCAGTAAAGAATGTCCAGAAAACACAAACAAACACAGAGGCTGTAGCAAGATCTCGGATTGAGATAGCCACAACGCGCCTGATATATCTGCTTTCATCCCGGAAAATCCTGACAAATTGTTGCGGAATCGGGTGAAATTTAAAAAAAAAAAAAAAAAACACTGTCAAAGTGGTTTTGGAGAAAAGCACAATCTTTCTTTTTGGCAAGTGGATCCAATGTCATGTTTACAAACATAAATATTATGCTTTCTCAGGTTTCTGAACCATTCTTCCCATAACACTCGAATGTGTGAAGCATTTGACTCATGTGGAACCAATTACCATCTGTGAGCAGAAAACAGTGCCATACTAAAATGCATTCAAAACCAAAGTCCGTATAGAATGTCCAGAAAACACAAACAAACACAGAGGCTGTAGCAAATCTGGGACTGAGATAGATATAACACACCAGATATTTCTGCGATCATCCCAGCATATCCGAACAAATTGTTGTGGAATTCGGGTGATATTCAACCAAAAAATCACCGTCAAAGTGGTTTTGCAGAAAAGCACAATCTTTCTGTTCAGCAAATGCATCCCATGTCATGTTTACAAACAGAAATATCATGTTCAATCGGGTTTCTGAAGCCTTCTGCCTAGAAACCGCGAATGTGTGGAGGATATGACTCCATGTGGAACCAATAGCATTTGCCAGCAGAAAACAAAAACTTACATGCTAAAATGCATTCAAAACCATAAAGTCAGTAAAGAATGTCCAGAAAACACAAACACACACAGAGGCTGT
The DNA here is from genome assembly GCF_964237555.1 of Oryctolagus cuniculus. Taxonomy (NCBI): domain Eukaryota; kingdom Metazoa; phylum Chordata; class Mammalia; order Lagomorpha; family Leporidae; genus Oryctolagus; species Oryctolagus cuniculus. Next base: position 927,029 of record NC_091447.1, on the reverse strand, counting down.
GGCAAAATCTGGGATTGAGATAGCCACAACACACCAGATAGTTTTGTTTTCATCCAGGAGTATCTGGACAAATTGTTGCGGAATTCGGGTGAAATTTAACCAAAAAACCACCGTGAAAGTGGTTTTGGAGAAAAGCACAGTCTTTCTGTTCAGCAAATGCATCCAATGTCATGTTTACAAAAACAAATATCACATTTTCTCAGGCTTCTGAAGCTTTCTGCCTAGAGAACTCGAATGTGTGGATGATTTGACACCAAGGGGAACCAATTAGTGTTTGCCGGGAGAAAACAAAAAAGTGTCATGCTAAAATTCAGTGAAAACTGTAAAGTCCATAGAGAATGTCCAGAAAACACAAACAAACACAGAGGCTGTAGCAAGATCTTGGAATGAGATAGCCACAACATAGCAGATATTTCTGCTTTCATCCCGGGAAATCCTGAAAATTTTTTTGTGGTTTTCGGGTGAAATTTAACCAAAAAAATCACCGTGAAAGTGGTTTTGGAGAAAAGCACAATCTTTCTGTTTGGCAAATGCATCCCATGTCATGTTTACAAATGCAAATATCATGTTTTCTAGGATTTCTGAAGTTTTCTGTCTAGAGAACTCGAATGTGTGGAGGATTTGACCCCCTGTGGAAGCAATTATCGTTAGCCGGCAGAAAACAAAAACTTACAGGCTAAAATGCATTCAAAACGGTAAAGTTCCTAGAAAATGTCCACAAAACACAAACACAGAGGCTGTAGCAAGATCTGGGATTGAGATAGCCACAACACACCAGATATTTTTGTTTTCATGCAGGAGTATCTGGACAAATTGTTGTGGTTTTCGGGTGAAATTTAACCAAGAAATCACCGTCAAAGTGGTTTTGGAGAAAAGCACAATCTTTCTTTTCGGCCACTGGATCCAATGTCATGTTTACAAACACAATTATTACATTTTGTCAGGTTTCTGAAGCTTTCTGCCTTTCGATCTTATTCTGACAGGGTCATAGTGAAAGTGGAAGTTCTCCCCTCCCTTCAGAGAAAGGTACCTCCTTCTTTGATGGCCCCATTCTTTCCACTGGGATCTCACTCACAGAGATCTTTCCCTTAGGTCTTCTTTTTTCCCAGAGTGTCTTGGCTTCCCAGGCCTAAAATACTCTCAGGGGCTCTTCAGCCAGGTCCGATTGCCTTAAGGGCTGATTCTGAGGCCAGGGTGCTGTTTAGGACATCTGCCTTTCTATGAGTCTGCTGTGTATCCTGCTTCTCATGTTGGATCGTTCTCTCCCTGTTTGATTCTGTCAGCTAGTATTAGCAGACACCCGTCTTGTTTATGTGATTACTTTGACTCTTAGACCTATCAGTGTAATCAACTGTGAACTGAAGTTGATCACTTGGACTAGTGAGATGGCATTGGTACATGCCACCTTGATGGGATTGTATTGGAATCCCGTGGCACGTTTCTAACTCCATTTGGGGCAAGTCCGATTGAGCATGTCCCAAATTGTACATCTCCTCCCTCTCTTATTACCACTCTTATATTTAACAGGGATCACTTTTCAGTTAAAATTTAAACACCTAAGAATAGTTGTAAATCAATTACAGAGTTCAACCAGTAGTACTAGAAAAAATACTACAATGGATAAAGTATTACATTGTACATCAGCAGTCAGGACAACAGCTGATCAAGTCAATGTTTCTCATAGTGTCCATTTCATTTCAACAGGTTTCCCCTTTGGTGCTCAGTTAGTTGTCACCGATCAGGGAGAACATATGATATTTGTCCCTTTGGGACTGGCCTAATTCACTCAGCATGATGTTTTCCAGATTCCTCCATTTGTTGTAAATGACCAGATTTCATTGTTTTTGACTGCTGGATAGTATTCTATAGAGTACATGTCCCATAATTTCCTTATCCAGGCTACTGTTGATGGGCATTTGGGTTGGTTCCAGCTCTTAGCTATTGTGAATTGAGCTGCAATAAACATTAATGTGCAGACAGCTTTTTTGTTTGCCTATTTAATTTATAAGGAGGAATAAAAATGAAATTAAAAAAACTCAATACAACATGAAATCGAGGTATTGAAGAGAAAACAAAATGAAAATGAAGAATTCAACAGAATAAATAAAAAATGCATTTGAGAACCTTAAAATCCCAATCAGGCAGAAGAGAGAATATCAGACTTAGAAGACAGAGCACAGAAAAGTATACAGTCTAGCTAAAGTCTGCAGGAGAAAATTAGAAATCTAAAACATATTGTTGAGAATCTATAGGATACAATATATAAAAAACAAGATTTTGGCTTCTAGTATTTTCTGAAGTTATGGTGAGAGAGAAAGTGTTACAAGGCAAAATACTAGCGAACTTCCAACAGACATGACCAGAAAAGATCATCAACACAACACATTGTAATCAAACACACCACAGTGAAGCATAGGAAAAAGATTCTAAAATGTGCAAAAGAGAAATGCCTGATTATTTTCAAGGATCTCCAATTAGATTCACATCAGACTTCTAATCAGAAACCTTGAAAGCTGGGAGAGAATGGTGAGATATAGCCCAAGACTTAGAGAAAATACAGTCATCCTATTATATTATACCCTGCAAAGGTCTCATTTGGGAATAAAGATTAAATAAAAGCCTTTCATACCAAACAGAATGAATTTGTCACCACTCATCCATTCCTGCAAAGGATGCTGAAGATTTTTTACAAACAGAAACACAGAAACACAGTCATCAACAGAAAGAGGGTAAAGGAAGAAAACCTTGCAGTAAGGGATCACAGGAAGTTCAAACTATATATTAGAAATATCTTTGGGAACATGGCAGGGCAAAGTCACTACTTTTCAGTAGCTGCACGGAAAGTAAATGGCCTCAACTCTCTAGAGATCCCAGTGGAAAGAACAGGTCATCAAAGAAGGAGGTACCTTTCTCTGAAGGGAGGAGAGAACTTCCATTTTGACTATGACCTTGTCTAAATATGATCAGAGTCGGAAAACTGAAAAGGCCTGCATAGCCTTGCCAAATCATGACAAGAGCCTAGGGTGATTACTAATGCCATGAACAACAATTGCAATTTGTTAAGTCAACAACAGAAGTCTCTGTGCACTTACTCGTCATGTAGGATCTCTGTCCTAAATGTGCTGTACATTTTGATTTAATGCTATAACTAGTGCTCAAACAGTATTTTACACATTGTATTTCCGTGTGGGTGTAAACTGTTGAAATCTTTACTTAATATATGCTAAATTGATCTTCTGCATATAAAGATAATTGAAAATGAATCCTGATGTGAATGGAAGGGGAGAGGGAGTGGGAGAGAGGAGGGTTGCAGGTGGGAGGAAACTTTTTGGGGGGGAACCATTGTAATCCATAAGCTGTACTTCAGAAATTTATATTCATTAAGTAAAAGTTTAAAATAAAAGACACAGACTGGCTGAATGGATTAAAAAACAAAACCCATCTATTTGCTGCTTACAAGAAACACATCTTTCCAACAAAGATGCATGCAGACTGAAATTGAAAGTTTGGAAAAAGATATTCCATGCCAAAAGAAACCAAAAAAGAGCTGATGTAGCCACCTTAATATCAGAAAAAATAGACTTTAACACAAAAATGTTAAGAGAGACAGAGAGAGGCACTATTTAATGATTAAGGTATCAGTTCAACAGGAAAATGTAACTATTATAAATATATATGCATCTAATTACAGGGCACCAGTTTATTTAAAAGATATGTTAAGGAACTTAAAGGGAGACTTAGACTCCAATACAATAATATTGGGGGGCTTCAATGCTCCACTTTTAGCAATGGACAGATCAACCAGACAGAAATCAACAAGGAAACAGCAGATTTAATTGACACTAGAGAACAAACAGATCTAAGAGATATGTATAGAAATATTCATCCTAATGTTACAGAATACACATTCTTCTCACTAGTGCAGGGGGTTTTCTCTAGGATAGACCACATATTAGGCCATAAAGCAAGTCTCAGCAAATTTAAAACAAATCAAAATCCTACCATGCATCTCAGACCACAATGGAATGTAGCTGGAAATCAGCAACTCAGGATTCTCTAGGGCATAAGTAAACACATGGAGAATGTCAGCATGCTCCTGAATGAACACTGGGTCAAAGAAGAAATCAAAAGAGAAATCAAAAACTCTCAGGAAACAAATGAAGATAACAACACAACATATCAAAACGTATGGGATACAGCAAAAGCAGGGTTAAGAGGAAAGTTTATAGCAATAGGTGCCTACATCAAGAAATTGGAAAGGCACCAAATAAATGAGCTATCAATTCACCTCAAAGATCTAGAAAAACTACACCAAACCAAACCCAAAACTAGTAGGACAAAAGAAATAATTAAGATTAGAGAGAAAATCAACAAAATTGAATCCAAAAAAATTACAAAAGAGAAGCTAAGTGCTGAAAGGATTTTTTGAAAAAAATAAACAAAATTGACTCACCATTGGCCCAACTAACCAAATAAAGGAGAGAGAAGACACAAATCAATAAAATTAGACATGAAAAGGAAATGTAACAACAGACACCACAGAAATAACAAGAGTCATTGTAAATTACTACAAAGAGTTGTATGCCAACAATCAGGGAAATCTGTCAGGAATGGATAGATTCCTGGACATATATGACCTACAAAAATTGAAGCAAGAAACATAGAAAACCAAAAAGACCCATAACAAAGTCAGAAATTGAATCAGTAATAAAGGCCCTCCCAACAGAGAAAAGCCCAGGACAAGAGAGATTCACTGCTGAATTCTATCAGACATTTACAGAAGAAATAACTCCAATTCTTCTCAAGCTATTCAAAACAATTGAAAGAGAGGGAATCCTCCCCAAATTCTTTCTACAAAGCCAGTATCACTTAATTCCTAAACCTGAAAAAGATGTAGCAGAGAAAGAGAATTACACACCAATTTCTCTAAAGAACATACAAAAAATCCTCAACAAAATTCAAGCCAAAATAATCCAACAACAAATTAGAAAGATCATCCAACCCAACCAAGTGGGATTTATCTTTGTATGCAGGGATGGCTCAACATTCACAAATCAATCAATGTGATACACCACATTAACTAACTGCAGAAGAAAAATCATATATTATCTATATAGATGCAGAGAATGCATTTGATAAATTACAAAACCATTTCATGATGAAAACTCTAACCAAATTGTGTATAGAAGGAACATTCCTCAACACAATTAAGGCAATTTATGAAAAATTCGCAGCCAGCAACTTATTGAATGGGGAATAGTTGGAAGCATTTCCACTGAGATCCAGTTCCAGACAGGGATGCCAAATCTCACCATTGCTATTCAATATAGCACTAGAAGTTCTAGCCAAGCCATTAGTCAAGAAAAAGAAATTAAAAGGGGTACAAAAAAGGGAAGGGAAATGTCAAACTATCCATCTTTGCAGACAACGTGACTCTTTATTTAACGGATCCAAAGAACTCCACTAAGAGACTATTGGAACTCATAGACGATTTTGGCAAAGTAGCAGGATATAAAATCAATACATAAAAATCAACAGCCTTTTTATACAGACACTGCCAGAACTGAGAAATAACTTCTAAGGTCAATCCCATTCACAAAAGCTACCAGAAAAAAACAAATACCTTGGAAAAAACTTAACCAAGATGACAAATATTTCTATAATGATGAGAATTACAAAATCTTAAAGAACTAGAAGAGGATACCAAAAAATGGAAATATGTCCCATGCTCACTGATTGGAAGAATCAATAGCATCAAAATGTCCATTCTTCCAAAAGCAATTTACAGATTCAATGTGATACCAATGAAAATATCAAACACATTCTTATCAGACCTAGAAAAAATGATGCTGATATTCATATAGAAACATATATTGAGGCGCAGGAGACCTCAAATAGATAAACGAGTCTTATACAACAAAAACAGAGCTGGATGCATCAGAATACCAGATTTCAAGACATTCTACTGTGCAATTATAATCAAAACAGCATGGTACTGTACAGAAACAGATGGATAGGCAATAGAACAGAATAGGAACACCAGAAATCAATCCAAACATCTACAACCAATTTATATTTGATCAAGGAGCTAAAACCAATTCCTGGAGCAAGGAGAGTCTTTTAAACAAATATTGTTGGGAAAACAGGATTTCCACATGCAGAAGTATGAAGCAAGATACCTATGTTACACCTTACACAAAAATCCACTCAACATGGATTAAAGATCTAAATCTATGACCCAACACCATAAAATTATTATAGAATATTGGAGAAAGTCTGCAAGATATAGGAACAGGCAAGACTTCTTAGAAAAATCTCCAGTGGCATAGGCAGTCAAAGCCGAAATTAACAACAGGGATTACAACAAATTGAAAAGTTTCTGTACTGCAAAAAAAAAAAAAAAAAGTCAGCAAAGTGAAGAGGCAACTGAAATAATGGGAGGAAATCTTTGCAAATTATGCAACTGATAAAGGATTAATAACCAAAATCTGGCAGGCACTACAGCTCACTTGGCTAATCTTCTGCCTGTGGAGCTGGCACCCTGGATTATAGTCCCGGTTGGGGTGCTGGGTACTGTCCCAGTTGCTCCTCTACCAGTCCAGCTCCCTGCTGTGGCCTGGGAAGGCAGTGAAGGATGTCCCAAGTGGTTGGGCCCTGCACCCACATGGGGGACCAGGAGGAAGCATCTGGCTCCTTGCTTTGGACCGGTGCAGTGCGCCAGTGTAGCAGCCATTTGGGGGGTGAACCGACGGAAAAGGAAGACTTTTCTCTCTGTCTCTCTCTCTCTCACTGTCTGACTCTGTTTGTAAAAAAAAAAAATAACCAGAATCTACAAAGAGATCAAGAAACTTCACAACAGCAAAACAAACAACCCACTTAAGAGATGGGCCAAGAACCTAAATAGACATTTCTCAAGAGGAAATCCAAATGGCCAACAGGCACATGAAAAAATGTTCAGGATCACTAGCCATCAGGGAAATGCAAATCAAAACAATGAGGTTGCACCTCACTCCAGTTAGAATGGCTTTCATACAGAAATTAACTAACAACAGATGATGGTGAGGATGTGGGGGCAAAGGCACAATAACCCACTGTTGGTGGGAATGCAGACTGGTAAAGCCACTATGGATACAGTTTGGAGATACCTCAGAAATCGGAATGTATCCCTACCACATGACCCAGCAATTCCATTCTTTGGAATTTACCCAAGGAGAATTAAATTGGCAAATAAAAGAGCTGTCTACACCTCAATGTTTATTGCAACACAATTCAGAACAGTTAAGACATGGAATCAACCTAAATGCCCATCAACAGAAGACTGGGTAAAGAAATTAAGTGATTTGTATTCTACAGAATACTACACAGTGGTAAAAGAAATGAAATCTGGTCATTTGCAACAAAATGGAGGAATCTGGAAAACATCATACTGAGTGAAATAAGCCAGTTCCAAAGGGACAAATATCATATGTTCTCCCTGATATGTGACAACTGAGCATCTAATAGGAAAACTGTAGAAGTGAAACTGACACTATGAGAAGGAATGACTTGATCAGCCCTTGTGATGACTGTCAAGGAACAGCTTACTATTTTATTCATTTTAGTATTTTCTTTTTCTACTTAATACCATTGGTTGAGCTTTTTACTTAACACAGAATTATTCTTAGGTGTTTAAATCAAATTGAAATAAAAATAAGAGTTGGAATAAGACATGGAGGGGATATACAGTTTGGCACATGCTCCAAGGTGTTTACCCCTAAGGGTAAAGCTTAAAACTTGCCATGGGACTTGAAATACTAAAAACTGGCATGCACCAATACCAGTCCATAACTGATCATAAAGAGGATTGTCAAGAGAGCACAGAAATAAGACCAGTGTCTTCTAATAATTGCAGAATTAAAAAGGAGAGAACAATCCAGGATAGGAAGCAGGTCACAGGGCAGACTCTTAGAATGACAAATGCCGTAAACAGAACTCTGGCCTCAGAATCACACCTTAAGGCATTTGGATCTGGCTAAAAAGCCCATGAGAGTAGTTCAGGCATGGAAACACAGGGCATTGTGGAAAAAAAATGACCTTAAAGAAAGACCTCTGTGAGTGAGATTCCAGCAGAAAGAAGTGGACATTAAAGAATGAGGTACCTTTCTCTGAAGGGAGGAGAGAACTCCCAGTTTGATTATGACCTTGTATAAATAATGTTGGACTTTGTGAACGCAAGAGGCTTCCATAGCCTTGGCAGCTCATGAAAAGAGCCTCAGATGATTACTGACATCATAAATAAAAGTCTGAACTGTTAAATCATCAACAGGAGGCACTGTGCACTTGCTCCCTATATTGGGACCTGTGTACTTAATGTTTTTTACTATGAGAATTAACACTATAACTAGTTCTCAAACCATGCTTTATACTTTGTCTTTCTGTGGGGGTGCAACCTGTTGAAATCTTTACTTAGTATAGAGTTGATCTTCTGTATATACAGATATTTGCAATGAATCTTAATGAGGAATGGGATAGGAGAGGGAGTAGGAGATGGGATGGTTTGTGGGTGGAAGGGTGGTTATAGTGCAAAGAATCACTATAATCCAAAAGTTGTACTTTTGAAATTTATATTTATTAAATAAAAGTTTTCTATAATCTTAACATATCTGAATAGAGCAATACTGAGTAAGAACATTCAATCAGGAATAATGTGTTCAAATGAAAGATCAGCAACCAATATCTTCAAAATAAAATCTACAAAATTAAAAAAGTATAACACCAATCTTTTGAAAAGTTAGAGAGGTAACTTTTCCAAACTCATCATATGAGGCCAGCTGGTAAAGCCATTATGGACGTCTGTTTGGAGATTCCTCAGAAACCTGAATATAACCCTACCATACAACCCAGCCATCCCATTCCTTGGAATTTACCCAAAGGAAATTAAGTTGGCAAGTAAAAGAGCTGTCTATATCTTAATGTGTATTGAAGCTCAATTCACAATAGCTAAGACCTGGAATCAACCTAAATGCCCATCAACAAAAGACTGGATAAAGAAATTATGGGATATGTACTCTATAGAATACTATACAGCAGTAAAAAATGAAATCTGTTGATTCACAACAAGATGGAGGAATCTGGAAAACATCATACTGAGAGAAATAAGCCAGTCCCAAAGGGACAAATATCATATGTTCTTGAACGGTGACAACTGACTGAGCACCTAAGAGGAAACCTGTTGAAGTGAAATGTACACTATGAGAAAAAAATGACTTGATCAGCCCTTGTCCTGACTATTAAAGAACAACTTACTATTTTGTTCCTTTTAGTATTTTTTGTTCTACTAAATGCCATTGGTTGAACTCGGTAATTAACATGCAATTATTCTTAGGTGTTTAAATTTAACTGAAAAGTGATCTCTGTTAAATATAAGAGTGGAAATAAGAGGGGGGTGTACAGTATGGCCCATGCTCATCAGACTTACCCCTAGTGGTAGAGTTAGAAACATGCCAGGGGATTCCAATTCAATCCCATTAAGGTGGCATGTACCAATGCCAGCTCACTAGTCAAAGTGATCAGTTTCAATTCATAATTGATCATAATGATAGGATTGAGAGTCAAAGGGATCACCTAAACAAGACTAGTATCTGCTAATACTAGCTGATAGAATTAAAAAGGAGAGAACAACCCAAGATGGGAAGTGGGATACACAGCAGACTCATAGAATTGCAGATGTCCTAAACAGCACTCTGGCCTCAGAATCAGCCCTTAAGGTTTTAGATATGGCTAAAAAGCCCATGAGAGTATTTCAGAAATGAAAGATATCTGTGAGTGAGATCCTAGTGGAAAGAACGGGCCATCAAAGAAGGAGGTACCTTTCTCTGAAGGGAGGAGAGAACTTCCACTTTCACTATGGCCTTGTCTAAATAAGATCAGAGGTGGTGAACTCAAGAGGCTTCCATAGCCTTGACAGCTCATGACAAGAGCCTCAGGTGATTACTGACATCATAAATTAGATTGTCAATTGTTAAATCAACAACAGGAGTCACTGTGCACTTACTCCCCATGTAGGATCTCTGTCCTTAATGTGTTGTACTATGTAAATTCATGGTAAAACTACTAGTAAAACAGTACTCTATACTTTGCGTTTCTGTGTATGTGCAAACTGTTGAAATCTTTCCCTAGCATATACCTAATTGATCTTCTGTTTATAAAAATAATTGAAAAAATGAATCTTGATGTGAATAGGATGGGAGAGGGAGTGGGAGATGGGATGGTTGCAGGTGCGAGGGAGGTTATGGTGTGGGGCAAGCTGCAATAATCCAAAAGTTGTACTTTGGACATTTATATTTATATTTATGAAATAAAAGTTAAACAATAAATAAATAAACAAGTTTAATTAAGGGAATTATAAAAAGTTTTCTATAATAATAATAACATCTCTGAATAGAGCAATACTGAGAAAGAACATTAAATGAGGAATAATGTGTTCAAATGAAAGATCAGCAACAAACATCTTCATTGCTAAAATCTACAAAATTAAAAAAAAAATTAACACCCATTTTTGAAAAGTATTATACAAATTGTTAGGGAGGTAACTTTTCCAAACTCATTATGTGAGGCCAGTTTTTCCTAAAGTGACCTGATAGATGCAAGATCTCTGTTTATCTCTGATTCTCTTTTTTCAAATAAAAACTTAGAAAGCAGAGTCCCTGCTGAATATAATGCAACACTGTCATCCTAATAGAATTTATATTAGAATATAGGTGCAAAATTTGATAGTAATTGAATCCAGTTTGGAATCCAAAAAAAAATAAAAATAAAATGGTCAGATATCATAATCCAGTCAGATGTAATATAGGAACAGGGAAAATATGAATGTAATTCATAATTCCAAAATTCACATCAATCAAAAATCAACATCAGTATAATAAACTAGATGCAGAAAACATTTTGTATAAAATTATACATTCACTTATGTGAAGTAAGTTGAGCAGAACACTTGCAGATTGCATATACTTCAATTACAAAACCCTTGCATTTGAAGCACCTGAGCCAGATTCTATTGAATGGCAAATAACATGAAAGCATTTACCCTATAATTGGAACCATAAAATGATGCACATTTTTTACTTTTATATTCAATACTGCAATGTAAGATCTAGGCAAAACCAAAAGAAAAGGGAAGGAAATAAAAGACCCAGATATAGAAAAGAAGAAATTGAAATTATTTATTTTTCCAGATGGTTTTATTCTATTTATATGGAAATGCAACGAGGTCAACAACAGGCCACCTGAACTGGTAAATGACTGGTAGATTTGTAGGATACAAAGTAAGCACAAAAAGTCAGAATAAGTTTTATATACCTATACTATTGTGAACCCACTGAAAAAATAAATTAAAGAAGAAATTAAATTCACAATAAGAAATAAAATACCCTGGATAAATTTGACTTGTGATGTGAAATGCCTCTACAGTGACAATTCTAGAGCCATGATAAAGAATCTGAGGTCAAAAAGTCCACTCATATTCACAGATTGAAATACTTTCTTATATTTCCATATTGTCCAAGTTAATTTACAGATACAATATGCTTTCCATCAAAATCAATGGAATTCATATTGTATCTAGAAAAATAAACCTAAACCTCCTATCTTCACATATATTAAAAAAAAAATGTTCCACATAGAAAAGTAACTCTTGAGAAACAGAACACGTCTGGGGTCACAACAGATGAGTTCAATACATACCATAGATGTATGGTAAACCCTGGCATAAAAACTGATGAATAGACCAGTGCAAGAGGATAGAGGCTCCCAAAAAGAAATACAGATACATACAGACAATGGATCTTTCACAAAGCTAACAAAAATACACTGGAAAAGGTGTAGTCTATTCAGTAAAGTGTCCAGAGGCAACGGGATATCCATATGGACATGACTAAACCCAGATGACCACCCCTCTTTTCCTATACAAAGTCAACTGAAAGTGAGTCATGGATACAAATGTAAGGACTGAAACTTACAAAATATAGAGAAAACTATAAGACATTGACATAAGCAATGGCTTCTTGATAAGATAGCCTAAGAACAGGCAATAAAAAACTAATAGGGAAACCTTATATAAAACTAAGAAGATAATTCACAACAAAGAAGACAATCTTCAGATTGAAGATAAAACCCCTCTTAACTCCTATAAAACCAGCATCACTTTCATTCTAAAACCAGGCATATGTACGAAGCAAACTAAGACCAATAGATTTGATAAATTCAGATGCAAAAAATCCTCAAAATACTTGCTCATCAAACATAACAACACATTAGAAATATAATTCACCCAGACCAAGTGTGAATGCACTGGATAAAATATGTCCTTGATAAAAACATTAAACTGGGAATAGAAGGAATATTCTTGAACACATGCAAGGTAGTTTATGACAAACACAGAGCCACCATCAAATCGTGTGGGTAAATTGGAAGCATTTCCACTAAGACCTACAAGGATTCTCACCCCCATAATTGCTATTCAATATAGCTCTAGAAGGCTTACTGAGAGCCACCAGCAAGCAAAATCCAAGCAAAGGGATACAAATTGGAACGGTTGAAGTCAAATTATTACTGCTGATAGAAGATATGATTTTATTTATAGGGAAGCCAAAAGACTCCACCAAGAGACTATTGTAACTCCAGAGAGTTTGGTAAATTTGCAAGATAAAATCAATGCACAAAATTCAATAGCATTTGTATAAAAGGCAATGCTATGGCTGAGAAAGGACATGCAAGATCAGTTCAATTCACAATGGCCAAACAAATTGGAATAAATGTAAATAAAGAGGTCAAATATCTCTACAATGATAATTTCAAAACATTTTTAAAATAAATAGGAGAACATAAAAATGGAAATATCTGTCATGTTCATGGATTAGAAGAATTAATATAATCAAAATGTCCATACTACTGAAAGCAATTACATGTTCAATATGATCCCAATCAAAATAGTAATGACATTCTTCTGAAAAAAAGATAGAAAAAATGATGCTACAATTCATACAGAAGCCCAAGAGATCCTGAATAGCTAGAGCAAACTTAAAGAACAAAACAAAGCCAGAGGAATCACAATATCAGATTCATTTTCTATGAGGATAGTACAGTGTTTCATATCAGTGTTCATAGATAGAGCATCCGAATATTTAAGAAAAATGCTTACAAAACTGCAAGGATTGCCCAGTGTTTATCAGAACAAATAAATACAATGGTATAAATACCCAACCAGGGGTAAGTAATAGTTATCCATATGTCATTGTGCAGAAACATCAGCTAACACTAGATGGAGAAAATAAATAAATAAGGTCACTTCAAGTGTTGAAAAAGCACAAAAATCAGTAGATATGGAAGAAAAGATAGACAATCCATTTTAACTAGCAATATTTCCTACAGAAGCACAGTCTATACACAATCTATAACATGACAGCATTTTGCCATAATGTAACCAAAAAGGCCAAGAATTAGCAGATGAGGAACAAAAATCAAGAAAGATATTGTCACAAATACCCAACAAAGCTAGTAAAACTCATGGTTTAGAGAAACAGAAAGTAAGCAAACAAAATCTTCAAAGAACCAGGACTTTCCTCTCGGGGGCAGCAGTAGAAGAGATTGGGAAAATACCTGAACTGACCAAGGCCCCTATATTTTCCTGAATATTTGTTCTATGGATGTTAACATTCTTATTCAAATTTAGCAGAAAACGAAGATGTCAACAATTGTCTTCCTTTCAGGGATCTATGCAAGGGTATACATGTCTAACATGAAATCATGGCACATAATTTCTAAACTGGTGTTAAGTGCAATTAAAAGGAAACAACCTACTTATCCCACAGTATCAAGGGACACCAAACGCAGGTTCCCAGACTTTGGGGATCACTCTCCGGAGATGCAGACTAAGGGGATTCACTCTCAGGAACTAAGACAAACCTCACAGCCAGAACATTTAATTCTGAGAGTTCCACACTTTTTACGTTTCCCTCCCAACAGTTTGCATTGGCTCCCTCCTCCAAGGTATTAGTTCTCACCAGAAATCAAACACTTAAAATCAGTTTAAGTCTGTGACCTGTGCAGTCACTAACACCAAATGTGTGTTGTTTGCATAATATCAAACAGCACATCTATAACACCTATGACTTACCAACAGTTCAATTCTGACAATAGATAGTTAGAAGACATAATGGATTAAGATTTTAGCATACACACATCCCAGGCATATACCAGTGAAAAGCATGTATTTGATTTTCTGGCTCCAGTCAAAATTATGAAGTTATCCAGAGATCCCCTGTAAAGCTATCTTATTTGCATGAGCTTAGCTATGGCCTGAAATTTGTGTATTAGACAGAATCATAGCCACTCATATTGCCCATGGAATATCTGAGTCTTAAAATCAAAGGTACAGGAATTGAGGAGAAAAGAAATTTTTTCATTTACCAGTCACAAATGAACTCTCAAATTTATAAACCATTTTATAGCCAGCAGAATCTGATCTTCTGAGATATTCTCAAATGCTACAAGCTATCATTTGGCTAAACCAAATTTGGATGCATAATGCAACTACCGTGTGTTCAACAGTTTATTTGATTCTCAGTTCTCACACCAGTTAGCTTGGGGTTGGGGAGTGAAAAATTATTGGCCTTTACAAAGATTTTACTCTCCACACAAGGGTGTGAAGGCATTTAATCCCAATTAGGAGAGATCAATCATTGGGAACAGGTAGGACCCTAATGAAGCGATTGGGCTAGATCAATTCATGTGATTGTTGAGTGACTGCTTATTCCCAGGTGTGTGCTGTAGAAACTACTTCATATTTGAACCTCCTGCAATTTCATTATTTGGTCATATGGTCTCTGTGCCACCCAAACCTCTGCCAACAAGATGACCCTCAACAGATACTGCCCTCCAAACTTGGACCCAAACCATGAGACAAATACCATTTCTTTCTAAATGACTGAGTCTGTACCATTCTGTTATTAGCATCAAACAAAACCTGACTCAGAACCTAGCAAGAGCTGTGCTGACAGCACTGAATTGTAAACTAGTGACCTCGTTTCTCAACCAAAGGATATCAGATCACATGTAGAAGTCATTTCCCCATGTGGATTCTGTAATCACCATCAATTTGGAAAGCTGTGAGGCCCCAGGGTTCACACAAACCCTTTTCCTTTAGACACAGGACAGGATACTAGGATCCTGGCTACTGGCCCAGCTCCCCTCCTGTGCCCATAGAATACTGCTCTCTGACACTCACCACTTTCCAGCTTCCAATGAATCCCAGCATCCTCCCGAGGGCTCCTGAGTGTGGTGAGGGAAGTTCACAGAGCAGCAATGGGTGAAACACCTGAGACCTCTCTCAGGAACAAACCCAGAAAGCCTAACATTGGGATGCCAGAAAAGAAGACGCTGTGTGGTTCAGCAGTGTTGCCTTTGAACACCTGATTTTAAAGTCTGCCCTAACAATGAGCATGCATAACATCAGAGAACACACAGCCAATCCAAATGCTCCTAGCATGAGGGCCATAGCTTGGGGTTGTGGCAGGTGGGGGCAGAGAGGACTTGGTCTCAGGTCTGAAACTGCCTCATCTTTGCAGCTTGATCCTCCCAACAGCAGGGGCCGCTCTCACCTCCCTGATGATCATGACATCAGAGCACTGTCCCTCCCTCCTTTTTCCAGGACCCTATTAAAATCTTGTGATATTAATTAATATTAAGGAGGAATCAAAATGAAACGAAACAACTAGTACAACAGGAAACTGTGATAGTGACTGAAGTGAAGAATTCAATAGATCAAATGAAAAACACAATAGAGAGCCTTACAAACAGAATGGGTGAAGCAGAAGAGAGAATATCGGACTTAGAAGACAGAGAACAGGAAAGGATACAGTCAGACCAAAGAAAAGAAGAGGAAATTAGAAATCTAAAACATATTGTCAGGAATCTGCAGGATACTATTAAAAAACCCAACATTCGGGTTCTAGGAGTTCCTGAAGGCATGGAGAGGGAGAAAGGATTAGAAGGCCTTTTTAGTGAGATATTAGCAGAAAATTTCCCAGGGTTGGAGGAGGACAGAGAAATCCTAGTACAGGAAGCTCACAGAACCCCTAATAAACACGACCAAAGAGATCCTCACCACGACACATTGTAATTAAACTCTCTACAGTGAAACATAAAGAAAAGATCCTAAAATGTGCAAGAGAGAAACGTCAGATTACTCTCAGAGGATCTCCAATCAGACTCACAGCTGACTTCTCATCAGAAACTCTAAAAGCTAGGAGGGAATGGCGAGATATAGCCCAGGTACTAAGAGAGAACAACTGCCAGCGCAGAATATTATATCCTGCAAAGCTATCATTTGTGATGAAGGTGAAATAAAGACTTTTCATAGCAAAGAGAAATTGAAAGAATTTGTTGCCACTCGTCCAGCCCTGCAAAAGATGCTTAAAGATGTGTTACACACAGAAACACAGAAACACGGTCATCAATATGAAAGAAGGTAAAGGAAGGAAACCAAGGAAGGAAACCTCACAGCAAAAGATCACAGGGAATTCAAAGCATATATTAGAACTTATCTTTGGCAAATGGCAGGGCAAAGTTACCACTTATCATTAGTCACATTGAACGTGAATGGCCTGAACTGTCCAGTTAAAAGACACCGATTGGCTGATTGGGTTAAGGAACAAAACCCATCTATTTGCTGCTTACAAGAAACACATCTTTCCAACAAAGATCCATACAGACTGAAAGTGAAAGGCTGGAAAAAGATATACCATGCCAACAGAAATGAAAAAAGAGCGGGCATAGCCATCTTAATATCGGACAACATAAACTTTACCACAAAAACTGTTAAGAGAGACAAAGAGGGACACTATATCATGATTAAGGGATCAATTCAACAGGAAAATATAACAATTATCAATGTATATGCACCTAACTACAGGGCACCAGTTTATCTAAAAGATTTATTAACGGACTTAAAGGGAGACTTAGACCCCAATACAATAGTACTGGGGGACTTCAATACTCCACTCTCAGAAATAGACAGATCAATAGGACAGAAGATCAACAAGGATACAGTAGATTTAAATGCCACTATAGCCCAAATGGATCTAACAGATATATACAGAACTTTCCATCCTACAGCTAAAGATTTTACATTCTTCTCAGCAGTACATGGAACCTTCTCTAGGATTGACCACATACTAGGCCATAAAGCAAGTCTCAGCAAATTCAAAAGAATTAGAATCATACCATGCAGCTTCTCAGACCATAAAGGAATGAAGTTGGAAATTAGCAACTCAGGAATCCCTAGAGCATACACAAACACATGGAGATTGAACAACATGCTCCTGAATGAACAATGGGTAATAGAAGAAATCAAAAGAGAAATCAAAAATTTTCTGGAAGTAAATGAGGATAACAGCACAACATACCAAAACTTATGGGACGCAGCAAAAGCAGTGTTGAGAGGAAAGTTTATATCAATAGGTGCCTACATCAAGAAATTGGAAAGACACCAAATAGATGAGCTTTCAATTCACCTCAAGGATCTAGAAAACCTACAGCAAACCAGACCCAAATCTAGTAGGAGAAGAGAAATAATTAAAATCAGAGAAGAAATCAGCAGGATTGAATCAAGAAAAACATTACAAAAAATCAGCCAAACGAGGAGCTGGTTTTTTGAAAAAATCAACAAAATTGACACCCCATTGGCCCAACTAACTAAAAAAAGAAGAGAAAAGACCCAAATCAATAAAATCAGAGATGAAAAAGGAAATGTAACAACAGACACCACAGAAATAAAAAGAATCATCAGAAATTACTACAAGGACTTGTATGCCAGCAAACAGGGAAACCTATCAGAAATGGATAGATTCCTGGACACATGCAACCTGCCTAAATTGAACCAGGAAGACATCGAAAACCTAAACAGACCCATAACTGAGACAGAAATTGAAACAGTAATAAAGGCACTCCCAACAAAGAAAAGCCCAGGACCAGATGGATTCACTGCTGAATTCTACCAGACATTTAAAGAAGAACTAACTCCAATTCTTCTCAAACTATTCAGAACAATCGAAGAAGAGGGAATCCTCCCAAATTCTTTCTATGAAGCCAGCATCACCTTAATTCCTAAGCCAGAGAAAGATGCAGCACTGAAAGAGAATTACAGACCAATATCCCTGATGAACATAGATGCAAAAATCCTCAATAAAATTCTCGCCAATAGAATGCAACAACACATCAGAAAGATCATCCACCCAGACCAAGTGGGATTTATCCCTGGTATGCAGGGATGGTTTAATGTGCGCAAGACAATCAATGTGATACACCACATTAACAGACTGCAGAAGAAAAACCATATGATTATCTCAATAGATGCCGAGAAAGCATTTGATAAAATACAACACCCGTTCATGATGAAAACTCTAAGCAAACTGGGTTTGGAAGGAACATTCCTCAATACAATCAAAGCAATCTATGAAAAACCCACAGCCAACATCCTATTGAATGGGGAAAAGTTGGAAGCATTTCCACTGAGATCTGGTACCAGACAGGGATGCCCACTCTCACCACTGCTATTCAATATATTTCTGTAGGTTCTAGCCAGAGCTATTAGGCAAGAAAAAGAAATTAAAGGGATACAAATTGGGAAGGAAGAACTCAAACTATCCCTCTTTGCAGATGACATGATTCTGTATTTAGGGGACCCAAAGAACTCTACTAAGAGACTATTGGAACTCATAGAAGAGTTTGGCAAAGTAGCAGGGTATAAAATCAATGCACAAAAATCAACAGCCTTTGTATACACAGACAATGCCATGGCTGAGGAAGAACTTCTAAGATCAATACCATTCACAATAGCTACAAAAACAATCAAATACCTTGGAATAAACTTAACCAAGGACGTTGAAGATCTCTACGATGAAAATTACAAAACCTTAAAGAAAGAAATAGAAGAGGATACCAAGAAATGGAAAAATCTTCCATGCTCATGGATTGGAAGAATCAATATCATCAAAATGTCCATTCTCCCAAAAGCAATTTACAGATTCAATGCAATACCAATCAAGATACCGAAGACCTTCTTCTCAGATCTGGAAAAAATGGTGCTGAAATTTATATGGAGGCACAAGAGACCTCGAATAGCTAAAGCAATCTTGTACAACAAAAACAAAGCCGGAGGCATCACAATACCAGATTTCAGGACATACTACAGGGCAGTTGTAATCAAAACAGCATGGTACTGGTACAGAAACAGATGGATAGACCAATGGAACAGAATTGAATCACCAGAAATCAACCCAAACATCTACAGCCAACTTATATTTGATCAAGGATCTAAAACTAATTCCTGGAGCAAGGACAGTCTATTCAATAAATGGTGCTGGGAAAATTGGATTTCCACGTGCAGAAGCATGAAGCAAGACCCCTACCTTACACCTTACACAAAAATCCACTCAACATGGATTAAAGACCTAAATCTACAACCTGACACCATCAAGTTGCTAGAGAACTTTGGAGAAACCCTTCAAGATATTGGCACAGGCAAAGAATTTCTGGAAAAGACCCGGGAGGCACAGGCAGTCAAAGCCAAAATCAACTATTGGGATTGCATCAAATTGAGAAGTTTCTGTACTGCAAAAGAAACAGTCAGAAGAGTGAAGAGACAACCGACAGAATGGGAAAAAATATTTGCAAACTATGCAACAGATAAAGGGTTAATAACCAGAATCTACAGAGATCAAGAAACTCCACAAAAATAAAACCAACAACCCATTTAAGAGATGGGCCAAGGACCTCAATAGACATTTTTCAAAAGAGGAAATCCAAATGGCCAACAGGCACATGAAAAAATGTTCAAGGTCATTAGCAATCAGGGAAATGCAAATCAAAACCACAATGAGGTTTCACCTCACCCCGGTTAGAATGGCTCACATGCAGAAATCTACCAACAACAGATGCTGGCGAGGATGTGGGCAAAAAGGGACACTAACCCACTGTTGGTGGGAATGCAAACTGGTCAAGCCACTATGGAAGTCAGTCTGGAGATTCCTCAGAAACCTGAAGATAACCCTACCGTTCGACCCAGCCATCCCACTCCTTGGAATTTACCCAAAGGAATTTAAATTGGCAAACAAAAAAGCGGTCTGCACCCTAATGTTTATTGCAGCTCAATTCACAATAGCTAAGACCTGGAACCAACCTAAATGCCCATCAACGATAGACTGGATAAAGAAATTATGGGATATGTACTCTTTAGAATACTATACCGCAGTAAGAAACAATGAAATCCAGTCATTTGCAACAAAATGGAGGAATCTGGAACACATCATGCTGAGTGAAATAAGCCAGTCCCAAAGGGACAAATATCATATGTTCTCCCTGATCGGTGACAACTGACTGAACACCAAGAGGGAAACCTGTTGGAGTGAGGTGGACACTATGGGAAACGGTGGCTAGATCAGAATAGCCCTGACTGTTAATGAACAACTTAATACATTATCCCTCTTAGTAGTTTTTTTTTTTTATCTGTTCTACTTAATATGACTGATTTAGTTCTGTAATTGATGCACAGTTATTCTTAAGTTTTGAAAATTAACTGAAATGTGATCCCTGTTGAACATGGGAGTGGGAATGGGAGAGGGAAGAGATGTATAATTTGGGACATGCTCAGGCTGACTTGCCCCACGTGGTGGAGTTGGAAGCATACCAGGGGATTCCAATTCAATCCCATCGAGGTGGCATGTACCAATGCCATCTCACTGTTCCAGGTGATCAATTTCAGTTCACAGTTGGTCATGGTAGAGGGACTGGTAGTCAAAGGGAGCACATAGACAAGTCTAGTACCTGCTAACGCTAACCGATGGAGTAAATAAAGGGGAGAGTGATCCAACATGGGAAGTGAGATACTCAGCAGACTCATAGAATGGCAGATGTCCTAAGTAGCACTCTGGCCTCAGAATCAGCCCTAAAGGCATTCAGATCTAGCTGAAAAGCCCATGAGAGTATTTCAGGCATGGAAAGCCAAGACACTCTGGCAAAAGATCTCTGTGAGTGAGATCCCAGTGGAAAGAACAGGTCATCAAAGAAGGAGGTACCTTTCTCTGAAGGGAGGAGAAAACCTCTACTTTGACTATGACCTTGTCTAAACAAGATAAGAGTCGGAGAACTCAGAGGGCTTCCATAGCCTTGGAAACTCATGACAGGAGCAGAGGGAGATTACTGATGCCATAGACAGGAGTGTCAATTGGTAAAGTCAACAACAGGAGTCACTGTGCACTTACTCCTCATGTAGGATCTCTGTCCTTAATGTGCTGTGCATTGAGATTTAATGCTATAACGAGTACTCAAACAATATATTTCACTTTGTGTTTCTATGGGGGTGCAAACTGTTGAAATCCTTACTTAATGCATACTAAACTGATCCTCTGTAAAAAAAAAAAAAAAAGAAAGAAATTATCAATTCCCAACTTGACTCTCACTGGGATTAAACATGACAATAGGTCTGCTCTGATTTCATCATCATTTAAAAAAATCATCTATTATTTTTCACTTTATGTTTCTGTGTGGGAGCAAACTGTTGAAATCCATACTTAATGTATACTAAGCTGATCTTCTGTATATTAAGATAATCGAAAATGAATCTTGATGTGAATGGAAGGGGAGAGGGAGTGGGAAAGGGGAGGGTTGTGGGTGGGAGGGACAGTATGGGGGGAAGCCATTGTAATCCATAAGTCTTACTTTGGAAATTTATATTAATTAAATAGAAGTTTAAAAAAAAATTAAAAAAAGTACAAAAAAAAAGATATGTTCTTTCAGTTCCTTTTCAGTTCATGTCTTGATCCGACAGTGGCATCAATGAAATACTACATTCAGAAAAGAAATTAAATCATATTCCATATATATTACCACTTTTTATGAATCTGGGAAATTGAGGAGTGTTTTACTGCCTTGAATATGAGAGAAATCTACAAATTTCCAATGCCAAAAATCGGAGGAGACACCCAAATCAAACACAGAAAGCAGATTTGGAGCATGCCAACAGCTGTGCCCTGATTGAAAAAGACCATTCCTCCCATGCCCTGAAGTCCATATTCCAGCCTCAAATAAAAATCAAATTTGGAGGGAATTGACATATGTCCCCTCAGCAAAAGGATTCCATTTCATTTTCCAAAACACAAAAACTCCTCTTGGTCCTGTTGCCTGTACATTTCTAAGCATGAAACGCCAATTTGTTGTGTTTTTTTATTTCCTAGTGGATACTCTGTCTAAACTGTTGTTGTGTTGCATCAGAATAAAAAATTTGGGATGGAAGAAGGCAAAACAAACTCAGACCCAGAAACAATTTAGGAAATTGCTGCTCAGGAAACCAAAAATTGGCTGAGGCACCCAAAACCATAACAGAAAGCCAGAATTGGATGAAGCCAACAGCTGTGCCCTGATTAAAAAAAAAAAAAAAAACATTGCTCCCATGGCCTGAACTCCATATTCCAGCCTCAAAACCAAAGCTCACATCAGAAAGTTCATTACAAACCATGAGAAAAGAGTAAAATTTAAAAGAAATCCAAGAGTCCTTATTGATATTGGGCTTGATTTAGTCACAAGGAAACTGGCTGCTTCCAGATTCATCCACCCTTCCCAGCTGACTGCCTGTGGAATTCTGATTGAATTAACCTGAAAACTGCACTCTCACTCCATTTGGAGTGAATTGATATCAGTACCCCCAGCAAAAGTGTTCCATTTCTTTTTGCAAAACATGAAAACTACTCTTGGTCATGTTGCCTGTAGATTTCTAAGCAAGAAACACCAATTTGTTGTGTTTTTTTTTTTTTCATAATGGATACTCTGTCTAAACTCTTGTTTGTATTGAATCAGAATAAAAAATTTGAAAAGGAAGAAGGCAAACCAAACTCAGACCCAGAATACACTGAGGAAATTGTAGCTCAAAAACCCAAAAATCGGCTGAGGTACCCAAAACCATGGTAGAAAGCCAGACTTGGAGCAAGCCAACACTTGTACCCTGATTGAAAATTACCATTCCTCCTGTGGCCTGAACTCCATATTCCAGCCTCAAAACCAAAACTCAAATCAGAAAGTTCTTTACAAACCATGAGAAATGAAAAAAGTGTGGAAAAAAAAAAGAAATCCAAGATTCCTTAATGATCTTGGGATTGATTTTAAAACAAGGAAACTGGCAGCTTTCGGATTCATCCACCCCTCCCAGCTGACTGGCTGTGGAATTCTGATTGAATTAACCTGATAATCACACTCACACTCGATTTGGAGGGAATTGATATATGTACCCCCAGCAAAAGTGTTTCATTTCATTTTCCAAAACACAAAAACTCCTCTTTGTTGTGTTGCCTGTAGATTTCTTAGCATGAAATGCCAATTTGTTTTTTTTTTATTTCCTAATGGATGCTCTGTCTAAACTCTTGTTGTGTTGCATCAGAATACAAAATTAGCAGAGGAAGAATGCAAAAGAAACTCAAACCCAGAATACAGTAAGGAAATTTCCGCTCAAGAAACCAAAAATCAGCTGAGGCACCCAAAACCACGACAGAAAGCCAGAATTGGAGCACCAACAGCTGTGCCCTGATTGTAAAGGACCATTCCTCCCATGGCCTGAACTCCATATTCCAGCCTCAAAACCAAAGCTCACATCAGAAAGTTCATTACAAACCATGGGAAATGAGAAAAATGTGGAAAAAAACACAAAGAAATCCAATAGTCCTTAGTGATATTGGGCTTGATTTAGTCACAAGGAAACTGGCTGTTCCCACATTAATCCACACCTCACAGCTGACTGACTGTGGAATTCTGATTGATTTAACCTGGAAACTGCACTCACACTTGATTAGGAGGGAATTAATATCTGTCCCCTCAGTAAAAGGGTTCCATTTATTTTCCGAAACACAAAAACTCATCTTGGTCGTGTTGCCTGTAGATTTCCAAGCATGAAACGCCAATTTGTTGTGTTTTTTATTTCATAATGGATACTGTGTCTAAACTCTTGTTTGTTTTGCGAAGGAATCCAAAATTTGGGAGGGAAGATGGCAAAACAAACTCAGGCCCAGAATACATTTAGGAAATTGCCGCTCAAGAAACCAAAAATTGGCTGAGGCACCCCAAACAATGACAGAAAGCTAGACTTGGAGCAAGCCAACAGCTGTGCCCTGATTGAAAAAGACCATACCTCCTGTGTCCTGAACTCCATATTCCAGCCTCAAATCCAAAGCTCACATGGAAACTGGCTGCTTCCGGATTCATCCCCCCTCCCATCTGAATGGCTGGTGAATTCTGATTGAAATAACCTGAAAACCGCACTCACACTCGATTTGGAGGCAATCAATATCTGTCTCCTTCGCAAACGGCTTCCATTCTGTTGGAATAAGAAAACCATATGCCCTGGGAAAGAGAAACCCACAAGCAGAGTCCTACACTTGGAACAGAAGAAAATTTTCTAGTCCTTGACCCAAGTTCCCATGTAAAAAAGGAAGAGGTTAGTTAATTGCCATAGTTTCTCCCAGCTCATATACACTATTGTTTGATAGTCTGTCTCTCTTTCATGTTCCAGGAATCCTATATGAGAAAAGCAGCCCTAAATTAGGATAATTTCCACTTCCAAATAGGAGCTCAAATAATGAAATTCTTTTCTTTTTTGGTAAAACATGAGCCCACATTGTTTTATTGTTTCCCAAACTTATCATCTGCTGGCACCAGGAAGAACATAGCCACAATCTCTTTACTGTCAAGGGAGAACTTCTGCTGGAAGCCTGGGACATTATGACAAGAGACAGAATTTTAAACCATCTTAGTCACAGAATACATTGGCCCTCCTGAAGTTCAACTAAGGGAATAAGGACAGAATTGCCACCCAGCACTAGAGATGATTAGAACTCCAAATGTCACATTTGGTAACCTGCACCAGGATCTTTGTGTCATGCAAGGAATTTCTATCCCTGAGTCAATTGGAAGGACAGAGAGGGGGTGCTATAATTTTCTACACTATTCAGCTACAGAACTTTCTTTTTTAAAAGGTTTGTCTATTTGAAAGGCAGAGTTTCAAAGAGGCAGAGGCAGAGGAAGAGAACTTCCATCCATTGGTTCATTCCCCAAATGGCCACAACAGCTCAAGCTGGGCTGATCTCCCACATGGGTACATGTTTGCAAGCACTTGGGCCATCTTCTACTGCTTTCCCTGGCCATAGAAAGAGCTGGGTCAGAAGTAGAACACCTGGGTCTCAAATGGGCACTCATAATGTATACCAGCACTGCAGGCATTGGCATTAACCACTACACCACAGCACCATCCCTAGAACTTTCTTTAAAATAATGAATGTAAGCAAAGGAAAAGCCATTTTTGGTCCATATGGTCCTATACTACACTGAGGCTTCAAAAAGTTCATAGAAAAAACTAGATGGACTTATTTTTGTGCAAAAATGTTGAAATCCATACATAGCTTGTACTTCATTCTATTTGAGCACTACTGCTAGGTAAAATGATGCTGTTTCTGGTCAAAAGCAAAGAGATGCTTCCAGATATCCCATGTGGGTGCAGCGACCCAAGCACTTGGGCAATGCTCTGCAACTTTCCCAGGCACATTAGCAGGGGGACAAATCAGAAATGGAATAACTGGGACTCAAATGGGGCACCCATATGAAATGTCAGCAATACAGGAGATGTCTACCCACTACACCAAAATGTCAGCCCCCATTCTTTATATGTTTTATATTTCATCTCTAAATTGTTCATTATAAGTTTAAGCATGGGGTGGCACTGTGGTGTAGCAGGTAAAGCTGTTGCCTGAGTGCTGGTATCCCATATGGGCACCAGTTTGAGTCCTAGCTGCTCCACTTACAATCCAGTTCACAGCTATGGCCTGGAAAATCAATAGAGGATAGCCCAAATTCTTGGGCCCCTGTATCTATGTGAGAGACCTGGAAGAAGCTCCTGGCTCCTGGCCTTGGATAAGCACAGCTCCAGCTGTTGCAGCCAATTGGGAAGTGAACCAGAAGATGGAAGACCCCCCACCTCTGCCTCTGCTTCTCTCTCTGTGTAACTCTGACTTCCATATAAATGAATAAATCTTTTTTAAAAAACTAAGTTTAACCAAATGCAAAGTTCATAATTTCTAGTAAAGTAAGATTTAAATTATAAAAGTGGCTTACTACTCATAAATGCATCCTGCATGATATAAGTACCCTTGTGATTTGGTGCTTACTAATGTAAGTGGAATTTATTTTCCACTTTGATTAGGAGTTTTTGAACTGGCTATATTGTCTATTGAGTTGAATTATTATACACTTTATGTCATTAATTGAAGACTTTCAAATCTGTCAATGCTCTTATTGTCCACAATATGTTCCACCACCAGGGATCCACTGAGATACATCCATAGCTTGATGCTTCATTACTCTTTAACAGAGCATTGAGTTCTCCATTCTAGTGATGTTTATGATTGGAACATGTTAATTACAGCTTGTTTTATCATCTTAAGATTATTTCTGTTTTAAGCAGAAGCACTTTGCCACCAGCTATCAATTAAAAATAGGGTATTTGGGGGAAAAAGTAATAAGTTTGGAGTGGAGGATTCTTAGGAAGTTTAACACTGTTAGCACAAGTCCAGCAGAGTATGTAAGCAGCCTAGGACTTGTTCTCTTCTGAATGAGATGAATTGCTAGAATTATATAGCATAACCCAGAATCTTGAAATTCAGATAGACATCTACACCAATGAATACTGACTTATAGTTTAAGGTATATGTTAAGCACTTTCAGCTATAATTTATATATATATATATATATATATATATATATATAGAGAGAGAGAGAGAGAGAGAGAGAGAGCACACTTTTATGATCATCCTGATTCTAGGACATAAAACACTTGATACACATTGCTATATGCAATAAAGGCAAAACTGTATATTAAACTTTAATTTTTGGTTTTAAAAATTTGTTCTAAAAGTGCAGAAAGCTTCCAAGTGATTCAACTAGCTACAATTATGATAATTTACACCCATGAAAATTAGTTTCCATCTCTGATTAATCTAAAATTAATAACTGTGGCTACAAAGCATTTTAACATAACTATCATTTTAATGCTGATAATATTAACCGAACAGGTGGTTATGGGGGTAAAACAAGAAAGGCTATAAAAAAAGTCTAAATTATGATAGTACTCCAATGAAGCCTTATCATATGCTGACATAATTTTGATGATAGTATAATCTGCTATGTCCCGTTCTCTTGAGGAAAATGATCTTTGGCTAGTAGATTTATCTATACTCTCTTGCCAAACTAGTCCCCAGACAATGGACTTTCTAAAATCACTCAAATTGTGGCCACTCTGACTTCATCAACTTATGTCAATATAATATTATTATATCACATATGCCTTAGAGAAAGAAAGGAGTTTGCCACCCAGAAATAGATTTCACTTTGGGATTTCACTGCATCTACTCTTCCTAACAGTAGCTTTCAAGGCTAAATAACCTTTTCATGCTAATGGCCCTAGCTACAGAAGTATAATCTTTTAAGTGAGAAAATTGCTGTGTCTAAAAAGAAATTGTTGCAAGGCCTAGCCAATATGTATTATCAGGAGTGGCAGAGTGTGCATGAGACTGAGTCCTGAGGGTGGAGGAAAAATTTAGAAAAGGGGGGGTTTCTCAATGTGAGAACACTCATCAACAACAAAGGTTTTAACCCATTGTCAAAGATCCCAAAGGATGATGGTAATACTAGGATGACATTTGAAAAATTAAACCAAAAACAGTCCATGCTAAGGGAGGTAGAAATAGCTGAATTTCTGTGATAGAGAAAGAAACAATCAAAATCTCATAGGAATTATGCTACAGTTACTAAACTGATACAGCTGAAAAAGTTGTAAAATGACTATGTTCTACAAGAGGCCCAAAGACATTCCATTTACAAAAGCAATAAAATTGGTGTTGGTGCGAAGGGCACTGTTACTGCTGAGAACCACAGAGGTGGATCTTTTCTGTGGGTCATTCCTCATGGTAGGGAATGTCATAAACACTGGGAACTCAGATAGCAACTTGAATGTTAAGATTCCAAAATAATAGTGACTATGGTAGAAAACAGTGCTCTAGTCCAAGGTAAGTTTTCAAAGAGTCTATTGTTTCCCCTAGCCCAACATGGTTGACCTCTCTGCTCTCAAATTGTAAAATGGAGGGAAAATACTTGGTAATGGGAAGGACACAACATTGGTTCCGTGACCTACAATGTGAGAGCAGATACAAATGATACCCTCTAACCATCCTTCCAACTATACCTAAGTCAGAATCTATGTTACATTTCAGAAACAATGGATATTAGATAATATTAAATTATCAATTTTGAAAGTTGGTATACTGATACTGGATTTATGTTTTAAAGAGCATTATCTGTTTAAGTTCTTTCCTTAAAAATAAATAAGGCAAGAATCAGAGATTGTGAACACCAACATATCCAGATTTAATTCAACAGTTTAGATAGTTAAAATCAGACAGATACTGGAGGTTGATATTAGACTATCACAAATTCAATGCATGCCAAGGATCAGAAATGGTAAATGAGAGGTGGGGAGGAACAATGCCAGATTTCATGAGAAAACATGTGTCCTGCATTAATAATGTTGACCATGAAATTATCCTAAGTCTGTCAGTGACGCAGCAGGGCTGATGCACTGCAATAATGAATGGAAGAGAGCATGCCCTATAATTCAGTCTCCAATCAGGCCACAATTATCTATGTCATGAACCAGTAAAAGGTGACTGTCATCCAGAGGAGTGCCTGTGGGGTTTCAGACCCAGTATGCCAGTGGGCCTATCACAGGTGACTATCTGGTGACTATATGGGTGGATGAGCCTCATCAATGTCAAGGAAGGTCCAGAGGAACCCATGAGATTTCCCTGAAATCCATCAACTTAGGAGCCCCTTCAGGACAGCATCAAGTAGAGAGTATTCTGCTTTTGTTGTGGATGGCCAGATTGGGTACCAGCCGGTGGATAATGAATAAAGGGAAGTCAGGGAGAACATCACATGGTGGTACACTCAGTAGTGTGGCAGGAAGCTGCTGCTGTGAATGCTTCTTGGATGCTTGTGCTTGGGGATTTTCCAGGGCAGTTTGATAGTGAGAGCCTAATTTCAGGGGCTATTAGACATCACAGCCAGGAGATTTGGTTTGACCTGAGGGTCAAATATATACTTATATTCAAAATCCAGTATTTCAATAGGTTATCTTTTGAATATCTATTCTGCACAGTTGTCTCATTCAATAATAACTGGTTTCTGTTTCCTTGTTGCAGGGCAGGCATTGTTCATGGTTATGCCATTTGTGTGTAACATTAGCATTTTGTTTTGAAAAATCTGAAAGGACACTGCAGCTGTACTGATAGCGAAAATCTGTGTGATTTCTCAACTGATTGTCCACCAACCGACTTTCAGGCCAGGCAGTAATTCTCAATATATTTGCAACAGTGAGACAAATATTGCAAACCAATTGGGAATTTTAGCCTTCCTTAGAGGAATGCAGCAATAACCAGGAATTAGGACTGAAGTCATTGTGTATAAAGGAATGGAGACACAGGTATCCTGACATGGGATGTATGAATCAGAGAGGTCAGCATGTGAGGGGAAGATAATGGCTACATGTGGAGGAGCTGGAGACTCATGAGGATTGGCATAAGATAGAAGCACAGTAGGAGCCACTTGAGGAAAGATGTGGTGTAAACAAAAGGGCTGGAGACCCTGAAGGCAGCCCTTGCTGCAGGCACACGGGTAGGCTACTAAGAGCAGACTTGGATGTCAAAGATTTTTAAATGCAAGATTACAAGGATGAACATCAGACCCAGCCACATAAAGTGGTAAAATTGCTGATAATATATGGTTTCAGGAGCAAGATCAGAGATACATAAAGTCTGGCATACCTGGAAGGCATATAGGGCTTCAGATATCATGAGGCAAATATTTGGCAAAGTGATGGAGGATTGGAAAACACAGAAAGAAATAGAGGAGATGTCATATAAATCAGTGCACAGATAAATTTATAGGCTCAAGATATGTGAGAAGACAGAGACCTAATCATCGTGACATCCTTCTTAAGATCTAAGATTAACTATACAGCAATATAGGATAGTGAAAATGGAGAATATCAAGAGTATAATGCCTTTAGTAAGACTGTACAACAGAAATGAATAACAAAGGAAAAGTGTTTTTAAAACATATGAGCAGACGGTTGGCACTGTGGCATATCAGGTAAAACTGCTGTCTGCAGTGTTGGCATCCAATATGCATGCCAGTTCAAGTCCCAACTGCTCCACTTCCAATACAGCTCTCTTCTATTGCCTGGAAAAGCAGTATAAGATGGCCCGCATCCTTGGGCCCCTGCACCCACATGTCAGTGCCAGAAGAGTCTCCTGACTCCTGGTTTCAGGTTTGCCCAGCTCTGGTCATTTCAGCCATTTGGGGAGTAAATCTTGGATGGAATACATCTCTCTCTCTGCCTCTGCTTCTCTGTAACCCTTCCTTTCAAATAAATTTATATTTTTTACCAAATTAGTAGAATTAATAAAGACTAGTATATTCTTAAGAAAAAGTAAAAATATGCAACACAGATAACCAGTGACAGAAATCCAAACAGCATTGTTCTTAACCAAATTAATAAAGTTTAGCAACAGAGATAAAGAATATTCTAAAATGCATAGAAATAAGTTTTTTAAAAAAAAAACCTTAAACCCAGAGCCACCAGGTTATGAAACAAATTTATCAAAAATCTTCAATAACATAGGAATCTGCTATAAAAACAAAATAAGTTGACTCAGTTTTTGAAAAATCAAAATAACTGATGAACAAATTTGAAAAGCAAAACTTATGGCCTAGATTTGTAGAATTTCCCTCATATTCAAGGCAGTAAAACACCCCTCAATTTCCCAGATTCATGAAAAGTGGTAATAAATATGGAATATGATTTAATTTCTTTTCTGAATGTAGTATTACATTGATGCCACTGTCAGATCAAGACATGAACTGAAAAAGGAACTTAAAGAACATATCTTTATAAAATGAGGTACAAATATTTTAAGCAACATGTTAGTATAGAGCAAAATATGAAATCATAAGAGATCAATAAAAAAGCAAGATAGAGTCAAAGATGCCAAGGTGTTTATCATTTCAAAATAAATCATGTAAATAATTCATGTGGAAGAGAAACACAAAAAAAACCACACGGTAACTGCAATTAAAACATGAAAAGTTTGAATAAAATTAAGCATCTAATCACAAACATAAACTGTAAGTAAAGCAGTAAAACAGTTATTACTTATTATAAGTAAGATGGGCTGCAATGCACCTATAATATAAATTGTCATATAATTGTCATAGAACACTGAAAGCTATCTCCCTCAGAACACAGCTGTACAAGCCGCTCTCCTTTTATTTTCTGTCTTCAACAATGTCCTAGATGTGCACTCAGGAAATTTAAAAAACAGAAAATTTTATGTATAAGGATATGCTTTTAAGCAGCAAAACCATCAATAAATGTTAATTAAACTATTATATACGGAGATACTCCCATAAAATTCAAAACAAAAAAAAAACTGACCAGAGAATTATGCAGGATTCCTGTGTATAAGATCAATATATAAACCCAATGCGTGCCAGTAAGAACGAAACAGGCAACAATATTAAATTACAGAATACAGAACTACAAGTGAATATCTGTAATAGAAACAAGAGAAAGCGAGGTCAATCTATGTAATGTATTTTTTAGTATCTTAAAATAGTCCTGGAGTCATTTTTTTTAAAAAGTCAAATGACCTTAAAAAGGAGCCAGGAATATAAATAATATAAAGACCCAGAATACCGGAAAGATTCAGCATTCTGTTACACGTGAGACCATTATTGAAAGTCCAAGGGTCACAAGATTTTAATAGGGTCCTGGAAAAAGGAGGGAGGGACAGTGCTCTGATGTCATGATCATCAGGGAGGTGAGAGCGGCCCCTGCTGTTGGGAGGATCAAGCTGCAAAGATGAGGCAGTTTCAGACCTGAGACCAAGTCCTCTCTGCCCCCACCTGCCACAACCCCAAGCTATGGCCCTCATGCTAGGAGCATTTGGATTGGCTGTGTGTTCTCTGATGTTATGCATGCTCATTGTTAGGGCAGACTTTAAAATCAGGTGTTCAAAGGCAACACTGCTGAGCCACACAGCGTCTTC
The DNA here is from genome assembly GCF_964237555.1 of Oryctolagus cuniculus. Lineage (NCBI taxonomy): Eukaryota > Metazoa > Chordata > Mammalia > Lagomorpha > Leporidae > Oryctolagus > Oryctolagus cuniculus. The sequence goes on along the minus strand of NC_091447.1, from coordinate 894,795 downwards.
TTTTCTGGCATCCCAATGTTAGGCTTTCTGGGTTTGTTCCTGAGAGAGGCCTCAGGTGTTTCACCCATTGCTGCTCTGTGAACTTCCCTCACCACACTCAGGAGCCCTCGGGAGGATGCTGGGATTCATTGGAAGCTGGAAAGTGGTGAGTGTCAGAGAGCAGTATTCTATGGGCACAGGAGGGGAGCTGGGCCAGTAGCCAGGATCCTAGTATCCTGTCCTGTGTCTAAAGGAAAAGGGTTTGTGTGAACCCTGGGGCCTCACAGCTTTCCAAATTGATGGTGATTACAGAATCCACATGGGGAAATGACTTCCACATGTGATCTGATATCCTTTGGTTGAGAAACGAGGTCACTAGTTTACAATTCAGTGCTGTCAGCACAGCTCTTGCTAGGTTCTGAGTCAGGTTTTGTTTGATGCTAATAACAGAATGGTACAGACTCAGTCATTTAGAAAGAAATGGTATTTGTCTCATGGTTTGGGTCCAAGTTTGGAGGGCAGTATCTGTTGAGGGTCATCTTGTTGGCAGAGGTTTGGGTGGCACAGAGACCATATGACCAAATAATGAAATTGCAGGAGGTTCAAATATGAAGTAGTTTCTACAGCACACACCTGGGAATAAGCAGTCACTCAACAATCACATGAATTGATCTAGCCCAATCGCTTCATTAGGGTCCTACCTGTTCCCAATGATTGATCTCTCCTAATTGGGATTAAATGCCTTCACACCCTTGTGTGGAGAGTAAAATCTTTGTAAAGGCCAATAATTTTTCACTCCCCAACCCCAAGCTAACTGGTGTGAGAACTGAGAATCAAATAAACTGTTGAACACACGGTAGTTGCATTATGCATCCAAATTTGGTTTAGCCAAATGATAGCTTGTAGCATTTGAGAATATCTCAGAAGATCAGATTCTGCTGGCTATAAAATGGTTTATAAATTTGAGAGTTCATTTGTGACTGGTAAATGAAAAAATTTCTTTTCTCCTCAATTCCTGTACCTTTGATTTTAAGACTCAGATATTCCATGGGCAATATGAGTGGCTATGATTCTGTCTAATACACAAATTTCAGGCCATAGCTAAGCTCATGCAAATAAGATAGCTTTACAGGGGATCTCTGGATAACTTCATAATTTTGACTGGAGCCAGAAAATCAAATACATGCTTTTCACTGGTATATGCCTGGGATGTGTGTATGCTAAAATCTTAATCCATTATGTCTTCTAACTATCTATTGTCAGAATTGAACTGTTGGTAAGTCATAGGTGTTATAGATGTGCTGTTTGATATTATGCAAACAACACACATTTGGTGTTAGTGACTGCACAGGTCACAGACTTAAACTGATTTTAAGTGTTTGATTTCTGGTGAGAACTAATACCTTGGAGGAGGGAGCCAATGCAAACTGTTGGGAGGGAAACGTAAAAAGTGTGGAACTCTCAGAATTAAATGTTCTGGCTGTGAGGTTTGTCTTAGTTCCTGAGAGTGAATCCCCTTAGTCTGCATCTCCGGAGAGTGATCCCCAAAGTCTGGGAACCTGCGTTTGGTGTCCCTTGATACTGTGGGATAAGTAGGTTGTTTCCTTTTAATTGCACTTAACACCAGTTTAGAAATTATGTGCCATGATTTCATGTTAGACATGTATACCCTTGCATAGATCCCTGAAAGGAAGACAATTGTTGACATCTTCGTTTTCTGCTAAATTTGAATAAGAATGTTAACATCCATAGAACAAATATTCAGGAAAATATAGGGGCCTTGGTCAGTTCAGGTATTTTCCCAATCTCTTCTACTGCTGCCCCCGAGAGGAAAGTCCTGGTTCTTTGAAGATTTTGTTTGCTTACTTTCTGTTTCTCTAAACCATGAGTTTTACTAGCTTTGTTGGGTATTTGTGACAATATCTTTCTTGATTTTTGTTCCTCATCTGCTAATTCTTGGCCTTTTTGGTTACATTATGGCAAAATGCTGTCATGTTATAGATTGTGTATAGACTGTGCTTCTGTAGGAAATATTGCTAGTTAAAATGGATTGTCTATCTTTTCTTCCATATCTACTGATTTTTGTGCTTTTTCAACACTTGAAGTGACCTTATTTATTTATTTTCTCCATCTAGTGTTAGCTGATGTTTCTGCACAATGACATATGGATAACTATTACTTACCCCTGGTTGGGTATTTATACCATTGTATTTATTTGTTCTGATAAACACTGGGCAATCCTTGCAGTTTTGTAAGCATTTTTCTTAAATATTCGGATGCTCTATCTATGAACACTGATATGAAACACTGTACTATCCTCATAGAAAATGAATCTGATATTGTGATTCCTCTGGCTTTGTTTTGTTCTTTAAGTTTGCTCTAGCTATTCAGGATCTCTTGGGCTTCTGTATGAATTGTAGCATCATTTTTTCTATCTTTTTTTCAGAAGAATGTCATTACTATTTTGATTGGGATCATATTGAACATGTAATTGCTTTCAGTAGTATGGACATTTTGATTATATTAATTCTTCTAATCCATGAACATGACAGATATTTCCATTTTTATGTTCTCCTATTTATTTTAAAAATGTTTTGAAATTATCATTGTAGAGATATTTGACCTCTTTATTTACATTTATTCCAATTTGTTTGGCCATTGTGAATTGAACTGATCTTGCATGTCCTTTCTCAGCCATAGCATTGCCTTTTATACAAATGCTATTGAATTTTGTGCATTGATTTTATCTTGCAAATTTACCAAACTCTCTGGAGTTACAATAGTCTCTTGGTGGAGTCTTTTGGCTTCCCTATAAATAAAATCATATCTTCTATCAGCAGTAATAATTTGACTTCAACCGTTCCAATTTGTATCCCTTTGCTTGGATTTTGCTTGCTGGTGGCTCTCAGTAAGCCTTCTAGAGCTATATTGAATAGCAATTATGGGGGTGAGAATCCTTGTAGGTCTTAGTGGAAATGCTTCCAATTTACCCACACGATTTGATGGTGGCTCTGTGTTTGTCATAAACTACCTTGCATGTGTTCAAGAATATTCCTTCTATTCCCAGTTTAATGTTTTTATCAAGGACATATTTTATCCAGTGCATTCACACTTGGTCTGGGTGAATTATATTTCTAATGTGTTGTTATGTTTGATGAGCAAGTATTTTGAGGATTTTTTGCATCTGAATTTATCAAATCTATTGGTCTTAGTTTGCTTCGTACATATGCCTGGTTTTAGAATGAAAGTGATGCTGGTTTTATAGGAGTTAAGAGGGGTTTTATCTTCAATCTGAAGATTGTCTTCTTTGTTGTGAATTATCTTCTTAGTTTTATATAAGGTTTCCCTATTAGTTTTTTATTGCCTGTTCTTAGGCTATCTTATCAAGAAGCCATTGCTTATGTCAATGTCTTATAGTTTTCTCTATATTTTGTAAGTTTCAGTCCTTACATTTGTATCCATGACTCACTTTCAGTTGACTTTGTATAGGAAAAGAGGGGTGGTCATCTGGGTTTAGTCATGTCCATATGGATATCCCGTTGCCTCTGGACACTTTACTGAATAGACTACACCTTTTCCAGTGTATTTTTGTTAGCTTTGTGAAAGATCCATTGTCTGTATGTATCTGTATTTCTTTTTGGGAGCCTCTATCCTCTTGCACTGGTCTATTCATCAGTTTTTATGCCAGGGTTTACCATACATCTATGGTATGTATTGAACTCATCTGTTGTGACCCCAGACGTGTTCTGTTTCTCAAGAGTTACTTTTCTATGTGGAACATTTTTTTTTTAATATATGTGAAGATAGGAGGTTTAGGTTTATTTTTCTAGATACAATATGAATTCCATTGATTTTGATGGAAAGCATATTGTATCTGTAAATTAACTTGGACAATATGGAAATATAAGAAAGTATTTCAATCTGTGAATATGAGTGGACTTTTTGACCTCAGATTCTTTATCATGGCTCTAGAATTGTCACTGTAGAGGCATTTCACATCACAAGTCAAATTTATCCAGGGTATTTTATTTCTTATTGTGAATTTAATTTCTTCTTTAATTTATTTTTTCAGTGGGTTCACAATAGTATAGGTATATAAAACTTATTCTGACTTTTTGTGCTTACTTTGTATCCTACAAATCTACCAGTCATTTACCAGTTCAGGTGGCCTGTTGTTGACCTCGTTGCATTTCCATATAAATAGAATAAAACCATCTGGAAAAATAAATAATTTCAATTTCTTCTTTTCTATATCTGGGTCTTTTATTTCCTTCCCTTTTCTTTTGGTTTTGCCTAGATCTTACATTGCAGTATTGAATATAAAAGTAAAAAATGTGCATCATTTTATGGTTCCAATTATAGGGTAAATGCTTTCATGTTATTTGCCATTCAATAGAATCTGGCTCAGGTGCTTCAAATGCAAGGGTTTTGTAATTGAAGTATATGCAATCTGCAAGTGTTCTGCTCAACTTACTTCACATAAGTGAATGTATAATTTTATACAAAATGTTTTCTGCATCTAGTTTATTATACTGATGTTGATTTTTGATTGATGTGAATTTTGGAATTATGAATTACATTCATATTTTCCCTGTTCCTATATTACATCTGACTGGATTATGATATCTGACCATTTTATTTTTATTTTTTTTTGGATTCCAAACTGGATTCAATTACTATCAAATTTTGCACCTATATTCTAATATAAATTCTATTAGGATGACAGTGTTGCATTATATTCAGCAGGGACTCTGCTTTCTAAGTTTTTATTTGAAAAAAGAGAATCAGAGATAAACAGAGATCTTGCATCTATCAGGTCACTTTAGGAAAAACTGGCCTCACATAATGAGTTTGGAAAAGTTACCTCCCTAACAATTTGTATAATACTTTTCAAAAATGGGTGTTAATTTTTTTTTTAATTTTGTAGATTTTAGCAATGAAGATGTTTGTTGCTGATCTTTCATTTGAACACATTATTCCTCATTTAATGTTCTTTCTCAGTATTGCTCTATTCAGAGATGTTATTATTATTATAGAAAACTTTTTATAATTCCCTTAATTAAACTTGTTTATTTATTTATTGTTTAACTTTTATTTCATAAATATAAATATAAATGTCCAAAGTACAACTTTTGGATTATTGCAGCTTGCCCCACACCATAACCTCCCTCGCACCTGCAACCATCCCATCTCCCACTCCCTCTCCCATCCTATTCACATCAAGATTCATTTTTTCAATTATTTTTATAAACAGAAGATCAATTAGGTATATGCTAGGGAAAGATTTCAACAGTTTGCACATACACAGAAACGCAAAGTATAGAGTACTGTTTTACTAGTAGTTTTACCATGAATTTACATAGTACAACACATTAAGGACAGAGATCCTACATGGGGAGTAAGTGCACAGTGACTCCTGTTGTTGATTTAACAATTGACAATCTAATTTATGATGTCAGTAATCACCTGAGGCTCTTGTCATGAGCTGTCAAGGCTATGGAAGCCTCTTGAGTTCACCACCTCTGATCTTATTTAGACAAGGCCATAGTGAAAGTGGAAGTTCTCTCCTCCCTTCAGAGAAAGGTACCTCCTTCTTTGATGGCCCGTTCTTTCCACTAGGATCTCACTCACAGATATCTTTCATTTCTGAAATACTCTCATGGGCTTTTTAGCCATATCTAAAACCTTAAGGGCTGATTCTGAGGCCAGAGTGCTGTTTAGGACATCTGCAATTCTATGAGTCTGCTGTGTATCCCACTTCCCATCTTGGGTTGTTCTCTCCTTTTTAATTCTATCAGCTAGTATTAGCAGATACTAGTCTTGTTTAGGTGATCCCTTTGACTCTCAATCCTATCATTATGATCAATTATGAATTGAAACTGATCACTTTGACTAGTGAGCTGGCATTGGTACATGCCACCTTAATGGGATTGAATTGGAATCCCCTGGCATGTTTCTAACTCTACCACTAGGGGTAAGTCTGATGAGCATGGGCCATACTGTACACCCCCCTCTTATTTCCACTCTTATATTTAACAGAGATCACTTTTCAGTTAAATTTAAACACCTAAGAATAATTGCATGTTAATTACCGAGTTCAACCAATGGCATTTAGTAGAACAAAAAATACTAAAAGGAACAAAATAGTAAGTTGTTCTTTAATAGTCAGGACAAGGGCTGATCAAGTCATTTTTTTCTCATAGTGTACATTTCACTTCAACAGGTTTCCTCTTAGGTGCTCAGTCAGTTGTCACCGTTCAAGAACATATGATATTTGTCCCTTTGGGACTGGCTTATTTCTCTCAGTATGATGTTTTCCAGATTCCTCCATCTTGTTGTGAATCAACAGATTTCATTTTTTACTGCTGTATAGTATTCTATAGAGTACATATCCCATAATTTCTTTATCCAGTCTTTTGTTGATGGGCATTTAGGTTGATTCCAGGTCTTAGCTATTGTGAATTGAGCTTCAATACACATTAAGATATAGACAGCTCTTTTACTTGCCAACTTAATTTCCTTTGGGTAAATTCCAAGGAATGGGATGGCTGGGTTGTATGGTAGGGTTATATTCAGGTTTCTGAGGAATCTCCAAACAGACGTCCATAATGGCTTTACCAGCTGGCCTCATATGATGAGTTTGGAAAAGTTACCTCTCTAACTTTTCAAAAGATTGGTGTTATACTTTTTTAATTTTGTAGATTTTATTTTGAAGATATTGGTTGCTGATCTTTCATTTGAACACATTATTCCTGATTGAATGTTCTTACTCAGTATTGCTCTATTCAGATATGTTAAGATTATAGAAAACTTTTATTTAATAAATATAAATTTCAAAAGTACAACTTTTGGATTATAGTGATTCTTTGCACTATAACCACCCTTCCACCCACAAACCATCCCATCTCCTACTCCCTCTCCTATCCCATTCCTCATTAAGATTCATTGCAAATATCTGTATATACAGAAGATCAACTCTATACTAAGTAAAGATTTCAACAGGTTGCACCCCCACAGAAAGACAAAGTATAAAGCATGGTTTGAGAACTAGTTATAGTGTTAATTCTCATAGTAAAAAACATTAAGTACACAGGTCCCAATATAGGGAGCAAGTGCACAGTGCCTCCTGTTGATGATTTAACAGTTCAGACTTTTATTTATGATGTCAGTAATCATCTGAGGCTCTTTTCATGAGCTGCCAAGGCTATGGAAGCCTCTTGCGTTCACAAAGTCCAACATTATTTATACAAGGTCATAATCAAACTGGGAGTTCTCTCCTCCCTTCAGAGAAAGGTACCTCATTCTTTAATGTCCACTTCTTTCTGCTGGAATCTCACTCACAGAGGTCTTTCTTTAAGGTCATTTTTTTTCCACAATGCCCTGTGTTTCCATGCCTGAACTACTCTCATGGGCTTTTTAGCCAGATCCAAATGCCTTAAGGTGTGATTCTGAGGCCAGAGTTCTGTTTACGGCATTTGTCATTCTAAGAGTCTGCCCTGTGACCTGCTTCCTATCCTGGATTGTTCTCTCCTTTTTAATTCTGCAATTATTAGAAGACACTGGTCTTATTTCTGTGCTCTCTTGACAATCCTCTTTATGATCAGTTATGGACTGGTATTGGTGCATGCCAGTTTTTAGTATTTCAAGTCCCATGGCAAGTTTTAAGCTTTACCCTTAGGGGTAAACACCTTGGAGCATGTGCCAAACTGTATATCCCCTCCATGTCTTATTCCAACTCTTATTTTTATTTCAATTTGATTTAAACACCTAAGAATAATTCTGTGTTAAGTAAAAAGCTCAACCAATGGTATTAAGTAGAAAAAGAAAATACTAAAATGAATAAAATAGTAAGCTGTTCCTTGACAGTCATCACAAGGGCTGATCAAGTCATTCCTTCTCATAGTGTCAGTTTCACTTCTACAGTTTTCCTATTAGATGCTCAGTTGTCACATATCAGGGAGAACATATGATATTTGTCCCTTTGGAACTGGCTTATTTCACTCAGTATGATGTTTTCCAGATTCCTCCATTTTGTTGCAAATGACCAGATTTCATTTCTTTTACCACTGTGTAGTATTCTGTAGAATACAAATCACTTAATTTCTTTACCCAGTCTTCTGTTGATGGGCATTTAGGTTGATTCCATGTCTTAACTGTTCTGAATTGTGTTGCAATAAACATTGAGGTGTAGACAGCTCTTTTATTTGCCAATTTAATTCTCCTTGGGTAAATTCCAAAGAATGGAATTGCTGGGTCATGTGGTAGGGATACATTCCGATTTCTGAGGTATCTCCAAACTGTATCCATAGTGGCTTTACCAGTCTGCATTCCCACCAACAGTGGGTTATTGTGCCTTTGCCCCCACATCCTCACCATCATCTGTTGTTAGTTAATTTCTGTATGAAAGCCATTCTAACTGGAGTGAGGTGCAACCTCATTGTTTTGATTTGCATTTCCCTGATGGCTAGTGATCCTGAACATTTTTTCATGTGCCTGTTGGCCATTTGGATTTCCTCTTGAGAAATGTCTATTTAGGTTCTTGGCCCATCTCTTAAGTGGGTTGTTTGTTTTGCTGTTGTGAAGTTTCTTGATCTCTTTGTAGATTCTGGTTATTTTTTTTTTTTTACAAACAGAGTCAGACAGTGAGAGAGAGAGAGACAGAGAGAAAAGTCTTCCTTTTCCGTCGGTTCACCCCCCAAATGGCTGCTACACTGGCGCACTGCGCCGGTCCAAAGCAAGGAGCCAGATGCTTCCTCCTGGTCCCCCATGTGGGTGCAGGGCCCAACCACTTGGGACATCCTTCACTGCCTTCCCAGGCCACAGCAGGGAGCTGGACTGGTAGAGGAGCAACTGGGACAGTACCCAGCACCCCAACCGGGACTATAATCCAGGGTGCCAGCTCCACAGGCAGAAGATTAGCCAAGTGAGCTGTAGTGCCTGCCAGATTTTGGTTATTAATCCTTTATCAGTTGCATAATTTGCAAAGATTTCCTCCCATTATTTCAGTTGCCTCTTCACTTTGCTGACTTTTTTTTTTTTTTTGCAGTACAGAAACTTTTCAATTTGTTGTAATCCCTGTTGTTAATTTCGGCTTTGACTGCCTATGCCACTGGAGATTTTTCTAAGAAGTCTTGCCTGTTCCTATATCTTGCAGACTTTCTCCAATATTCTATAATAATTTTATGGTGTTGGGTCATAGATTTAGATCTTTAATCCATGTTGAGTGGATTTTTGTGTAAGGTGTAACATAGGTATCTTGCTTCATACTTCTGCATGTGGAAATCCTGTTTTCCCAACAATATTTGTTTAAAAGACTCTCCTTGCTCCAGGAATTGGTTTTAGCTCCTTGATCAAATATAAATTGGTTGTAGATGTTTGGATTGATTTCTGGTGTTCCTATTCTGTTCTATTGCCTATCCATCTGTTTCTGTACAGTACCATGCTGTTTTGATTATAATTGCACAGTAGAATGTCTTGAAATCTGGTATTCTGATGCATCCAGCTCTGTTTTTGTTGTATAAGACTCGTTTATCTATTTGAGGTCTCCTGCGCCTCAATATATGTTTCTATATGAATATCAGCATCATTTTTTCTAGGTCTGATAAGAATGTGTTTGATATTTTCATTGGTATCACATTGAATCTGTAAATTGCTTTTGGAAGAATGGACATTTTGATGCTATTGATTCTTCCAATCAGTGAGCATGGGACATATTTCCATTTTTTGGTATCCTCTTCTAGTTCTTTAAGATTTTGTAATTCTCATCATTATAGAAATATTTGTCATCTTGGTTAAGTTTTTTCCAAGGTATTTGTTTTTTTCTGGTAGCTTTTGTGAATGGGATTGACCTTAGAAGTTATTTCTCAGTTCTGGCAGTGTCTGTATAAAAAGGCTGTTGATTTTTATGTATTGATTTTATATCCTGCTACTTTGCCAAAATCGTCTATGAGTTCCAATAGTCTCTTAGTGGAGTTCTTTGGATCCGTTAAATAAAGAGTCACGTTGTCTGCAAAGATGGATAGTTTGACATTTCCCTTCCCTTTTTGTACCCCTTTTAATTTCTTTTTCTTGACTAATGGCTTGGCTAGAACTTCTAGTGCTATATTGAATAGCAATGGTGAGATTTGGCATCCCTGTCTGGAACTGGATCTCAGTAGAAATGCTTCCAACTATTCCCCATTCAATAAGTTGCTGGCTGCGAATTTTTCATAAATTGCCTTAATTGTGTTGAGGAATGTTCCTTCTATACACAATTTGGTTAGAGTTTTCATCATGAAATGGTTTTGTAATTTATCAAATGCATTCTCTGCATCTATATAGATAATATATGATTTTTCTTCTGCAGTTAGTTAATGTGGTGTATCACATTGATTGATTTGTGAATGTTGAGCCATCCCTGCATACAAGGATAAATCCCACTTGGTTGGGTTGGATGATCTTTCTAATTTGTTGTTGGATTATTTTGGCTTGAATTTTGTTGAGGATTTTTTGTATGTTCTTTAGAGAAATTGGTGTGTAATTCTCTTTCTCTGCTACATCTTTTTCAGGTTTAGGAATTAAGTGATACTGGCTTTGTAGAAAGAATTTGGGGAGGATTCCCTCTCTTTCAATTGTTTTGAATAGCTTGAGAAGAATTGGAGTTATTTCTTCTGTAAATGTCTGATAGAATTCAGCAGTGAATCTCTCTTGTCCTGGGCTTTTCTCTGTTGGGAGGGCCTTTATTACTGATTCAATTTCTGACTTTGTTATGGGTCTTTTTGGTTTTCTATGTTTCTTGCTTCAATTTTTGTAGGTCATATATGTCCAGGAATCTATCCATTCCTGACAGATTTCCCTGATTGTTGGCATACAACTCTTTGTAGTAATTTACAATGACTCTTGTTATTTCTGTGGTGTCTGTTGTTACATTTCCTTTTCATGTCTAATTTTATTGATTTGTGTCTTCTCTCTCCTTTATTTGGTTAGTTGGGCCAATGGTGAGTCAATTTTGTTTATTTTTTTCAAAAAATCCTTTCAGCACTTAGCTTCTCTTTTGTAATTTTTTTGGATTCAATTTTGTTGATTTTCTCTCTAATCTTAATTATTTCTTTTGTCCTACTAGTTTTGGGTTTGGTTTGGTGTAGTTTTTCTAGATCTTTGAGGTGAATTGATAGCTCATTTATTTGGTGCCTTTCCAATTTCTTGATGTAGGCACCTATTGCTATAAACTTTCCTCTTAACCCTGCTTTTGCTGTATCCCATACGTTTTGATATGTTGTGTTGTTATCTTCATTTGTTTCCTGAGAGTTTTTGATTTCTCTTTTGATTTCTTCTTTGACCCAGTGTTCATTCAGGAGCATGCTGACATTCTCCATGTGTTTACTTATGCCCTAGAGAATCCTGAGTTGCTGATTTCCAGCTACATTCCATTGTGGTCTGAGATGCATGGTAGGATTTTGATTTGTTTTAAATTTGCTGAGACTTGCTTTATGGCCTAATATGTGGTCTATCCTAGAGAAAACCCCCTGCACTAGTGAGAAGAATGTGTATTCTGTAACATTAGGATGAATATTTCTATACATATCTCTTAGATCTGTTTGTTCTCTAGTGTCAATTAAATCTGCTGTTTCCTTGTTGATTTCTGTCTGGTTGATCTGTCCATTGCTAAAAGTGGAGCATTGAAGCCCCCCAATATTATTGTATTGGAGTCTAAGTCTCCCTTTAAGTTCCTTAACATATCTTTTAAATAAACTGGTGCCCTGTAATTAGATGCATATATATTTATAATAGTTACATTTTCCTGTTGAACTGATACCTTAATCATTAAATAGTGCCTCTCTCTGTCTCTCTTAACATTTTTGTGTTAAAGTCTATTTTTTCTGATATTAAGGTGGCTACATCAGCTCTTTTTTGGTTTCTTTTGGCATGGAATATCTTTTTCCAAACTTTCAATTTCAGTCTGCATGCATCTTTGTTGGAAAGATGTGTTTCTTGTAAGCAGCAAATAGATGGGTTTTGTTTTTTAATCCATTCAGCCAGTCTGTGTCTTTTATTTTAAACTTTTACTTAATGAATATAAATTTCTGAAGTACAGCTTATGGATTACAATGGTTCCCCCCCAAAAAGTTTCCTCCCACCTGCAACCCTCCTCTCTCCCACTCCCTCTCCCCTTCCATTCACATCAGGATTCATTTTCAATTATCTTTATATGCAGAAGATCAATTTAGCATATATTAAGTAAAGATTTCAACAGTTTACACCCACACGGAAATACAATGTGTAAAATACTGTTTGAGCACTAGTTATAGCATTAAATCAAAATGTACAGCACATTTAGGACAGAGATCCTACATGACGAGTAAGTGCACAGAGACTTCTGTTGTTGACTTAACAAATTGCAATTGTTGTTCATGGCATTAGTAATCACCCTAGGCTCTTGTCATGATTTGGCAAGGCTATGCAGGCCTTTTCAGTTTTCCGACTCTGATCATATTTAGACAAGGTCATAGTCAAAATGGAAGTTCTCTCCTCCCTTCAGAGAAAGGTACCTCCTTCTTTGATGACCTGTTCTTTCCACTGGGATCTCTAGAGAGTTGAGGCCATTTACTTTCCGTGCAGCTACTGAAAAGTAGTGACTTTGCCCTGCCATGTTCCCAAAGATATTTCTAATATATAGTTTGAACTTCCTGTGATCCCTTACTGCAAGGTTTTCTTCCTTTACCCTCTTTCTGTTGATGACTGTGTTTCTGTGTTTCTGTTTGTAAAAAATCTTCAGCATCCTTTGCAGGAATGGATGAGTGGTGACAAATTCATTCTGTTTGGTATGAAAGGCTTTTATTTAATCTTTATTCCCAAATGAGACCTTTGCAGGGTATAATATAATAGGATGACTGTATTTTCTCTAAGTCTTGGGCTATATCTCACCATTCTCTCCCAGCTTTCAAGGTTTCTGATTAGAAGTCTGATGTGAATCTAATTGGAGATCCTTGAAAATAATCAGGCATTTCTCTTTTGCACATTTTAGAATCTTTTTCCTATGCTTCACTGTGGTGTGTTTGATTACAATGTGTTGTGTTGATGATCTTTTCTGGTCATGTCTGTTGGAAGTTCGCTAGTATTTTGCCTTGTAACACTTTCTCTCTCACCATAACTTCAGAAAATACTAGAAGCCAAAATCTTGTTTTTTATATATTGTATCCTATAGATTCTCAACAATATGTTTTAGATTTCTAATTTTCTCCTGCAGACTTTAGCTAGACTGTATACTTTTCTGTGCTCTGTCTTCTAAGTCTGATATTCTCTCTTCTGCCTGATTGGGATTTTAAGGTTCTCAAATGCATTTTTTATTTATTCTGTTGAATTCTTCATTTTCATTTTGTTTTCTCTTCAATACCTCGATTTCATGTTGTATTGAGTTTTTTTAATTTCATTTTTATTCCTCCTTATAAATTAAATAGGCAAACAAAAAAGCTGTCTGCACATTAATGTTTATTGCAGCTCAATTCACAATAGCTAAGAGCTGGAACCAACCCAAATGCCCATCAACAGTAGCCTGGATAAGGAAATTATGGGACATGTACTCTATAGAATACTATCCAGCAGTCAAAAACAATGAAATCTGGTCATTTACAACAAATGGAGGAATCTGGAAAACATCATGCTGAGTGAATTAGGCCAGTCCCAAAGGGACAAATATCATATGTTCTCCCTGATCGGTGACAACTAACTGAGCACCAAAGGGGAAACCTGTTGAAATGAAATGGACACTATGAGAAACATTGACTTGATCAGCTGTTGTCCTGACTGCTGATGTACAATGTAATACTTTATCCATTGTAGTATTTTTTCTAGTACTACTGGTTGAACTCTGTAATTGATTTACATCTATTCTTAGGTGTTTAAATTTTAACTGAAAAGTGATCCCTGTTAAATATAAGAGTGGTAATAAGAGAGGGAGGAGATGTACAATTTGGGACATGCTCAATCGGACTTGCCCCAAATGGAGTTAGAAACGTGCCACGGGATTCCAATACAATCCCATCAAGGTGGCATGTACCAATGCCATCTCACTAGTCCAAGTGATCAACTTCAGTTCACAGTTGATTACACTGATAGGTCTAAGAGTCAAAGTAATCACATAAACAAGACGGGTGTCTGCTAATACTAGCTGACAGAATCAAACAGGGAGAGAACGATCCAACATGAGAAGCAGGATACACAGCAGACTCATAGAAAGGCAGATGTCCTAAACAGCACCCTGGCCTCAGAATCAGCCCTTAAGGCAATCGGACCTGGCTGAAGAGCCCCTGAGAGTATTTTAGGCCTGGGAAGCCAAGACACTCTGGGAAAAAAGAAGACCTAAGGGAAAGATCTCTGTGAGTGAGATCCCAGTGGAAAGAATGGGGCCATCAAAGAAGGAGGTACCTTTCTCTGAAGGGAGGGGAGAACTTCCACTTTCACTATGACCCTGTCAGAATAAGATCGAAAGGCAGAAAGCTTCAGAAACCTGACAAAATGTAATAATTGTGTTTGTAAACATGACATTGGATCCAGTGGCCGAAAAGAAAGATTGTGCTTTTCTCCAAAACCACTTTGACGGTGATTTCTTGGTTAAATTTCACCCGAAAACCACAACAATTTGTCCAGATACTCCTGCATGAAAACAAAAATATCTGGTGTGTTGTGGCTATCTCAATCCCAGATCTTGCTACAGCCTCTGTGTTTGTGTTTTGTGGACATTTTCTAGGAACTTTACCGTTTTGAATGCATTTTAGCCTGTAAGTTTTTGTTTTCTGCCGGCTAACGATAATTGCTTCCACAGGGGGTCAAATCCTCCACACATTCGAGTTCTCTAGACAGAAAACTTCAGAAATCCTAGAAAACATGATATTTGCATTTGTAAACATGACATGGGATGCATTTGCCAAACAGAAAGATTGTGCTTTTCTCCAAAACCACTTTCACGGTGATTTTTTTGGTTAAATTTCACCCGAAAACCACAAAAAAATTTTCAGGATTTCCCGGGATGAAAGCAGAAATATCTGCTATGTTGTGGCTATCTCATTCCAAGATCTTGCTACAGCCTCTGTGTTTGTTTGTGTTTTCTGGACATTCTCTATGGACTTTACAGTTTTCACTGAATTTTAGCATGACACTTTTTTGTTTTCTCCCGGCAAACACTAATTGGTTCCCCTTGGTGTCAAATCATCCACACATTCGAGTTCTCTAGGCAGAAAGCTTCAGAAGCCTGAGAAAATGTGATATTTGTTTTTGTAAACATGACATTGGATGCATTTGCTGAACAGAAAGACTGTGCTTTTCTCCAAAACCACTTTCACGGTGGTTTTTTGGTTAAATTTCACCCGAATTCCGCAACAATTTGTCCAGATACTCCTGGATGAAAACAAAACTATCTGGTGTGTTGTGGCTATCTCAATCCCAGATTTTGCCACAGCCTCTGTGTGTGTTTGTGTTTTCTGGACATTCTTTACTGACTTTATGGTTTTGAATGCATTTTAGCATGTAAGTTTTTGTTTTCTGCTGGCAAATGCTATTGGTTCCACATGGAGTCATATCCTCCACACATTCGCGGTTTCTAGGCAGAAGGCTTCAGAAACCAATTGAACATGATATTTCTGTTTGTAAACATGACATGGGATGCATTTGCTGAACAGAAAGATTGTGCTTTTCTGCAAAA
Organism: Oryctolagus cuniculus; assembly: GCF_964237555.1. Lineage (NCBI taxonomy): Eukaryota > Metazoa > Chordata > Mammalia > Lagomorpha > Leporidae > Oryctolagus > Oryctolagus cuniculus. The sequence goes on along the minus strand of NC_091447.1, from coordinate 879,140 downwards.
CCACTTTGACGGTGATTTTTTGGTTGAATATCACCCGAATTCCACAACAATTTGTTCGGATATGCTGGGATGATCGCAGAAATATCTGGTGTGTTATATCTATCTCAGTCCCAGATTTGCTACAGCCTCTGTGTTTGTTTGTGTTTTCTGGACATTCTATACGGACTTTGGTTTTGAATGCATTTTAGTATGGCACTATTTTCTGCTCACAGTCGGTAATTGGTTCCACATGGAGTCAAATGCTTCACACATTCGAGTGTTATGGGAAGAATGGTTCAGAAACCTGAGAAAGCATAATATTTGTGTTTGTAAACATGACATTGGATCCACTTGCCAAAAAGAAAGATTGTGCTTTTCTCCAAAACCACTTTGACAGTGTTTCTTTTTTTTTTTTTTTTAATTTCACCCGATTCCGCACAATTTGTCAGGATTTTCCGGGATGAAAGCAGATATATCAGGCGCGTTGTGGCTATCTCAATCCGAGATCTTGCTACAGCCTCTGTGTTTGTTTGTGTTTTCTGGACATTCTTTACTGACTTTATGGTTTCGAATGCATTTTAGCAAGTAAGTTTTTGTTTTCTGCTGGCAAACGCTAATTAGTACCACATGGAGTCAAATCCTCCACACATTCCAGTTTTCTAGGAAGAAAGCTTCAGAAACCTGAGGAAACCTGATATTTGTTTTTGTGAACACGACATTGGATGCATTTGCTGAGCAGAAAGATTGTGCTTTTCTCCAAAACCACTTTTACGGTGATTTTTTGGTTAAATTTCACCCAAAAACCACAACCAATTTTCAGGATTTCCCGGGATGAAAGCAGAAATATCTGGTGTGTTGTGGCTATCTCATTCCAAGATCTTGCTAAAGCCTCTGTGTTTGTTTGTGTTTTCTGGACATTTTCTATGGAATTTACAGTTTTGAATGCATTTTAGCATGTAAGTTTTTCTTTTGTGCTGGCAAATGCTAATTGGTTCCACATGGAGTAAAATCCTCCACACATTCGCGTTTTGTAGGCAGAAAGCTTTGAAGAGTTAAAATTGTATATGTGTGGGTGCAAAAAGTTAAGCTTAAGCTTTTAGGTTTAAACCTTCCTTGTGCAGCTGTGAAAGTAAGACAGAGTAAAGTAGCACCTTGACAGTAGGGACTCCATTTTGGAGCACTTGAGACTGCATTCTGGGAAAGCAACCCCCCCACCATGAGACTCTGGTCTGAAACTATGATCTCTAATAGTCGGACAAGAGCAGTGCACTCAGACAACTAGGTTAGTGGGTAACCTTGTGCAATAGGAGATTTCAAACCCCACTCAGCCCCCAGACTGAGGAGCTTCATTGCTTTCTGCCTTCCTCCTCCTCCCCCTGGGGGCTCCCTCCCCCACTCTTTTGCTCTCCTCATCTCCATTCCTATACCACTGGCCAGGAGAAAGGGAGAGGGAAATTCCACAGGTCTCTCCACCCAGGGAAAAGCTGTTACCTGTTACCTGTTAACCCTTTCCAACCTGGTAGAAAGTTTTCCATCTTTGCAGCTTATGGTAGCTCTGGTGCGTCTTAAAGTTTTTTGTGAACTATTACTGTTGCTAAGCTTTGATTGCCTAAGGACTAAATCTGAAAAAAAAAGCTCAAGTTAACTATCTGTTGTAATTGACTGAGTGTCTGCAGTAGTCCTAATTGATCTGGCTTTGGTTAAATTATAGGAGGTTCCCAAACACTCTTAGTAAAACGGAGCACCTACCCAACCCCATGGTTAGTCCTGCCAGGCCCTGGTGTGTGCAGTCTTCCCTGTAAATGGGGGAACACAGCCTTTCTCTGCACTCTATTCTAGTCCATGTGGCCTGCTGCACCCAGGCAGGCATAGCCAAATATCTCTAGGCAGAGCCCCCACACCAGGGCTGCTTCTTTTTCCTCTCCTGGAGGAATTTCCAATTCAATACCACTGCTGGCCTTACCTAAGGGAGCCAGAACCTTAAGCCATCAACCCTTTCCAACCTGATTAGTTTTTCTCTTTGCAGCTAATGAAAACCTAAACAATGGGTTCATATGCTGATAATCAGCTCTTTTCTGTGCTACTGTCCCTGATTCATCTGAGAGCGTTCACCTGTCCTGAAGGTTTCGAGTTTTTCTATTGTCATTATGAGTCTTGATTGGAAAAACTACAGCACGAAGTTTGTTTACATTGTTTATCTGTTTTTAACATCTGAGTGATTACCCAACTGATCAGAAATGTACTAATTTTGGCTAAATGGTTTGACTCTCTGACGTCTTAAATTCTAAACCGAGTCTTCCAACTTTGGGCTTCCAGCCAGATCCCTGGAACTCTCAAAGAATGAGACTCTAAATTTGTTAAAGTAACAGCTGCTTGGGTCAATTCAAATTATATAAAATATATTAAAATGTTATAAATGGTGTCAGACCAATACTGTATTTATGTTTCTGCTTTCCAGCTAAAGTGGTCTTATAAAAATAAAAGTAAATTCTGTGTATACAAGCCTTTATGTTGTTAACTAAAGTAAGCCAATGCAGATTGGTTCAGAAAATTGAGGTAATGCAAACACCCTTCGGTTTGCTCAGTGGCTTGCTTGCTCAGTTTTACATGTCTTTGATATGCTTTAAACTTGTTTCTCTTAATGAGGAAGATCTTTTCAAAGTTGTAAACACGCACTAGTGTTTGCTGTCCAGGAGGTGTTATCCTCATGTTACTTAAAAACATAAAAATGTAATTTTAAATTTTATTTCAGATAACGGTGTGGTATTCATTAATAACTCAGTGTCTTAAGTCATCTAAGCATCAGTGCTAAGTAAAACTTGGAAAAATATATTATATATACTTTTAACATCTCAAATTCGATAAAAAAACTGTTTGAGTTTGTTAACATGTATTCTCATAGGTTGTCCATACATGACAATTCAAAGCTATGTAAAAGTAACTACAGGTATAAAGTTTCAAAAGGTGTAAACAAGTCATAAAAAGTTTTAAAATGTTTACAATTTTAAAATATTGTTTACAGAGTTGAGTGCTAATGCCAAAATTACACTAACCTAAAGTTAAAGTCTGATCTTCTGCTATAACAATGTTTTTTTTTTTTTAATGTGTACTAATGTTAGTTAATATCTAAAAATGGTCTAAATCATAAATCTTGGAATCTGTTTTTGCAAAAACTGTAACGTCTTTTTTAAGTGTCTGCTTAATCGGTTACTCTGCCATTTCTAGAGTTAGGTCCTGTAAGCTCTTTTTGACTCTGTTAAATAATTCTAAATTATGTAAACTCTTATATACAAAGTTGTTTTTTTTTTATTTCTGGTTTATTCGACAGCAAGAGACATAAATGTTAATCCATTTTGTACTCTACTGTCTCTGTTAAGTTATGGTTATGCGGCAGATGCTAGAAAACTGGGTTCCAGAAACCCAAGAAAGCTCTAGTGTCCACAGGCTACACGGTAAATACCTGGAAGCCAAAGGATGGCAGAGACCTCTGCCACAATTTCTCCTCTAAGTCAGGCTACACAGTAAACACTGGTTAAACTGCCAGTTAAATCTAAAAGCCCAAAAAGTCAGGCTAGAGACCCAACTTGCTGCCTCACTTCTCCTCTTTTCTCTTCCAGAAGGGAAGTTACTACTGTTCTGCAGGACTCTCCACTGTGATGTACGGTTTGATCCCCAGACCTTATGTAAGGGATGACTGACCTTTTCTGTAATAATGCCTGGCCACAGTATAGGGCCCCAAACAACAACAACAAAAAGTTAAACTATAAAATAATGTGACAACTAGATCAATTTTTTCAGTGTAAAAAGTTACACTGATGACCTCAAAGTATGCAAGCAGGTCACCACAGTTGATCTTACCTAAAGGGTCATAGTTCTCCTCATGGGCACGGTCTTAACTCGCAGGAAAATACTAAGTGTCAGAATTTGCCCATGACCATAGTTTTTCTAGCTCACCCTGATATTTAAAAAAATCTCCAAAAATCAGGATTGGGTTGAGCACCCCCTTAACTGACATCATAGAGGCTGCCTCCTTGGTCTACTTTATTAGAGACCAGGAAAATGAGGAGCAAGCTAGCAGCAGAGGATAGGCAACAGACCAATCAATGGCTGTTTTACACGGTGATTGCCATCAAGGAGACCCAGCAAGGCCAGTGCACCCCAAATGGCACCTGTTGCTGATATAAGGAGCCAGGGCATTGGGCAAGCAGCTGTCGTGACAGCAAATGCCTTCTGTCAGTCCTGCCAAGAGCACGGCCACTGGGCACGGAACTGCCCTGGGTGTCGAAGGAATCCTGGTTCAGAACCGCTGACCCTGTGGCCCCAAGCTAAAAAGCCTTTGGCTCTGCCCAGCCTCTGCCCAGCTTCCAGCTCCAGCCACTGCTATTGAGGGGATGGCCTAGGGTCAGTGAAATGCAAGTTGCCTATTTCCATCAGCCTCCTATTCAGCTCTCCTCCTAGTCCATCCATGTAATGCAAGTCAACAGGGTGCCTCCCTTAAAGGAGATTTGCATCTCTTTCAATTCTCTTCCAGCACCCCATGGATAGGTCTGGGCCTCACACACCCAGCCAGGCCTTAAAAGTCTATCCAATAACATTAAACTTAAAAAGCCCTCCCTGCCAGTTCCTAAAAACAGGGCTTTCGGTAACAGCTAACTCAGATAGCCCTACACCGATTTGGACAGGTCCTCACTGAGGACTTAAAGGGCCTATCTCTTGAGGGGGGGTGCACAATAATCCATAATATAAATGGTTAAATGTAAATAATTCATTAGTCTGTCTTTTTCCCAGCCTGAGACTCTAGTCTTGTACATTGGCTTAAATTCCTAGCAAAACTGGCTACTAAATATCAACTAAAAAAAAAAATTGTCTCTGGGTCAATCAGACTAGACAGGCACAAACCAAAATTTGTACTTTTCCTGAAAAAAGCCAAACAACTCCAGGACCAGGCCAAGCAGGGCTGGGATTTCTGGCCTGACATCTGGTCACGAAAATCCTGGCTATTTCCTCTCCTTGGCCCACTAACTTCTGCAATCTTGATGCTTCTCTTTACACCTTGTTCGTTTTGTCTCTAACAGACTGAAAGCTGTTGAACTCCAAATGGTCATCAGGCAAGACTTCCAGCCCATTCCACTGGACGACTTGAGCAGCCCTCTGGACTGAGCAACACAGTCTTTCCAAGGCCACTGTTGCACACCATAAGACAGGTAGCAAGAGGAAATACCCAAATCCCCCTCGATGCCCACATGCCAGCTTCGAAGAAGTTACAGAAAACGGAACTCCATCCATAATCCCAAAGAAAAATTTTGGGTATTACCTCTTAAGGGGAAAATATTAGGCAGAAAGTCAGTTATGAGCTTATCTGTGTGTAATATAAAGGCCTAATGAGTCCAGCATATGCATCTGCATCTCAGTCATCCTGACAATGTTTCACGGGCAGCCTGGCCTTTGCATCCTGCCCTGCCCCCTTCTATCTGATAACCTGCCAGGTGGAGATCCCTGCCCCTTCTGCCTGACAAATCTTCCACAATCTCCCAGATGCAACCCAGAATCTGCATTTCAGTATTACAGAACAGGCGGGGGTTGAATCTCATTTTCATGGGGGGGGGGTGGTTATGCACGGCCCTAAAAAAAATATTGTTTTTATGCCGACTAAACTGGGGTGGTTAGAAACTCCATGGCCAAACTCAGAAAACAACTGAAAATGGCAACGGGAGAGGGAAACTCAACAGGGATGGTTTGAGTCATGGTTCGGCCAGTCCCCATGGCTTACTACTCTACTGTCAGCCCTAACAGGACCCTTAATTGTTCTACCCCTAATTGTAACCATAGGACCTTGTGTGTTAAATAGACTCATCACCTTTTTGAGGGAACAAGTTAAAAATGTTAAACTCATGGTTGTAAGACAACAATATGTCACATTAAAAGAGACAAAAATGAATAATCTCTAAGATTAGAGATCCTCACAACAAGGGGTGGGAAATGAAGAGTTAAAATTGTATATGTGTGGGTGTAAAAAGTTAGGCTTAAGCTTACAGGTTTAAACCATCCTGGTGCAGAGGTGAAAATAAGACAGAGTAAAGTAGCACCTTGACAGTAGGGACTCCATTTTGGAGCACTTGAGACTGCATTCTGGGAAAGCAACCCCCCCCTCACCATAAGACTCTGGTCTGAAACTATGATCTCAAATAGTCGGACAATAGCAGTGCACTACATCACCCTTGGCAACGCACAAAAACCCCCTAGCATGACTGCTCAAGCTTAAAAGTAGAAATGTTGCACCTGGGTTACCTGGACTAATAATGAAGATGCGATTTGTCTATGTCTTAAGATCATAATTGCGGATTGTAAGATTTTAGCAACCTCTTAGCAACCGAGTATTCTCGCCATACTCCCGATTTTTCAGTTTTTGCCTTTATAAACCCTATGCTGTAGTTCCACACTGCTCCTCTGTCCTTGTCAGAGGGCCCGAACATGTTGGATCAATAAATTTAACTCTTTGCTGGGTGCATGAGAGAAAACTCTCTTGGAGTCGTTACTTGGGTGGTGGGCTTTTTTGGACACTAACAGCTTCAGAAACCCAATTAAACATTATATTTGTGTTTGTAAACATGACATGCGATGCATTTGCTAAACAGAAAGATTGTGCTTTTCTCCAAAACCACTTTCACGGTGGTTTTTTGGTTAAATTTTACCCGAAATCCACAACAATTTGTCCGGATATGCTGGGATGAACGCAGAAATATCTGGTGTGTTGTGGCTAACTCATTCCAAGATCTTGCTACAGCCTCTGTGTTTGTTTGTGTTTTCTAGACATTCTCTATGGACTTTAAGGTTTCGAATGCATTTTAGCATGACACTTTTTGTTTTCTGCCGGCAAACACAAACTGTTACCACATGGATTCAAATCCTCCACACATTCGAGTTTTCTAGGCAGAAAGCTTCAGAAACCTGATTACACATGATATTTGTGTTTGTAAGCATGACATTGGTTGCATTTGCCGAACAGAAGGATTGTGCTTATCTCCAAGACCACTTAGACGGTGTTTTTTTGGTTAAATTTCACCCGAAAACCACAACAATTTGTCCAGACACTCCTGGATGAAAACAAAAATATCTGGTGTATTATGGCTATCTCAATCCCCGATCTTGCTACAGCCTCTGTGTTTGTTTGTGTTTTCTGGACATTCTCTTTGGACTTTAAGGTTTGGAATGCATTTTAGCATGACACTTTTTGTTTTCTGCTCACAGACGCTAATTGATTCCACCTGGCGTCAAATCCTCCGTACATTCGAATTTATAGGTAGAAAGCTTCAGGAACCTGAGAAAACATGATATTTGTGTTTGTCAACATGATATTGGATGCATTTGCTGAACAGAAAGATTCTGCTTTTCTCCAAAACCACTTTGACGGTGTTTTTTTTTTTTTTTTTTTTTAAATTTCACCTGAATTCCACAAGAATTTGTGTAGTTACTCCTGGATGAAAACAAAAATATCTGGTGTGTTGTGGCTGTCTCAATCCCAGATCGTGCTACAGCCTCTGTGTTTGTTTGAGTTTTCTGGACATTCTCTACAGACTTTACCATTTTGAATGCATTTTAGTATAACACTTTTTGTTTTCTGTTCACAGATGGTAATTGGTTCCACATGGAGTCAAATCCTCCATGTCGCTCCCCCTCTTCGTGGAGGAATGACACAGGACCCTGTGTTGTTATTTCGTCTGCTCCGCCTTTCCCGGGTTTGCTGCTGGTTCTTCCCGGGATGGCTACCGTCCCTTCCACCTCCATGGAAGGGCGGTTCCCCCTGCCACTTTCCACACTTCCGCGGGGGAATGGCACACTGCAGGCCGGCTCTCTTGGGGGCTGCACAGGTTTTCCTTCAGATAGATGTTCCTGGTGCATGTTGTCTCTCTCCTTTATAGTCCTTTTCCAATAATCCCAACTCTGCTACCCACATGCTGAGTACGCTGCTCTCCTCCAATCAGGAGCAGGTCCTGCTGTTTATTGGTTGAACTGGAGGCAGCTGTGTAGAAGCTGTTTCCTCCTCTCCCAGCACCATATTGTGGGAGAGCAGATGCATAGAATAAGTCTTAATTCCAGTAACTTAGTCTAGTCCAAGTTGCTCCCAGTTGCTCCGCACACTCCACACATTTGAGTTTTTGAGGAAGAATGCTTCAGAAACCCATGAAAGCACGATATTGGTGTTGATAAACATGACATTGGATCCAATTGCCAAACAGAAAAATTGTGCTTTTCTCCAAAACCACTTTGACTATGATTATTTGGAAAATTTCATCCAAAAACCACAACAGTTTTTCAGGATTTGCCGGGATGTAAGCAGAAATATCTGGTGTTTTGTGGCTATCTGAAGTCCAGATCCTGCTACAGCCTCTGTGTTCGTTTGTGTTTTCTGGACATTGTATATGTACTTTAAGGTTATGAATGCATTTTAGCATGTAAGTTTCTGTTTTCTGCTGGCAAATGCTAATGGGTTCCACATGGAGTCAAATCCTCCACATATTTGAATTTTCTAGGCAGAAAGCTTCAGAAACCCGATTAAACATGATATTTGTGTGCGTAAACATAATATCGGATGCATTGCCCGAACCGAAAGATTGTGCTGTTTCTACAAAACAACTTTGATGTTGATTTTTTGGTTATATTTCACCTGAAATCTACAACAATTTGCGCAGATACTCCTGGATGAAACAAAAAAATATCTGGTGGGTTGTGGCTATCTCAATCCCAGATCTTGCTACAGCCTCTGTGTTTCATTGTGTTTTCTGGACATTCTCTATGGAGTTTACGGTATCGAATGCATTTTAGCATGTAAGTTTTTGTTTTCTGCTGGCAAATGCTAAATGGTTCCTGTTGTGTCAAATCCTCCACACATTCGGTGTTCTAGGCAGAAAGCTTCAGAAACCTGAGAAAACAGGATATTTGTGTTTGTGAAAATGACATTGGATTCACTTGCTGAACAGGAAGATTGTGCTTTTCTCCAAAACCACTTTCACGGTGATTTTTTGGTTAAATTTCACCAAAATACCACAGCAATTTTTCAGGATTTCTGGGATGAAAACAAAAACATCTGGTGTATTGTGTCTATCTCAATCCCAGATCTTGCAACAGTCTCTGTGTTTGGTTGTGTTTTCTGGATATCATCTATGGACTTTGGTTTTGAATGCATTTTATTATGACACTTTTGTTTTCGGCTCACAGACGCTAATTGGTTCCACCTGGAGTCAAATCCTTCACACATTCGCTGTTCCAGGCAGAAAGCTTCAGAAACCAGAGATAACATGATATTTGTGTTTGTAAACATGCCATTGCATGCATTCGCTGAACAGAAAGATTGTTCTTTTCTCCAAAACAACTTTGACTCCATGTGGAACCAATTAGCGTTTGCCAGCTGAAAACAAAAACTTACATGCTAAAATGCATTCAAAACCGTAAAGTCCATAGAGAATGTCCAGAAAACACAAACAAACACAGATGCTTTAGCAAGATCTGGGATTGAGATAGCCACAACACACCAGATAGTTTTGTTTTCATGCAGGAATTTCTGGACAAATTGTTGTGGATTTCGGGTGAAATTTAACCAAAAAATAACCGTGAAAGTGGTTTTGGAGAAAAGCACAATCTTCCTGTTCGGCAAATGCATCCCATGTCATGTTTACAAACACAAATATCATGTTTTCTAAGGATTCTGAAGGTTTCTGCATAGAAAACTCGAATGTGTGTAGGATTTGACTCCAGGTGGAATCAATTAGCGTCTGTGAGCAGAAAACAAAAAGTGTCATGCTAAAATGCATTCAAAACATTAAAGTCCATAAAGAATGTACAGAAAATGCACACAAACACAGATGCTGTAGCAAGATGTTGGATTGAGATAGCCACAACACACCAGATATTTTTGTTTTTGTGTAGGAGTATCTGGAAAAATTGTTGTGGTTTTCGGGTGAAATTGAACGAAAAAATCACTGTGAAAGTGGTTTAGGAGAAAAGCACAATAGTTGTGTTCAGCAAGTGCATCCAATGTCATGTTTATAAAAACAAATATCATGTTTCCTCGGGTTTCTGAGGCCTTCCGCCTAGAAAATGCGAATGTGTGTAGGATTTGACTCCATGCGGAGCCATTTAGCTTTTGCCATTAGAAAACAAATCTTACATGCTAGAATGCATTCAAAAACCTAACGTCTGTAGAGAATTTCCAGAAAACATAATTGCTTCCACCTGGAGTTAAATCCTTCACATATTCGGTGTTCTAGGCAGAAGTTACAGAAATCTGAGAAAACACGATATTTGTGTTTGTAAACATACATGAGATGCATTTGACGAATAGAAACATTGTGCTTTTCTCCAAAACCACTTTCACGGTGATTTTTTAGTTAAATTTCACCCGAAAACCACAACAATTTGTCCAGATACTCATGCATGTAAACTAAAATATCTGGTGTGTTGTGGCTATCTCAGTCCCAGATGGTGCTACAGTCTCAGCGTTTGTTTGTGTTTTCCGGAAATTTTCTATGGACATTACCGTTTTGAATGCATTTGAGCTCGTAAGTTTTTGTTTTGTGCCGGCAAACGATAATTGGTTCCACATGGAGTGAAATCCTCCATACATTCGAGTTTTCTAGGACGAAGACTTCAGAAACCCGATGAAACATGATAGTTGTTTGTAAACATGACATGGGATGCCTTTGCCGAACAGAAAGATTATGCTTTTCTCCAAAAGCACTTTCACGGTGATATTTGGTTAAATTTCTCACAAAATTCTCAACATTTTGTCCAGATACTACTGGATGAACGTAGAATTATCTAATGCATTTTGGCTAACTCAATCCCAGATCTAGCTACAGCCTCTTGTTTGTTTGTGTTTTCTGGACATTCTCTATGGACTTTAAGGTTTTGAATGCATTTTAGCACGTAAGTTTTTTTTTTTTTTTTGAAAATGCTAATTGGTTCCATATGGAGTAAAATTCCACACACATTCGCGTTTTCTAGGCAGGAAGCTTCATATACCCAAGAAAACACGATATTTGTGTTTGTAAACATACATGAGATGCATTTGACAAACAGAAACATTGTGCTTTTGTCCAAAACAACTTTCACAGTGATTTTTTGGTTAAATTTCACTCGAAAACCACAACAATTTGTCCAGATACTCCTGGATGAAAACAAAACTATCTGGTATGTTGTGGCTATCTCAATCCCAGATCGTGCTACAGCCTCTGTGTGTGTTTGTGTTTTCTGGACATTTTCTATGTACTTTACAGTTTTGAATGCATTTTAGCATGACACTTTTGCTTTTCTGCCGGCAAACGCTAATTGGTTCCACCTGGAGTCAAATCCTACACACATTCGCGTTTTCCAGGCAGAAGGCTACATATACCTGAAAAAACATGATATTTGTGTTTGTAAACATGACATGGGATGCATTTGCAAAACAGGAAGATGGTGCTTTTCTCCAAAACCACTTTCACGGTGATTTTTTTGGTTAAATTTCACCCAAAATCCACAACAATTTGTCCATAAACTCCTATGAAAACAAAAGTATTGTTGTATTGTGGGTATCTCAATCCCAGATCGTGCTACAAACTCTCTGTTTTTATGTGTTTTCTGGACATTCTCTATGGACTTTACGGTATGGAATGCATTTTAGCATGTAAGTTTTCGTTGTCTGCTGGCAAACGCTAATTGGTTCCACCTGGAGTCAAATCCTACACACATTCGTGTTTTCTAGGCAGAAGGCTACATATACCTGAAAAAACATGATATTTGTGTTTGTAAACATGACATGGGATGCATTTGCTAAACAGGAAGATGGTGCTTTTCTCCAAAATCACTTTCACGGTGATTTTTGGTTAAATTTTACCCAAAATCCACAACAATTTGTCCATATACTCCTGGATGAAAACAAAAGTATTGGTGTATTGTGGCTATCTCAATCCCAGATCTTGCTACAGCCTCTGTGTTTGTATGTGTTTTATGGATATTCTCTACGGACTTTACGGTATTGAATGCATTGTAGCATGTAAGTTTTTGTTGTCTGCTGGCAAATGCTAATTGCTACCACATGGAGTCAAATCTTCCACACATTCGAGTTTTCTAGACAGAGAGCTCCATACACCGAGAAAACATGATATTTGTGTTTGTAAGCATGACATGGGATGCATTTGATGAACAGAAAGATTGTCCTTTTCTCCAAAACCAGTTTCAGGGATATTTTTTGGTTAAATTTCACCCGAAAACCACAACAATTTGTCCAGATACTCCTGCATGAAAAAAAAAAAATATCTGGTGTGTTGTGGGTATCTCAATCCCAGATCATGCTACAGCCTCTGAGTTTGTGTTTTCTGGACACTCTCAACGGACTTTAAGGTTTTGAATGCATTTTGGCATGTAAGTTTTTGTTTTCTGTGGCAAACGCTAACTGGTTCCAGCTGGAGTCAAAACCGACACACCTTCAAGTTTTCTAGGCAGAGGCTTCTTAAACCCAATTAAACATGATATTTGTGTTTCTAAATAGGACATGGTATGCATTTGCTGAACAGAAAGATTGTCCTATTCTCCAAAACCATTTTCACGGCAGTTTTTTTGTTAAATTTCACCCGAAAACCACAACAATTTGTCCAGATACTCATGCATGTAAACTAAAATATCTGGTGTGTTGTGCCTATCAAATCCCAGATCTTGCTACCGCGTCTGTGTTTTTTTGTATTTTCTGGACATTCTCAAAGAAATTTAAGGTTATGAATGCATTTTGGCTGTAAGTTTTTGTTTTCTGCCGGCAAACGCTAACTGGTTCCAGCTGGAGTCAAAACCGACACACCTTCAAATTTTCTAGGCAGAAGGCTTCAGAAACCCAATTAAACATGATATTTGTGTTTCTAAATATAACATGGTATGCATTTGCTGAACAGAAAGATTGTCCTATTCTTCAAAACCACTTTCATGGCAGTTTTTTTTGTTAAATTTCACCCGAAAACCACAACAATTTGTCCAGATACTCCTGCATGAAAAGTAAAATATCTGGTGTGTTGTGCCTATCAAATCCCAGATCTTGCTACAGCCTCTGTGTTTGTTTGTGTTTTCTGGACATTTTCTATGGACTTTACAGTTTTGAATGCATTTTAGCATGTAAGTTTTTGTTTACTACCGGCAAACACTAATTGGTTCCACCTGGAGTCAAATCCTACACACATTTGCGTTTTCTAGGCAGAAAGCTTCATATACCCAGGAAAACACGATATTTGTGTTTGTAAACATACATGAGATGCATTTGACGAACAGAAACATTGTGCTTTTCTCCAAAACCACGTTCACGGTGATTTTTTTGTTAGATTTCATCCAAAAACAACAACAATTTGTCCAGATTCTCCTGCATGAAAACTAAAAAACTGGTGAGTTGTGGCTATCTCAGTCCCAGATGGTGCTACAGCCTCTGTGTTTGTTTGTGTTTTCTGGACATTTTCTGCGGACATTACAGTTTTGAATGCATTTTAGCATGTAAGTTTTTGTTTTTTTGCAGGCAAACGATAATTGGTTCCACATGGGGTCAAATCCTCCACACATTCGAGTTTTTTAGACACAAAGCTTCATGTACCCGAGAAAATATGATATTTGTGTTTGTAAATATGACATGGGATTCATTTGCTAAACAAAAATATTGTGCTTTTCTCCAAAACCACTTTCATGGTGATTTTTTGGTTAAATTTCACCCAAAATCCACAACAATTTGTCCAGATACTCCTGGATGAAAACAAAAAGATCTTGTGTGTTGTGGGTATCTCAATCTCAGATCGTAATACAAACTCTCTGTTTGTTTGTGTTTTCTGCAGATTCTCTACGGACTTCACGGTATTGAATACATTTTAGCATGTAAGTTTTCGTGTTCTGCTGGCAAACGCTAATTGTTTCCACCTGGAGTCAAATCCTACACACATTCGCGTTTTCCAGGCAGAAGGCTACATATACCTGAAAAAACATGATATTTGTGTTTGTAAACATTACATGGGATGAATTTGCTAAACAGGAAGATGGTGCTTTTCTCCAAAACCACTTTCACGGTGATTTTTGGTTAAATTTCACCCAAAATCCACAACAATTTGTCCATATACTCCTGGATGAAAACAAAAGTATTGGTATATTGTGGCTATCTCAATCCCAGATCGTGCTACAGCCTCTGTGTTTGTATGTGTTTTATGGATATTCTCTACGGACTTTACGGTATTGAATGCATTGTAGCATGTAAGTTTTTGTTGTCTGCTAGCAAACGCTAATTGCTACCACATGGAGTCAAATCTTCCACACATTCGAGTTTTCTAGACAGAAAGCTCCATACACCGAGAAAACATGATATTTGTGTTTATAAGCATGACATGGGATGCATTTGATGAACAGAAAGATTGTGCTTTTCTCCAAAACCAGTTTCAGGGAGATTTTTTGGTTAAATTTCACCCGAAAACCACAACAAATTGTCCAGATACTCCTGCATGAAAACTAAAATATCTCATGTGTTGTGCCTATCTCAATCCCAGATCTTGCACAGCCTCTGTGTACGTTTTTGTTTTCCTGACATTTTCTGCGGACTTTACAGTTTGGAATGCATTTTAGCATGTAAGTTTTTGTTTTCTGTCGGCAAAAGCTAATTGGTTCCACAAGGTGTCAAATCCTCCACACATTCGCGTTTTCCAGGCAGAAGACTTCAGAGACAAGATTAACCATGATATTTGTGTTTGTAAACATGACTTGGGATGCATTTACCCAACCTTAAGCTTGTGCTTTTCGTCAAAACCACTTTCACGGTGTTTTTTGTTTAAATTTTACCAGAAAACCACAACAATTTGTCCAGATACTCCTGCATGAAAAAAATATCTGGTGTGTTGTGGCTATCTCAATCCCAGATCATGCTACAGCCTCTGTGTTTGTGTTTTCTGGACATTCTCAATGGACTTTAAGGTTATGAATGCATTTTGGCATGTAAGTTTTTGTTTTCTGCCGGCAAACGCTAACTGGTTCCACGTGGATTCAAAACCGACACACCTTCAAGTTATCTACGCAGAAGGCTTCAGAAACCCAATTAAACATGATATTTGTGTTTCTAAATAGGACATGGTATGCATTTGCTGAACAGAAAGATTGTACTTTTCTCCAAAACCACTTTCATGGCAGTTTTTTTGTTAAATTTCACCCGAAAACCACAACAATTTGTCCAGATACTCCTGCATGAACGCAGAAATATCTGGTGGGTTATGGCTATCTCAATCCCAGATCTTGCTACCGCCTCTGTGTTTGTTTGTGTTTTCTGGACATTTTCTATGGACTTTACAGTTTTGAATGCATTTTAGCATGTAAGTTTTTGTTTACTACCGGCAAACACTAATTGGTTCCACCTGGAGTCAAATCCTACACACATTTGCGTTTTCTAGGCAGAAAGCTCCATATACCCAAGAAAACACGATATTTGTGTTTGTAAACATACATGAGATGCATTTGACGAACAGAAACATTGTGCTTTTCTCCAAAACCACTTTCACGGTGATTTTTTTGTTAGATTTCATCCAAAAACAACAACAATTTGTCCAGATTCTCCTGCATGAAAACTAAAATAATTGGTGTGTTGTGGCTATCTCAGTCCCAGATGGTGCTACAGCCTCTGTGTTTGTTTGTGTTTTCTGGACATTTTCTACGGACATTACAGATTTGAATGCATTTTAGCATGTAAGTTTTTGTTTTTTCCAGGCAAAGGATAGTTGGTTCCACATGCGGTCAAATCCTCCACACATTCTAGTTTTCTAGATAGAAAGCTTCATATACCCGAAAAAATATGATATTAGTGTTTGTAAATATGACATGGGATTCATTTGCAAAACAAAAAGATTATGCTTTTCTCCAAAACCACTTTCATGGTGATTTTTCGGTTAAATTTCACCCGAAAACCACAACAATTTTTCCAGATACTCCTGGATGAAAAAAAAATATCTGGTGTGTTGTGCCTATCAAATCCCAGATCTTGCTACCACCTCTGTTTTTGTTTGTGTTTTCTGGAAATTTGCTATGGACATTACAGTTTTGAATGCATTTGAGCTCGTAAGTTTTTGTTTTCTGACGGCAAACGCTAATTGGATCCACATGGAGTGAAAACCTCCACACATTCGCGTTTTCTATGACAAAGCCTTCAGAAACCCGATGAAACATGATAGTTGTTTGTAAACATGACATGGGATGCCTTTGCCGAACAGAAAGATTGTGCTTTTCTCCAAAACCACTTTCACGGTGATATTTGGTTAAATTTCTCACAAAATTCTCAACATTTTGTCCAGATACTACTGGATGAACGTAGAATTATCTAATGCATTTTGGCTAACTCAATCCCAGATCTAGCTACAGCCTCTTGTTTGTTTGTGTTTTCTGTACATTCTCTATGGACTTTAAGGTTTTGAATGCATTTTAGCATGTAAGTTTTTGTTTTTTGGTTGAAAATGCTAATTGGTCCCACATGGAGTCAAAGCCTACACACATTTGAGTTTTCTAGGAAGAAAGCTTCAGAAACCTGAGAAAACATGATATTTGTTTTTGTAAACATGACATTGGAAGCATTTGCTGCACAGAAAGATTGTGCTTTTCTCCAAACCACTTGGATGGTGTTTTTTTTTTGTTAAATTTCACCCGAAAACCGCAATTTTCCAGATACACCTGCATGAAAACAAAAATATCTGTGGGTTGTGGTTATCTCAATCCCAGATCGTGCTACAGCCTCTGGTTTGTTTGTGTTTTCTGGACATTCTCTATGAGCTTTAAGGTTTTGAATGCATTTTAGCATGACACTTTTCATCTTCTGTAGGCAAACGCTAATTGTTTCCACCTGGAGTCATATCCTACACACATTCAAGTTTTCTAGGCAGGAAGCTTCAGAAACCAGAGAGAACATGATATTTTTGTTTGTAAACATGACATTGGATGCATTTGCCGAACGTAAGATTGTGCTTTTCTCCAAAACCACTTTCATGGCAGTTTTTTTGTTAAATTTCACCCAAAAACCACAACAATTTGTCCAGATACTCCGGGATGAAAACAAAAATAATGGTGTGTTGTGCCTATCAAATCCCAGATCTTGCTACAGCCTCTGTGTTTGTTTGTGTTTTCTGGACATTTTCTACGGACTATACAGTTTTGAATGCATTTTAGCATGTAAGTTTTGTTTACTGCCGGCAAACGCTAATTGGTTCCACCTGGAGTCAAATCCTACACACATTAGCGTTTTCCAGGCAGAAAGCTTCATATACCCAGGAAAACACGATATTTGTGTTTGTAAACATACATGAGATGCATTTGACGAACAGAAACATTGTGCTTTTCTCCAAAACCACTTTCACGGTGATTTTTTTGGTTAAATTTCACCCAAAATCCACAACAATTTGTCCAGATACTCCTGGATGAAAACAAAAGTATTGGTGTATTGTGGCTATCTCAATCCCAGATCGTGCTACAGCCTCTGTGTTTGTATGTGTTTTCTGGACATTCTCTAAGGACTTTACAGTATTGAATGCATTTTAGCATGTAAGTTTTTGTTGTCGGCTGGCAAACGCTAATTGCTACCACATGGAGTCAAATCTTCCACACATTCGAGTTTTCTAGACAGAAAGCTGCATACACCGAGAAAACATGATATTTGTGTTTGTAAGCATGACATGGGATGCATTTGATGAACAGAAAGATTGTGCTTTTCTCCAAAACCAGTTTCAGGGGGATTTTTTGGTTAAATTTCACCCGAAAACCACAACAATTTGTCCAGATACTCCTGCATGAAAACTAAAATATCTCATGTGTTGTGCCTATCTCAATCCCAGATCTTGCACAGCCTCTGTGTATGTTTGTGTTTTCCTGACATTTTCTGCGGACTTTACAGTTTGGAATGCATTTTAGCTTGTAAGTTTTTGTTTTCTGCCGGCAAAAGCTAATTGGTTCCACATGGTGTCAAATCCTCCACACATTCGCGTTTTCCAGGCAGAAGGCTTCAGAGACAAGATTAACCATGATATTTGTGTTTGTAAACATGACTTGGGATGCATTTACCCAACATTAAGATTGTGCTTTTCGTCAAAACCACTTTCACGGTGTTTTTTGTTTGAATTTTACCAGAAAACCACAACAATTTGTCCAGATACTCCTGCATGAAAACAAAAATATCTGGTGTGTTGTGGCTATCTCAGTCTCAGATCGTGCAACAGCCTCTATGTTTGTTTGTGTTTTCTGGACATTTTCTATGGAGTTTACAGTTTGGAATGCATTTTAGCATGTAAGTTTTTGTTTTCTACTGGCAAACGCTAATTGGTTCAACCTGAAGTCAAATCCTACACACATTCTCGTTTTCCAGGGAGAAGGCTTCAGAAACACCATTAACTTTGATATTTGTGTTTGTAAACATGACATGCGATGCCTTTGCCGAACAGAGAGATTGTGCTTTTCTCCAAAACCACTTCACGGTGATTTTTGGTTAAATTTCACCCAAAATTCTCAACATTTTGTCCAGATACTACTGGATGAACGTAGAATTATCTAATGCATTTTGGCTAACTCAATCCCAGATCTAGCTACAGCCTCTTGTTTGTTTGTGTTTTCTGGACATTCTCTATGGACTTTAAGGTTTTGAATGCATTTTAGCACGTAAGTTTTTGTTTTTTAGTTGAAAATGCTAATTGGTTCTACATGGATTCAAATCCTACACACATTTGAGTTTTCTAGGAAGAAAGCTTCAGAAACCTGAGAAAACATGATATTTGTTTTTGTAAACATGACATTGGAAGCATTTGCTGCACAGAAAGATTGTGCTTTTCTCCAAACCACTTGGATGGTGTTTTTTTTTGTTAAATTTCACCCGAAAACCGCAATTTTCCAGATACACCTGCATGAAAACAAAAATATCTGGTGTGTTGTGGCTATCTCAATCCCAGATCGTGCTACAGCCTCTGGTTTGTTTGTGTTTTCTGGACATTCTCTATGAGCTTTAAGGTTTTGAATGCATTTTAGCATGACACTTTTCGTCTTCTGTAGGCAAACGCTAATTGTTTCCACCTGGAGTCATATCCTACACACATTCAAGTGTTCTAGGCAGAAAGCTTCAGAAACCAGAGAGAACATGATATTTTTGTTTGTAAACATGACATTGGATGCATTTGCCGAACGTAAGATTGTGCTTTTCTCCAAAACCACTTTCATGGCAGTTTTTTTGTTAAATTTCACCCAAAAACCACAACAATTTGTCCAGATACTCCGGGATGAAAACAAAAATAATGGTGTGTTGTGCCTATCAAATCCCAGATCTTGCTACAGCCTCTGTGTTTGTTTGTGTTTTCTGGACATTTTCTACGGACTTTACAGTTTTGAATGCATTTTAGCATGTAAGTTTTGTTTACTGCCGGCAAACGCTAATTGGTTCCACCTGGAGTCAAATCCTACACACATTAGCGTTTTCCAGGCAGAAAGCTTCATATACCCAAGAAAACACGATATTTGTGTTTGTAAACATACATGAGATGCATTTGACGAACAGAAACATTGTGCTTTTCTCCAAAACCACTTTCACGGTGATTTTTTTGGTTAAATTTCACCTAAAATCCACAACAATTTGTCCATATACTCCTGGATGAAAACAAAAGTATTGGTGTATTGTGGCTATCTCAATCCCAGATCGTGCTACAGCCTCTGTGTTTGTATGTGTTTTCTGGACATTCTCTACGGACTTTACAGTATTGAATGCATTGTAGCATGTAAGTTTTTGTTGTCGGCTGGCAAACGCTAATTGCTACCAAATGGAGTCAAATCTTCCACACATTCGAGTTTTCTAGACAGAAAGCTCCATACACCGAGAAAACATGATATTTTTGTTTGTAAGCATGACATGGGATGCATTTGATGAACAGAAAGATTGTGCTTTTCTCCAAAACCAGTTTCAGGGAGATTTTTTGGTTAAATTTCACCCGAAAACCACAACAATTTGTCCAGATACTCCTGCATGAAAACAAAAAGATCTGATGTGTTGTGCCTATCTCAATCCCAGATCTTGCACAGCCTCTGTGTATGTTTGTGTTTTCCTGACATTTTCTGCGGACTTTACAGTTTGGAATGCATTTTAGCTTGTAAGTTTTTGTTTTCTGCCGGCAAAAGCTAATTGGTTCCACATGGTGTCAAATCCTCCACACATTCGCGTTTTCCAGGCAGAAGGCTTCAGAGACAAGATTAACCATGATATTTGTGTTTGTAAACATGACTTGGGATGCATTTACCCAACATTAAGATTGTGCTTTTCGTCAAAACCACTTTCACGGTGTTTTTTGTTTAAATTTTACCAGAAAACCACAACAATTTGTCCAGATACTCCTGCATGAAAACAAAAATATCTGGTGTGTTGTGGCTATCTCAGTCTCAGATCGTGCAACAGCCTCTATGTTTGTTTGTGTTTTCTGGACATTCTCAATGGACTTTAAGGTTATGAATGCATTTTAGCATGTAAGTTTTTGTTTTCTACTGGCAAACGCTAATTGGTTCCACCTGAAGTCAAATCCTACACACATTCTCGTTTTCCAGGGAGAAGGCTTCAGAAACACCATTAACTTTGATATTTGTGTTTGTAAACATGACATGCGATGCCTTTGCCGAACAGAGAGATTGAGCTTTTTTCCAAAACCACTTCACGGTGATTTTTGGTTAAATTTCACCCAAAATTCTCAACATTTTGTCCAGATACTACTGGATGAACGTAGAATTATCTAATGCATTTTGGCTAACTCAATCCCAGATCTAGCTACAGCCTCTTGTTTGTTTGTGTTTTCTGGACATTCTCTATGGACTTTAAGGTTTTGAATGCATTTTAGCATGACACTTTTCGTCTTCTGTAGGCAAACGCTAATTGTTTCCACCTGGAGTCATATCCTACACACATTCAAGTGTTCTAGGCAGAAAGCTCCATACACCGAGAAAACATGATATTTGTGTTTGTAAGCATGACATGGGATGCATTTGATGAACAGAAAGATTGTGCTTTTCTCCAAAACCAGTTTCAGGGAGATTTTTTGGTTAAATTTCACCCGAAAACCACAACAATTTGTCCAGATACTCCTGGATGAAAACAAAACTATCTGGTGTGTTGTGGCTATCTCAATCCCAGATCCTGCTACAGCCTCTGTGTTTGTTTGTGTTTTCTGGACATTCTCTACGGACTTTATGGTTTTGAATGTATTTCACCATGACAATTTTTGTTTTCTGCCGGCAAATGCTAATTGGTTCCACCTGGAGTCCATCCTCCACACATTCAAGTTTTCTATTCAGAAAGCTTCAGAAACCCGAGAAAACATGATATTTCTTTTTTTAAACATAACATTGGATGCATTAGCTGAACAGAAATTTTGTATTTTCAAAAAAATCCACTTTGATGGTGATTTTTTGTTTAAATTTCACCCAAAAACCACAACAATTTGTCCAGTACTCCTGCATGAACGCAGAAATATCTGGTGGATTATGGCTATCTCAATCCCAGATCTTGCTACAGCCTCTGAGCTTGTTTGTGTTTTCTAGACACAAAGATTCTTTTTCTCCAAAAAGCAGTTTGACGGTGATTTTTTGGTTAAATTTCACGCGAAAACCACAACAATTTGTCCAGATACTCCTGGATGCAAACAAAAAGATCTGGTGTGTGTGGTTATCTCAACCCCAGATCTTGCTACAGCCTCTGTGTTTGTTTGTGTTTTCTGGACATTCTACACGGACTTTACGGTTTTGAATGCGTTTTTGCATGTAAGTTTTTGTTTTGGGCCGGCAAATACTAATTAGTTCCACATGGAGTTAAATCCTCTGCACATTCGAGTTTTCTATGCAGAAGGATTCAGAAACCTGAGAAAACACAATATTTGTTTTTGTAAACATGACATTGGATGCACTTGTCGAACAGAAACATTGTGCTTTTCTCCAAAACCACTTTCACCGTGACTTTTTGGATAAATTTCACCCGATTTCCACAAGAATTTGTCCGGATATGTTGGGATGAATGCAGAAATATCTGGTGTGTTGTGGCTATCTCAATCCGAGATCTTGCTATAGCCTCCGTGTTTGTTTGTGTTTTCTGGACATTCTCTATGGACTTTACGGTTTTGAATGCCTTTTAGCATGACACTTTTTGTTTTCTCCCAGCAAAAGCTAATTGATTCCACCTGGAACCAATCCTCCACACATATGAGTTTTCTATTCAGAAAGCCTCAGAAACCTGAGAAAACATATTTCTTTTTGTAAACATAACATTGTATGCATTTGCTGAAAGAAAGATTCTATTTTCTCCAAAAATGCTTTGATGGTGATTTTTTGGTTAAATTTCACCCAAAACCACAACAATTTGTGCAGATACTCCTGCATGAACACAGAAATATCTGGTAAGTTATGGCTATCTCAATCCCAGATCGTGCTACAGCCTCTGTGTTTGTTTGTGTTTTCTGGACATTCTCTACGGACTTTACGGTTTTGAATGCAATTTAGCATGACACCTTTTGTTTTCTGCCAGCAAACACGAATTGGTTCCACCTGCAGTCAATCCTCCACACATTTGAGTTTTCTATTCAGAAAGCTTCAGAAACCTGAGAAACATGATATTTCTTTTTGTAAACATAACATTGGATGCATTAGCTGGACTGAAATATAGTGTGTTCTACAAAAACCACTTTGACGGTGATTTTTTGTTAAATTTCACCAAAAAACCAAAACAATTTGTCCAGATCTCCTGCATGAACGCAGAAATATCTGGTGCGTTATGGCTATCTCAACCCCAGATCTTGCTACAGCCTCTGTGTTTGTTTGTGTTTTCTCACATTCTCCACGGACTTTATGGTTTTGAGTGCATTTTTGCATGACACTTTTTGTTTTCTCACGGCAAATGCTATTTGGTTCCACCTGGAGTCAATCCTCCACACATTCGAATTTTCTAGGCAGAAAGCTTCAAAAACCTGAGAAAACACAATGTTTGTTTTTGTAAGATTACATTGGATGCACTTGCCGAACAGAAAGATTGTGCTCTCCAAAACTTCTTCCAACGTGATTTTTTGGAAAAATTTCACCCTAATTCCTCAACAATTTATCCAGATACTCCTGCAGGAATGCAGAAATATCTGGTGGGTTATGTCTATCTCAATCCCAGATGTTTCTGCAGCCTCTGTGTTTGTTTGTGTTTTTTGGACATTCTCAATGGACTTTACGGTTTACAATACATTTTAGCATAACACTATTTGTTTTATCCCGGCAAACGCTAATTGGTTCTACCTGGAGTCAATCCTCCACACATTCGAGTTTTCTATACAGAAAGATTCAGAAACCTGAGAAAACATGATATTTCTTTTTGTAAACATAATTTTGGATGCATTTGCTGATCAGAAACATTTTTTTCTCCAAAAACCACTTTGACGGTGATTTTTAAGTTAAATTTCACCCAACAACAACAACAATGTGTCCATATACTCCTGTATGAACGGAGAAATATCTGGTAAGTTATGGCTATCTCAATCCCTGATCTTGCTACATTCTCTCTGTTTGTTTGTGTTTTCTGGACATTCTCTACGGACTTTATGGTTTTGAATGCATTTTAGCATGACACATTTTGTTTTCTGCCGGCAAATTCTAATTGGTTCCACATGAAGTTAAATCCTCTGCACATTCGAGTTTTCTATGCAAAAAGCTTCAGAAACATGAGAAAACTCAATATTTGTTTTTGTAAATAGGACATTGGATGCACTTGCTGAACAGAAAGATTGTGCTTTTTCCAAAACCACTTTCACCGTGATTTTTTGGATAAATTTAACCCGGATTCCACAACTATTTGTCCGGATATGTTGGGATGAACGCAGAAATATCTGGTGTGTTGTGGCTATCTCAATCCGAGATCTTGCTACAGCCTCTGTGTTTGTTTGTGTTTTCTGGGCATTCTCCACAGACTTTACGGTTCTGAATGCATTTTAGCATGACACTTTTTGTTTTCTCCCGGCAAACGCTAATTGGTTCCACCTGGAGACAATGCTCCACACATTTGAGTTTTCTAGGAAGAAAGCTTCAGAATCCCGAGAAAACATGATATTTCTTTTTGTAAACATACCATTGGATGCATTAGCTGGACTGAAAGATTGTGTTTTCAGCAAAAACCACTTTGACGGTAATTTTTTTTAAATTCACCCAAAAGCCAAAATAATTTATCCAGATACTCCTGCATGAACGCAGAAATATCTGCTGGGTTATGACTATCTCAATTCCAGATCTTGCTACAGTCTCTGTGTTTGTTTGTGTTTTCTGGACATTCTCTACGGACTTTACGGTTTTGAATGCATTTTAGCATGACATTTTTTGTTTTCTCCCGGCAAATGCTAATTCGTTCCACCTGGAGTCAAATCCTCCATACATTCGAGTTTTCTAGGCAGAAAGCTTCAGAAACCTGAGAAAACATGATATTTCTTTCTGTAAACATGACATTGGATGCACTTGCCGAACAGAATGATTGTGCTTTTCTGCAACACCACTTTGACGGTGGTTTTTTGGTTAAATTTCACCCGAATTCCAGAACAATTTGTCCAGATACTCCTGGATGAAAACAAAAAGATCTGGTGTGTTGTGGCTATCTCAATCCCAGATCCTATAACAGCCTCTGTGTTTGTTTGTGTTTTCTGGACATTCTCTACGGACTTTACGGTTTAGAATGCATTTTAGCTAACAGTTTTTGTATTCTCCGGCAAACGCGAATAGTTTCCACCTGGAGTTAATCCTCCTCACATTCGAGTTTTCTAGGAATAAAGCTTCAGAAACCTGAGAAAACATGATATTTCTTTTTGTAAACCTAACATTGGTTACATTTGCTGGAGTGATAGATTTTATTTTCTCCAAAAACCACTTTGATGGCGGTTTTTTGGTTAAATTTCACCCAAAAACCACAACAATGTGTCCAGATACTCCTGGATGAAAACAAAAAGATCTAGTGTGTTGTGGCTGTCTCAATCCCATATCTTGCTACAGCCTCTGTGTGTGTTTGTGTTTTCTGGACATTCTCTACGGACTTTACGCTTTGAATGCATTTCTGCTTGTAAGTTTTGGTTTTGTGCCACGAAATTCTAATTGGTTCCACATGGAGTTAAATCCTCTGCACATTCGAGTTTTCAAGGAAGAAAGCTTCAGAAAGATGACAAAACACAATATTTGTTTTGGTAAACATGACCTTGAATGCACTTGCCGAACAGAAAGATTGTGCTTTACTCCAAAACCACTTTCAGCATGAGTTTTTGGATACATTTCACCCGAATTCCACAACAATTTTTCCAGATACTCCTGCATGAACGCAGAAATATCTGGTGGGATACGGCTATCTCAATACGATATCTTGCTACAGCCTCTGTGTTTGTTTGTGTTTTCTGGACATTCTCTACGGACTTTACGGTTTTGAATGCATTTTAGCATGACACATTTTGTTTTCTGCTGGCAAACGCTAATTGGTTCTACCTGGAGTCAATCCTCCACACATTCGAGTTTTCCATTCTGAAAGATTCAGAAACCCGAGAAAACATGATATTTCTTTTTGTAAGCATAACATTGGATGCATTTGCTGAGAGAAAGATTCTATTTTCTCCAAAAACCACTTTGACGGTGATTTTTTGGTTAAATTTCACCCAAAAACCACAACAATTTGTGCAGATACTCCTGCACGAACGCAGAAATATCTGGTGGGTTATGGCTATCTCAATCCGATTTCTTGCTACAGCCTCTGTGTATGTGTTTTCTGGAATTCTCTACGTACTTTACGGTTTTGAATGCATTTTAGCATGACACATTTTGTTTTCTCCCGAAAACGCTAATTGGTTCCACCTGGAGTCAAATCCTCCACACATTCGAGTTTTCTAGGAAGAAAGCTTCAGAAACCTGAGAAAACACGACATTTGTTTTTGTAAACATGAAATTGGATGCATTTGCTGAACATAAAGATTGTGATTTTCTCCAACACCACTTTGACGGCGATTTTTTGGATAAATTTCACCCAAAAACCAAAACAATTTGTCCAGATACTCCTGCATGAATGCAGAAATACCTGGTGGGTTCTGGCTATCTCAATCCCATATCTTAACAGCCTCTGTGTTTGTTTGTGTTTTCTGGACATTCTCTATGGACTTTACGATTTTATCAGGACCCTTTTTGTTTTCTGCTGGCAATCGCTAATTGGTTCCACCTGGAGTCAAAACCTCCACACATTCAAGTTTTCTAGGAGGAAAGTTTCAGAAACCTGAGAAAACATGATATTTTTTCTGTAAACATGACATTGGATGCATTTGCCGAACAGGAAGATTGTGCTTTTCTCCAAAACCACTTTCATGGTGATTTTTGGTTAAATTTCACCCAAAATCCACAGCAAATTGTCCAGATACTCCTGGATGAAAACAAAACTATCTGGTGATTTGTTGCTATCTCAATCCCAGATCTTGCTACAGCCTCTGTGTGTGTTTGTGTTTCTGGACATTCTCTATGGACTTTACGGTTTTGAATGCATTTTAGCGTGTAAGTTTTTCTTTTTAGCTGCCAAACGCTAATTGTTCTACCTGGAGTGAAATCCTCCACGCATTCGAGTTTTCTAGGAAGAAAGCATCAGAAACCGGAGAAAACATGCTATTTCTTTCTGTAAACATGACATTGGATTCATTTGATGAACAGAAAGATTGTGCTTTTCTCCAAAACGACTTTCACGGCGATTTTTTGGTTAAATTTCTCTACAAAACTACAACAATTTGTCCAGATACTCCTGGATGAAAACAAAACTATCTGGTGTGTTGTGGCTATCTCAATCCCAGATCTTGCTACAGCCTCTGTGTGTGTTTGTGTTTCTGGACATTCTCTATGGACTTTACGGTTTTGAATGCATTTTAGCGTGTAAGTTTTTTGTTTTCAGCTGCCAAATGCTAATTGTTCTACCTGGAGTGAAATCCTCCACACATTCGAGTTTTCTAGGAAGAAAGCTTCAGAAACCTGAAAAAACATGATATTTCTTTCTGTAAACATGACTTTGGATGCATTTGCCGAACAGGAAGATTGTGTTATTCTCCAAAACCACTTTCACGGTGATTTTTGGTTAAATTTCACCCAAAATCCACAGCAATTTGTCCAGATACTCCTGGATGAAAACAAAACTATCTGGTGTGTTGTGGCTATCTCAATCCCAGATCTTGCCACAGCCTCTCTGTGTGTTTGTGTTTTCTGGACATTCTCTATGGACTTTACGGATTTGAATGCATTGTAGCATGTAAGTTTTTTGTTTTCAGCTGGCAAACGCTAATTGGTTCCACCTGGAGTCAAATCCTCCACACATTCGAGTTTTCTAGGAAGAAAGCTACAGAAACCTGAGAAAACATGATATTTGTATTTGTAAGCATGACATTGGATTCATTTGCAGAACACAAAGATTGTGCTTTTCTCCAAAACCACTTTCACGGTGATTTCTTGGTTCAATTTCACTTCAAAACTACAAGAATTTGTCCAGATTCTCCTGGATGAAAACAAAACTATCTGGTGATTTGTAGCTATCTCAATCCCAGATCTTGCTACAGCCTCTGTGTTTGTGTTTTCTGGACGTTCTCTATGTACTTTACGGTTTTGAATGCATTGTAGCATGTAAGTTTTTTGTTTTCAGCTGGCAAATGCCAATTGGTTCCACCTGGAGTCAAATCCTCCACACATTCAAGTTTTCTAGGAAGAAAGCTTCAGAAACCTGAGAATACATGAAATATCTTTGTGTAAACATGACATTTGATGCATTTGCCGAACAGGAAGATTGTGCTTTTCTCCAAAACCACTTTCACGGTGATTTTTGCTTACATTTCACCCCAAATCCACAACAATCTGTCCAGATACTCCTGGATGAAAACAAAACTATCTGGTGTGTTGTGGCTATCTCAATCCCAGATCTTGCCACAGCCTCTGTGTGTGTTTGTGTTTTCTGGATTTTCTCTATGGACTTTACGGTTTTGAATTCATTTTATCAGTACCCTTTTTGTTTTCAGCTGGCAAATGCTAATTGGTTCCACCTGGAGTCAAATCCTCCACACATTCAAGTTTTCTAGGAGGAAAGCTTCAGAAACCTGCGAAAACATGATATTTCTTTCTGTAAACATGACATTGGATGCATTTGCCGAACAGGAAGACTGTGTTATTCTCCAAAACCACTTTCATGGTGATTTTTGGTTAAATTTCACCCAAATTCCACAACAATTTGTCCAGATACTCCTGGATGAAAACAAAACAATCTGGTGATTTGTTACTATCTCAATCCCAGAGCTTGCTACAGCCTCTGTGTGTGTTTGTGTTTTCTGGACATTCTTTATGGACTTTAAGGTTTGGAATGCATTATAGCATGTAAGTTTTTTGTTTTCAGCTGGCAAACGCTAATTGGTTCCACCTGGAGTCAAATCCTCCACACATTCGAGTTTTCTAGGAAGAAAGCTTCAGAAACCTGAAAAAACATGATATTTCTTTCTGTAAACATGACTTTGGATGCATTTGCCGAACAGGAAGATTGTGTTATTCTCCAAAACCACTTTCACGGTGATTTTTGGTTAAATTTCACCCAAAATCCACAGCAATTTGTCCAGATACTCCTGGATGAAAACAAAACTATCTGGTGTGTTGTGGCTATCTCAATCCCAGATCTTGCCACAGCCTCTCTGTGTGTTTGTGTTTTCTGGACATTCTCTATGGACTTTACGGATTTGAATGCATTGTAGCATGTAAGTTTTTTGTTTTCAGCTGGCAAACGCTAATTGGTTCCACCTGGAGTCAAATCCTCCACACATTCGAGTTTTCTAGGAAGAAAGCTACAGAAACCTGAGAAAACATGATATTTGTATTTGTAAGCATGACATTGGATTCATTTGCAGAACACAAAGATTGTGCTTTTCTCCAAAACCACTTTCACGGTGATTTCTTGGTTCAATTTCACTTCAAAACTACAAGAATTTGTCCAGATTCTCCCGGATGAAAACAAAACTATCTGGTGATTTGTAGCTATCTCAATCCCAGATCTTGCTACAGCCTCTGTGTTTGTGTTTTCTGGACGTTCTCTATGTACTTTACGGTTTTGAATGCATTGTAGCATGTAAGTTTTTTGTTTTCAGCTGGCAAATGCCAATTGGTTCCACCTGGAGTCAAATCCTCCACACATTCAAGTTTTCTAGGAAGAAAGCTTCAGAAACCTGAGAATACATGAAATATCTTTGTGTAAACATGACATTTGATGCATTTGCCGAACAGGAAGATTGTGCTTTTCTCCAAAACCACTTTCACGGTGATTTTTGCTTACATTTCACCCCAAATCCACAACAATTTGTCCAGATACTCCTGGATGAAAACAAAACTATCTGGTGTGTTGTGGCTATCTCAATCCCAGATCTTGCCACAGCCTCTGTGTGTGTTTGTGTTTTCTGGATTTTCTCTATGGACTTTACGGTTTTGAATTCATTTTATCAGTACCCTTTTTGTTTTCAGCTGGCAAATGCTAATTGGTTCCACCTGGAGTCAAATCCTCCACACATTCAAGTTTTCTAGGAGGAAAGCTTCAGAAACCTGCGAAAACATGATATTTCTTTCTGTAAACATGACATTGGATGCATTTGCCGAACAGGAAGACTGTGTTATTCTCCAAAACCACTTTCATGGTGATTTTTGGTTAAATTTCACCCAAATTCCACAACAATTTGTCCAGATACTCCTGGATGAAAACAAAACAATCTGGTGATTTGTTACTATCTCAATCCCAGAGCTTGCTACAGCCTCTGTGTGTGTTTGTGTTTTCTGGACATTCTTTATGGACTTTAAGGTTTGGAATGCATTATAGCATGTAAGTTTTTTGTTTTCAGCTGGCAAACGCTAATTGGTTCCACCTGGAGTCAAATCCTCCACACATTCGAGTTTTCTAGGAAGAAAGCTTCAGAAACCTGAAAAAACATGATATTTCTTTCTGTAAACATGACTTTGGATGCATTTGCCGAACAGGAAGATTGTGTTATTCTCCAAAACCACTTTCACGGTGATTTTTGGTTAAATTTCACCCAAAATCCACAGCAATTTGTCCAGATACTCCTGGATGAAAACAAAACTATCTGGTGTGTTGTGGCTATCTCAATCCCAGATCTTGCCACAGCCTCTCTGTGTGTTTGTGTTTTCTGGACATTCTCTATGGACTTTACGGATTTGAATGCATTGTAGCATGTAAGTTTTTTGTTTTCAGCTGGCAAACGCTAATAGGTTCCACCTGGAGTCAAATCCTCCACACATTCGAGTTTTCTAGGAAGAAAGCTACAGAAACCTGAGAAAACATGATATTTGTATTTGTAAGCATGACATTGGATTCATTTGCAGAACACAAAGATTGTGCTTTTCTCCAAAACCACTTTCACGGTGATTTCTTGGTTCAATTTCACTTCAAAACTACAAGAATTTGTCCAGATTCTCCTGGATGAAAACAAAACTATCTGGTGATTTTTTGCTTTCTCAATCCCAGATCTTGCTACAGCCTCTGTGTGTGTTTCTGTTTTCTGGACATTCTTTATGGACTTTAAGGTTTTGAATGCATTTTAGCATGTAAGTTTTTTGTTTTCAGCTGGCAAACGCTAATTGGTTCCACCTGGAGTCAAATCCTCCACACATTCGAGTTTTCTAGGAAGAAAGCTTCAGAAACCTGAGAAAACATGATATTTATTTCTGTAAACATGACATTGGATGCATTTGCCGAACAGGAAGATTGTGCTTTTCTCCAAAACCACTTTCACGGTGATTTTTGGTTAAATTTCACCTGAAATCCACAACAGTTTGTCCAGATACTCCTGGATGAAAACAAAACTATCTGGTGTGTTGTGGCTATCTCAATCCCAGATCTTGCCACAGCCTCTGTGTGTGTTTGTGTTTTCTGGACATTCTCTATGGACTTTACGGTTTTAAATGCATTGTAGCATGTAAGTTTTTTGTTTTCAGCTGGCAGACGCTAATTGGTTCCACCTGGAGTCAAATCCTCCACACATTCGAGTTTTCTAGGAAGAAAGCTACAGAAACCTGAGAAAACATGATATTTGTATTTGTAAGCATGACATTGGATTCATTTGCAGAACACAAAGATTGTGCTTTTCTCCAAAACCACTTTCACGGTGATTTCTTGGTTCAATTTCACTTCAAAACTACAAGAATTTGTCCAGATTCTCCCGGATGAAAACAAAACTATCTGGTGATTTGTAGCTATCTCAATCCCAGATCTTGCTACAGCCTCTGTGTGTGTTTGTGTTTTCTGGACATTCTCTATGGACTTTACGGTTTTAAATGCATTGTAGCATGTAAGATTTTTGTTTTTAGCTGGCAAATGCTAATTGGTTCCACCTGGAGTCAAATCCTCCACACATTCGAGTTTTCTAGGAAGAAAGCTCCAGAAACCTGAGAAAACATGATATCTGTATTTGTAAGCATGACATTGGATTCATTTGCAGAACACAAAGATTGTGCTTTTCTCCAAAACCACTTTCACGGTGATTTCTTGGTTCAATTTCACTTCAAGACTACAAGAATTTGTCCAGATACTCCTGGATGAAAACAAAACTATCTGGTGATTTGTAGCTATCTCAATCCCAGATCTTGCTACAGCCTCTGTGTGTGTTTGTGTTTTCTGGACATTCTCTATGGACGTTATGGCTTTGAGAGCATTTTAGCATGTAAGTTTTTGCTTTCATCTGGCAAACGCTAATTGGTTCCACCTGGAGTCAAATCCTCCACACATTCGAGTTTTCTAGGAAGAAAGCTTCAGAAACCTGAGAAAACATGATATTTCTTTCTGTAAACATGACATTGGATGCATTTGCCGTACAGGAAGATTGTGCTTTTCTCCAAAACACTTTCACGGTGATTTTTGGTTAAATTTCACCCAAAATCCACAGCAATTTGTCCAGATACTCCTGGATGAAAAGAAAACTATCTGGTGTGTTGTGGCTATCTCAATCCCAGATCTTGCTACAGCCTCTGTGTGTGTTTGTGTTTTCTGGACATTCTCTATGGACTTTACGGTTTTGAATGCATTTTATCAGGACCCTTTTTGTTTTCTGCTGGCAATCGCTAATTGGTTCCACCTGGAGTCAAATCCTCCACACATTTGAGTTTTCTAGGAAGAAAGCTCCAGAAACCTGAGAAAACATGATATTTCTTTCTGTACACATGACATTGGATGCATTTGCCAAACAGGAAGATTGCGCTTTTCTCCAAAACCACTTTCACGGTGATTTTTGGTTAAATTTCACCCAAAATCCACAGCAATTTGTCCAGATACTTCTGGATGAAAACAAAACTATCTGGTGATTTGTTGTTATCTCAATCCCAGATCTTGCTACAGCCTCTGTGTGTGTTTGTGTTTTCTGGACATTCTCCATGGACTTTACAGTTTTGAATGCATTGTAGTATGTAATTTTTTTGTTTTCAGCTGGCAAACGCTAATTGGTTCCACCTGGAGTCAAATCCTCCACACATTCGAGTTTTCTAGGAAGAAAGCTACAGAAACCTGAGAAAACATGATATTTGTATTTGTAAGCATGACATT
This sequence comes from Oryctolagus cuniculus, assembly GCF_964237555.1. NCBI lineage: Eukaryota > Metazoa > Chordata > Mammalia > Lagomorpha > Leporidae > Oryctolagus > Oryctolagus cuniculus. The sequence goes on along the minus strand of NC_091447.1, from coordinate 846,538 downwards.
GGATTCATTTGCAGAACACAAAGATTGTGCTTTTCTCCAAAACCACTTTCAGGGTGATTTTTGATTAAATTTCACCCGAAATCCATAACAGTTTGTCCAGATACTCCTGGATGAAAACAAAACTGTCTGGTGTGTTGTGGCTATCTCAATCCCAGATCTTGCTACAGCTTCTGTGTGTGTTTGTGTTTTCTGGACATTCTCTATGGACTTTACGGTTTTGATGCATTTTAGCAGGACTCTTTTTGTTTTCAGCTCGCAGACGCTAATTGGTTCCACCTGGAGTCAAATACTCCACACATTCGAGTTTTCTAGGAAGAAAGCTTCAGAAACCTGAGAAAACATGATATTTCTTTCTGTAAACATGACTTTGGATGCATTTGCCGAACAGGAACATTGTGCTTTTCTCCAAAACCACTTTCATGTTGATTTCTGGTTAAAGTTCTGCCGAAATCCAGAAGAATTTGTCCAGGTACTCCTGGATGAAAACAAAACAATCTGGTGTGTTGTGGCTATCTCAATCCCAGGTCTTGCTACAGTCTCTGTGTGTGTTTGTGTTTTCTGGACATTCTCTATGGACTTTACGGTTTTGAATGCATTTTAGCATGTAAGTTTTTGCTTTCAGCTGGCAAACGCTAATTGGTTCCACCTGGAGTCAAATCCTCCACACATTCGAGTTTTCTAGGAAGAAAGCTTCAGAAACCTGAGAAAACATGATATTTCTTTCTGTAAACATGACATTGGATGCATTTGCCGTACAGGAAGATTGTGCTTTTCTCCAAAACCACTTTCACGCTGATTTTTGGTTAAATTTCACCCAAAATCCACAACAGTTTGTCCAGATACTCCTGGATGAAAACAAAAGTATCTGGTGTGTTGTGGCTATCTCAATCCCAGATCTTGCTACAGCCTCTGTGTGTGTTTGTGTTTTCTGGACATTCTCTATGCACTTTACAATTTTGAATGCATTTTAGCATGTAAGTTTTTTGTTTTCAGCTGGCAAACGCTAATTGGTTCCACCTGGAGTCAAATCCTCCACACATTCGAGTTTTCCAAGAAAAAAATTCAGAAACCTGAGAAAACATATTTCTTTCTGTAAACGTGACTTGGATGCATTTGCCGAAAAGGAAGATTGTGCTTTTCTCCAAAACCACTTTCACAGTGATTTTTGGTTAAATTTCACCCAAAATCCACAACAAGTTGTCCAGATACTCCTGGATGAAAACAAAACTATCTGGTGATTTGTTGTTATCTCAATCCCAGATCTTGCTACAGCCTCTGTGTGTGTTTGTGTTTTCTGGACATTCTCTATGGACTTTACGGTTTTGAATGCATTGTAGCATGTACGTTTTTTGTTTTGAGCTGGCAAAAGCTAATTGGTTCCACCTGGAGTCAAATCCTCCACTCATTCGAGTTTTCTAGGAAGAAAGCTTCAGAAACCTGAGAAAACATGATATTTGTATTTGTAAGCATGACATTGGATTCATTTGCAGAACACAAAGATTGTGCTTTTCTCCAAAACCACTTTCACGGTGATTTTTGGTTAAATTTCACCCGAAATCCACAACAGTTTGTCCAGATACTCCTGGATGAAAACAAAACTGTCTGGTGTGTTGTGGCTATCTCAATCCCAGATCTTGCTACAGCCTCTCTGTGTGTTTGTGTTTTCTGGACATTCTCTATGGACTTTACGGTTTTGATGCATTTTAGCAGGACCCTTTTTGTTTTCAGCTGGCAGACGCTAATTGGTTCCACCCGGCGTCAAATACTCCACACATTCGAGTTTTCTAGGAAGAAAGCTTCAGAAACCTGAGAAAACATGATATTTCTTTCTGTAAACATGACTTTGGATGCATTTGCCGAACAGGAAGATTGTGCTTTTCTCCAAAACCACTTTCACGGTGATTTTTGTTTAAATTTCAGCCGAAATCCAGAAGAATTTGTCCAGGTACTCCTGGATGCAAAAAAAATTATCTGGTGTGTTGTGCCTATCTCAATCCCAGATCTTGCTACAGTCTCTGTGTGTGTTTGTGTTTTCTGGACATTCTCTATGGACTTTAAGGTTTTGAATGCATTTTAGCATGTAATTTTTTTGTTTTCAGCTGCCAAACGCTAATTGGTTCCACCTGGAGTCAAATCCTCCACACATTCGAGTTTTCTAGGAAGAAAGCTTCAGAAACCTGAGAAAACATGATATATCTTTCCGTAAACATGACATTGGATGCATTTGCCGAACAGGAAGATTGTGCTTTTCTCCAAAACCACTTTCACGGTGATTTTTGGTTAAATTTCACCCGAAATCCACAACAGTTTGTCCAGATACTCCTGGATGAAAACAAAACTATCTGGTGTGTTGTGGCTATCTCAATCCCAGATCTTGCTACAGCCTCTGTGTGTGTTTGTGTTTTCTGGACATTCTCTATGGACTTTACGGTTTTCAATGCATTGTAGCATGTAAGTTTTTTTGTTTTCAGCTGGCAAACGCTAATTGGTTCCACCTGGAGTCAAATGCTCCACACATTCGAGTTTTCTAGGAAGAAAGCTTCAGAAACCTGCGAAAACATGATATTTCTTTCTGTAAACATGACATTGGATGCATTTGCCAAACAGGAAGATTGTGCTTTTCTCCAAAACCACTTTCACGGTGATTTTTGGTTAAATTTCACCCGAAATCCACAACAGTTTGTCCAGATACTCCTGGATGAAAACAAAACTATCTGGTGTGTTGTGGCTATCTCAATCCCAGATCTTGCTACAGCCTCTCTGTGTGTTTGTGTTTTCTGGACATTCTCTATGGACTATATGGTTTTGATGCATTTTAGCAGGACCCTTTTTGTTTTCAGCTGGCAGACGCTAATTGGTTCCACCCGGAGTCAAATACTCCACACATTCGAGTTTTCTAGGAAGAAAGCTTCAGAAACCTGAGAAAACATGATATTTCTTTCTGTAAACATGACTTTGGATGCATTTGCCGAACAGGAAGATTGTGCTTTTCTCCAAAACCACTTTTACGGTGATTTTTGTTTAAATTTCAGCCGAAATCCAGAAGAATTTGTCCAGGTACTCCTGGATGCAAACAAAATTATCTGGTGTGTTGTGGCTATCTCAATCCCAGATCTTGCTACAGTCTCTGTGTGTGTTTGTGTTTTCTGGACATTCTCTATGGACTTTACGATTTTGAATGCATTTTAGCATGTAAGTTTTTTGTTTTCAGCTGGCAAACGCTAATTGCTTCCACCTGGAGTCAAATCCTCCACACATTCGAGTTTTCTAGGAAGAAAGCTTCAGAAACCTGAGAAAACATGATATATCTTTCCGTAAACATGACATTGGATGCATTTGCCGAACAGGAAGATTGTGCTTTTCTCCAAAACCACTTTCACGGTGATTTTTGGTTAAATTTCACCTGAAATCCACAACAGTTTGTCCAGATACTCCTGGATGAAAACAAAACTATCTGGTGAAGTTTAGCTATCTCAATCCCAGATCTTAGTACAGCCTCTGTGTGTGTTTGTGTTTTCTGGACATTCTCTATGGACTTTACGGTTTTGATGCATTTTAGCAGTACCATTTTTTTTTTCAGCTGGCAGACGCTAATTGGTTCCACCCGGAGTCAAATACTCCACACATTCGAGTTTTCTAGGAAGAAAGTTTCAGAAACCTGAGAAAACATGATATTTCTTTCTGTAAACATGACTTTGGATGCATTTGCCGAACAGGAAGATTGTGCTTTTCTGCAAAACCACTTTCACGGTGATTTTTGGTTAAATTTCAGCCGAAATCCACAACAATTGGTCCAGATACTCCTGGATGACAACAAAACTATCTGGTGTGTTGTGGCTATCTCAATCCCAGATCTTGCTACAGCCTCTGTGTGTGTTTGTGTTTTCTGGACATTCTCTATGGACTGTACGGTTTTGAATGCATTTTAGCATGTAAGTTTTTTGTTTTCAGCTGGCAAACGCTAATTGGTTCCACCTGGAGTCAAATCCTCCACACATTCGAGTTTTCTAGGAAGAAAGCTTCAGAAACCTGAGAAAACATGATATTTCTTTCTGTAAACATGACATTGGATGCATTTGACGAACAGGAAGATTGTGCTTTTCTCCAAAACCACTTTCACGGTGATTTCTTGGTTAAATTTCACTTCAAAACTACAACAATTTGTCCAGATACTCCTGGATGAAAACAAAACTATCTGGTGATTTGTAGCTATCTCAATCCCAGATCTTGTTACAGCCTCTGTGTGTGTTTGTGTTTTCTGGACATTCTCTATGGACGTTATGGTTTTGAGAGCATTTTAGCATGTAAGTTTTTGCTTTCAGCTCCAAACGCTAATTGGTTCCACCTGGAGTCAAATAGTCCACACATTCGAGTTTTCTAGGAAGAAAGCTTCATAAACCTGAGAAAACATGATATTTCTTTCTGTAAACATGAAATTGGATGCATTTGCCGAACAGGAAGATTGTGCTTTTCTCCAAAACAAATTTCACGGTGATTTTTGGTTAAATTTCACCCAAAATCCACAGCAATTTGTCGAGATACTCCTGGATGAAAACAAAATTATCTGGTGTGTTGTGGCTATCTCAATCCCAGATCTTGCTACAGCCTCTGTGTTTGTTTGTGTTTTCTGGACATTCTCTATGGACTTTACGGTTTTGAATGCATCTTAGCATGTAAGTTTTTGTTTTTAGCTGCCAAACGCTAATTGGTTCCACCTGGAGTCAAATCCTCCACACATTCGAGTTTTCTAGGAAGAAAGCTTCAGAAACCTGCGAAAACATGGTATTTCTTTCTGTAAACATGACATTGGATGCATTTGCCGAACAGGAAGATTGTGCTTTTCTCCAAAACCACTTTCACGGTGATTTTTCGTTAAATTTCACCCAAAATCCTCTGCAATTTGTCCAGACACTCCTGGATGAAAACAAAACTATCTGGTGTGTTGTGGGTATCTCAATCCCAGATCTTGCCACAGCCTCTGTGTGTGTTTGTGTTTTCTGGACATTCTCTATGGACTTTACGGTTTTGAATGCATTGTAGCATGTACGTTTTTAGTTTTCTGCTGGCAAACGCTAATTGGTTCCATCTGGAGTCAAATCCTCCACACATTCGAGTTTTCTAGGAAGAAAGCTTCAGAAACCTGAGAAAACAGGATATTTCTTTCTGTACACATGACATTGGATGCATTTGCCGAACAGGAAGATTGTGCTTTTCTCCAAAACCACTTTCACAGTGATTTTTGGTTAAATTTCACCCAAAATCCACAGCAATTTGTCCAGATACTCCTGGATGAAAACAAAACTATCTGGTGATTTTTAGCTATCTCAATCCCAGATCTTTCTACAGCCTCTGTGTGTGTTTGGGTTTTCTGGACATTCTCTATGGACTTTAAGGTTTTGAATGCATTTCAGCATGTAAGTTTTTGTTTTTAGCTGGCAAACGCTAATTGGTTCCACCTGGAGTCAAATCCTCCACACATTCGAGTTTTCTAGGAGGAAAGCTTCAGAAACCTGAGAAAACATGATATTTGTATTTGTAAGCATGACTTTGGATGCATTTGCCGAACAGGAAGATTGTGCTTTTCTCCAAAACCACTTTCACGGTGATTTTTGGTTAAATTTCACCCAAAATCCACAGCAATTTCTCCAGATACTCCTGGATGAAAACAAAAATATCTGGTGTGGTGTGGTTATCTCAATCCCAGATCTTGCCACAGCCTCTGTGTGTGTTTGTGTTTTCTGGACATTCTCTATGGACTTTACATTTTGGAATGCATTGTAGCATGTAAGTTTTTTGTTTTCAGCTGGTAAACGCTAATTGGTTCCACCTGGAGTCAAATCCTCCACACATTCGAGTTTTCCAGGAAGAAAGCTTCAGAAAGCTGAGAAAACATGATATTTCTTTCTGTAAACATGACATTGGATGCATTTGCCGAACAGGAAGATTGTGCTTTTCTCCAAAACCACTTTCACGGTGATTTTTGGTTATATTTCACCCAAAATCCACAACAGTTTGTCCAGATACTCCTGGATGAAAACAATCCTATCTGGTGTGTTGTGGCTATCTCAATCCCAGATCTTGCTACAGCCTCTGTGTGTGTTTGTGTTTTCTGGACATTCTCTATGGACTTTACGGTTTTGAATGCACTTTAGCATGTAAGATTTTTGTTTTTAGCTGGCAAACGCTAATTGGTTCCACCTGGAGTCAAATCCTCCACACATTCGAGTTTTCTAGGAAGAAAGCTCCAGAAACCTGAGAAAACATGATATTTGTATTTGTAAGCATGACATTGGATTCATTTGCAGAACACAAAGATTGTGCTTTTCTCCAAAATCACTTTCACGGTGATTTCTTGGTTCAATTTCACTTCAAAACTACAACAGTTTGTCCAGATACTCCTGGATGAAAACAAAACTATCTGGTGATTTGTAGCTATCTCAATCCCAGATCTTGCTACAGCCTCTGTGTGTGTTTGTGTTTTCTGGACATTCTCTATGGACGTTACGGTTTTGAATGCATTTTAGCATGTAAGTTTTTGCTTTCAGCTGGCAAACGCTAATTGGTTCCACCTGGAGTCAAATAGTCCACACATTCGAGTTTTCTAGGAAGAAAGCTTCTTAAACCTGAGAAAACATGATATTTCTTTCTGTAAACATGACATTGGATGCATTTGCCGAACAGGAAGATTGTGCTTTTCTCCAAAATCACTTTCACGGTGATTTTTGGTTAAATTTCACCCAAAATCCACAACAATTTGTCCAGATACTCCTGGATGACAACAAAACTATCTGGTGTGTTGTGGCTATCTCAATCCCAGATCTTGCTACAGCCTCTGTGTTTCTTTTTGTTTTCTGGACATTCTCTATGGACTTTACGGTTTTGATTGCATTTTTGCATGTAAGTTTTTGTTTTTAGCTGCCAAACGCTAATTGGTTCCACCTGGAGTCAAATCCTCCACACATTCGAGTTTTCTAGGAAGAAAGCTTCAGAAACCTGCGAAAACATGATATTTCTTTCTGTAAACATGACATTGGATGCATTTGCCGAACAGGAAGATTGTGCTTTTCTCCAAAACCACTTTCACGGTGATTTTTCGTTAAATTTCACCCAAAATCCTCTGCAATTTGTCCAGACACTCCTGGATGAAAACAAAACTATCTGGTGTGTTGTGGGTATCTCAATCCCAGATCTTGCCACAGCCTCTGTGTGTGTTTGTGTTTTCTGGACATTCTCTATGGACTTTACGGTTTTGAATGCATTGTAGCATGTACGTTTTTAGTTTTCTGCTGGCAAACGCTAATTGGTTCCATCTGGAGTCAAATCCTCCACACATTCGAGTTTTCTAGGAAGAAAGCTTCAGAAACCTGAGAAAACAGGATATTTCTTTCTGTACACATGACATTGGATGCATTTGCCGAACAGGAAGATTGTGCTTTTCTCCAAAACCACTTTCACAGTGATTTTTGTTTAAATTTCACCCAAAATCCACAGCAATTTGTCCAGATACTCCTGGATGAAAACAAAACTATCTGGTGATTTTTAGCTATCTCAATCCCAGATCTTGCTACAGCCTCTGTGTGTGTTTGGGTTTTCTGGACATTCTCTATGGACTTAAAGGTTTTGAATGCATTTCAGCATGTAAGTTTTTGTTTTTAGCTGGCAAACGCTAATTGGTTCCACCTGGAGTCAAATCCTCCACACATTCGAGTTTTCTAGGAGGAAAGCTTCAGAAACCTGAGAAAACATGATATTTGTATTTGTAAGCATGACATTGGATGCATTTGCCGAACAGGAAGATTGTGCTTTTCTCCAAAATCACTTTCACGGTGATTTTTAGTTAAATTTCACACGAAATCCACAAGAGTTTTTCCAGATACTCCTGGATGAAAACAAAACTATCTGGTGTGTTGTGGCTATCTCAATCCCAGATCTTGCTACAGCCTCTGTGTGTGTTTGTGTTTTCTGGACAATCTCTATGGACTTTACGGTTTTGAATGCATTGTAGCATGTAAGTTTTTTGTTTTCAGCTGGCAAACGCTAATTGGTTCCTCCTGGTGTCAAATCCTCCACACATTCGAGTTTTCTAGGAAGAAAGCTTCAGAAACCTGAGAAAACATGATATTTCTTTCTGTAAACATGACTTTGGATGCATTTGCCGAACAGGAAGATTGTGCTTTTCTCCAAAACCACTTTCACGGTGATTTTTGGTTAAATTTCACCCGAAATCCACAACAGTTTGTCCAAATACTCATGGATGAAAACAAAACTATCTGGTGTGTTGTGGCTATCTCAATCCCAGATCTTGCTACAGCTTCTGTGTGTGTTTGTGTTTTCTGGACATTCTCTATCGACTTTACGGTTTTGATGCATTTTAGCAGGACCCTTTTTGTTTTCTGCTGGCAAATGCTAATTGGTTCCTCCTGGAGTCAAATCCTCCACACATTCGAGTTTTCCAAGAAGAAAGCTTCAGAAACCTGAGAAAACATGATATTTCTTTCTGTAAACATGACATTGGATGCATTTGCCAAACAGGAAGATTGTGCTTTTCTCCAAAACCACTTTCAGGGTGATTTTTGGTTAAATTTCACACGAAATCCACAAGAGTTTGTCCAGATACTCCTGGATGAAAACAAAACTATCTGGTGTGTTGTGGCTATCTCAATCCCAGATCTTGCTATAGCCTCTGTGTGTGTTTGTGTTTTCTGGACATTCTCTATGGACTTTACGGTTTTGAATGCATTTTAGCATGTAAGTTTTTTGTTTTCAGCTGGCAAATGCTAACTGGTTCCACCTGGAGTCAAATCCTCCACTCATTCGAGTTTTCTAGGAGGAAAGCTTCAGAAACCTGAGAATACATGATATTTGTATTTGTAAGCATGACATTGGATGCATTTGCCGAACAGGAAGATTGTGCTTTTCTCCAAAACCACTTTCACGGTGATTTTTGGTTAAATTTCACCCAAAATCCAAAATAATTTGTCCAGATACTCCTGGATGAAAACAAAACTATCTGGTGTGTTGTGGCTATCTCAATCCCAGATCTTGCTACAGCCTCTGTGTGTGTTTGGGTTTTCTGGACATTCTCTATGGACTTTAAGATTTTGAATGCATTTCTGCATGTAAGTTTTTGTTTTTAGCTGGCAAACGCTAATTGGTTCCACCTGGAGTCAAATCCTCCACACATTCGAGTTTTCTTGGAGGAAAGCTTCAGAAACCTGAGAAAACATGATATTTGTATTTGTAAGCATGACATTGGATGCATTTGCCGAACAGGAAGATTGTGCTTTTCTCCAAAACCACTTTCACAGTGATTTTTGGTTAAATTTCACCCAAAATCCACAGCAATTTGTCCAGATACTCCTGGATGAAAACAAAACTATCTGGTGATTTGTTGTTATCTCAATCCCAGATCTTGCTACAGCCTCTGTGTATGTTTGTGTTTTCTGGACATTCTCTATGGACTTTACAGTTTTGAATGCATTTTAGCATGTAAGTTTTTGTTTTTAGCTGCCAAACGCTAATTGGTTCCACCTGGAGTCAAATCCTCCACACCTTCGAGTTTTCCAGGAAGAAAGCTTCAGAAAGCTGAGAAAACATGATATTTCTTTCTGTAAACATGACATTGGATGCATTTGCCGAACAGGAAGATTGTGCTTTTCTCCAAAACCACTTTCACGGTGATTTTTGGTTATATTTCACCCAAAATCCACAACAGTTTGTCCAGATACTCCTGGATGAAAACAATCCTATCTGGTGTGTTGTGGCTATCTCAATCCCAGATCTTGCTACAGCCTCTGTGTGTGTTTGTGTTTTCTGGACATTCTCTATGGACTTTACGGTTTTGAATGCATTTTAGCATGTAAGATTTTTGTTTTTAGCTGGCAAACGCTAATTGGTTCCACCTGGAGTCAAATCCTCCACACATTCGAGTTTTCTAGGAAGAAAGCTCCAGAAACCTGAGAAAACATGATATTTGTATTTGTAAGCATGACATTGGATTCATTTGCAGAACACAAAGATTGTGCTTTTCTCCAAAATCACTTTCACGGTGATTTCTTGGTTCAATTTCACTTCAAAACTACAACAGTTTGTCCAGATACTCCTGGATGAAAACAAAACTATCTGGTGATTTGTAGCTATCTCAATCCCAGATCTTGCTACAGCCTCTGTGTGTGTTTGTGTTTTCTGGACATTCTCTATGGACGTTACGGTTTTGAATGCATTTTAGCATGTAAGTTTTTGCTTTCAGCTGGCAAACGCTAATTGGTTCCACCTGGAGTCAAATAGTCCACACATTCGAGTTTTCTAGGAAGAAAGCTTCTTAAACCTGAGAAAACATGATATTTCTTTCTGTAAACATGAAATTGGATGCATTTGCCGAACAGGAAGATTGTGCTTTTCTCCAAAATCACTTTCACGGTGATTTTTGGTTAAATTTCACCCAAAATCCACAACAATTTGTCCAGATACTCCTGGATGACAACAAAACTATCTGGTGTGTTGTGGCTATCTCAATCCCAGATCTTGCTACAGCCTCTGTGTTTCTTTTTGTTTTCTGGACATTCTCTATGGACTTTACGGTTTTGATTGCATTTTTGCATGTAAGTTTTTGTTTTTAGCTGCCAAACGCTAATTGGTTCCACCTGGAGTCAAATTCTCGACACATTCGAGTTTTCTAGGAAGAAAGCTTCAGAAACCTGCGAAAACATGATATTTCTTTCTGTAAACATGACATTGGATGCATTTGCCGAACAGGAAGATTGTGCTTTTCTCCAAAACCACTTTCACGGTGATTTTTCGTTAAATTTCACCCAAAATCCTCTGCAATTTGTCCAGACACTCCTGGATGAAAACAAAACTATCTGGTGTGTTGTGGGTATCTCAATCCCAGATCTTGCCACAGCCTCTGTGTGTGTTTGTGTTTTCTGGACATTCTCTATGGACTTTACGGTTTTGAATGCATTGTAGCATGTACGTTTTTTGTTTTCTGCTGGCAAACGCTAATTGGTTCCATCTGGAGTCAAATCCTCCACACATTCGAGTTTTCTAGGAAGAAAGCTTCAGAAACCTGAGAAAACAGGATATTTCTTTCTGTACACATGACATTGGATGCATTTGCCGAACAGGAAGATTGTGCTTTTCTCCAAAACCACTTTCACAGTGATTTTTGGTTAAATTTCACCCAAAATCCACAGCAATTTGTCCAGATACTCCTGGATGAAAACAAAACTATCTGGTGATTTTTAGCTATCTCAATCCCAGATCTTGCTACAGCCTCTGTGTGTGTTTGGGTTTTCTGGACATTCTCTATGGACTTAAAGGTTTTGAATGCATTTCAGCATGTAAGTTTTTGTTTTTAGCTGGCAAACGCTAATTGGTTCCACCTGGAGTCAAATCCTCCACACATTCGAGTTTTCCAAGAAGAAAGCTTCAGAAACCTGAGAAAACATGATATTTGTATTTGTAAGCATGACATTGGATGCATTTGCCGAACAGGAAGATTGTGCTTTTCTCCAAAATCACTTTCACGGTGATTTTTAGTTAAATTTCACACGAAATCCACAAGAGTTTTTCCAGATACTCCTGGATGAAAACAAAACTATCTGGTGTGTTCTGGCTATCTCAATCCCAGATCTTGCTACAGCCTCTGTGTGTGTTTGTGTTTTCTGGACAATCTCTATGGACTTTACGGTTTTGAATGCATTGTAGCATGTAAGTTTTTTGTTTTCAGCTGGCAAACGCTAATTGGTTCCTCCTGGTGTCAAATCCTCCACACATTCGAGTTTTCTAGGAAGAAAGCTTCAGAAACCTGAGAAAACATGATATTTCTTTCTGTAAACATGACTTTGGATGCATTTGCCGAACAGGAAGATTGTGCTTTTCTCCAAAACCACTTTCACGGTGATTTTTGGTTAAATTTCACCCGAAATCCACAACAGTTTGTCCAAATACTCATGGATGAAAACAAAACTATCTGGTGTGTTGTGGCTATCTCAATCCCAGATCTTGCTACAGCTTCTGTGTGTGTTTGTGTTTTCTGGACATTCTCTATCGACTTTACGGTTTTGATGCATTTTAGCAGGACCCTTTTTGTTTTCTGCTGGCAAATGCTAATTGGTTCCTCCTGGAGTCAAATCCTCCACACATTCGAGTTTTCCAAGAAGAAAGCTTCAGAAACCTGAGAAAACATGATATTTCTTTCTGTAAACATGACATTGGATGCATTTGCCAAACAGGAAGATTGTGCTTTTCTCCAAAACCACTTTCAGGGTGATTTTTGGTTAAATTTCACACGAAATCCACAAGAGTTTGTCCAGATACTCCTGGATGAAAACAAAACTATCTGGTGTGTTGTGGCTATCTCAATCCCAGATCTTGCTATAGCCTCTGTGTGTGTTTGTGCTTTCTGGACATTCTCTATGGACTTTACGGTTTTGAATGCATTTTAGCATGTAAGTTTTTTGTTTTCAGCTGGCAAATGCTAACTGGTTCCACCTGGAGTCAAATCCTCCACTCATTCGAGTTTTCTAGGAGGAAAGCTTCAGAAACCTGAGAATACATGATATTTGTATTTGTAAGCATGACATTGGATGCATTTGCCGAACAGGAAGATTGTGCTTTTCTCCAAAACCACTTTCACGGTGATTTTTGGTTAAATTTCACCCAAAATCCACAGCAATTTGTCCAGATACTCCTGGATGAAAACAAAACTATCTGGTGTGTTGTGGCTATCTCAATCCCAGATCTTGCTACAGCCTCTGTGTGTGTTTGGGTTTTCTGGACATTCTCTATGGACTTTAAGGTTTTGAATGCATTTCTGCATGTAAGCTTTTGTTTTTAGCTGGCAAACGCTAATTGGTTCCACCTGGAGTCAAATCCTCCACACATTCGAGTTTTCTTGGAGGAAAGCTTCAGAAACCTGAGAAAACATGATATTTGTATTTGTAAGCATGACATTGGATGCATTTGCCGAACAGGAAGATTGTGCTTTTCTCCAAAACCACTTTCACAGTGATTTTTGGTTAAATTTCACCCAAAATCCACAGCAATTTGTCCAGATACTCCTGGATGAAAACAAAACTATCTGGTGATTTGTTGTTATCTCAATCCCAGATCTTGCTACAGCCTCTGTGTATGTTTGTGTTTTCTGGACATTCTCTATGGACTTTACAGTTTTGAATGCATTTTAGCATGTAAGTTTTTGTTTTTAGCTGCCAAACGCTAATTGGTTCCACCTGGAGTCAAATCCTCCACACCTTCGAGTTTTCCAGGAAGAAAGCTTCAGAAACCTGAGAAAACATGATATTTCTTTCTGTAAACATGACATTGGATGCATTTGCCGAACAGGAAGATTGTGCTTTTCTCCAAAACCACTTTCACGGTGATTTTTGGTTAAATTTCACCCAAAATCCACAACAATTTGTCCAGATACTCCTGGATGTAAACAAAAGTATCTTGTGTGTTGCGGCTATCTCAATCCCAAATCTTACTACAGCCTCTGTGTGTGTTTGTGTTTTGTTGACATTCTCTATGGACTTTACGATTTTGAATGCATTTTTGCATGGAAGTTTTTGTTTTTGGCTGCCAAACGCTAATTGGTTCCACGTGGAGTCAAATCCTCCACACATTCGAGTTTTCTAGAAAGAAAGCTTCAGAAACCTGAGAAAACATGATATTTCTTTCTGTAAACATGACATTGGATGCATTTGCCGAACTGCATGATTGTGCTTTTCTCCAAAACCACTTTCAAGGTGATTTTTTGTTTAAATTTTACTTCAAATCTACAACAATTTGTCCAGATACTCCTGGATGAAACCAAACTATGTGGTGTGTTGCGGCTATCTCAATCCCAGATCCTGCTACAGCCTCGTGTGTGTTTGTGTTTTCTGGACATCCTCTATGGACATTAAGGTTTTCAATGCATTTTAGCTGGACCCTTTTTGTTTTGAGCTGGCAAACGCTAATTGGTTCCACCTGGAGTCACATCCTCCACACATTCGAGTTTTCTAGGAAGAAAGCTTCAGAAACCTGAGAAAACATGATATTTCTTTCTGGAAACATGACATTGGATGTATTTCCCAAACAGGAAGATTTTGCTTTTCTCCAAAACCGCTTTCAAGGTGAATTTTTGGTTAAATTTTACTTCAAAACTACAACAATTTGTCCAGATACTCCTGGATGACAACAAAACTATCTGGTGTGTTGTGGCTATCTCAATGCCAGATCTTGCTACAGCCTCTCTGTGTGTTTGTGTTTTCTGGACATTCTCAATGAACTTTATGGTTTTGAATGCATTTTAGCATGTAAGGTTTTCTTTTTAGCTGCCAAACGCTAATTGGTTCCACCTGGAGTCAAATCCTCCACACATTCGAGTTTTCTAGGAAGAAAGCTTCAGAAACCTGAGAAAACATGATATTTCTTTCTGTAAACATGACATTGGATGCATTTGCCGAACAGGAACATTGTGCTTTTCTCCAAAACCACTTTCACCGTGATTTTTGGTTAAATTTCACCCAAAATCCACAACAATTTGTCCAGATACTCCTGGATGAAAACAAAACTATCTGGTGTGTTATGGCTATATCAATCCCAGATCTTGCTGCAGCCTCTGTGTGTGTTTGTGTTTTCTGGACATTCTCTATGGACATTAAGGTTTTCAATGCATTTTAGCTGGACCCTTTTTGTTTTGAGCTGGCAAAAGCTCATTGGTTCCACCTGGAGTCAAATCCTCCACACATTCGAGTTTTCTAGGAAGAAAGCTTCAGAAACCTTAGAAAACATGATATTTCTTTCTGGAAACATGACATTGGATGCATTTGCCGAACAGGAAGATTGTGCTTTTCTCCAAAACCACTTTCACGGTGATTTTTGGATAAATTTCACCCAAAATCCACAACAATTTGTTCAGATACTCCTGGATGAAAACAAAACTATCTGGTGTGTTGTGGCTATCCCAATCCCAGATCTTGCTACAGCCTCTGTGTTTGTTTGTGTTTTCTGGACATTCTCTATGGACTTTACGGTTTTGAATGCATTTTAGCATGTAAGTTTTTGTTTTCTGCTCGCAAATGCTAATTGGTTCCACCTGGAGTCAAATCCTCTACACATTCGAGTTTTCTAGGAAGAAAGCTTCAGAAACCTGAGAAAACATGATATTTCTTTCTGTAAACATGACATTGGATGCATTTGCCGAACAGGAAGATTGTGCTTTTCTCCAAAACCACTTTCACGGTGATTTTTGGTTAAATTTCACCCAAAATCCACAACAATTTGTCCAGATACTCCTGGATGTAAAAAAAAAATCTGTTGTGTTGTGGCTGTCTCAATCCCAGATCTGGCGACAGCCTCTGTGTTTGTTTGTGTTTTCTGGACATTCTCTATGGACTTTACGGTTTTGAATGCATCTTAGCATGTAAGTTTTTGTTTTTAGCTGCCAAACGCTAATTGGTTCCACCTGGAGTCAAATCCTCCACACATTCGAGTTTTCTAGGAAGAAAGTTTCAGAAACCTGAGAAAACATGATATTTCTTTCTGTAAACATGACATTGGATGCATTTGCCAAACAGGAAGATTGTGCTTTTCTGCAAAACCACTTTCAAGGTGATTTTTTGGTTAAATTTTACCTCAAAACTACAACAATTTGTCCAGATACTCCTGGATGAAAACAAAACTATCTGGTGTGTTGTGGCTATCTCAATCCCAGATCTTGCTACAGCCCCTGTGTTTGTTTGTGTTTTCTGGACATTCTCTATGGACATTAAGGTTTTCAATGCATTTTAGCTGTACCCTTTTTGTTTTGAGCTGGCAAAAGCTAATTGGTTCCACCTGGAGTCAAATCCTCCACACATTCGAGTTTTCTCGGAAGAAAGCTTCAGAAACCTGAGAAAACATGATATATCTTTCCGTAAACATGACATTGGATGCATTTGCCGAACAGGAAGATTGTGCTTTTCTCCAAAACCACTTTCACGGTGATTTTTGGTTAAATTTCACCCAAAATCCACAACAATTTGTCCAGATACTCCTGGATGAAAACAAAACTATCTGGTGTATTGTGGGTATCTCAATCCCAGATCTTGCTACAGCCTCTGTGTGTGTTTGTGTTTTCTGGACATTCTCTATGGACTTTACGGTTTTGAATGCATTGTAGCATGTACGTTTTTTGTTTTGAGCTGGCAAAAGCTAATTGGTTCCACCTGGAGTCAAATCCTCCACACATTCGAGTTTTCTAGGAAGAAAGCTTCAGAAACCTGAGAAAACATGATATTTCTTTCTGGAAACATGACATTGGATGCATTTGCCGAACAGGAAGATTGTGCTTTTCTCCAAAACCACTTTCACGGTGATTTTTGGTTAAATTTCACCCAAAATGCACAACAATTTGTCCAGATACTCCTGGATGTAAACAAAACTATCTGGTGTGTTGTGGCTATCTCAATCCCAGATCTTGCTACAGCCTCTGTGTTTGTTTGTGTTTTCTGGACATTCTCTATGGACATTAAGGTTTTGAATGCATTGTAGAATGTAAGTTTTTTTTTTAGCTGCCAAACACTAATTGGTTCCACCTGGAGTCAAATCCTCGACACATTCGAGTTTTCTAGGAAGAAAGCTTCAGAAACCTGAGAAAACATGATATTTGTTTCTGTAAACATGACATTGGATGCATTTGCCGAACAGGAAGATTGTGCTTTTCTCCAAAACCACTTTCAAGGTGATTTTTTGGTTAAATTTCACTTCAAAACTACAACAATTTGTCCAGATACTCCTGGAAGAAAACAAAACTATCTGGTGTGTTGTGGCTATCTCAATCCCAGATCTAGCTACAGCCTCTGTGTGTGTTTGTGTTTTCTGGACATTCTCTATGGACTTTACGGTTTTGAATGCATTTTAGCATGTAAGTTTTTGTTTTTAGCTGCCAAACGCTAATTGGTTCCACCTGGAGTCAAATCCTCCACACATTCGAGTTTTCTAGGAAGAAAGCTTCAGAAACCTGAGAAAACATGATATTTCTTTCTGTAAACATGGCATTGGATGCATTTGCCGAACAGGAAGATTGTGCTTTTCTCCAAAACCACTTTCAAGGTGATTTTTTGGTTAAATTTTACTTCAAAACTAAAACAATTTGTCCAGATACTCCTGGATGCAAACAAAATTATCTGGTGTGTTGTGGCTATCTCAATCCCAGATCTTGCTACAGCCTCTGTGTGTGTTTGTGTTTTCTGGACATTCTCTATGGACTTTATGGTTTTGAATTCATTTTAGCATGTAAGGTTTTGTTTTTAGCTGCCAAACGCTAATTGGTTCCACCTGGAGTCAAATCCTCCACACATTCGAGTTTTCTAGGAAGGAAGATTCAGAAACCTGAGAAAACATGATATTTCTTTCTGGAAACATGACACTGGATGCATTTTCCGAACAGGAAGATTGTGCTTTTCTCCAAAACCACTTTCACGGTGATTTTTGGTTAAATTTCACCCAGAATCCACAACAATTTGTCCAGATACACCTGGATGTAAACAAAACTATCTGGTGTGTTGTGGCTATCTCAATCCCAGATCTTGCTACAGCCTCTCTGTGTGTTTGTGTTTTCTGGACATTCTCTATGGACATTAAGGTTTTCAATGCATTTTAGCTGGACCCTTTTTGTTTTGAGCTGGCAAACGCTAATTGGTTCCACCTGGAGTCAAATCCTCCACACATTCGAGTTTTCTAGGAAGAAAGCTTCAGAAACCTGAGAAAACATGATATTTCTTTCTGTAAACATGACATTGGATGCATTTGCCGAACAGGAAGATTGTGCTTTTCTCCAAAACCACTTTCACCGTGATTTTTGGTTAAATTTCACCCAAAATCCACAACAATTTGTCCAGATACTCCTGGATGAAAACAAAACTATCTGGTGTGTTATGGCTATATCAGTCCCAGATCTTGCTGCAGCCTCTGTGTGTGTTTGTGTTTTCTGGACATTCTCTATGGACATTAAGGTTTTCAATGCATTTTAGCTGGACCCTTTTTGTTTTGAGCTGGCAAAAGCTCATTGGTTCCACCTGGAGTCAAATCCTCCACACATTCGAGTTTTCTAGGAAGAAAGCTTCAGAAACCTTAGAAAACATGATATTTCTTTCTGGAAACATGACATTGGATGCATTTGCCGAACAGGAAGATTGTGCTTTTCTCCAAAACCACTTTCACGGTGATTTTTGGATAAATTTCACCCAAAATCCACAACAATTTGTTCAGATACTCCTGGATGAAAACAAAACTATCTGGTGTGTTGTGGCTATCCCAATCCCAGATCTTGCTACAGCCTCTGTGTTTGTTTGTGTTTTCTGGACATTCTCTATGGACTTTACGGTTTTGAATGCATTTTAGCATGTAAGTTTTTGTTTCCTGCTCGCAAATGCTAATTGGTTCCACCTGGAGTGAAATCCTCTACACATTCGAGTTTTCTAGGAAGAAAGCTTCAGAAACCTGAGAAAACATGATATTTCTTTCTGTAAACATGACATTGGATGCATTTGCCGAACAGGAAGATTGTGCTTTTCTCCAAAACCACTTTCACGGTGATTTTTGGTTAAATTTCACCCAAAATCCACAACAATTTGTCCAGATACTCCTGGATGTAAAAAAAAAATCTGTTGTGTTGTGGCTATCTCAATCCCAGATCTTGCCACAGCCTCTGTGTGTGTTTGTGTTTTCTGGACATTCTCTATGGACTTTACGGTTTTGAATGCATCTTAGCATGTAAGTTTTTGTTTTTAGCTGCCAAACGCTAATTGGTTCCACCTGGAGTCAAATCCTCCACACATTCGAGTTTTCTAGGAAGAAAGTTTCAGAAACCTGAGAAAACATGATATTTCTTTCTGTAAACATGACATTGGATGCATTTGCCAAACAGGAAGATTGTGCTTTTCTGCAAAACCACTTTCAAGGTGATTTTTTGGTTAAATTTTACCTCAAAACTACAACAATTTGTCCAGATACTCCTGGATGAAAACAAAACTATCTGGTGTGTTGTGGCTATCTCAATCCCAGATCTTGCTACAGCCCCTGTGTTTGTTTGTGTTTTCTGGACATTCTCTATGGACATTAAGGTTTTCAATGCATTTTAGCTGTACCCTTTTTGTTTTGAGCTGGCAAAAGCTAATTGGTTCCACCTGGAGTCAAATCCTCCACACATTCGAGTTTTCTCGGAAGAAAGCTTCAGAAACCTGAGAAAACATGATATATCTTTCCGTAAACATGACATTGGATGCATTTGCCGAACAGGAAGATTGTGCTTTTCTCCAAAACCACTTTCACGGTGATTTTTGGTTAAATTTCACCCAAAATCCACAACAATTTGTCCAGATACTCCTGGATGAAAACAAAACTATCTGGTGTATTGTGGGTATCTCAATCCCAGATCTTGCTACAGCCTCTGTGTGTGTTTGTGTTTTCTGGACATTCTCTATGGACTTTACGGTTTTGAATGCATTGTAGCATGTACGTTTTTTGTTTTGAGCTGGCAAAAGCTAATTGGTTCCACCTGGAGTCAAATCCTCCACACATTCGAGTTTTCTAGGAAGAAAGCTTCAGAAACCTGAGAAAACATGATATTTCTTTCTGGAAACATGACATTGGATGCATTTGCCGAACAGGAAGATTGTGCTTTTCTCCAAAACCACTTTCACGGTGATTTTTGGTTAAATTTCACCCAAAATCCACAACAATTTGTCCAGATACTCCTGGATGTAAACAAAACTATCTGGTGTGTTGTGGCTATCTCAATCCCAGATCTTGCTACAGCCTCTGTGTTTGTTTGTGTTTTCTGGACATTCTCTATGGACATTAAGGTTTTGAATGCATTGTAGAATGTAAGTTTTTTTTTTAGCTGCCAAACACTAATTGGTTCCACCTGGAGTCAAATCCTCGACACATTCGAGTTTTCTAGGAAGAAAGCTTCAGAAACCTGAGAAAACATGATATTTGTTTCTGTAAACATGACATTGGATGCATTTGCCGAACAGGAAGATTGTGCTTTTCTCCAAAACCACTTTCACGGTGATTTTTTGGTTAAATTTCACTTCAAAACTACAACAATTTGTCCAGATACTCCTGGAAGAAAACAAAACTATCTGGTGTGTTGTGGCTATCTCAATCCCAGATCTAGCTACAGCCTCTGTGTGTGTTTGTGTTTTCTGGACATTCTCTATGGACTTTACGGTTTTGAATGCATTTTAGCATGTAAGTTTTTGTTTTTAGCTGCCAAACGCTAATTGGTTCCACCTGGAGTCAAATCCTCCACACATTCGAGTTTTCTAGGAAGAAAGCTTCAGAAACCTGAGAAAACATGATATTTCTTTCTGTAAACATGGCATTGGATGCATTTGCCGAACAGGAAGATTGTGCTTTTCTCCAAAACCACTTTCAAGGTGATTTTTTGGTTAAATTTTACTTCAAAACTAAAACAATTTGTCCAGATACTCCTGGATGCAAACAAAATTATCTGGTGTGTTGTGGCTATCTCAATCCCAGATCTTGCTACAGCCTCTGTGTGTGTTTGTGTTTTCTGGACATTCTCTATGGACTTTACGGTTTTGAATTCATTTTAGCATGTAAGGTTTTGTTTTTAGCTGCCAAACGCTAATTGGTTCCACCTGGAGTCAAATCCTCCACACATTCGAGTTTTCTAGGAAGGAAGATTCAGAAACCTGAGAAAACATGATATTTCTTTCTGGAAACATGACATTGGATGCATTTGCCGAACAGGAAGATTGTGCTTTTCTCCAAAACCACTTTCACGGTGATTTTTGGTTAAATTTCACCCAGAATCCACAACAATTTGTCCAGATACACCTGGATGTAAACAAAACTATCTGGTGTGTTGTGGCTATCTCAATCCCAGATCTTGCTACAGCCTCTCTGTGTGTTTGTGTTTTCTGGACATTCTCTATGGACATTAAGGTTTTCAATGCATTTTAGCTGGACCCTTTTTGTTTTGAGCTGGCAAACGCTAATTGGTTCCACCTGGAGTCAAATCCTCCACACATTCGAGTTTTCTAGGAAGAAAGCTTCAGAAACCTGAGAAAACATGATATTTCTTTCTGTAAACATGACATTGGATGCATTTGCCGAACAGGAAGATTGTGCTATTCTCCAAAACCACTTTCATGGTGATTTTTCGGTTAAATTTTACTTCAAAACTAAAACAATTTGTCCAGATACTCCTGGATGAAAACAAAACTATCTGGTGCGGTGTGGGTATCTCAATCCCAGATCTTGCTACAGCCTCTCTGTGTGTTTGTGTTTTCTGGACATTCTCTATGGACTTTACGGTTTTGAATGCATTTTAGCATGTAAGTTTTTGTTTTCTGCTCGCAAACGCTAATTGGTTCCACCTGGAGTCAAATCCTCCACACATTCTTGTTTTCTAGGAAGAAAGCTTCAGAAACCTGAGAAAACATGATATTTGTATTTGTAAGCACGACATTGGATGCATTTGCCGAACAGGAAGATTGTGCTTTTCTCCAAAACCACTTTCACGGTGATTTGTGGTTAAATTTCACCCAAAATCCACAACAATTTGTCCAGATACTCCTGGATGACAACAAAACTATCTGGTGTGTTGTGGCTGTCTCAATCACAGATCTGGCGACAGCCTCTGTGTTTGTTTGTTTTCTGGACATTCTCTATGGACTTTACGGTTTTGAATGCATTTTAGCATGTAAGTTTTTGTTTTTAGCTGCCAAACACTAATTTTCCACCTGGAGTCAAATCCTCCACACATTCGAGTTTTCTAGGAAGAAAGATTCAGAAACCTGAGAAAACATATTTCTTTCTGTAAACATGACATTGGATGCATTTGCCAAACAGGAAGATTGTGCTTTTCTCCAAAACCACTTTCACCGTGATTTTTTGGTTAAATTTCACTTCAAAACTACAACAATTTGTCCAGATACTCCTGGATGTAAACAAAAGTATCTGGTATGTTGTGGCTATCTCAATCCCAGATCTTGGTACAGCCTCTGTGTGTGTTTGTGTTTTCTGGACATTCTCTATGGACTTTACGGTTTTGAATGCATTTTAGCATGTAAGTTTTTGTTTTCTGCTCGCAAACGCTAATTGCTTCCACCTGGAGTCAAATCCTCCACACATTCGAGGTTTCTCGGAAGAAAGCTTCAGAAACCTGAGAAAACATGATATTTCTTTCTGGAAACATGACATTGGATGCATTTGCCGAAGAGGAAGATTGTGCTTTTCTCCAAAACCACTTTCAAGGTGATTTTTGGTTAAATTTTACTTCAAAACTGAAACAATTTGTCCAGATACTCCTGGATGCAAACAAAATTATCTGGTGTGTTGTGGCTATCTCAATCCCAGATCTTGCCACAGCCTCTGTGTGTGTTTGTGTTTTCTGGACATTCTCTATGGACTTTACGGTTTTGAATGCATTTTAGCATGTAAGTTTTTGTTTTTAGCTGCCAAACGCTAATTGGTTCCACCTGGAGTCAAATCTTCCACACATTCGAGTTTTCTAGGAAGAAAGCTTCAGAAACCTGAGAAAACATGATATTTCTTTCTGTAATATTGACATTGGATGCATTTGCCAAACAGGAAGATTGTGCTTTTCTCCAAAACCACTTTCAAGGTGATTTTTTGGTTAAATTTTACTTCAAAACTACAACAATTTGTCCAGATACTCCTGGATGAAAACAAAACTATGTGGTGTTTTGTGGCTATCTCAATCCAAGATCTTGCTACAGCCTCTGTGTTTGTTTGTGTTTTCTGGACATTCTCTATGGACTTTACGGTTTTGAATGCATTTTAGCTGGACCCTTTTTGTTTTGAGCTGGCAAAGGTAATTGGTTCCACCTGGAGTCAAATACTCCACACATTCGAGTTTTCTAGGAAGAAAGCTTCAGAAACCTGAGAAAACATGATATTTCTTTCTGGAAACATGACATTGGATGCATTTGCCGAACAGGAAGATTGTGCTTTTCTCCAAAACCACTTTCACGGTGATTTTTGGTTAAATTTCACCCAAAATCCACAACAATTTGTCCAGATACTCCTGGATGTAAAAAAAAAATCTGTTGTGTTGTGGCTGTCTCAATCCCAGATCTGGCGACAGCCTCTGTGTTTGTTTGTGTTTTCTGGACATTCTCTATGGACTTTACGGTTTTGAATGCATCTTAGCATGTAAGTTTTTGTTTTTAGCTGCCAAACGCTAATTGGTTCCACCTGGAGTCAAATCCTCCACACATTCGAGTTTTCTAGGAAGAAAGTTTCAGAAACCTGAGAAAACATGATATTTCTTTCTGTAAACATGACATTGTATGCATTTGCCGAACAGGAAGATTGTGCTTTTCTGCAAAACCACTTTCAAGGCGATTTTTTGGTTAAATTTTACCTCAAAACTACAACAATTTGTCCAGATACTCCTGGATGAAAACAAAACTATCTGGTGTGTTGTGGCTATCTCAATCCCAGATCTTGCTACAGCCCCTGTGTTTGTTTGTGTTTTCTGGACATTCTCTATGGACATTAAGGTTTTCAATGCATTTTAGCTATACCCTTTTTGTTTTGAGCTGGCAAAAGCTAATTGGTTCCACCTGGAGTCAAATCCTCCACACATTCGAGTTTTCTCGGAAGAAAGCTTCAGAAACCTGAGAAAACATGATATATCTTTCCGTAAACATGACATTGGATGCATTTGCCGAACAGGAAGATTGTGCTTTTCTCCAAAACCACTTTCACGATGATTTTTGGTTAAATTTCACCCAAAATCCACAACAATTTGTCCAGATACTCCTGGATGAAAACAAAACTATCTGGTGTATTGTGGGTATCTCAATCCCAGATCTTGCTACAGCTTCTGTGTGTGTTTGTGTTTTCTGGACATTCTCTATGGACTTTACGGTTTTGAATGCATTGTAGCATGTACGTTTTTTGTTTTGAGCTGGCAAAAGCTAATTGGTTCCACCTGGAGTCAAATCCTCCACACATTCGAGTTTTCTAGGAAGAAAGCTTCAGAAACCTGAGAAAACATGATATTTCTTTCTGGAAACATGACATTGTATGCATTTGCAGAACAGTAAGATTGTGCTTTTCTCCAAAACCACTTTCACGGTGATTTTTGGATAAATTTCACCCAAAATCCACAACAATTTCTCCAGATACTCCTGGATGTAAACAAAACTATCTGGTGTGTTGTGGCTATCTCAATCCCAGATCTTGCTACAGCCTCTGTGTTTGTTTGTGTTTTCTGGACATTCTCTATGGACATTAAGGTTTTGAATGCATTGTAAAATGTAAGTTTTTTTTTTAGCTGCCAAACACTAATTGGTTCCACCTGGAGTCAAATCCTCCACACATTCGAGTTTTCTAGGAAGAAAGCTTCAGAAACCTGAGAAAACATGATATTTGTTTCTGTAAACATGACATTGGATGCATTTGCCGAACAGGAAGATTGTGCTTTTCTCCAAAACCACTTTCACGGTGATTTTTTGGTTAAATTTCACTTCAAAACTACAACAATTTGTCCAGATACTCCTGGAAGAAAACAAAACTATCTGGTGTGTTGTGGCTATCTCAATCCCAGATCTAGCTACAGCCTCTGTGTGTGTTTGTGTTTTCTGGACATTCTCTATGGACTTTACGGTTTTGAATGCATTTTAGCATGTAAGTTTTTGTTTTTAGCTGCCAAACGCTAATTGGTTCCACCTGGAGTCAAATCCTCCACACATTCGAGTTTTCTAGGAAGAAAGCTTCAGAAACCTGAGAAAACATGATATTTCTTTCTGTAAACATGGCATTGGATGCATTTGCCGAACAGGAAGATTGTGCTTTTCTCCAAAACCACTTTCAAGGTGATTTTTTGGTTAAATTTTACTTCAAAACTAAAACAATTTGTCCAGATACTCCTGGATGCAAACAAAATTATCTGGTGTGTTGTGGCTATCTCAATCCCAGATCTTGCTACAGCCTCTGTGTGTGTTTGTGTTTTCTGGACATTCACTATGGACTTTACGGTTTTGAATTCATTTTATCATGTAAGGTTTTGTTTTTAGCTGCCAAACGCTAATTGGTTCCACCTGGAGTCAAATCCTCCACACATTCGAGTTTTCTAGGAAGGAAGATTCAGAAACCTGAGAAAACATGATATTTCCTTCTGGAAACATGACATTGGATGCATTTGCCGAACAGGAAGATTGTGCTTTTCTCCAAAACCACTTTCACGGTGATTTTTGGTTAAATTTCACCCAAAATCCACAACAATTTGTCCAGATACACCTGGATGTAAACAAAACTATCTGGTGTGTTGTGGCTATCTCAATCCCAGATCTTGCTACAGCCTCTCTGTGTGTTTGTGTTTTCTGGACATTCTCTATGGACATTAAGGTTTTCAATGCATTTTAGCTGGACCCTTTTTGTTTTGAGCTGGCAAACGCTAATTGGTTCCACCTGGAGTCAAATCCTACACACATTCGAGTTTTCTAGGAAGAAAGCTTCAGAAACCTGAGAAAACATGATATTTCTTTCTGTAAACATGACATTGGATGCATTTGCCGAACAGGAAGATTGTGCTTTTCTCCAAAACCACTTTCATGGTGATTTTTCGGTTAAATTTTACTTCAAAACTAAAACAATTTGTCCAGATACTCCTGGATGAAAACAAAACTATCTGGTGCGGTGTGGGTATCTCAATCCCAGATCTTGCTACAGCCTCTCTGTGTGTTTGTGTTTTCTGGACATTCTCTATGGACTTTACGGTTTTGAATGCATTTTAGCATGTAAGTTTTTGTTTTCTGCTCGCAAACGCTAATTGGTTCCACCTGGAGTCAAATCCTCCACACATTCTTGATTTCTAGGAAGAAAGCTTCAGAAACCTGAGAAAACATGATATTTGTATTTGTAAGCATGACATTGGATGCATTTGCCGAACAGGAAGATTGTGCTTTTCTCCAAAACCACTTTCACGGTGATTTGTGGTTAAATTTCACCCAAAATCCACAACAATTTGTCCAGATACTCCTGGATGACAACAAAACTATCTGGTGTGTTGTGGCTGTCTCAATCACAGATCTGGCGACAGCCTCTGTGTTTGTTTGCTTTCTGGACATTCTCTATGGACTTTACGGTTTTGAATGCATTTTAGCATGTAAGTTTTTGTTTTTAGCTGCCAAACGCTAATTGGTTCCACCTGGAGGCAAATCCTCCACACATTCGAGTTTTCTAGGAAGGAAGATTCAGAAACCTGAGAAAACATGATATTTCTTTCTGGAAACATGACATTGGATGCATTTGCCGAACACGAAGATTGTGCTTTTCTCCAAAACCACTTTCACGGTGATTTTTGGTTAAATTTTACTTCAAAACTAAAACAATTTGTCCAGATACTCCTGGATGAAAACAAAACTATCTGGTGTGTTGTGGCTATCTCAATCCCAGATCTTGCTACAGCCTCTCTGTGTGTTTGTGTTTTCTGGACATTCTCTATGGACATTAAGTTTTTCAATGCATTTTAGCATGTAAGTTTTTGTTTTTAGCTGCCAAACGCTAATTGGTTCCACCTGGAGGCAAATCCTCCACACATTCGAGTTTTCTAGGAAGAAAGCTTCAGAAACCTGAGAAAACATGATATTTCTTTCTGGAAACATGACATTGGATGCATTTGCCGAACAGGAAGATTGTGCTTTTCTCCAAAACCACTTTCAAGGTGATTTTTTGGTTAAATTTTACTTCAAAACTAAAACAATTTGTCCAGATACTCCTGGATGAAAACAAAACTATGTGGTGTGTTGTGGCTATCTCAATCCCAGATCTTGCTACAGCCTCTCTGTGTGTTTGTGTTTTCTGGACATTCTCTATGGACTTTACGGTTTTGAATGCATTTTAGCATGTAAGTTTTTGTTTTCTGCTCGCAAACGCTAATTGCTTCCACCTGGAGTCAAATCCTCCACACATTCGAGTTTTCTCGGAAGAAAGCTTCAGAAACCTGAGAAAACATGATATTTCTTTCTGGAAACATGACATTGGATGCATTTGCCGAACAGGAAGATTGTGCTTTTCTCCAAAACCACTTTCACGGTGATTTTTGGTTAAATTTCACCCAAAATCCACAAGAATTTGTCCAGATACTCCTGGATGTAAACAAAACAATCTGTTGTGTTGTGGCTGTCTCAATCACAGATCTGGCGACAGCCTCTGTGTTTGTTTGTTTTCTGGACATTCTCTATGGACTTTACGGTTTTGAATGCATTTTAGCATGTAAGTTTTTGTTTTTAGCTGCCAAACGCTAATTGGTTCCACCTGGAGTCAAATCTTCCACACATTCGAGTTTTCTAGGAAGAAAGCTTCAGAAACCTGAGAAAACATGATATTTCTTTCTGTAAACATGACATTGGATGCATTTGCCGAACAGGAAGATTGTGCTTTTCTCCAAAACCACTTTCAAGGTGATTTTTTGGTTAAATTTTACTTCAAAACTACAACAATTTGTCCAGATACTCCTGGATGAAAACAAAACTATGTGGTGTTTTGTGGCTATCTCAATCCAAGATCTTGCTACAGCCTCTGTGTTTGTTTGTGTTTTCTGGACATTCTCTATGGACTTTACGGTTTTGAATGCATTTTAGCTGGACCCTTTTTGTTTTGAGCTGGCAAAGGTAATTGGTTCCACCTGGAGTCAAATACTCCACACATTCGAGTTTTCTAGGAAGGAAGATTCAGAAACCTGAGAAAACATGATATTTCTTTCTGGAAACATGACATTGGATGCATTTGCCGAACAGGAAGATTGTGCTTTTCTCCAAAACCACTTTCACGGTGATTTTTGGTTAAATTTCACCCAAAATCCACAACAATTTGTCCAGATACTCCTGGATGTAAACAAAACTATCTGGTGTGTTGTGGGTATCTCAATCCCAGATCTAGCTACAGCCTCTGTGTGTGTTTGTGTTTTCTCGACATTCTCTATGGACTTTACGGTTTTGAATGCATTTTAGCATGTAAGGTTTTGTTTTTAGCTGCCAAACGCTAATTGGTTCCACCTGGAGTCAAATCCTCCACACATTCGAGTTTTCTAGGAAGAAAGCTTCAGAAACCTGAGAAAACATGATATTTCTTTCTGGAAACATGACATTGGATGCATTTGCCGAACAGGAAGATTGTGCTTTTCTCCAAAACCACTTTCACGGTGATTTTTGTTAAATTTTACTTCAAAACTAAAACAATTTGTCCAGATACTCCTGGATGAAAACAAAACTATCTGGTGTGTTGTGGCTATCTCAATCCCAGATCTTGCTACAGCCTCTCTGTGTGTTTGTGTTTTCTGGACATTCTCTATGGACATTAAGGTTTTCAATGCATTTTAGCATGTAAGGTTTTGTTTTTAGCTGCCAAACGCTAATTGGTTCCACCTGGAGTCAAATCCTCCACACATTCGAGTTTTCTAGGAAGAAAGCTTCAGAAACCTGAGAAAACATGATATTTCTTTCTGTAAACATGACATTGGATGCATTTGCCGAACAGGAAGATTGTGCTTTTCTCCAAAACCACTTTCAAGGTGATTTTTTGGTTAAATTTTACTACAAAACTAAAACAATTTGTCCAGATACTCCTGGATGAAAACAAAACTATCTGGTGTGTTGTGGGTATCTCAATCCCAGATCTTGCTACAGCCTCTCTGTGTGATTGTGTTTTCTGGACATTCTCTATGGACTTTATGGTTTTGAATGCATTTT
This sequence comes from Oryctolagus cuniculus, assembly GCF_964237555.1. Lineage (NCBI taxonomy): Eukaryota > Metazoa > Chordata > Mammalia > Lagomorpha > Leporidae > Oryctolagus > Oryctolagus cuniculus. Next base: position 817,811 of record NC_091447.1, on the reverse strand, counting down.
AGCATGTAAGTTTTTGTTTTCTACTCGCAAACGCTAATTGGTTCCACCTGGAGTCAAATCCTCCACACATTCGAGTTTTCTAGGAAGAAAGATTCAGAAACCTGAGAAAACATGATATTTCTTTCTGGAAACATGACATTGGATGCATTTGCCGAACAGGAAGATTGTGCTTTTCTCCAAAACCACTTTCACGGTGATTTTTGGTTAAATTTCACCCAAAATCCACAACAATTTGTCCAGATACTCCTGGATGTAAACAAAACTATCTGGTGTGTTGTGGGTATCTCAATCCCAGATCTAGTTACAGCCTCTGTGTGTGTTTGTGTTTTCTGGACATTCTCTATGGACTTTACGGTTTTGAATGCATTTTAGCATGTAAGGTTTTGTTTTTAGCTGCCAAACGCTAATTGGTTCCACCTGGAGTCAAATCCTCCACACATTCGAGTTTTCTAGGAAGAAAGCTTCAGAAACCTGAGAAAACATGATATTTCTTTCTGTAAACATGACATTGGATGCATTTGCCGAACAGGAAGATTGTGCTTTTCTCCAAAACCACTTTCAAGGTGATTTTTTGGTTAAATTTTACTTCAAAACTAAAACAATTTGTCCAGATACTCCTGGATGCAAACAAAATTATCTGGTGTGTTGTGGCTATCTCAATCCCAGATCTTGCTACAGCCTCTGTGTGTGTTTGTGTTTTCTGGACATTCTCTATGGACTTTACGGTTTTGAATGCACTTTAGCATGTAAGTTTTTGTTTTTAGCTGCCAAACGCTAATTGGTTCCACCTGGAGTCAAATACTCCACACATTCGAGTTTTCTAGGAAGGAAGATTCAGAAACCTGAGAAAACATGATATTTCTTTCTGGAAACATGACATTGGATGCATTTGCCGAACAGGAAGATTGTGCTTTTCTCCAAAACCACTTTCACGGTGATTTTTGGTTAAATTTCACCCAAAATCCACAACAATTTGTCCAGATACTCCTGGATGTAAACAAAACTATCTGGTGTGTTGTGGCTATCTCAATCCCAGATCTTGCTACAGCCTCTGTGTTTCTTTTTGTTTTCTGGACATTCTCTATGGACTTTACGGTTTTGAATGCATTTTTGCATGTAAGTTTTTGTTTTTAGCTGCCAAACGCTAATTGGTTCCACCTGGAGTCAAATCCTCCACACATTCGAGTTTTCTAGGAAGAAAGTTTCAGAAACCTGAGAAAACATGATATTTCTTTCTGGAAACATGACATTGGATGCAGTTGCCGAACAGGAAGATTGTGCTTTTCTCCAAAACCACTTTCAAGGTGATTTTTTGGTTAAATTTTACTTCAAAACTACAACAATTTGTCCAGATACTCCTGGATGAAAACAAAACTATGTGGTGTTTTGTGGCTATCTCAATCCCAGATCTTGCTACAGCCTCTGTGTTTCTTTTTGTTTTCTGGACATTCTCTATGGACTTTACGGTTTTGAATGCATTTTTGCATGTAAGTTTTTGTTTTTAGCTGCCAAACGCTAATTGGTTCCACCTGGAGTCAAATCCTCCACACATTCGAGTTCTCTAGGAAGAAAGCTTTAGAAACCTGAGAAAACATGATATTTCTTTCTGGAAACATGACATTGGATGCATTTGCCGAACAGGAAGATTGTGCTTTTCTCCAAAACCACTTTCAAGGTGATTTTTTGGTTAAATTTTACTTCAAAACTAAAACAATTTGTCCAGATACTCCTGGATGCAAACAAAATTATCTGGTGTGTTGTGGCAATCCAATCCCAGATCTTGCTACAGCCTCTGTGTGTGTTTGTGTTTTCTGGACATTCTCTATGGACATTAAGGTTTTCAATGCATTTTAGCTGGACCCTTTTTGTTTTGAGCTGGCAAACGCTAATTGGTTCCACCTGGAGTCAAAGCCTCCACACATTCGAGTTTTCTAGGAAGAAAGCTTCAGAAACCTGAGAAAACATGATATTTCTTTCTGGAAACATGACATTGGATGCATTTGCCGAACAGGAAGATTGTGCTTTTCTCCAAAACCACTTTCAAGGTGATTTTTTGGTTAAATTTTACTGCAAAACTAAAACAATTTGTCCAGATACTCCTGGATGAAAACAAAACTATCTGCTGTGTTGTGGCTATCTCAATCCCAGATCTTGCTACAGCCTGTCTGTATGTTTGTGTTTTCTGGACATTCTCTATGGACTTTATGGTTTTGAATGCATTTTAGCATGTAAGTTTTTGTTTTCTGCTCGCAAACGCTAATTGGTTCCACCTGGAGTCAAATCCTCCACACATTCGAGTTTTCTAGGAAGAAAGCTTCAGAAACCTGAGAAAACATGATATTTGTTTCTGTAAACATGACATTGGATGCATTTGCCAAACAGGAAGATTGTGCTTTTCTCCAAAACCTCTTTCACGGTGATTTTTGGTTAAATTTCACCCAAAATCCACAACAATTTGTCCAGATACTCCTGGATGTAAACAAAACAATCTGTTGTGTTGTGGCTGTCTCAATCACAGATCTGGCGACAGCCTCTGTGTTTGTTTGTATTTTCTGGACATTCTCTATGGACTTTACGGTTTTGAATGCATTTTAGCATGTAAGTTTTTGTTTTTAGCTGCCAAACGCTAATTGGTTCCACCTGGAGTCAAATCCTCCACACATTCGAGTTTTCTAGGAAGAAAGATTCAGAAACCTGAGAAAACATGATATTTCTTTCTGTAATATTGACATTGGATGCATTTGCCAAACAGGAAGATTGTGCTTTTCTCCAAAACCACTTTCAAGGTGATTTTTTGGTTAAATTTTACTTCAAAACTACAACAATTTGTCCAGATACTCCTGGATGAAAACAAAACTATCTGGTGTGTTGTTGCTATCTCAATCCCAGATCGTGCTACAGCCTCTGTGTTTGTTTGTGTTTTCTGGACATTCTCTATGGACATTAAGGTTTTGAATGCATTTTAGCTGGACCCTTTTGTTTTGAGCTGGCAAAAGCTAATTGCTTCCACCTGGAGTCAAATCCTCCACACATTCGAGTTTTCTAGGAAGGAAGCTTCAGAAACCTGAGAAAACATGATATTTCTTTCTGGAAACATGACATTGGATGCATTTGCCGAACAGGAAGATTGTGCTTTTCTCCAAAACCACTTTCAAGGTGATTTTTTGTTAAATTTTACTTCAAAACTAAAACAATTTGTCCAGATACTCCTGGATGAAAACAAAACTATCTGGTGTGTTGTGGCTATCTCAATCCCAGATCTTGCTACAGCCTCTCTGTGTGTTTGTGTTTTCTGGACATTCTCTATGGACATTAAGGTTTTCAATGCATTTTAGCTGGACCCTTTTTGTTTTGAGCTGGCAAAAGCTAATTGGTTCCACCTGGAGTCAAATCCTCCACACATTCGAGTTTTCTAGGAAGAAAGCTTCAGAAACCTGAGAAAACATGATACTTCTTTCTGGAAACATGACATTGGATGCATTTGCCGAACAGGAAGATTGTGCTTTTCTCCAAAACCACTTTCAAGGTGATTTTTTGGTTAAATTTTACTACAAAACTAAAACAATTTGTCCAGATACTCCTGGATGAAAACAAAACTATCTGGTGTGTTGTGGGTATCTCAATCCCAGATCTTGCTACAGCCTCTCTGTGTGATTGTGTTTTCTGGACATTCTCTATGGACTTTACGGTTTTGAATGCATTTTAGCATGTAAGTTTTTGTTTTCTACTCGCAAACGCTAATTGGTTCCACCTGGAGTCAAATCCTCCACACATTCGAGTTTTCTAGGAAGAAAGATTCAGAAACCTGAGAAAACATGATATTTCTTTCTGTAAACATGACATTGGATGCATTTGCCGAACAGGAAGATTGTGCTTTTCTCCAAAACCACTTTCACGGTGATTTTTGGTTAAATTTCACCCAAAATCCACAACAATTTGTCCAGATACTCCTGGATGTAAACAAAACTATCTGGTGTGTTGTGGGTATCTCAATCCCAGATCTAGTTACAGCCTCTGTGTGTGTTTGTGTTTTCTGGACATTCTCTATGGACTTTACGGTTTTGAATGCATTTTAGCATGTAAGGTTTTGTTTTTAGCTGCCAAACGCTAATTGGTTCCACCTGGAGTCAAATCCTCCACACATTCGAGTTTTCTAGGAAGAATGCTTCAGAAACCTGAGAAAACATGATATTTCTTTCTGTAAACATGACATTGGATGCATTTGCCGAACAGGAAGATTGTGCTTTTCTCCAAAACCACTTTCAAGGTGATTTTTTGGTTAAATTTTACTTCAAAACTAAAACAATTTGTCCAGATACTCCTGGATGCAAACAAAATTATCTGGTGTGTTGTGGCTATCTCAATCCCAGATCTTGCTACAGCCTCTGTGTGTGTTTGTGTTTTCTGGACATTCTCTATGGACTTTACGGTTTTGAATGCACTTTAGCATGTAAGTTTTTGTTTTTAGCTGCCAAACGCTAATTGGTTCCACCTGGAGTCAAATACTCCACACATTCGAGTTTTCTAGGAAGGAAGATTCAGAAACCTGAGAAAACATGATATTTCTTTCTGGAAACATGACATTGGATGCATTTGCCGAACAGGAAGATTGTGCTTTTCTCCAAAACCACTTTCACGGTGATTTTTGGTTAAATTTCACCCAAAATCCACAACAATTTGTCCAGATACTCCTGGATGTAAACAAAACTATCTGGTGTGTTGTGGCTATCTCAATCCCAGATCTTGCTACAGCCTCTGTGTTTCTTTTTGTTTTCTGGACATTCTCTATGGACTTTACGGTTTTGAATGCATTTTTGCATGTAAGTTTTTGTTTTTAGCTGCCAAACGCTAATTGGTTCCAGCTGGAGTCAAATCCTCCACACATTCGAGTTTTCTAGGAAGAAAGTTTCAGAAACCTGAGAAAACATGATATTTCTTTCTGGAAACATGACATTGGATGCAGTTGCCGAACAGGAAGATTGTGCTTTTCTCCAAAACCACTTTCAAGGTGATTTTTTGGTTAAATTTTACTTCAAAACTACAACAATTTGTCCAGATACTCCTGGATGAAAACAAAACTATGTGGTGTTTTGTGGCTATCTCAATCCCAGATCTTGCTACAGCCTCTGTGTTTCTTTTTGTTTTCTGGACATTCTCTATGGACTTTACGGTTTTGAATGCATTTTTGCATGTAAGTTTTTGTTTTTAGCTGCCAAACGCTAATTGGTTCCACCTGGAGTCAAATCCTCCACACATTCGAGTTCTCTAGGAAGAAAGCTTTAGAAACCTGAGAAAACATGATATTTCTTTCTGGAAACATGACATTGGATGCATTTGCCGAACAGGAAGATTGTGCTTTTCTCCAAAACCACTTTCAAGGTGATTTTTTGGTTAAATTTTACTTCAAAACTAAAACAATTTGTCCAGATACTCCTGGATGCAAACAAAATTATCTGGTGTGTTGTGGCAATCCAATCCCAGATCTTGCTACAGCCTCTGTGTGTGTTTGTGTTTTCTGGACATTCTCTATGGACATTAAGGTTTTCAATGCATTTTAGCTGGACCCTTTTTGTTTTGAGCTGGCAAACGCTAATTGGTTCCACCTGGAGTCAAAGCCTCCACACATTCGAGTTTTCTAGGAAGAAAGCTTCAGAAACCTGAGAAAACATGATATTTCTTTCTGGAAACATGACATTGGATGCATTTGCCGAACAGGAAGATTGTGCTTTTCTCCAAAACCACTTTCAAGGTGATTTTTTGGTTAAATTTTACTTCAAAACTAAAACAATTTGTCCAGATACTCCTGGATGAAAACAAAACTATCTGGTGTGTTGTGGCTATCTCAATCCCAGATCTTGCTACAGCCTGTCTGTGTGTTTGTGTTTTCTGGACATTCTCTATGGACTTTAAGGTTTTGAATGCATTTTAGCATGTAAGTTTTTGTTTTCTGCTCGCAAACGCTAATTGGTTCCACCTGGAGTCAAATCCTCCACACATTCGAGTTTTCTAGGAAGAAAGCTTCAGAAACCTGAGAAAACATGATATTTGTTTCTGTAAACATGACATTGGATGCATTTGCCGAACAGGAAGATTGTGCTTTTCTCCAAAACCTCTTTCACGGTGATTTTTGGTTAAATTTCACCCAAAATCCACAACAATTTGTCCAGATACTCCTGGATGTAAACAAAACAATCTGTTGTGTTGTGGCTGTCTCAATCACAGATCTGGCGACAGCCTCTGTGTTTGTTTGTATTTTCTGGACATTCTCTATGGACTTTACGGTTTTGAATGCATTTTAGCATGTAAGTTTTTGTTTTTAGCTGCCAAACGCTAATTGGTTCCACCTGGAGTCAAATCCTCCACACATTCGAGTTTTCTAGGAAGAAAGATTCAGAAACCTGAGAAAACATGATATTTCTTTCTGTAATATTGACATTGGATGCATTTGCCAAACAGGAAGATTGTGCTTTTCTCCAAAACCTCTTTCAAGGTGATTTTTTGGTTAAATTTTACTTCAAAACTACAACAATTTGTCCAGATACTCCTGGATGAAAACAAAACTATCTGGTGTGTTGTTGCTATCTCAATCCCAGATCGTGCTACAGCCTCTGTGTTTGTTTGTGTTTTCTGGACATTCTCTATGGACATTAAGGTTTTGAATGCATTTTAGCTGGACCCTTTTGTTTTGAGCTGGCAAAAGCTAATTGCTTCCACCTGGAGTCAAATCCTCCACACATTCGAGTTTTCTAGGAAGGAAGCTTCAGAAACCTGAGAAAACATGATATTTCTTTCTGGAAACATGACATTGGATGCATTTGCCGAACAGGAAGATTGTGCTTTTCTCCAAAACCACTTTCAAGGTGATTTTTTGTTAAATTTTACTTCAAAACTAAAACAATTTGTCCAGATACTCCTGGATGAAAACAAAACTATCTGGTGTGTTGTGGCTATCTCAATCCCAGATCTTGCTACAGCCTCTCTGTGTGTTTGTGTTTTCTGGACATTCTCTATGGACATTAAGGTTTTGAATGCATTTTAGCTGGACCCTTTTTGTTTTGAGCTGGCAAAAGCTAATTGGTTCCACCTGGAGTCAAATCCTCCACACATTCGAGTTTTCTAGGAAGAAAGCTTCAGAAACCTGAGAAAACATGATATTTCTTTCTGTAAACATGACATTGGATGCATTTGCCGAACAGGAAGATTGTGCTTTTCTCCAAAACCACTTTCAAGGTGATTTTTTGGTTAAATTTTACTACAAAACTAAAACAATTTGTCCAGATACTCCTGGATGAAAACAAAACTATCTGGTGTGTTGTGGGTATCTCAATCCCAGATCTTGCTACAGCCTCTCTGTGTGATTGTGTTTTCTGGACATTCTCTATGGACTTTACGGTTTTGAATGCATTTTAGCATGTAAGTTTTTGTTTTCTACTCGCAAACGCTAATTGGTTCCACCTGGAGTCAAATCCTCCACACATTCGAGTTTTCTAGGAAGAAAGATTCAGAAACCTGAGAAAACATGATATTTCTTTCTGTAAACATGACATTGGATGCATTTGCCGAACAGGAAGATTGTGCTTTTCTCCAAAACCACTTTCACGGTGATTTTTGGTTAAATTTCACCCAAAATCCACAACAATTTGTCCAGATACTCCTGGATGTAAACAAAACTATCTGGTGTGTTGTGGGTATCTCAATCCCAGATCTAGTTACAGCCTCTGTGTGTGTTTGTGTTTTCTGGACATTCTCTATGGACTTTACGGTTTTGAATGCATTTTAGCATGTAAGGTTTTGTTTTTAGCTGCCAAACGCTAATTGGTTCCACCTGGAGTCAAATCCTCCACACATTCGAGTTTTCTAGGAAGAAAGCTTCATAAACCTGAGAAAACATGATATTTCTTTCTGGAAACATGACATTGGATGCATTTGCCGAACAGGAAGATTGTGCTTTTCTCCAAAACCACTTTCAAGGTGATTTTTTGGTTAAATTTTACTTCAAAACTACAACAATTTGTCCAGATACTCCTGGATGCAAACAAAATTATCTGGTGTGTTGTGGCTATCTCAATCCCAGATCTTGCCACAGCCTCTCTGTGTGTTTGTGTTTTCTGGACATTCTCTATGGACTTTACGGTTTTGAATGCACTTTAGCATGTAAGTTTTTGTTTTTAGCTGCCAAACGCTAATTGGTTCCACCTGGAGTCAAATCCTCCACACATTCGAGTTTTCTAGGAAGGAAGATTCAGAAACCTGAGAAAACATGATATTTCTTTCTGGAAACATGACATTGGATGCATTTGCCGAACAGGAAGATTGTGCTTTTCTCCAAAACCACTTTCACGGTGATTTTTGGTTAAATTTCACCCAAAATCCACAACAATTTGTCCAGATACTCCTGGATGTAAACAAAACTGTCTGGTGTGTTGTGGCTATCTCAATCCCAGATCTTGCTACAGCCTCTGTGTTTCTTTGTGTTTTCTGGACATTCTCTATGGACTTTACGGTTTTGAATGCATTTTAGCATGTAAGGTTTTGTTTTTAGCTGCCAAACGCTAATTGGTTCCACCTGGAGTCAAATCCTCCACACATTCGAGTTTTCTAGGAAGAAAGCTTCAGAAACCTGAGAAAACATGATATTTCTTTCTGGAAACATGACATTGGATGCATTTGCCGAACAGGAAGATTGTGCTTTTCTCCAAAACCACTTTCAAGGTGATTTTTTGGTTTAATTTTACTTCAAAACTAAAACAATTTGTCCAGATACTCCTGGATGCAAACAAAATTATCTCGTGTGTTGTGGCTATCTCAATCCCAGATCTTGCTACAGCCTCTGTGTGTGTTTGTGTTTTCTGGACATTCTCTATGGACTTTACGGTTTTGAATGCACTTTAGCATGTAAGATTTTGTTTTTAGCTGCCAAACGCTAATTGGTTCCACCTGGAGTCAAATACTCCACACATTCGAGTTTTCTAGGAAGGAAGATTCAGAAACCTGAGAAAACATGATATTTCTTTCTGGAAACATGACATTGGATGCATTTGCCGAACAGGAAGATTGTGCTTTTCTCTAAAACCACTTTCACGGTGATTTTTGGTTAAATTTCACTTCAAAACGACAACAATTTGACCAGATACTCCTGGATGAAAACAAAACTATCTGGTGTGTTGTGGCTATCTCCATCCCAGATCTTGCTACAGCCTCTGTGTGTGTTTGTGTTTTCTGGACATTCTCTATGGACATTAAGGTTTTCAATGCATTTTAGCTGGACCCTTTTTGTTTTGAGCTGGCAAACGCTAATTGGTTCCACCTGGAGTCAAATCCTCCACACATTCGAGTTTTCTAGGAAGAAAGCTTCAGAAACCTGAGAAAACATGATATTTCTTTCTGGAAACATGACATTGGATGCATTTGCCGAACAGGAAGATTGTGCTTTTCTCCAAAACCATTTTCAAGGTGATTTTTTGGTTAAATTTTACTTCAAAACTAAAACAATTTGTCCAGATACTCCTGGATGAAAACAAAACTATCTGGTGTGTTGTGGCTATCTCAATCCCAGATCTTGCTAAGCCTGTCTGTGTGTTTGTGTTTTCTGGACATTCTCTATGGACTTTACGGTTTTGAATGCATTTTAGCATGTAAGGTTTTGTTTTCTGCTCGCAAACGCTAATTGGTTCCACCTGGAGTCAAATCCTCCACACATTCGAGTTTTCTAGGAAGGAAGATTCAGAAACCTGAGAAAACATGATATTTCTTTCTGGAAACATGACATTGGATGCATTTGCCGAACAGGAAGATTGTGCTTTTCTCCAAAACCTCTTTCACGGTGATTTTTGGTTAAATTTCACCCAAAATCCACAACAATTTGTCCAGATACTCCTGGATGTAAACAAAACAATCTGTTGTGTTGTGGCTGTCTCAATCACAGATCTGGCGACAGCCTCTGTGTTTGTTTGTATTTTCTGGACATTCTCTGGACATTAAGGTTTTGAATGCATTTTAGCATGTAAGTTTTTGTTTTTAGCTACCAAACGCTAATTGGTTCCACCTGGAGTCAAATCCTCCACACATTCGAGTTTTCTAGGAAGAAAGCTTCAGAAACCTGAGAAAACATGATATTTCTTTCTGTAATATTGACATTGGATGCATTTGCCAAACAGGAAGATTGTGCTTTTCTCCAAAACCACTTTCAAGGTGATTTTTTGGTTAAATTTTACTTCAAAACTACAACAATTTGTCCAGATACTCCTGGATGAAAACAAAACTATCTGGTGTGTTGTTGCTATCTCAATCCCAGATCGTGCTACAGCCTCTGTGTTTGTTTGTGTTTTCTGGACATTCTCTATGGACATTAAGGTTTTGAATGCATTTTAGCTGGACCCTTTTGTTTTGAGCTGGCAAAAGCTAATTGGTTCCACCTGGAGTCAAATCCTCCACACATTCGAGTTTTCTAGGAAGGAAGCTTCAGAAACCTGAGAAAACATGATATTTCTTTCTGGAAACATGACATTGGATGCATTTGCCGAACAGGAAGATTGTGCTTTTCTCCAAAACCACTTTCACGGTGATTTTTGGTTAAATTTCACCCAAAATCCACAACAATTTGTCCAGATACTCCTGGATGAAAACAAAACTATCTGGTGTGTTGTGGCTATCTCAATCCCAGATCTTGCTACAGCCTCTGTGTGTGTTTGTGTTTTCTGGACATTCTCTATGGACTTTACGGTTTTGAATGCATTTTAGCATGTAAGTTTTTGTTTTTAGCTGCCAAACGCTAATTGGTTCCACCTGGAGTCAACTCCTCCACACATTCGAGTTTTCTAGGAAGAAAGCTTCAGAAACCTGAGAAAACATGATATTTCTTTCTGGAAACATGACATTGGATGCATTTGCTGAACAGGAAGATTGTGCTTTTCTCCAAAACCACTTTCACGGTAATTTTTGGTTAAATTTCACCCAAAATCCACAACAATTTGTCCAGATACTCCTGGATGAAAACAAAACTATGTGGTGTGTTGTGGCTATCTCAATCCCAGATCTTGCTACAGCCTCTCTCTGTGTTTGTGTTTTCTGGACATTCTCTATGGACTTTACAGTTTTGAATGCATTTTAGCATGTAAGCTTTTGTTTTTAGCTGCCAAACGCTAATTGGTTCCACCTGGAGTCAAATCCTCCACACATTCGTGTTTTCTAGGAAGAAAGCTTCAGAAACCTGAGAAAACATGATATTTCTTTCTGGAAACATGACATTGGATGCATTTGCCGAACAGGAAGATTGTGCTTTTCTCCAAAACCACTTTCAAGGTGATTTTTTGGTTAAATTTTACTTCAAAACTACAACAATTTGTCCAGATACTCCTGGATGAAAACAAAACTATGTGGTGTGTTGTGGCTATCTCAATCCCAGATCTTGCTACAGCCTCTGTGTTTGTTTGTGTTTTCTGGACATTCTCTATGGACATTAAGGTTTTGAATGCATTTTAGCTGGACCCTTTTTATTTTGAGCTGGCAAAAGCTAATTGGTTCCACCTGGAGTCAAATCCTCCACACATTCGAGTTTTCTAGGAAGGAAGCTTCAGAAACCTGAGAAAACATGATATTTCTTTCTGGAAACATGACATTGGATGCATTTGCCGAACAGGAAGATTGTGCTTTTCTCCAAAACCACGTTCACGGTGATTTTTGGTTAAATTTCACCCAAAATCCACAACAATTTCTCCAGATACTCCTGGATGAAAACAAAACTATGTGGTGTGTTGTGGCTATCTCAATCCCAGATCTTGCAACAGCCTCTGTGTTTGTTTGTGTTTTCTGGACATTCTCTATGGACATTAAGGTTTTGAATGCATTTTAGCTGGACCCTTTTTATTTTGAGCTGGCAAAAGCTAATTGGTTCCACCTGGAGTCAAATCCTCCACACATTCGAGTTTTCTAGGAAGGAAGCTTCAGAAACCTGAGAAAACATGATATTTCTTTCTGGAAACATGACATTGGATGCATTTGCCGAACAGGAAGATTGTGCTTTTCTCCAAAACCACGTTCACGGTGATTTTTGGTTAAATTTCACCCAAAATCCACAACAATTTGTCCAGATACTCCTGGATGTAAACAAAACTATGTGGTGTGTTGTGGCTATCTCAATCCCAGATCTTGCTACAGCCTCTGTGTTTCTTTGTGTTTTCTGGACATTCTCTATGGACTTTACAGTTTTGAATGCATTTTAGCATCTAAGCTTTTGTTTTTAGCTGCCAAACGCTAATTGGTTCCACCTGGAGTCAAATCCTCCACACATTCGTGTTTTCTAGGAAGAAAGCTTCAGAAACCTGAGAAAACATGATATTTCTTTCTGTAAACATGACATTGGATGCATTTCCCGAACAGGAAGATTGTGCTTTTCTCCAAAACCACTTTCACGGTGATTTTTGGTTAAATTTCACCCAAAATCCACAACAATTTGTCTGGATACTCCTGGATGACAACAAAACTATCTGGTGTGTTGTGGCTATCTCAATCCCAGATCTTGCTACAGCCTCGTGTGTGTTTGTGATTTCTGGACATTCTCTCTGGACATTAAGGTTTTGAATGCATTTTAGCATGTAAGTTTTTGTTTTTAGCTGCCAAACGCTAATTGGCTCCACCTGGAGTCAAATACTCCACACATTCGAGTTTTCTAGGAAGAAAGCTTCAGAAACCTGAGAAAACATGATATTTCTTTCTGGAAACATGACATTGGATGCATTTGCCGAACAGGAAGATTGTGCTTTTCTCCAAAACCACTTTCAAGGTGATTTTTTGGTTAAATTTTACTTCAAAACTACAACAATTTGTCCAGATACTCCTGGATGAAAACAAAACTATGTGGTGTGTTGTTGCTATCTCAATCCCAGATCGTGCTACAGCCTCTGTGTTTGTTTGTGTTTTCTGGACATTCTCTATGGACATTAAGGTTTTGAATGCATTTTAGTAGGACCCTTTTGTTTTGAGCTGGCAAAAGCTAATTGGTTCCACCTGGAGTCAAATCCTCCACACTTTCGAGTTTTCTAGGAAGGAAGCTTCAGAAACCTGAGAAAACATGATATTTCTTTCTGGAAACATGACATTGGATGCATTTGCCGAACAGGAAGATTGTGCTTTTCTCCAAAACCACTTTCACGGTGATTTTTGGTTAAATTTCACCCAAAATCCACAACAATTTGTCCAGATACTCCTGGATGAAAACAAAACTATCTGGTGTGTTGTGGCTATCTCAATCCCAGATCTTGCTACAGCCTCTGTGTGTGTTTGTGTTTTCTGGACATTCTCTATGGACTTTACAGTTTTGAATGCATTTTAGCATCTAAGCTTTTGTTTTTAGCTGCCAAACGCTAATTGGTTCCACCTGGAGTCAAATCCTCCACACATTCGTGTTTTCTAGGAAGTAAGCTTCAGAAACCTGAGAAAACATGATATTTCTTTCTGGAAACATGACATTGGATGCATTTCCCGAACAGGAAGATTGTGCTTTTCTCCAAAACCACTTTCACGGTGATTTTTGGTTAAATTTCACCCAAAATCCACAACAATTTGTCTGGATACTCCTGGATGACAACAAAACTATCTGGTGTGTTGTGGCTATCTCAATCCCAGATCTTGCTACAGCCTCGTGTGTGTTTGTGATTTCTGGACATTCTCTCTGGACATTAAGGTTTTCAATGCATTTTAGCTGCACCCTTTTTGTTTTTAGCTGCCAAACGCTAATTGCCTCCACCTGGAGTCAAATACTCCACACATTCGAGTTTTCTAGGAAGAAAGCTTCAGAAACCTGAGAAAACATGATATTTGTTTCTGTAAACATGACATTGGATGCATTTGCCGAACAGGAAGATTGTGCTTTTCTCCAAAACCTCTTGCACGGTGATTTTTGGTTAAATTTCACCCAAAATCCACAACAATTTGTCCAGATACTCCTGGATGTAAACAAAACAATCTGTTGTGTTGTGGCTGTCTCAATCACAGATCTGGCGACAGCCTCTGTGTTTGTTTGTATTTTCTGCACATTCTCTATGGACTTTACGGTTTTGAATGCATTTTAGCATGTAAGTTTTTGTTTTTAGCTGCCAAACGCTAATTGGTTCCACCTGGAGTCAAATCCTCCACACATTCGAGTTTTCTAGGAAGAAAGCTTCAGAAACCTGAGAAAACATGATATTTCTTTCTGTAATATTGACATTGGATGCATTTGCGAAACAGGAAGATTGTGCTTTTCTCCAAAACCACTTTCAAGGTGATTTTTTGGTTAAATTTCACCCGAAATCCACAAGAATTTGTCCAGATACTCCTGGATGTAAACAAAACTATGTGGTGTGTTGTTGCTATCTCAATCCCAGATCGTGCTATAGCCTCTGTGTTTGTTTGTGTTTTCTGGACATTCTCTATGGACATTAAAGTTTTGAATGCATTTTAGCTGGACCCTTTTGTTTTGAGCTGGCAAAAGCTAATTGGTTCCACCTGGAGTCAAATCCTCCACACATTCGAGTTTTCTAGGAAGGAAGCTTCAGAAACCTGAGAAAACATGATATTTCTTTCTGGAAACATGACATTGGATGCATTTGCCGAACAGGAAGATTGTGCTTTTCTCCAAAACCACTTTCACGGTGATTTTTGGTTAAATTTCACCCAAAATCCACAACAATTTGTCCAGATACTCCTGGATGAAAACAAAACTATCTGGTGTGTTGTGGCTATCTCAATCCCAGATCTTGCTACAGCCTCTGTGTGTGTTTGTGTTTTCTGGACATTCTCTATGGACTTTACGGTTTTGAATGCATTTTAGCATGTAAGTTTTTGTTTTTAGCTGCCAAACGCGAATTGGTTCCACTTGGAGTCAAATCCTCAACACATTCGAGTTTTCTAGGAAGAAAGCTTCAGAAACCTGAGAAAACATGATATTTCTTTCTGTAAACATGACATTGGATGCATTTGCCGAACAGGAAGATTGTGCTTTTCTCCAAAACCACTTTCACGGTGATTTTTTGGTTAAATTTTACTTCAAAACTAAAACAATTTGTCCAGATGCTCCTGGATGACAACAAAACTATCTGTTGTGTTGTGGCTATCTCAATCCCAGATCTTGCTACAGCCTCTATGTGTGTTTGTGTTTTCTGTATATTCTCTATGGACTTTACGGTTTTGAATGCATTTTAGCATGTAAGGTTTTGTTTTTAGCTGCCAAACGCTAATTGGTTCCACCTGGAGTCAAATCCTCCACACATTCGAGTTTTCTAGGCAGAAAGCTTCAGAAACCTGAGAAAACATGATATTTCTTTCTGTACACGTGACATTGGATGCATTTGCCGAACAGGAAGATTGTGCTTTTCTCCAAAACCACTTTCATGGTGATTTTTGGTTAAATTTCACCCAAAACCACAACAATTTGTCCAGATACTCCTGGATGAAAACAAAACTATCGGTGTGTTGTGGCTATCTCAATCCCAGATCTTGCTACAGCCTCTGTGTGTGTTTGTGTTTTCTGGACATTCTCTATGGACTTGAAAGTTTTGAATGCATTTTAGCATGAAAGTTTTTGTTTTTAGCTGCCAAACGCTAATTGGTTCCACCTGGGGTCAAATCCTCCACACATTCGAGTTTTCTAGGAAGAAAGCTTCAGAAACCTGAGAAAACATGATATTTCTTTCTGTAAACATGACATTGGATGCATTTGCCAAACAGGAAGATTGTGCTTTTCTCCAAAACCTCTTTCACGGTGATTTTTGGTTAAATTTTACTTCAAATCTACAACAATTTGTCCAGATACTCCTGGATGAAAACAAACTATGTGGTGTGTTGTGGCTATCTCAAACCCAGATCTTGCTACAGCCTCGTGTGTGTCTGTGTTTTCTGGACATTCTCTATGGACTTTACGGTTTTGAATGCATTTTAGCATGTAAGTTTTTGTTTTTAGCTGGCAAACGCTAATTGGTTCCACCTGGAGTCAACTCCTCCACACATTCGAGTTTTCTAGGAAGAAAGCTTCAGAAACCTGAGAAAACATGATATTTCTTTCTGTAAACATGACATTGGATGCATTTGCCAAACAGGAAGATTGTGCTTTTCTCCAAAACCACTTTCACGGTGATTTTTGGATAAATTTCACCCAAAATCCACAACGATTTGTCCAGATACTCCTGGATGTAAACAAAACTATGTGGTGTGTTGTGGCTATCTCAATCCCAGATCTTGCTACAGCCTCTGTGTTTGTTTGTGTTTTCTGGACATTCTCTATGGACTTTATGGTTTTGAATGCATTTTTGCATGTAAGTTTTTGTTTTCAGCTGGCAAACGCTAATTGGTTCCACCTGGAGTCAAATCCTCCACACATTCGAGTTTTCTCGGAAGAAAGCTTCAGAAACCTGAGAAAACATGATATTTCTTTCTGGAAACATGACATTGGATGCATTTGCCGAACAGGAAGATTGTGCTTTTCTCCAAAACCACTTTCACGGTGATTTTTTGGTTAAATTTTACTTCAAATCTACAACAATTTGTCCAGATACTCCTGCATGAAAACAAAACTATCTGGTGTGTTGTGGCTATCTCAAACCCAGATCTTGCTACAGCCTCTGTGTGAGTTTGTGTTTTCTGGACATTCTCTATGGACTTTGCAGTTTTGAATGCATTTTAGCATGTAAGGTTTTGTTTTTAGCTGCCAAACGCTAATTGGTTCCACCTGGAGTCAAATCCTCCACACATTCGAGTTTTCTAGGAAGAAAGCTTCAGAAACCTGAGAAAACATGATAGTTCTTTCTGTACACATGACATTGGATGCATTTGCCGAACAGGAAGATTGTGCTTTTCTCCAAAACCACTTTCACGGTGATTTTTGGATAAATTTCACCCAAAATCCACAACGATTTGTCCAGATACTCCTGGATGTAAACAAAACTATCTGGTGTGTTGTGGCTATCTCAATCCCAGATCTTGCTACAGCCTCTGTGTGTGTTTGTGTTTTCTGGACATTCTCTATGGACTTTACGGTTTTGAATGCATTTTAGCATGTAAGGTTTTGTTTTTAGCTGCCAAACGCTAATTAGTTCCACCTGGAGTCAAATCCTCCACACATTCGAGTTTTCTAGGAAGAAAGCTTCAGAAACCAGAGAAAACATGATATTTCTTTCTGTAAACATGACATTGGATGCATTCGCCGAACAGGAAGATTGTGCTTTTCTCTAAAACCACTTTCACGGTGATTTTTGGTTAAATTTCACCCGAAATCCACAACAATTTGTCCAGATACTCCTGGATGAAAAGAAAATTATCTGGTGTGTTGTGGCTATCTCAATCCCAGATCGTGGTACAGCCTCTGTGTGTGTTTGTGTTTTCAGGACATTCTTTATGGACTTTACGGTCGTGAATGCATTTTAGCATGTAAGGTTTTGTTTTTAGCTGCCAAACGCTAATTGGTTCCACCTGGAGTCAAATCCTCCACACATTCGAGTTTTCCAGGAAGACAGCGCAGAAACCTGAGAAAACATGATGCTTGTATTTGTAAACATGACTTTGGATGCATTTGCCGAACAGGAAGATTGTGCTTTTCTCCAAAACCTCTTTCAAGGTGATTTTTTGGTTAAATTTTACTTCAAAACTACAACAATTTGTCCGAATACTCCTGGATGAAAACTAAACTATCTGGTGTGTTGTGGCTATCTCAATCCGAGATCTTGCTACAGCCTCTGTGTCTGTTTGTGTTTTCTGGACATTCTCTATGGACTTTACGGTTTTGAATGCATTTTAGCATGTAAGGTTTTGTTTTTAGCTGCCAAACGCTAATTGGTTCCACCTGGAGTCAAATCCTCCACACATTCGAGTTTTCTAGGAAGAAAGCTTCAGAAACCTGAGAAAACATGATATTTCTTTCTGGAAACATGACATTGGATGCATTTGCCGAACAGGAAGATTGTGCTTTTCTCCAAAACCACTTTCAAGGTGATTTTTTGGTTAAATTTTACTTCAAAACTAAAACAATTTGTCCAGATACTCCTGGATGTAAACAAAACTATGTGGTGTGTTGTGGCTATCTCAATCCCAGATCTTGCTACAGCCTCTGTGTGTGTTTGTGTTTTCTGGACATTCTCTATGGACTTTACGGTTTTGAATGCATTTTAGCAGGACACTTTCTGTTTTCTGCTGGCAAACGCTAATTAGTTCCACCTGGAGTCAAATCCTTCACTCATTCGAGTTTTCTAGGAAGAAAGCTTCAGAAACCTGAGAAAACATGATATTTCTTTCTGTAAACATGACATTGGATGCATTTGCCGAACAGGAAGATTGTGCTATTCCCCAAAAGCACTTTCACGGTGATTTTTTGGTTAAATTTCACTTCAAAACTACAACAATTTGTCCAGATTCACCTGGATGAAAACAAAAGTATCTGGTGTGTTGTGGCTATCTCAATCCCAGATCTTGCCACAGCCTCTCTGTTTGTTTGTGTTTTCTGGACATTCTCTATGGACTTTACAGTTTTGAATGCATTTTATCATGTATGTTTTTGTTTTCTGCTGGCAAATGCTAATTGGTTACACCTGGAGTCAAATCTGAAACACCTGCGAGTTTTCCAGGAAGACAGCGCCAGAAACCTGAGAAAACATGATATTTCTTTCTGTAAACATGACATTGGATGCATTTGCCGTACAGGAAGATTGTGCTTTTCTCCAAAACCACTTTCACGGTGATTTTGGTTAAATTTCACCCAAAATCCACAAGAATTTGTCCAGATACTCCTGGATGAAAACAAAACTATCTGGTGATTTTTAGCTCTCTCAATCCCAGATCTTGCTATAGCCTCTGTGTGTGTTTGTTTTTTCTGGACATTCTCTACGGACTTTAAGGTTGGGAATGCATTTTAGCATGTAAGGTTTTGTTTTTAGCTGCCAAACGCTAATTGGTTCCACCTGGAGTCAAATCCTCCACACATTCAAGTTTTCTAGGAAGAAAGCTTCAGAAACCTGAGAAAACATGATATTTCTTTCTGTAAACATGACATTGTATGCATTTGCCGAACAGGAAGATTGTGCTTTTCTCCAAAACCACTTTCACGGTGATTTTTGGATAAATTTCACCCAAAATCCACAACAATTTGTCCAGATACTCCTGGATGTAAACAAAAGTATCTGGTGTGTTGTGGCTATCTCAATCCCAGATCTTGCTACAGCCTCTGTGTGTGTTTGTGTTTTCTGGACATTCTCTATGGACTTTACGGCTTTGAATGCATTTTAGCATGTAAGTTTTTGTTTCTAGCTGCCAAACGCTAATTGGTTCCACCTGGAGTCAAATCCTCCACACATTCGAGTTTTCTAGGAAGAAAGCTTCAGAAACCTGAGAAAACATGATATTTCTTTCTGTAAACATGACATTGGATGCATTTGCCGAACAGGAAGATTGTGCTTTTCTCCAAAACCACTTTCACGGTGATTTTTCGGTTAAATTTCACTTGAAAACTACAATAATTTTCCAGATACTCCTGGATGAAAACAAAGATATCTGGTGATTTTTAGCTATCTCACTCCCAGATCTTGCTACAGCCTCTGTGTGTGTTTGTGTTTTCTGGACATTCTCTATGTACTTTACAGTTTTAAATGCATTTTAGCATGTAAGTTTTTGTTTTTAGATGCCAAACGCTAATTGGTTCCACCTGGAGTCAAATCCTCCTCACATTCGAGTTTTCTAGGCAGAAAGCTTCAGAAACCTGAGAAAACATGATATTTCTTTCTGTAAACATGACATTGGATGCATTTGCTGAACAGGAAGATGGTGCTTTTTCCAAAACCACTTTCACGGGGATTTTTGTTAAATTTCACCGGAAATCCACAAAAATTTGTCCAGATACTCCTGGATGAAAACAAAACTATCTGGTGTGTTGTGGCTATCTCAATCCCAGATCTTGCTACAGCCTCTGTGTGTGTTTGTGTTTTCTGGACATTCTCTACGGACTCTAAGGTTGGGAATGCATATTAGCATGTAAGTTTTTGTTTTTAGCTGCCAAACGCTAATTGGTTCCACCTGGAGTCAAATCCTCCACACATTCGAGTTTTCTAGGAAGAAAGCTTCAGAAACCTGAGAAAACATGATATTTGTTTCTGTAAACATGACATTGGATGCATTTGCCGAACAGGAAGATTGTGCTTTTCTCCAAAACCACTTTCACGGTGATTTTTTGGTTAAATTTCACTTCAAAACTACAACAATTTTCCAGATACTCCTGGATGAAAACAAAGAAATCTGGTGATTTTTAGCTATCTCAATCCCAGATCTTGCTACAGCCTCTGTGTGTGTTTCAATTTTCTGGACATTCTCTATGTTCTTTATAGTTTTCAATGCATTTTAGCATGTAAGGTTTTCTTTTTAGCTACCAAACGCTAATTGGTTCCACCTGGAGTCAAATCCTCCACACATTCGAGTTTTCTAGGCAGAAAGCTTCAGAAACCTGAGAAAACATGATATTTCTTTCTGGAAACATGACATTGGATGCATTTGCCGAACAGGAAGATTGGGCTTTTCTCCAAAACCACTTTCACGGTGATTTTTTGGTTAAATTTCACTTCAAAACTACAACAATTTGTCCAGATACTCCTGGATGAAAACCAAGATATCTGGTGTGTTGTGGCTATCTCAATCCCAGATCTTGCTACAGCCTCTGTGTGTGTTTGTTTTTTCTGGACATTCTCTACGGACTTTCAGGTTGGGAATGCATTTTAGCATGTAAGTTTTTGTTTTTAGCTGCCAAACGCTAATTGGTTCCACCTGGAGTCAAATCCTCCACACATTCGAGTTTTCTAGGAAGAAAGCTTCAGAAACCTGAGAAAACATGATATTTCTTTCTGTAAACATGACATTGGATGCATTTGCCGAACAGGAAGATTGTGCTTTTCTCCAAAACCACTTTCACGGTGATTTTTGGATAAATTTCCCCCAAAATCCTCAACAATTTCTCCAGATACTCCTGGATGTAAACAAAAGTATCTGGTGTGTTGTGGCTATCTCAATCCCAGATCTTGCTACAGCCTCTGTGTGTGTTTGTGTTTTCTGGACATTCTCTACGGACTCTAAGGTTGGGAATGCATTTTAGCATGTAAGTTTTTGTTTTTAGCTGACAAACGCTAATTGGTTCCACCTGGAGTCAAATCATCCACACATTCGCGTTTTCTAGGCAGAAAGCTTCAGAAACCTGAGAAAACATGATATTTCTTTCTGTAAACATGACATTGGATGCATTTTCCGAACAGGAAGATTGTGCTTTTCTCCAAAACCCCTTTCACGGTGATTTTTTGGTTAAATTTCACTTCAAAACTACAACAATTTGTCCAGATACTCCTGGATGAAAACAAAACTATCTGTTGTGTTGTGGCTATCTCAATCCCAGATCTAGCTACAGCCTCTGTGTGTGTTTGTTTTTTCTGGACATTCTCTACGGACTGTAAGGTTGGGAATGCATTTTAGCATGTAAGTTTTTGTTTTTAGCTGCCAAACGCTAATTGGTTCCACCTGGAGTCAAATCCTCAACACATTTGAGTTTTCTAGGAAGAAAGCTTCAGAAACCTGAGAAAACATGATATTTCTTTCTGTCAACATGACATTGGATGCATCTGCCGAACAGGAAGATTGTGCTTTTCTCCAAAACCACTTTCACGGTGATTTTTGATTAAATTTCACTTCAAAACTACAACAATTTGTCCAGATACTCCTGGATGACAACAAAACTATCTGGTGTGTTGTGTCTATCTCAATCCCAGATCGTGGTACAGCCTCTGTGTGTGTTTGTGTTTTCTGGACATTCTCTATGGACTTTACGGTTTTGAATGCATTTTAGTAGGACCCTTTTTGTTTTCTGCAGGCAAACGCTAATTGGTTCCACCTGGAGTCAAATCCTGCACTCATTCGAGTTTTCTAGGAAGAAAGCTTCAGAAACCTGAGAAAACATGATATTTGTTTCTGTAAACATGACATTGGATGCATTTGCCGAACAGGAAGATTGTGCTTTTCTCCAAAACCACTTTCACGGTGATTTTTTGGTTAAATTTCACTTCAAAACTACAACAATTTGTCCAGATACTCCTGGATGAAAACGAAGATATTGGTGATTTTTAGCTATCTCAATCCCAGATCTTGCTACAGCCTCTGTGTGTGTTTGTTTTTTCTGGACATTCTCTACGGACTTTCAGGTTGGGAATGCATTTTAGCATGTAAGTTTTTGTTTTTAGCTGCAAACGCTAATTGGTTCCACCTGGCGTCAAATGCTGCACACATTCGAGTTTTCTAAGAAGAAAGTTTCAGAAACCTGAGAAAACATGATATTTCTTTCTGTAAACATGACATGGGATGCATTTTCTGAACAGGAAGATTGTGCTTTTCCCCAAAACCACTTTCACGGTGATTTTTTCTTTAAATTTCACTTCAAAACTATAACAATTTGTCCAAATACTCCTGGATGAAAACAAAATTATCTGGTGTGTTGTGGCTATCTCAATCCCAGATCTTGCTACAGCCTCTGTGTGTGTTTGTGTTTTCTGGACATTCTCTATGGACTTTACGGTTTTGAATGCATTTTAGCATGTAAAGTTTTGTTTTTAGCTGCCAAACGCTAATTGGTTCCACCTGGAGTCAAATCCTCCACACATTCGAGTTTTCTAGGCAGAAAGCTTCAGAAACCTGAGAAAACATGATATTTCTTTCTGGAAACATGACATTGGATGCATTTGCCGAACAGGAAGATTGTGCTTTTCTCCAAAACCACTTTCACGGTGATTTTTGGATAAATTTCACTTCAAAACTACAACAATTTTCCAGATACTCCTGGATGAAAACAAAGAAATCTGGTGATTTTTAGCTATCTCAATCCCAGGTCTTGCTACAGCCTCTGTGTGTGTTTCTATTTTCTGGACATTCTCTATGTTCTTTATAGTTTTCAATGCATTTTAGCATGTAAGATTTTGTTTTTAGCTACCAAACGCTAATTGGTTCCACCTGGAGTCAAATCCTCCACACATTCAAGTTTTCTTGGAAGAAAGCTTCAGAAACCTGAGAAAACATGATATTTCCTTCTATAAACATGACATTGTATGCATTTGCCGAACAGGAAGATTGTGCTTTTCTCCAAAACCACTTTCAAGGTGATTTTTTGGTTAAATTTTACTTCAAAACTAAAACAATTTGTCCAGATACTCCTGGATGTAAACAAAACTATGTGGTGTGTTGTGGCTATCTCAATCCCAGATCTTGCTACAGCCTCTGTGTGTGTTTGTGTTTTCTGGACATTCTCTACAGACTCTAAGGTTGGGAATGCATTTTAGCATGTAAGTTTTTGTTTTTAGCTGCCAAACGCTAATTGGTTCCACCTGGTGTCAAATCCTCCACACATTCGAGTTTTCTAGGCAGAAAGCTTCAGAAACCTGAGAAAACATGATATTTCTTTCTTAAGCATGACATTGGATGCATTTGCAAACAGGAAGATTGTGCTTTTCTCCAAAACCACTTTCACGGTGATTTTTTGGTTAAATTTCACTTCAAAACTACAACAATTTTCCAGATACTCCTGGATGAAAACAAAGAAATCTGGTGATTTTTAGCTATCTCAATCCCAGGTCTTGCTACAGCCTCTGTGTGTGTTTCTATTTTCTGGACATTCTCTATGTTCTTTATAGTTTTGAATGCATTTTAGCATGTAAGGTTTTGTTTTAAGCTACCAAACGCTAATTGGTTCCACCTGGAGTCAAATCCTCCACACATTCAAGTTTTCTTGGAAGAAAGCTTCAGAAACCTGAGAAAACATGATATTTCCTTCTGTAAACATGACATTGTATGCATTTGCCAAACAGGAAGATTGTGCTTTTCTCCAAAACCACTTTCACGGTGATTTTTGGATAAATTTCCCCCAAAATCCTCAACAATTTCTCCAGATACTCCTGGATGTAAACAAAAGTATCTGGTGTGTTGTGGCTATCTCAATCCCAGATCTTGCTACAGCCTCTGTGTGTGTTTGTTTTTTCTGGACATTCTCTACGAACTCTAAGTTTGGGAATGCATTTTAGCATGTAAGTTTTTGTTTTTAGCTGCCAAACGCTAATTGGTTCCACTTGGAGTCAAATCCTCAACACATTCGAGTTTTCTAGGAAGAAAGCTTCAGAAACCTGAGAAAACATGATATTTCTTTCTGTAAACATGACATTGGATGCATTTGCCGAACAGGAAGATTGTGCTTTTCTCCAAAACCAATTTCACGGTGATTTTTGATTAAATTTCACTTCAAAACTACAACAATTTGTCCAGATACTCCTGGATGACAACAAAACTATCTGGTGTGTTGTGGCTATCTCAATCCCAGATCGTGCTACAGCCTCTGTGTGTGTTTGTGTTTTCTGGACATTCTCTATGGACTTTACGGTTTTGAATGCATTTTAGTAGGACCCTTTTTGTTTTCTGCAGGCAAACGCTAATTGGTTCCACCTGGAGTCAAATCCTGCACTCATTCGAGTTTCCTAAGAAGAAAGTTTCAGAAACCTGAGAAAACATGATATTTCTTTCTGTAAACATGACATGGGATGCATTTTCTGAACAGGAAGATTGTGCTTTTCCCCAAAACCACTTTCACGGTGATTTTTTCTTTAAATTTCACTTCAAAACTATAACAATTTGTCCAAATACTCCTGGATGAAAACAAAATTATCTGGTGTGTTGTGGCTATCTCAATCCCAGATCTTGCTACAGCCTCTGTGTGTGTTTGTGTTTTCTGGACATTCTCTATGGACTTTACGGTTTTGAATGCATTTTAGCATGTAAAGTTTTGTTTTTAGCTGCCAAACGCTAATTGGTTCCACCTGGAGTCAAATCCTCCACACATTCGAGTTTTCTAGGCAGAAAGCTTCAGAAACCTGAGAAAACATGATATTTCTTTCTGTAAACATGACATTGGATGCATTTGCCGAACAGGAAGATTGTGCTTTTCTCCAAAACCACTTTCACGGTGATTTTTTGGTTAAATTTCACTTCAAAACTACAACAATTTTCCAGATACTCCTGGATGAAAACAAAATTATCTGGTGTGTTGTGGCTATCTCAATCCCAGATCTTGCTACAGCCTCTGTGTGTGTTTGTGTTTTCTGGACATTGTCTATGGACTTTACGGTTTTGAATGCATTTTAGAGTGTAAGGTTTTGTTTTTAGCTGCCAAACGCTAATTGGTTCCACCTGGAGTCAAATCCTCCACACATTCGAGTTTTCTAGGCAGAAAGCTTCAGAAACCTGAGAAAACATGATATTTCTTTCTGTACACATGACATTGGATGCATTTGCCGAACAGGAATATTGTGCTTTTCTCCAAAACCACTTTCACGGTGATTTTTGGATAAATTTCCCCCAAAATCCACAAAAATTTGTCCAGATACTCCTGGATGAAAACAAAACTATCTGGTGTGTTGTGGCTATCTCAATCCCAGATCGTGGTACAGCCTCTGTGTGTGTTTGTGTTTTCTGGACATTCTCTATGGACTTTACGGTTTTGAATGCATTTTAGTAGGACCCTTTTTGTTTTCTGCAGGCAAACGCTAATTGGTTCCACCTGGAGTCAAATCCTCCACACATTCGAGTTTTCTAGGAAGGAAGATTCAGAAACCTGAGAAAACATGATATTTCTTTCTGTAAACATGACATTGGATGCATTTGCCGAACAGGAAGATTGTGCTTTTCTCCAAAACCACTTTCACGGTGATTTTTTGGTTAAATTTCACTTCAAAACTACAACAATTTGTCCAGATACTCCTGGATGAAAACGAAGATATTGGTGATTTTTAGCTATCTCAATCCCAGATCTTGCTACAGCCTCTGTGTGTGTTTGTTTTTTCTGGACATTCTCTACGGACTTTAAGGTTGGGAATGCATTTTAGCATGTAAGTTTTTGTTTTTAGCTGCAAACGCTAATTGGTTCCACCTGGAGTCAAATGCTGCACACATTCGAGTTTCCTAAGAAGAAAGTTTCAGAAACCTGAGAAAACATAATATTTCTTTCTGTAAACATGACATGGGATGCATTTTCTGAACAGGAAGATTGTGCTTTTCCCCAAAACCACTTTCATGGTGATTTTTTCTTTAAATTTCACTTCAAAACTATAACAATTTGTCCAAATACTCCTGGATGAAAAAAAAATTATCTGGTGTGTTGTGGCTATCTCAATCCCAGATCTTGCTACAGCCTCTGTGTGTGTTTGTGTTTTCTGGACCTTCTCTATGGACTTTACGGTTTTGAATGCATTTTAGCATGTAAGCTTTTGTTTTCTGCTCGCAAACGATAATTGGTTCCACCTGGAGGCAAATCCTCCACACATTCGAGTTTTCTAGGAAGAAAGCTTCAGAAACCTGAGAAAACATGATATTTCTTTCTGTAAACATGACATTGGATGCATTTGCCGAACAGGAAGATTGTGCTTTTCTCCAAAACCACTTTCACGGTGATTTTTGGATAAATTTCACCCAAAATCCACAACAATTTGTCCAGATACTCCTGGATGTAAACAAAAGTATCTGGTGTGTTGTGGCTATCTCAATCCCAGATCTTGCTACAGCCTCTGTGTGTGTTTGTGTTTTCTGGACATTCTCTATGGACTTTACGGCTCTGAATGCATTTTTGCATGTAAGTTTTTGTTTCTAGCTGCCAAACGCTAATTGGTTCCACCTGGAGTCAAATCATCCACACATTCGAGTTTTCTAAGAAGAAAGTTTCAGAAACCTGAGAAAACATGATATTTCTTTCTGTAAACATGACATTGGATGCATCTGCCGAACAGGAAGATTGTGCTTTTCCCCAAAACCACTTTCACGGTGATTTTTTCTTTAAATTTCACTTCAAAACTATAACAATTTGTCCAGATACTCCTGGATGAAAACAAAAGTATCTGGTGTGTTGTGGCTATCTCAATCCCAGATCTTGCTACAGCCTCTGTGTGTGTTTGTGTTTTCTGGACATTGTCTATGGACTTTACGGTTTTGAATGCATTTTAGAGTGTAAGGTTTTGTTTTTAGCTGCCAAACGCTAATTGGTTCCACCTGGAGTCAAATCCTCCACACATTCGAGTTTTCTAGGAAGAAAGCTTCAGAAACCTGAGAAAACATGATATTTCTTTCTGTAAACATGAGATTGGATGCTTTTGCCGAACAGGAAGATTGTGCTTTTCTCCAAAACCACCTTCACGGTGATTTTTTCGTTAAATTTCACTTCAAAACCACAACAATTTGTCCAGATACTCCTGGATGAAAACAAAACTATCTGATGTGTTGTGGCTATCTCAATCCCAGATCTTGCTACAGCCTCTGTGTGTGTTTGTTTTTTCTGGACATTCTCTACGGACTCTAAGGTTGGGAATGCATTTTAGCATGTAAGTTTTTGTTTTTAGCTGCCAAACGCGAATTGGTTCCACTTGGAGTCAAATCCTCCACACATTCGAGTTTTCTAGGAAGAAAGCTTCAGAAACCTGAGAAAACATGATATTTCTTTCTGTAAACATGACATTGGATGCATTTGCCGAACAGGAAGATTGTGCTTTTCTCCAAAACCACTTTCACGGTGATTTTTGATTAAATTTCACTTCAAAACTACAACAATTTGTCCAGATACTCCTGGATGACAACAAAACTATCTGGTGTGTTGTGGCTATCTCAATCCCAGATCGTGGTACAGCCTCTGTGTGTGTTTGTGTTTTCTGGACATTCTCTATGGACTTTACGGTTTTGAATGCATTTTAGTAGGACCCTTTTGTTTTCTGCAGGCAAACGCTAATTGGTTCCAACGGGAATCAAATCCTCCACACATTCGAGTTTTCTAGGAAGAAAGCTCCAGAAACCTGAGAAAACATGATATTTCTTTCTGTAAACATGACATTGGATGCATTTGCCGACCAGGAAGATTGTGCTTTTCTCCAAAACCACTTTCACGGTGATTTTTTGGTTAAATTTCACTTCAAAACTACAACAATTTTCCAGATACTCCTGGATGAAAACCAAGATATCTGGTGATTTTTAGCTATCTCAATCCCAGATCGTGGTACAGCCTCTGTGTGTGTTTCTGTTTTCTGGACATTCTCTATGTACTTTACAGTTTTGAATGCATTTTAGCATGTAAGTTTTTGTTTTTAGCTGCCAAACTCTAATTGGTTCCACCTGGAGTCAAATCCTCCTCACATTCGAGTTTTCAGAAAGAAAGCTTCAGAAACCTGAGAAAACATGATATTTCTTTCTGTAAACATGACATTGGATGCATTTGCTGAACAGGAAGATGGTGCTTTTTCCAAAACCACTTTCACGGTGATTTTTGTTAAATTTCACCCGAAATCCACAACAATTTGTTCAGATACTCCTGGATGAAAACAAAACTATCTGGTGTGTTGTGGCTATCTCAATCATAGATCTTGCTACAGCCTCTGTGTGTTTGTGTTTTCTGGACATTCTCTATGGACTTTACGGTTTTGAATGCATTTTAGTAGGACCCTTTTTGTTTTCTGCAGGCAAACGCTAATTGGTTCCACCTGGAGTCAAATCCTGCACTCATTCGAGTTTTCTAGGAAGAAAGCTCCAAAAACCTCAGAAAACATGATATTTCCTTCTGTAAACATGACATTGTATGCATTTGCCGAACAGGAAGATTGTGCTTTTCTCCAAAACCACTTTCACGGTGATTTTTGGATAAATTTCCCCCAAAATCCACAACAATTTCTCCAGATACTCCTGGATGTAAACAAAAGTATCTGGTGTGTTGTGGCTATCTCAATCCCAGATCTTGCTACAGCCTCTCTGTGTGTTTGTGTTTTCCGGACATTCTCTACAGACTCTAAGGTTGGGAATGCATTTTAGCATGTAAGTTTTTGTTTTTAGCTGCCAAACGCTAATTGGTTCCACCTGGAGTCAAATCCTCCACACATTCGAGTTTTCTAGGCAGAATGCTTCAGAAACCTGAGAAAACATGATATTTCTTTCTTAAGCATGACATGGGATGCATTTTCTGAACAGGAAGATTGTGCTTTTCTCCAAAACCACTTTCACGGTGATTTTTTGGTTAAATTTCACTTCAAAATACAACAATTTTCCAGATACTCCTGGATGAAAACAAAGAAATCTGGTGATTTTTAGCTATCTCAATCCCAGATCTTGCTACAGCCTCTGTGTGTGTTTCTATTTTCTGGACATTCTCTATGTTCTTTATAGTTATCAATGCATTTTAGCATGTAAGGTTTTGTTTTAAGCTACCAAACGCTAATTGGTTCCACCTGGATTCAAATCCTCCACACATTCAAGTTTTCTTGGAAGAAAGCTTCAGAAACCTGAGAAAACATGATATTTCCTTCTGTAAACATGACATTGTATGCATTTACCGAACAGGAAGATTGTGCTTTTCTCCAAAACCACTTTCACGGTGATTTTTGGATAAATTGCCCCAAAATCCTCAACAATTTCTCCAGATACTCCTGGATGTAAACAAAAGTATCTGGTGTGTTGTGGCTATCTCAATCCCAGATCTTGCTACAGCCTCTGTGTGTGTTTGTGTTTTCTGGACATTCTCTATGGACTTTACGGTTTTGAATGCATTTTAGCATGTAAGTTTTTGTTTTTAGCTGCCAAACGCTAATTGGTTCCACCTGGAGTCAAATCATCCACACATTCGAGTTTTCTAGGCAGAAAGCTTCAGAAACCTGAGAAAACATGATATTTCTTTCTGTAAACATGACATTGGATGCATTTGCCGAACAGGAAGATTGTGCTTTTCTCCAAAACCCCTTTCACGGTGATTTTTTGGTTAAATTTCATTTCAAAACTACAACAATTTGTCCAGATACTCCTGGATGAAAACAAAACTATCTGGTGTGTTGTGGCTATCTCAATCCCAGATCTTGCTACAGCCTCTGTGTGTGTTTGTTTTTTCTGGACATTCTCTACGGACTCTAAGGTTGGGAATGCATTTTAGCATGTAAGTTTTTGTTTTTAGCTGCCAAACGCGAATTGGTTCCACCTGGAGTCAAATCCTCAACACATTCGAGTTTTCTAGGAAGAAAGCTTCAGAAACCTGAGAAAACATGATATTTCTTTCTGTAAACATGACATTGGATGCATTTGCCGAACAGGAAGATTGTGCTTTTCTCCAAAACCACTTTCACGGTGAATTTTTGGTTAAATTTCACTTCAAAACTACAACAATTTGTCCAGATACTCCTGGATGAAAACGAAGATATTGGTGATTTTTAGCTATCTCAATCCCAGATCTTGCTACAGCCTCTGTGTGTGTTTGTTTTTTCTGGACATTCTCTACGGACTTTCAGGTTGGGAATGCATTTTAGCATGTAAGTTTTTGTTTTTAGCTGCAAACGCTAATTGGTTCCACCTGGAGTCAAATGCTGCACACATTCGAGTTTCCTAAGAAGAAAGTTTCAGAAACCTGAGAAAACATGATATTTCTTTCTGTAAACATGACATGGGATGCATTTTCTGAACAGGAAGATTGTGCTTTTCCCCAAAACCACTTTCACGGTGATTTTTTCTTTAAATTTCACTTCAAAACTATAACAATTTGTCCAAATACTCCTGGATGAAAACAAAATTATCTGGTGTGTTGTGGCTATCTCAATCCCAGATCTTGCTACAGCCTCTGTGTGTGTTTGTGTTTTCTGGACATTCTCTATGGACTTTACGGTTTTGAATGCATTTTAGCATGTAAGGTTTTGTTTTTAGCTGCCAAACGCTAATTGGTTCCACCTGGAGTCAAATCCTCCACACATTCGAGTTTTCTAGGCAGAAAGCTTCAGAAACCTGAGAAAACATGATATTTCTTTCTGTCAACATGACATTGGATGCATTTGCCGAACAGGAAGATTGTGCTTTTCTCCAAAACCACTTTCACGGTGATTTTTGGATAAATTTCACCAAAAATCCACAACAATTTGTCCAGATACTCCTGGATGTAAACAAAAGTATCTGGTGTGTTGTGGCTATCTCAATCCCAGATCTTGCTACAGCCTCTGTGTGTGTTTGTGTTTTCTGGACATTCTCTATGGACTTTACGGCTTTGAATGCATTTTTGCATGTATGTTTTTGTTTCTAGCTGCCAAACGCTAATTGGTTCCACCTGGAGTCAAATCATCCACACATTCGAGTTTTCTAAGAAGAAAGTTTCAGAAACCTGAGAAAACATGATATTTCTTTCTGTAAACATGACATTGGATGCATCTGCCGAACAGGAAGATTGTGCTTTTCTCCAAAACCACTTTCACGGTGATTTTTGATTAAATTTCACTTCAAAACTACAACAATTTGTCCAGATACTCCTGGATGACAACAAAACTATCTGGTGTGTTGTGGCTATCTCAATCCCAGATCGTGGTACAGCCTCGGTGTGTGTTTGTGTTTTCTGGACATTCTTCATGGACTTTACAGTTTTGTATGCATTTTAGCAGGACCCTTTTTGTTTTCTGCTTGCAAACGCTAATTGGTTCCACCTGGAGTCAAATCCTGCACTCATTCGAGTTTTCTAGGAAGAAAGCTTCAGAAACCTGAGAAAACATGATATTTCTTTCTGTAAACATGACATTGGATGCATTTGCCGAACAGGAAGATTGTGCTTTTCTCCAAAACCACTTTCACGGTGAATTTTTGGTTAAATATCACTCAAAACTACAACAATTTTCCAGATACTCCTGGATGAAAACCAAGATATCTGGTGATTTTTAGCTATCTCAATCCCAGATCGTGGTACAGCCTCTGTGTTTGTTTGTGTTTTCTGGACATTCTCTATGTACTTTACAGTTTTGAATGCATTTTAGCATGTAAGTTTTTGTTTTTAGCTGCCAAACTCTAATTGGTTCCACCTGGAGTCAAATCCTCCTCACATTCGAGTTTTCAGGAAGAAAGCTTCAGAAACCTGAGAAAACATGATATTTCTTTCTGTAAACATGACATTGGATGCATTTGCTGAACAGGAAGATGGTGCTTTTTCCAAAACCACTTTCACGGTGATTTTTGTTAAATTTCACCCGAAATCCACAACAATTTGTCCAGATACTCCTGGATGAAAACAAAACTATCTGGTGTGTTGTGGCTATCTCAATCCCAGATCTTGCTACAGCCTCTGTGTGTGTTTGTGTTTTCTGGACATTCTCTATGGACTTTACGGTTTTGAATGCATTTTAGTAGGACCCTTTTTGTTTTCTGCAGGCAAACGCTAATTGGTTCCACCTGGAGTCAAATCATCCACTCATTCGAGTTTTCTAGGAAGAAAGCTCCAAAAACCTGAGAAAACATGATATTTCTTTCTGTAAACATGACATTGTATGCATTTGCAGAACAGGAAGATTGTGCTTTTCTCCAAAACCACTTTCACGGTGATTTTTGGATAAATTTCCCCCAAAATCCACAACAATTTCTCCAGATACTCCTGGGTGACAACAAAACTATCTGGTGTGTTGTGGCTATCTCAATCCCAGATCTTGCTACAGCCTCTGTGTGTGTTTGTGTTTTCTGGACATTCTCTATGGACTTTACGGTTTTGAATGCATTTTAGCATGTAAGTTTTTGTTTTTAGCTGCCAAACGCTAATTGGTTCCACCTGGAGTCAAATCATCCACACATTCGAGTTTTCTAGGCAGAAAGCTTCAGAAACCTGAGAAAACATGATATTTCTTTCTGTAAACATGACATTGGATGCATTTGCCGAACAGGAAGATTGTGCTTTTCTCCAAAACCCCTTTCACGGTGATTTTTTGGTTAAATTTCACTTCAAATCTACAACAATTTGTCCACATACTCCTGGATGACAACAAAACTATCTGGTGTGTTGTGGCTATCTCAATCCCAGATCTTGCTACAGCCTCTGTGTGTCTTTGTTTTTCCTGGACATTCTCTACGGACTCTAAGGTTGGGAATGCATTTTAGCATGTAAGTTTTTGTTTTTAGCTGCCAAACGCTAATTGGTTCCACCTGGAGTCAAATCCACCACACATTCGAGTTTTCTAGGAAGAAAGCTTCAGAAACCTGAGAAAACATGATATTTCTTTCTGTTAACATGACATTGGATGCATTTGCCGAACAGGAAGATTGTGCTTTTCTCCAAAACCACTTTCAAGGTGATTTTTTGGTTAAATTTTACTTCAAATCTACAACAATTTGTCCAGATACTCCTGGATGAAAAGAAAACTATCTGGTGTGTTGTGGCTATCTGAATCCCAGATCTTGCTACAGCCTCTGTGTGTGTTTCTGTTTTCTGGACATTCTCTATGTTCTTTATAGTTTTGAATGCATTTTAGCATGTAAGGTTTTGTTTTCTGCTCGCAAAAGCTAATTGGTTCCACCTGGAGTCAAATCCTCCACACATTCGAGTTTTCTAGGAAGAAAGCTTCAGAAACCTGAGAAAACATGATATTTCTTTCTGTAAACATGACATTGGATGCATTTGCCAAACAGGAAGATTGTGCTTTTCTCCAAAACCCCTTTCACGGTGATTTTTTGGTTAAATTTCACTTCAAAACTACAACAATTTGTCCAGATACTCCTGGATGAAAACAAAACTATCTGGTGTGTTGTGGCTATCTCAATCCCAGATCTTGCAACAGCGTCTGTGTGTGTTTGTGTTTTCTGGACATTCTCTATGGACTTTACGGTTTTGAATGCATTTTTGCATGTAAGTTTTTGTTTTTAGCTGCCAAACGCTAATTGGTTCCACCTGAAGTCAAATCATCCACACATTCGAGTTTTGTAAGAAGAAAGTTTCAGAAACCTGAGAAAACATGATATTTCTTTCTGTAAACATGACATTGGATGCATTTGCTGAACAGGAAGATTGTGCTTTTCTCCAAAACCACTTTCACGGTGATTTTGGTTAAATTTCACCCAAAATCCACAAGAATTTGTCCAGATACTTCTGGATGAAAACAAAACTATCTGGTGATTTTTAGCTCTCTCAATCGCAGATCTTACTACAGCCTCTGTGTGTGTTTGTGTTTTCTGGACATTCTCTACGGACTCTAAGGTTGGGAATGCATTTTAGCATGTAAGTTTTTGTTTTTAGCTGCCAAACGCTAATTGGTTCCACCTGGAGTCAAATCATCCACACATTCGAGTTTTCTAGGAAGAAAGTTTCAGAAACCTGAGAAAACATGATAATTCATTCTGTCAACATGACATTGGATGCATTTGCCGAACAGGAAGTTTGTGCTTTTCTCCAAAACCACTTTCAAGGTGATTTTTTGGTTAAATTTTACTTCAAAACTAGAACAATTTGTCCAGATACTCCTGGATGAAAACAAAACTATCTGGTGTGTTGTGGCTATCTCAATCCCAGATCTTGCTACAGCCTCTGTGTGTGTTTCTGTTTTCTGGACATTCTCTATGTTCTTTATAGTTTTCAATGCATTTTAGCATGTAAGGTTTTGTTTTCTGCTCGCAAACGATAATTGGTTCCACCTGGAGTCAAATCCTCCACACATTCGAGTTTTCTAGGAAGAAAGCTTCAGAAACCTGAGAAAACATGATATTTCTTTCTGTCAACATGACATTGGATGCATTTGCCGAACAGGAAGATTGTGCTTTTCTCCAAAACCACTTTCACGGTGATTTTTCGATAAATTTCACCCAAAATCTACAATAGTTTTTCCAGATTCTCCTGGATGTAAACAAAAGTACCTGGTGTGTTGTGGCTATCTCAATCCCAGATCTTGCTACAGCCTCTGTGTGTGTTTGTGTTTTCTGGACATTCTCTATGGACTTTACGGTTTTGAATGCATTTTTGCATGTAAGTTTTTGTTTTTAGCTGCCAAACGCTAATTGGTTCCACCTGGAGTCAAATTCTCCACACATTCGAGTTTTCTAGGAAGAAAGCTTCAGAAACCTGAGAAAACATGATATTTCTTTCTGTAAACATGACATTGGATGCATTTGCCGAACAGGAAGATTGTGCTTTTCTCCAAAACCACTTTCAAGGTGAATTTTTGGTTAAATTTTACTTCAAATCTACAACAATTTGTCCAGATACTCCTGGATGAAAAGAAAACTGTCTGGTGTGTTGTGGCTATCTGAATCCCAGATCTTGCTACAGCCTCTGTGTGTGTTTCTGTTTTCTGGACATTCTTTATGTTCTTTATAGTTTTGAATGCATTTTAGCATGTAAGGTTTTGTTTTCTGCTCGCAAACGCTAATTGGTTCCACCTGGAGTCAAATCCTCCACACATTCGAGTTTTCTAGGAAGAAAGCTTCAGAAACCTGAGAAAACATGATATTTCTTTCCGTAAACATGACATTGGATGCATTTGCCGAACAGGAAGATTGTGCTTTTCTCCAAAACCACTTTCACGGTGATTTTTGAATAAATTTCACCCAAAATCCACAACAGTTTGTCCAGATACTCCAGGATGTAAACAAAAGTACCTGGTGTGTTATGGCTATCTCAATCCCAGATCTTGCTACAGCCTCTGTGTGTGTTTGTGTTTTCTGGACATTCTCTATGGACTTTACGGTTTTGAATGCATTTTTGCATGGAAGTCTTTGTTTTTAGCTGCCAAACGCTAATTGGTTCCACGTGGAGTCAAATACTCCACACATTCGAGTTTTCTAGGAAGAAAGCTTCAGAAACCTGAGACAACATGATATTTCTTTCTGGAAACATGACTTTGGATGCATTTGCCGAACAGGAAGATTGTGCTTTTCTCCAAAACCACTTTCAAGGTGATTTTTTGGTTAAATTTTACTTCAAAACTACAACAATTTGTCCAGATACTCCTGGATGAAAACAAAACTATCTGGTGTGTTGTGGCTATCTCAATCCCAGATCTTGCTACAGCCTCTGTGTGTGTTTCTGTTTTCTGGACATTCTCTACGTACTTTATAGTTTTGAATGCATTTTACATTTAAGGTTTTGTTTTTAGCTACCAAACGCTAATTGGTTCCACCTGGAGTCAAATCCTCCACACATTCGAGTTTTCTAGGCAGAAAGCTTCAGAAACCTGAGAAAACATGATATTTCTTTCTGTAAACATGACATTGGATGCATTTGCCGAACAGGAAGATTGTGCTTTTCTCCAAAACCCCTTTCACGGTGATTTTTTGGTTAAATTTCACTTCAAAACTACAACAATTTGTCCAGATACTCCTGGATGAAAACAAAACTATCTGGTGTGTTGTGGCTATCTCAATCCCAGATCTTGCTACAGCCTCTGTGTCTGTTTGTGTTTTCTGGACACTCTCTATGGACTTTACGGTTTTGAATGCATTTTTGCATGTAAGTTTTTGTTTTTAGCTGCCAAACGCTAATTGGTTCCACCTGGAGTCAAATCCTCCACACATTCGAGTTTTGTAAGAAGAAAGTTTCAGAAACCTGAGAAAACATGATATTTCTTTCTGTAAACATGACATTGGATGCATTTGCCGAACAGGAAGATTGTGCTTTTCTCCAAATCCACTTTCAAGGTGATTTTTTGGTTAATTTTACTTCAAAACTACAACAGTTTGTCCAGATACTCCTGGATGAAAACAAAACTATCTGGTGTGTTGTGGCTATCTCAATGCCAGATCTTCCTACAGCCTCTGTGTGTGTTTGTGTTTTCTGGACATTCTCTATGGACTTTACGGTTTTGAATGATTTTAGCATGTAAGTTTTTGTTTTTAGCTGCCAAACGCTAATTGGTTCCACCTGGAGTCAAATCCTCCACACATTCGAGTTTTCTAGGAAGAAAGCTTCAGAAACCTGAGAAAACATGATATTTCTTTCTGTAAACATGACATTGGATGCATTTGCCGAACAGGAAGATTGTGCTTTTCTCCAAAACCACTTTCAAGGTGATTTTTTGGTTAAATTTTACTTCAAAACTACAATAAATTGTCCAGATACTCCTGGATGAAAACAAAACTATCTGGTGTGTTGTGGCTATCTCAATCCCAGATCTTGCTACAGCCTCTGTGTGTGTTTCTGTTTTCTGGACATTCTCTATGTTCTTTATAGTTTTCAATGCATTTTTGCATGTAAGTTTTTGTTTTTAGCTGCCAAACGCTAATTGGATCCACCTGGAGTCAAATCCTCCACACATTCGAGTTTTCTAGGAAGAAAGCTTCAGAAACCTGAGAAAACATGATATTTCTTTCTGTAAACATGACATTGGATGCATTTGCCGAACAGGAAGATTGTGCTTTTCTCCAAAACCCCTTTCACGGTGATTTTTTGGTTAAATTTCACTTCAAAACTACAACAATTTGTCCAGATACTCCTGGATGAAAACAAAACTATCTGGTGTGTTGTGGCTATCTCAATCCCAGATCTTGCAACAGCCTCTGTGTTTGTTTGTGTTTTCTGGACATTCTCTATGGACTTTACGGTTTTGAATGCATTTTTGCATGTAAGTTTTTGTTTTTAGCTGCCAAACGCTAATTGGTTCCACCTGGAGTCAAATCATCCACACATTCGAGTTTTGTAAGAAGAAAGTTTCAGAAACCTGAGAAAACATGATATTTCTTTCTGTAAACATGACATTGGATGCATTTGCCGAACAGGAAGATTGTGCTTTTCTCCAAATCCACTTTCACGGTGATTTTGGTTAAATTTCACCCGAAATCCACAAGAATTTGTCCAGATACTTCTGGATGAAAACAAAACTATCTGGTGAATTTTAGCTCTCTCAATCCCAGATCTTGCTACAGCCTCTGTGTGTGTTTGTGTTTTCTGGACATTCTCTACGGACTCTAAGGTTGGGAATGCATTTTAGCATGTAAGTTTTTGTTTTTAGCTGCCAAACGCTAATTGGTTCCACCTGGAGTCAAATCATCCACACATTCGAGTTTTCTAAGAAGAACGTTTCAGAAACCTGAGAAAACATGATATTTCTTTCTGTAAACATGACATTGGATGCATTTGCCGAACAGGAAGATTGTGCTTTTCTCCAAAACCACTTTCAAGGTGATTTTTTGGTTAAATTTTACTTCAAAACTACAACAGTTTGTCCAGATACTCCTTGATGAAAACAAAACTATCTGGTGTGTTGTGGCTATCTCAATGCCAGATCTTGCTACAGCCTCTGTGTGTGTTTGTGTTTTCTGGACATTCTCTATGGACTTTACGGTTTTGAATGCATTTTAGCATGGAAGTTTTTGTTTTTAGCTACCAAACACTCATTGGTTCCAACTGGGGTCAAATCCACCACACATTCGAGTTTTCTAGGAAAAAGCTTCAGAAACCTGAGAAAACATGATATTTCTTTCTGTAAACATGACATTGGATGCATTTGCCGAACAGGAAGATTGTGCTTTTCTCCAAAACCACTTTCAAGGTGATTTTTTGGTTAAATTTTACTTCAAAACTACAACAATTTGTCCAGATACTCCTGGATGAAAACAAAACTATCTGGTGTGTTGTGGCTATCTCAATCCCAGATCTTGCTACAGCCTCTGTGTGTGTTTCTGTTTTCTGGACATTCTCTATGTTCTTTATAGTTTTCAATGCATTTTTGCATGTAAGTTTTTGTTTTTAGCTGCCAAACGCTAATTGGATCCACCTGGAGTCAAATCCTCCACACATTCGAGTTTTCTAGGCAGAAAGCTTCAGAAACCTGAGAAAACATGATATTTCTTTCTGTAAACATGACATTGGATGCATTTGCCGAACAGGAAGATTGTGCTTTTCTCCAAAACCCCTTTCTCGGTGATTTTTTGGTTAAATTTCACTTCAAAACTACAACAATTTGTCCAGATACTCCTGGATGAAAACAAAACTATCTGGTGTGTTGTGGCTATCTCAATCCCAGATCGTGGTACAGCCTCTGTGTGTGTTTGGGTTTTCTGGACATTCTCTATGGACTTTACGGTTTTGAATGCATTTTAGCATGGAAGTTTTTGTTTTTAGCTGCCAAACGCTCATTGGTTCCAACTGGGGTCAAATCCACCACACATTCGAGTTTTCTAGGAAGAAAGCTTCAGAAACCTGAGAAAACATGATATTTCTTTCTGTAAACATGACATTGGATGCATTTGCCGAACAGGAAGTTTGTGCTTTTCTCCAAAACCACTTTCACGGTGATTTTTGGTTTAATTTCACCCGAAATCCACAACAATTTGTCCAGATACTCCTGGGTAACAACAAAAGTACCTGGTGTGTTGTGGCTATCTCAATCCCAGATCTTGCTACAGCCTCTGTGTGTGTTTCTGTTTTCTGGACATTCTCTATGGACTTTACGATTTTGAATGCATTTTTGCATGTAAGTTTTTGTTTTTAGCTGCCAAACGCTAATTGGTTCCACCTGGAGTCAAATCCTCCACACATTCGAGTTTTCTAGGAAGAAAGCTTCAGAAACCTGAGAAAACATGATATTTCTTTCTGTAAACATGACATTGGATGCATTTGCCGAACAGGAAGATTGTGCTTTTCTCCAAATCCACTTTCACGGTGATTTTGGTTAAATTTCACCCGAAATCCACAACAATTTGTCCAGATACTCCTGGATGAAACAAAACTATCTGGTGATTTTTAGCTCTCTCATGCCCAGATCTTGCTACAGCCTCTGTGTGTGTTTGTGTTTTCTGGACATTCTCTACGGACTCTAAGGTTGGGAATGCATTTTAGCATGTAAGTTTTTGTTTTTAGCTGCCAAACGCTAATTGGTTCCACCAGGAGTCAAATCATCCACACATTCGAGTTTTCTAAGAAGGAAGTTTCAGAAACCTGAGAAAACATGATATTTCTTTCTGTAAACATGACATTGGATGCATTTGCCGAACAGGAAGATTGTGCTTTTCTCCAAAACCACTTTCACGGTGATTTTTGGTTAAATTTTACTTCAAAACTACAACAGTTTGTCCAGATACTCCTGGATGAAAACAAAACTATCTGGTGTGTTGTGGCTATCTCAATCCCAGATCTTGCTACAGCCTCTGTGTGTGTTTGTGTTTTCTGGACATTCTCTATGGACTTTACGGTTTTGAATGCATTTTAGCATGGAAGCTTTTGTTTTTAGCTGCCAAACACTCATTGGTTCCAACCGGGGTCAAATCCACCACACATTCGAGTTTTCTAGGAAGAAAGCTTCAGAAACCTGAGAAAACATGATATTTCTTTCTGTAAACATGACATTGGATGCATTTGCCAAACAGGAAGATTGTGCTTTTCTCCAAAACCACTTTCAAGGTGATTTTTTGGTTAAATTTTACTTCAAAACTACAACAATTTGTCCAGATACTCCTGGATGAAAACAAAACTATCTGGTGTGTTGTGGCTATCTCAATCCCAGATCTTGCTACAGCCTCTGTGTGTGTTTCTGTTTTCTGGACATTCTCTATGTTCTTTATACTTTTGAATGCATTTTAGCATGTAAGGTTTTGTTTTCTGCTCGCAAACGCTAATTGGTTCCACCTGGAGTCAAATCCTCCACACATTCGAGTTTTCTAGGAAGAAAGATTCAGAAACCTGAGAAAACATGATATTTCTTTCTGTAAACATGACATTGGATGCATTTGTCGAACAGGAAAATTGTGCTTTTCTCCAAAACCCCTTTCACGGTGATTTTTTGGTTAAATTTCACTTCAAAACTACAACAATTTGTCCAGATACTCCTGGATGAAAACAAAACTATCTGGTGTGTTGTGGCTATCTCAATCCCAGATCTTGCTACAGCCTCTGTCTGTGTATGTGTTTTCTGGACATTCTCTATGGACTTTACGGTTTTGCTTGCATTTTAGCATGTAAGTTTTTGTTTTTAGCTGCCAAACGCTAATTGGTTCCACCTGGAGTCAAATCCTCCACACATTCGAGTTTTGTAAGAAGAAAGTTTCAGAAACCTGAGAAAACATGATATTTCTTTCTGTAAACATGACATTGGATGCATTTGCCGAACAGGAAGATTGTGCTTTTCTCCAAATCCACTTTCACAGTGATTTTGGTTAAATTTCACCCGAAATCCACAAGAATTTGTCCAGATACTCCTGGATGAAACAAAATTATCTGGTGATTTTTAGCTCTTTCAATCCCAGATCTTGCTACAGCCTCTGTGTGTGTTTGTGTTTTCTGGACATTCTCTACGGACTCTAAGGTTGGGAATGCATTTTAGCATGTAAGTTTTTGTTTTTAGCTGCCAAACGCTAATTGGTTCCAGCTGGAGTCAAATCCTCCACACATTCGAGTTTTCTAGGAAGAAAGCTTCAGAAACCTGAGAAAACATGATATTTCTTTCCGTAAACATGACATTGGATGCATTTGCCGAACAGGAAGATTGTGCTTTTCTCCAAAACCACTTTTACGGTGATTTTTGGTTAAATTTTACTTCAAAACTACAACAATTTGTCCAGATACTCCTGGATGAAAACAAAACTATCTGGTGTGTTGTGGCTATCTCAATCCCAGATCTTGCTACAGCCTCTGTGTGTGTTTCTGTTTTCTGGACATTCTCTATGGACTTTACGGTTTTGAATGCATTTTAGCATGGAAGGTTTTGTTTTTAGCTGCCAAACGCTAATTGGTTCCAGCTGGAGTCAAATCCTCCACACATTCGAGTTTTCTAGGAAGAAAGCTTCAGAAACCTGAGAAAACATGATATTTCTTTCCGTAAACATGACATTGGATGCATTTGCCGAACAGGAAGATTGTGCGTTTCTCCAAAACCACTTTCACGGTGATTTTTGGATAAAATTCACCCAAAATCCACAACAGCTTGTCCAGATACTCCAGGATGTAAACAAAAGTACCTGGTGTGTTGTGGCTATCTCAATCCCAGATCTTGCTACAGCCTCTGTGTTTGTTTGTGTTTTCTGGACATTCTCTATGGACTTTACGGTTTTGATTGCATTTTTGCATGTAAGTTTTTGTTTTAAGCTACCAAACGCTAATTGGTTCCACCTGGAGTCAAATACTCCACACATTCGAGTTTTCTAGGAAGAAAGCTTCAGAAACCTGAGAAAACATGATATTTCTTTCTGTAAACATGACATTGGATGCATTTGCCGAACAGGAAGATTGTGCTTTTCTCCAAAACCACGTTCACGGTGATTTTGGTTAAATTTCACCCGAAATCCACAAGAATTTGTCCAGATACTCCTGGATGAAAACAAAACTATCTGGTGATTTTTAGCTCTCTCAATCCCAGATCTTGCTACAGCCTCTGTGTGTGTTTGTTTTTTCTGGACATTCTCTACGGACTCTAAGGTTGGGAATGCATTTTAGCATGTAAGTTTTTGTTTTTAGCTGCCAAACGCTAATTTGTTCCACCTGGAGTCAAATCCTCCACACATTCGAGTTTTCCAGGAAGACAGCACCAGAAACCTGAGAAAACATGATATTTCTCTGTCAACATGACATTGGATGCATCTGCCGAACAGGAAGATTGTGCTTTTCTCCAAAACCACTTTCACGGTGATTTTTTCTTTAAATTTCACTTCAAAACTATAACAGTTTGTCCAGATACTCCTGGATGAAAACAAAACAATCTGGTGTGTTGTGGCTATCTCAATCCCAGATCTTGCTACAGCCTCTGTGTGTGTTTCTGTTTTCTGGACATTCTCTATGGACTTTACGGTTTTGAATGCATTTTAGCATGTAAGTTTTTGTTTTTAGCTGCCAAACGCTAATTGGTTCCACCTGGAGTCAAATCCTCCACACATTCGAGTTTTCTAGGAAGAAAGCTTCAGAAACCTGAGAAAACATGATATTTCTTTCTGTAAACATGACATTGGATGCATTTGCCGAACAGGAAGATTGTGCTTTTCTCCAAAACCACTTTCACGGTGATTTTTGGTTAAATTTCACCCGAAATCCACAACAATTTGTCCAGATACTCCTGGATGTAAACAAAACTATCTGGTGTGTTGTGGCTATCTTAATCCCAGATCTTGCTACAGCCTCTGTGTGTGTTTGTGTTTTCTGGACATTCTCTATGGACTTTACGGTTTTGAATGCATTTTAGCATGCAAGGTTTTGTTTTTATCTGCCAAACGCTCATTGGTTCCAACTGGGGTCAAATCCACCACACATTCGAGTTTTCTAGGAAGAAAGCTTCAGAAACCTGAGAAAACATGATATTTCTTTCTGTAAACATGACATTGGATGCATTTGCCAAACAGGAAGATTGTGCTTTTCTCCAAAACCACTTTCACGGTGATTTTTGGATAAATTTCACCCAAAATCCACAACAGTTTGTCCAGATACTCCTGGATGCAAACAAAAGTAGCTGGTGTGTTGTGGCTATCTCAATCCCAGATCTTGCTACAGCCTCTGTGTTTGTTTGTGTTTTCTGGACATTCTCTATGGACTTTACGGTTTTGAATGCATTTTTGCATGTAAGTTTTTGTTTTTAGCTGCCAAACGCTAATTGGTTCCACCTGGAGTCAAATCCTCCACACATTCGAGTTTTCTGGGAAGAAAGCTTCAGAAACCTGAGAAAACATGATATTTCTTTCTGTAAACATGACATTGGATGCATTTGCCGAACAGGAAGATTGTGCTTTCTCCACAACCACTTTCACAGTGATTTTTGGTAAATTTTACTTCAAAACTACAACAATTTGTCCAGATACTCCTGGATGAAAACAAAACTATCTGGTGTGTTGTGGCTATCTCAATCCCAGATCTTGCTACAGCCTCTGTGTCTGTTTGTGTTTTCTGGACATTCTCTATGGACTTTACGATTTTGAATGCAATTTAGCATGTAAGGTTTTGTTTTTAGCTGCCAAACGCTAATTGGTTCCACCTGGAGTCAAATCCTCCACACATTCGAGTTTTCTAGGAAGAAAGCTCCAGAAACCTGAGAAAACATGATATTTCTTTCTGTCAACATGACATTGGATGCATTTGCCGAACAGGAAGATTGTGCTTTTCTCCAAAACCACTTTCACGGTGATTTTTGGTTAAATTTCACCCGAAATCCACAACAATTTGTCCAGATACTCCTGGGTAACAACAAAAGTACCTGGTGTGTTGTGGCTATCTCAATCCCAGATCTTGCTACAGCCTCTGTGTGTGTTTGTGTTTTCTGGATATTCTCTATGGACTTTACGGTTTTGAATGCATTTTAGCATGTAAGTTTTTGTTTTTAGCTGCCAAACGCTAATTGGTTCCACCTGGAGTCCAATTCTCCACACATTCGAGTTTTCCAGGAAGACA
This sequence comes from Oryctolagus cuniculus, assembly GCF_964237555.1. Lineage (NCBI taxonomy): Eukaryota > Metazoa > Chordata > Mammalia > Lagomorpha > Leporidae > Oryctolagus > Oryctolagus cuniculus. Next base: position 773,695 of record NC_091447.1, on the reverse strand, counting down.
GCACCAGAAACCTGAGAAAACATGATACTTGTATTTCTAAACGTAACTTTGGATGCATTTGCCGAACAGGAAGATTGTGCTTTTCTCCAAAACCACTTTCAAGGTGATTTTTTGGTTAAATTTTACTTCAAAACTACAACAATTTGTCCAGATACTCCTGGATGAAAACAAAACTATCTGGTGTGTTGTGGCTATCTCAATCCCAGATCTTGCTACAGCCTCTGTGTGTGTTTCTGTTTTCTGGACATTCTCTATGTTCTTTATAGTTTTCAATGCATTTTAGCATGTAAGGTTTTGTTTTTAGCTGCCAAATGCTAATTGGTTCCACCTGGAGACAAATCCTCCACACATTCAAGTTTTCTAGGAAGAAAGCTTCAGAAACCTGAGAAAACATGATATTTCTTTCTGGAAACATGACTTTGTATGCATTTGCCGAACATGAAGATTGTGCTTTTCTCCAAAACCACTTTCACGGTGATTTTTGTATAAATTTCACCCAAAATCCACAACAATTTGTCCAGATACTCCTGGATGTAAACAAAAGTATCAGGTGTGTTGTGGCTATCTCAATCCCAGATCTTGCTACAGCCTCTGTGTGTGTTTGTGTTTTCTGGACATTCTCTATGGACTTTACGGTTTTGAATGCATTTTAGCATGGAATTTTTTGTTTTTAGCTGCCAAACGCTAATTGGTTCCACCTGGAGTCAAATCCTCCACACATTCGAGTTTTCTAGGAAGAAAGCTTCAGAAACCTGAGAAAACATGATATTTCTTTCTGTAAACATGACATTGGATGCATTTGCCGAACAGGAAGATTGTGCTTTTCTCCAAAACCACTTTCACGGTGATTTTGGTTAAATTTCACCCGAAATCCACAAGAATTGGTCCAGATACTCCTGGATGAAAAAAAACTATCTGGTGATTTTTAGCTCTCTCAATCCCAGATCTTGCTTCAGCCTCTGTGTGTGTTTGTTTTTTCTGGACATTCTCTACGGACTCTAAGGTTGGGAATGCATTTTAGCATGTAAGTTTTTGTTTTTAGCTGCCAAACGCTAATTGGTTCCACCTGGAGTCAAATCATCCACACATTCGAGTTTTCCAGGAAGACAGCACTAGAAACCTGAGAAAACATGATATTTCTCTGTCAACATGACATTGGATGCATCTGCCGAACAGGAAGATTGTGCTTTTCTCCAAAACCACTTTCACGGTGATTTTTTCTTTAAATTTCACTTCAAAACTATAACAGTTTGTCCAGATACTCCTGGATGAAAACAAAACAATCTGGTGTGTTGTGGCTATCTCAATCCCAGATCTTGCTACAGCCTCTGTGTGTGTTTGTGTTTTCTGGACATTCTCTATGGACTTTACGGTTTTGAATGCATTTTTGCATGTAAGTTTTTGTTTTTAGCTGCCAAACGCTAATTGGTTCCACCTGGAGTCAAATCATCCACACATTCGAGTTTTCTAGGAAGAAAGCTTCAGAAACCTGAGAAAACATGATATTTCTTTCTGTAAACATGACATTGGATGCATTTGCCGAACAGGAAGATTGTGCTTTTCTCCAAAACCACTTTCACGGTGATTTTTGGTTAAATTTCACCCGAAATCCACAACAATTTGTCCAGATACTCCTGGATGTAAACAAAACTATCTGGTGTGTTGTGGCTATCTTAATCCCAGATCTTGCTACAGCCTCTGTGTGTGTTTGTGTTTTCTGGACATTCTCTATGGACTTTACGGTTTTGAATGCATTTTAGCATGCAAGGTTTTGTTTTTATCTGCCAAACGCTCATTGGTTCCAACTGGGGTCAAATCCACCACACATTCGAGTTTTCTAGGAAGAAAGCTTCAGAAACCTGAGAAAACATGATGTTTCTTTCTGTAAACATGACATTGGATGCATTTGCCAAACAGGAAGATTGTGCTTTTCTCCAAAACCACTTTCACGGTGATTTTTTGGTTAAATTTCACTTCAAAACTACAACAATTTGTCCAGATACTCCTGGATGTAAACAAAACTGTCTGGTGTGTTGTGGCTATCTCAATCCCAGATCTTGCTACAGCCTCTGTGTTTGTTTGTGTTTTCTGGACATTCTCTATGGACTTTACGGTTTTGAATGCATTTTAGCAGGACACTTTCTGTTTTCTGCTACCAAACGCTAATTGGTTCCACCTGGAGTCAAATCCTCCACTCATTCGAGATTTCTAGGAAGAAAGCTTCAGAAACCTGAGAAAACATGATATTTCTTTCTGTAAACATGACATTGGATGCATTTGCCGAACAGGAAGATTGTGCTTTTCTCCAAAACCACTTTCACCGTGATTTTTTGGTTAAATTTCACTTCAAAACTACAACAATTTGTCCAGATACTCCTGGATGAAAACAAAAGTATCTGGTGAGTTGTGGCTATCTCAATCCCAGATCTTGCTACAGCCTCTCTGTTTGTTTGTGTTTTCTGGACATTCTCTATGGACTTTACAGTTTTGAATGCATTTTATATTGTATGTTGTTGTTTTCAGCTGGCAAATGCTAATTGGTTCCACCTGAAGTCAAATCTGCCACACCTTCGAGTTTTCTAGGAAGAAAGCTTCAGAAACCTGAGAAAACATGATATTTCTTTCTGTAATCATGACATTGGATGCATTTGCCGAACAGGAAGATTGTGCTTTTCTCCAAAACCACTTTCACGGTGACTTTGGTTAAATTTCACCCGAAATCCACAAGAATTTGTCCAGATACTCCTGGGTGACAACAAAACTATCTGGTGTGTTGTGGCTATCTCAATCCCAGATCTTGCTACAGCCTCTGTGTGTTTTTGGGTTTTCTGGACATTCTCTACGGACTTTAAGGTTGGGAATGAATTTTAGCATGTAAGTTTTTGTTTTTAGCTGCCAAACACTAATTGGTTCCACCTGGAGTCAAATCATCCACAAATTCGAGTTTTCTAAGAAGAAAGTTTCAGAAACCTGAGAAAACATGATATTTCTTTCTGTAAACATGACATTGGATGCATCTGCCGAACAGGAAGATTGTGCTTTTCCCCAAAACCACTTTCACGGTGATTTTTTCTTTAAATTTCACTTCAAAACTACAACAATTTGTCCAGATACTCCTGGATGAAAACAAAACTATCTGGTGTGTTGTGGCTATCTCAATCCCAGATCTTGCTACAGCCTCTATGTGTGTTTCTGTTTTCTGGACATTCTCTATGTTCTTTATAGTTTTGAATGCATTTTAGCATGTAAGGTTTTGTTTTTAGCTACCAAACGCTAATTGGTTCCACCTGGAGTCAAATCCTCCACACATTCGAGTTTTCTAGGAAGAAAGCTTCAGAAACCTGAGAAAACATGATATTTCTTTCTGTAAACATGACATTGGATGCATTTGCCGAACAGGAAGATTGTGCTTTTCTCCAAAACCACTTTCACGGTGATTTTTGGGTTAAATTTCACCCGAAATCCACAACAATTTGTCCAGATACTCCTGGATGAAAACAAAACTATCTGGTGTGTTGTGGCTATCTCAATCCCAGATCTTGCTACAGCCTCTGTGTGTGTTTCTGTTTTCTGGACATTCTCTATGGACTTTACGGTTTTGAATGCATTTTAGCATGTAAGTTTTTGTTTTTAGCTGCCAAACGCTAATTGGTTCCACCTGGAGTCAAATCCTCCACACATTCGAGTTTTCCAGGAAGACAGCACCAGAAACCTGAGAAAACATGATACTTGTATTTCTAAACGTGACTTTGGATGCATTTGCCGAACAGGAAGATTGTGCTTTTCTCCAAAACCACTTTCAAGGTGATTTTTTGGTTAAATTTTACTTCAAAACTACAACAATTTGTCCAGATACTCCTGGATGAAAACAAAACTATCTGGTGTGTTGTGGCTATCTCAATCCCAGATCTTGCTACAGCCTCTGTGTGTGTTTCTGTTTTCTGGACATTCTCTATGTTCTTTATAGTTTTCAATGCATTTTAGCATGTAAGGTTTTGTTTTTAGCTACCAAACGCTAATTGGTTCCACCTGGAGACAAATCCTCCACACATTCAAGTTTTCTAGGAAGAAAGCTTCAGAAACCTGAGAAAACATGATATTTCTTTCTGGAAACATGACTTTGTATGCATTTGCCGAACATGAAGATTGTGCTTTTCTCCAAAACCACTTTCACGGTGATTTTTGTATAAATTTCACCCAAAATCCACAACAATTTGTCCAGATACTCCTGGATGTAAACAAAAGTATCAGGTGTGTTGTGGCTATCTCAATCCCAGATCTTGCTACAGCCTCTGTGTGTGTTTGTGTTTTCTGGACATTCTCTATGGACTTTACGGTTTTGAATGCATTTTAGCATGGAATTTTTTGTTTTTAGCTGCCAAACGCTAATTGGTTCCACCTGGAGTCAAATCCTCCACACATTCGAGTTTTCTAGGAAGAAAGCTTCAGAAACCTGAGAAAACATGATATTTCTCTCTGTAAACATGACATTGGATGCATTTGCCGAACAGGAAGATTGTGCTTTTCTCCAAAACCACTTTCAAGGTGATTTTTTGGTTAAATTTCACTTCAAAACTACAACAATTTGTCCAGATACTCCTGGATGTAAACAAAACTGTCTGGTGTGTTGTGGCTATCTCAATCCCAGATCTTGCTACAGCCTCTGTGTTTGTTTGTGTTTTCTGGACATTCTCTATGGACTTTACGGTTTTGAATGCATTTTAGCAGGACACTTTCTGTTTTCTGCTACCAAACGCTAATTGGTTCCACCTGGAGTCAAATCCTCCACTCATTCGAGATTTCTAGGAAGAAAGCTTCAGAAACCTGAGAAAACATGATATTTCTTTCTGTAAACATGACATTGGATGCATTTGCCGAACAGGAAGATTGTGCTTTTCTCCAAAACCAATTTCACGGTGATTTTTTGGTTAAATTTCACTTCAAAACTACAACAATTTGTCCAGATACTCCTGGATGAAAACAAAAGTATCTGGTGAGTTGTGGCTATCTCAATCCCAGATCTTGCTACAGCCTCTCTGTTTGTTTGTGTTTTCTGGACATTCTCTATGGACTTTACAGTTTTGAATGCATTTTATAATGTATGTTGTTGTTTTCAGCTGGCAAATGCTAATTGGTTCCACCTGAAGTCAAATCTGCCACACCTTCGAGTTTTCTAGGAAGAAAGCTTCAGAAACCTGAGAAAACATGATATTTCTTTCTGTAATCATGACATTGGATGCATTTGCCGAACAGGAAGATTGTGCTTTTCTCCAAAACCACTTTCACGGTGACTTTGGTTAAATTTCACCCGAAATCCACAAGAATTTGTCCAGATACTCCTGGGTGACAACAAAACTATCTGGTGTGTTGTGTCTATCTCAATCCCAGATCTTGCTACAGCCTCTGTGTGTTTTTGGGTTTTCTGGACATTCTCTACGGACTTTAAGGTTGGGAATGAATTTTAGCATGTAAGTTTTTGTTTTTAGCTGCCAAACACTAATTGGTTCCACCTGGAGTCAAATCATCCACAAATTCGAGTTTTCTAAGAAGAAAGTTTCAGAAACCTGAGAAAACATGATATTTCTTTCTGTAAACATGACATTGGATGCATCTGCCGAACAGGAAGATTGTGCTTTTCCCCAAAACCACTTTCACGGTGATTTTTTCTTTAAATTTCACTTCAAAACTACAACAATTTGTCCAGATACTCCTGGATGAAAACAAAACTATCTGGTGTGTTGTGGCTATCTCAATCCCAGATCTTGCTACAGCCTCTATGTGTGTTTCTGTTTTCTGGACATTCTCTATGTTCTTTATAGTTTTGAATGCATTTTAGCATGTAAGGTTTTGTTTTTAGCTACCAAACGCTAATTGGTTCCACCTGGAGTCAAATCCTCCACACATTCGAGTTTTCTAGGAAGAAAGCTTCAGAAACCTGAGAAAACATGATATTTCTTTCTGTAAACATGACATTGGATGCATTTGCCGAACAGGAAGATTGTGCTTTTCTCCAAAACCACTTTCACGGTGATTTTTGGGTTAAATTTCACCCGAAATCCACAACAATTTGTCCAGATACTCCTGGATGAAAACAAAACTATCTGGTGTGTTGTGGCTATCTCAATCCCAGATCTTGCTACAGCCTCTGTGTGTGTTTCTGTTTTCTGGACATTCTCTATGGACTTTACGGTTTTGAATGCATTTTAGCATGTAAGTTTTTGTTTTTAGCTGCCAAACGCTAATTGGTTCCACCTGGAGTCAAATCCTCCACACATTCGAGTTTTCCAGGAAGACAGCACCAGAAACCTGAGAAAACATGATACTTGTATTTCTAAACGTGACTTTGGATGCATTTGCCGAACAGGAAGATTGTGCTTTTCTCCAAAACCACTTTCAAGGTGATTTTTTGGTTAAATTTTACTTCAAAACTACAACAATTTGTCCAGATACTCCTGGATGAAAACAAAACTATCTGGTGTGTTGTGGCTATCTCAATCCCAGATCTTGCTACAGCCTCTGTGTGTGTTTCTGTTTTCTGGACATTCTCTATGTTCTTTATAGTTTTCAATGCATTTTAGCATGTAAGGTTTTGTTTTTAGCTACCAAACGCTAATTGGTTCCACCTGGAGACAAATCCTCCACACATTCAAGTTTTCTAGGAAGAAAGCTTCAGAAACCTGAGAAAACATGATATTTCTTTCTGGAAACATGACTTTGTATGCATTTGCCGAACATGAAGATTGTGCTTTTCTCCAAAACCACTTTCACGGTGATTTTTGTATAAATTTCACCCAAAATCCACAACAATTTGTCCAGATACTCCTGGATGTAAACAAAAGTATCAGGTGTGTTGTGGCTATCTCAATCCCAGATCTTGCTACAGCCTCTGTGTGTGTTTGTGTTTTCTGGACATTCTCTATGGACTTTACGGTTTTGAATGCATTTTAGCATGGAATTTTTTGGTTTTAGCTGCCAAACGCTAATTGGTTCCACCTGGAGTCAAATCCTCCACACATTCGAGTTTTCTAGGAAGAAAGCTTCAGAAACCTGAGAAAACATGATATTTCTCTCTGTAAACATGACATTGGATGCATTTGCCGAACAGGAAGATTGTGCTTTTCTCCAAAACCACTTTCAAGGTGATTTTTTGGTTAAATTTCACTTCAAAACTACAACAATTTGTCCAGATACTCCTGGATGTAAACAAAACTGTCTGGTGTGTTGTGGCTATCTCAATCCCAGATCTTGCTACAGCCTCTGTGTTTGTTTGTGTTTTCTGGACATTCTCTATGGACTTTACGGTTTTGAATGCATTTTAGCAGGACACTTTCTGTTTTCTGCTACCAAACGCTAATTGGTTCCACCTGGAGTCAAATCCTCCACTCATTCGATTTTTCTAGGAAGAAAGCTTCAGAAACCTGAGAAAACATGATATTTCTTTCTGTAAACATGACATTGGATGCATTTGCCGAACAGGAAGATTGTGCTTTTCTCCAAAACCACTTTCACGGTGATTTTGGTTAAATTTCACCCGAAATCCACAAGAATTGGTCCAGATACTCCTGGATGAAAAAAAACTATCTGGTGATTTTTAGCTCTCTCAATCCCAGATCTTGCTACAGCCTCTGTGTGTGTTTGTTTTTTCTGGACATTCTCTACGGACTCTAAGGTTGGGAATGCATTTTAGCATGTAAGTTTTTGTTTTTAGCTGCCAAACGCTAATTGGTTCCACCTGGAGTCAAATCATCCACACATTCGAGTTTTCCAGGAAGACAGCACTAGAAACCTGAGAAAACATGATATTTCTCTGTCAACATGACATTGGATGCATCTGCCGAACAGGAAGATTGTGCTTTTCTCCAAAACCACTTTCACGGTGATTTTTTCTTTAAATTTCACTTCAAAACTATAACAGTTTGTCCAGATACTCCTGGATGAAAACAAAACAATCTGGTGTGTTGTGGCTATCTCAATCCCAGATCTTGCTACAGCCTCTGTGTGTGTTTGTGTTTTCTGGACATTCTCTATGGACTTTACGGTTTTGAATGCATTTAAGCATGTAAGTTTTTGTTTTTAGCTGCCAAACGCTAATTGGTTCCACCTGGAGTCAAATCATCCACACATTCGAGTTTTCTAGGAAGAAAGCTTCAGAAACCTGAGAAAACATGATATTTCTTTCTGTAAACATGACATTGGATGCATTTGCCGAACAGGAAGATTGTGCTTTTCTCCAAAACCACTTTCACGGTGATTTTTGGTTAAATTTCACCCGAAATCCACAACAATTTGTCCAGATACTCCTGGATGTAAACAAAACTATCTGGTGTGTTGTGGCTATCTTAATCCCAGATCTTGCTACAGCCTCTGTGTGTGTTTGTGTTTTCTGGACATTCTCTATGGACTTTACGGTTTTGAATGCATTTTAGCATGCAAGGTTTTGTTTTTATCTGCCAAACGCTCATTGGTTCTAACTGGGGTCAAATCCACCACACATTCGAGTTTTCTAGGAAGAAAGCTTCAGAAACCTGAGAAAACATGATGTTTCTTTCTGTAAACATGACATTGGATGCATTTGCCAAACAGGAAGATTGTGCTTTTCTCCAAAACCACTTTCACGGTGATTTTTGGATAAATTTCACCCAAAATCCACAACAGTTTGTCCAGATACTCCTGGATGCAAACAAAAGTAGCTGGTGTGTTGTGGCTATCTCAATCCCAGATCTTGCTACAGCCTCTGTGTTTGTTTGTGTTTTCTGGACATTCTCTATGGACTTTACGGTTTTGAATGCATTTTTGCATGTAAGTTTTTGTTTTTAGCTGCCAAACGCTAATTGGTTCCACCTGGAGTCAAATCCTCCACACATTCGAGTTTTCTAGGAAGAAAGCTTCAGAAACCTGAGAAAACATGATATTTCTTTCTGAAAACATGACATTGGATGCATTTGCCGAACAGGAAGATTGTGCTTTTCTCCAAAACCACTTTCACAGTGATTTTTGGTTAAATTTTACTTCAAAACTACAACAATTTGTCCAGATACTCCTGGATGAAAACAAAACTGTCTGGTGTGTTGTGGCTATCTCAATCCCAGATCTTGCTACAGCCTCTGTGTTTGTTTGTGTTTTCTGGACATTCTCTATGGACTTTACGGTTTTGAATGCATTTTAGCAGGACACTTTCTGTTTTCTGCTACCAAACGCTAATTGGTTCCACCTGGAGTCAAATCCTCCACACATTCGAGTTTTCTAGGAAGAAAGCCTCAGAAACCTGAGAAAACATGATATTTCTTTCTGTAAACATGACATTGGATGCATTTGCCGAACAGGAAGATTGTGCTTTTCTCCAAAACCAATTTCACGGTGATTTTTTGGTTAAATTTCACTTCAAAACTACAACAATTTGTCCAGATACTCCTGGATGAAAACAAAAGTATCTGGTGAGTTGTGGCTATCTCAATCCCAGATCTTGCTACAGCCTCTCTGTTTGTTTGTGTTTTCTGGACATTCTCTATGGACTTTACGGTTTTGAATGCATTTTATAATGTATGTTTTTGTTTTCAGCTGGCAAATGCTAATTGGTTCCACCTGAAGTCAAATCTGCCACACCTTCGAGTTTTCTAGGAAGAAAGCTTCAGAAACCTGAGAAAACATGATATTTCTTTCTGTAATCATGACATTGGATGCATTTGCCGAACAGGAAGATTGTGCTTTTCTCCAAAACCACTTTCACGGTGACTTTGGTTAAATTTCACCCGAAATCCACAAGAATTTGTCCAGATACTCCTGGGTGACAACAAAACTATCTGGTGTGTTGTGTCTATCTCAATCCCAGATCTTGCTACAGCCTCTGTGTGTTTTTGGGTTTTCTGGACATTCTCTACGGACTTTAAGGTTGGGAATGAATTTTAGCATGTAAGTTTTTGTTTTTAGCTGCCAAACACTAATTGGTTCCACCTGGAGTCAAATCATCCACAAATTCGAGTTTTCTAAGAAGAAAGTTTCAGAAACCTGAGAAAACATGATATTTCTTTCTGTAAACATGACATTGGATGCATCTGCCGAACAGGAAGATTGTGCTTTTCCCCAAAACCACTTTCACGGTGATTTTTTCTTTAAATTTCACTTCAAAACTACAACAATTTTTCCAGATACTCCTGGATGAAAACAAAACTATCTGGTGTGTTGTGGCTATCTCAATCCCAGATCTTGCTACAGCCTCTATGTGTGTTTCTGTTTTCTGGACATTCTCTATGTTCTTTAAAGTTTTGAATGCATTTTAGCATGTAAGGTTTTGTTTTTAGTTACCAAACGCTAATTGGTTCCACCTGGAGTCAAATCCTCCACACATTCGAGTTTTCTAGGAAGAAAGCTTCAGAAACCTGAGAAAACATGATATTTCTTTCTGTAAACATGACATTGGATGCATTTGCCGAACAGGAAGATTGTGCTTTTCTCCAAAACCACTTTCACGGTGATTTTTGGGTTAAATTTCACCCGAAATCCACAACAATTTGTCCAGATACTCCTGGATGAAAACAAAACTATCTGGTGTGTTGTGGCTATCTCAATCCCACATCTTGCTACAGCCTCTGTGTGTGTTTCTGTTTTCTGGACATTCTCTATGGACTTTACGGTTTTGAATGCATTTTAGCATGGAATTTTTTGTTTTTAGCTGCCAAACGCTAATTGGTTCCACCTGGAGTCAAATCCTCCACACATTCGAGTTTTCCAGGAAGACAGCACCAGAAACCTGAGAAAACATGATACTTGTATTTCTAAACGTGACTTTGGATGCATTTGCCGAACCGGAAGATTGTGCTTTTCTCCAAAACCAATTTCACGGTGATTTTTTGGTTAAATTTTACTTCAAAACTACAACAATTTGTCCAGATACTCCTGGATGAAAACAAAACTATCTGGTGTGTTGTGGCTATCTCAATCCCAGATCTTGCTACAGCCTCTGTGTGTGTTTCTGTTTTCTGGACATTCTCTATGTTCTTTATAGTTTTGAATGCATTTTAGCATGTAAGGTTTTGTTTTTAGCTACCAAACGCTAATTGGTTCCACCTGGAGACAAATCCTCCACACATTCAAGTTTTCTAGGAAGAAAGCTTCAGAAACCTGAGAAAACATGATATTTCTTTCTGGAAACATGACTTTGTATGCATTTGCCGAACATGAAGATTGTGCTTTCCTCCAAAACCACTTTCACGGTGATTTTTGTATAAATTTCACCTGAAATCCACAACAATTTGTCCAGATACTCCTGGATGTAAACAAAAGTATCAGGTGTGTTGTGGCTATCTCAATCCCAGATCTTGCTACAGCCTCTGTGTGTGTTTGTGTTTTCTGGACATTCTCTATGGACTTTACGGTTTTGAATGCATTTTAGCATGGAATTTTTTGTTTTTAGCTGCCAAACGCTAATTGGTTCCACCTGGAGTCAAATCCTCCACACATTCGAGTTTTCTAGGAAGAAAGCTTCAGAAACCTGAGAAAACATGATATTTCTCTCTGTAAACATGACATTGGATGCATTTGCCGAACAGGAAGATTGTGCTTTTCTCCAAAACCACTTTCAAGGTGATTTTTTGGTTAAATTTCACTTCAAAACTACAACAATTTGTCCAGATACTCCTGGATGAAAACAAAACTGTCTGGTGTGTTGTGGCTATCTCAATCCCAGATCTTGCTACAGCCTCTGTGTTTGTTTGTGTTTTCTGGACATTCTCTATGGACTTTACGGTTTTGAATGCATTTTAGCAGGACACTTTCTGTTTTCTGCTACCAAACGCTAATTGGTTCCACCTGGAGTCAAATCCTCCACTCATTCGATTTTTCTAGGAAGAAAGCTTCAGAAACCTGAGAAAACATGATATTTCTTTCTGTAAACATGACATTGGATGCATTTGCCGAACAGGAAGATTGTGCTTTTCTCCAAAACAACTTTCACGGTGATTTTTTGGTTAAATTTCACTTCAAAACTACAACAAGTTGTCCAGATACTCCTGGATGAAAACAAAAGTATCTGGTGAGTTGTGGCTATCTCAATCCCAGATCTTGCTACAGCCTCTCTGTTTGTTTGTGTTTTCTGGACATTCTCTATGGACTTTACAGTTTTGAATGCATTTTATAATGTATGTTTTTGTTTTCAGCTGGCAAATGCTAATTGGTTCCACCTGAAGTCAAATCTGCCACACCTTCGAGTTTTCTAGGAAGAAAGCTTCAGAAACCTGAGAAAACATGATATTTCTTTCTGTAATCATGACATTGGATGCATTTGCCGAACAGGAAGATTGTGCTTTTCTCCAAAACCACTTTCACGGTGACTTTGGTTAAATTTCACCTGAAATCCACAAGAATTTGTCCAGATACTCCTGGGTGACAACAAAACTATCTGGTGTGTTGTGGCTATCTCAATCCCAGATCTTGCTACAGCCTCTGTGTGTTTTTGGGTTTTCTGGACATTCTCTACGGACTTTAAGGTTGGGAATGAATTTTAGCATGTAAGTTTTTGTTTTTAGCTGCCAAACACTAATTGGTTCCACCTGGAGTCAAATCATCCACACATTCGAGTTTTCTAAGAAGAAAGTTTCAGAAACCTGAGAAAACATGATATTTCTTTCTGTAAACATGACATTGGATCCATCTGCCGAACAGGAAGATTGTGCTTTTCCCCAAAACCACTTTCACGGTGATTTTTTCTTTAAATTTCACTTCAAAACTACAACAATTTGTCCAGATACTCCTGGATGAAAACAAAACTATCTGGTGTGTTGTGGCTATCTCAATCCCAGATCTTGCTACAGCCTCTGTGTGTGTTTCTGTTTTCTGGACATTCTCTATGTTCTTTATAGTTTTCAATGCATTTTAGCATGTAAGGTTTTGTTTTTAGCTACCAAACGCTAATTGGTTCCACCTGGAGTCAAATCCTCCACACATTCGAGTTTTCTAGGAAGAAAGCTTCAGAAACCTGAGAAAACATGATATTTCTTTCTGTAAACATGACATTGGATGCATTTGCCGAACAGGAAGATTGTGCTTTTCTCCAAAACCACTTTCACGGTGATTTTTGGGTTAAATTTCACCCGAAATCCACAACAATTTGTCCAGATACTCCTGGATGACAACAAAACTATCTGGTGTGTTGTGGCTATCTCAATCCCAGATCTTGCTACAGCCTCTGTGTGTGTTTCTGTTTTCTGGACATTCTCTACGTACTTTATAGTTTTCAATGCATTTTAGCATGTAAGGTTTTGTTTTTAGCTACCAAACGCTAATTGGTTCCACCTGGAGTCAAATCCTCCACACATTCGAGTTTTCTAGGAAGAAAGCTTCAGAAACCTGAGAAAACATGATATTTCTTTCTGTAAACATGACATTGGATGCATTTGCCGAACAGGAAGATTGTGCTTTTCTCCAAAACCACTTTCATGGTGATTTTTGGATAAATTTCACCCAAAATCCACAACAATTTGTCCAGATACTCCTGGATGAAAACAAAACTATCTGGTGTGTTGCGGCTATCTCAATCCCAGATCTTGTTACAGCCTCTGTGTTTGTTTGTGTTTTCTGGACATTCTCTATGGACTTTACGATTTTGAATGCAATTTAGCATGTAAGGTTTTGTTTTTAGCTGCCAAATGCTCATTGGTTCCAACTGGGGTCAAATCCTCCACTCATTCGATTTTTCTAGGAAGAAAGCTTCAGAAACCTGAGAAAACATGATATTTCTTTCTGGAAACATGACTTTGGATGCATTTGCCGAACAGGAAGATTGTGCTTTTCTCCAAAACCACTTTCAAGGTGATTTTTTGGTTAAATTTTACTTCAAAACTACAACAATTTGTCCAGATACTCCTGGATGAAAACAAAACTATCTGGTGTGTTGTGGCTATCTCAATCCCAGATCTTGCTACAGCCTCTGTGTGTGTTTCTGTTTTCTGGACATTCTCTATGTTCTTTATAGTTTTGAATGCATTTTAGCATGTAAGGTTTTGTTTTTAGCTACCAAACGCTAATTGGTTCCACCTGGAGTCAAATCCTCCACACATTCGAGTTTTCTAGGAAGAAAGCTTCAGAAACCTGAGAAAACATGATATTTCTTTCTGTAAACATGACATTGGATGCATTTGCCGAACAGGAAGATTGTGCTTTTCTCCAAAACCACTTTCACGGTGATTTTTGGTTAAATTTCACCCGAAATCCACAACAATTTGTCCAGATACTCCTGGATGTAAACAAAACTATCTGGTGTGTTGTGGCTATCTTAATCCCAGATCTTGCTACAGCCTCTGTGTGTGTTTGTGTTTTCTGGACATTCTCTATGGACTTTATGGTTTTGAATGCATTTTAGCATGCAAGGTTTTGTTTTTATCTGCCAAACGCTCATTGGTTCTAACTGGGGTCAAATCCACCACACATTCGAGTTTTCTAGGAAGAAAGCTTCAGAAACCTGAGAAAACATGATGTTTCTTTCTGTAAACATGACATTGGATGCATTTGCCAAACAGGAAGATTGTGCTTTTCTCCAAAACCACTTTCACGGTGATTTTTGGATAAATTTCACCCAAAATCCACAACAGTTTGTCCAGATACTCCTGGATGCAAACAAAAGTAGCTGGTGTGTTGTGGCTATCTCAATCCCAGATCTTGCTACAGCCTCTGTGTTTGTTTGTGTTTTCTGGACATTCTCTATGGACTTTACGGTTTTGAATGCATTTTTGCATGTAAGTTTTTGTTTTTAGCTGCCAAACGCTAATTGGTTCCACCTGGAGTCAAATCCTCCACACATTCGAGTTTTCTAGGAAGAAAGCTTCAGAAACCTGAGAAAACATGATATTTCTTTCTGAAAACATGACATTGGATGCATTTGCCGAACAGGAAGATTGTGCTTTTCTCCAAAACCACTTTCACAGTGATTTTTGGTTAAATTTTACTTCAAAACTACAACAATTTGTCCAGATACTCCTGGATGAAAACAAAACTGTCTGGTGTGTTGTGGCTATCTCAATCCCAGATCTTGCTACAGCCTCTGTGTTTGTTTGTGTTTTCTGGACATTCTCTATGGACTTTACGGTTTTGAATGCATTTTAGCAGGACACTTTCTGTTTTCTGCTACCAAACGCTAATTGGTTCCACCTGGAGTCAAATCCTCCACACATTCGAGTTTTCTAGGAAGAAAGCTTCAGAAACCTGAGAAAACATGATATTTCTTTCTGTAAACATGACATTGGATGCATTTGCCGAACAGGAAGATTGTGCTTTTCTCCAAAACCAATTTCACGGTGATTTTTTGGTTAAATTTCACTTCAAAACTACAACAATTTGTCCAGATACTCCTGGATGAAAACAAAAGTATCTGGTGAGTTGTGGCTATCTCAATCCCAGATCTTGCTACAGCCTCTCTGTTTGTTTGTGTTTTCTGGACATTCTCTATGGACTTTACGGTTTTGAATGCATTTTATAATGTATGTTTTTGTTTTCAGCTGGCAAATGCTAATTGGTTCCACCTGAAGTCAAATCTGCCACACCTTCGAGTTTTCTAGGAAGAAAGCTTCAGAAACCTGAGAAAACATGATATTTCTTTCTGTAATCATGACATTGGATGCATTTGCCGAACAGGAAGATTGTGCTTTTCTCCAAAACCACTTTCACGGTGACTTTGGTTAAATTTCACCCGAAATCCACAAGAATTTGTCCAGATACTCCTGGGTGACAACAAAACTATCTGGTGTGTTGTGGCTATCTCAATCCCAGATCTTGCTACAGCCTCTGTGTGTTTTTGGGTTTTCTGGACATTCTCTACGGACTTTAAGGTTGGGAATGAATTTTAGCATGTAAGTTTTTGTTTTTAGCTGCCAAACACTAATTGGTTCCACCTGGAGTCAAATCATCCACAAATTCGAGTTTTCTAAGAAGAAAGTTTCAGAAACCTGAGAAAACATGATATTTCTTTCTGTAAACATGACA
Organism: Oryctolagus cuniculus; assembly: GCF_964237555.1. Lineage (NCBI taxonomy): Eukaryota > Metazoa > Chordata > Mammalia > Lagomorpha > Leporidae > Oryctolagus > Oryctolagus cuniculus. The sequence goes on along the minus strand of NC_091447.1, from coordinate 757,726 downwards.
TTGGATGCATCTGCCGAACAGGAAGATTGTGCTTTTCCCCAAAACCACTTTCACGGTGATTTTTTCTTTAAATTTCACTTCAAAACTACAACAATTTTTCCAGATACTCCTGGATGAAAACAAAACTATCTGGTGTGTTGTGGCTATCTCAATCCCAGATCTTGCTACAGCCTCTATGTGTGTTTCTGTTTTCTGGACATTCTCTATGTTCTTTAAAGTTTTGAATGCATTTTAGCATGTAAGGTTTTGTTTTTAGTTACCAAACGCTAATTGGTTCCACCTGGAGTCAAATCCTCCACACATTCGAGTTTTCTAGGAAGAAAGCTTCAGAAACCTGAGAAAACATGATATTTCTTTCTGTAAACATGACATTGGATGCATTTGCCGAACAGGAAGATTGTGCTTTTCTCCAAAACCACTTTCACGGTGATTTTTGGGTTAAATTTCACCCGAAATCCACAACAATTTGTCCAGATACTCCTGGATGAAAACAAAACTATCTGGTGTGTTGTGGCTATCTCAATCCCACATCTTGCTACAGCCTCTGTGTGTGTTTCTGTTTTCTGGACATTCTCTATGGACTTTACGGTTTTGAATGCATTTTAGCATGGAATTTTTTGTTTTTAGCTGCCAAACGCTAATTGGTTCCACCTGGAGTCAAATCCTCCACACATTCGAGTTTTCCAGGAAGACAGCACCAGAAACCTGAGAAAACATGATACTTGTATTTCTAAACGTGACTTTGGATGCATTTGCCGAACAGGAAGATTGTGCTTTTCTCCAAAACCACTTTCAAGGTGATTTTTTGGTTAAATTTTACTTCAAAACTACAACAATTTGTCCAGATACTCCTGGATGAAAACAAAACTATCTGGTGTGTTGTGGCTATCTCAATCCCAGATCTTGCTACAGCCTCTGTGTGTGTTTCTGTTTTCTGGACATTCTCTATGTTCTTTATAGTTTTGAATGCATTTTAGCATGTAAGGTTTTGTTTTTAGCTACCAAACGCTAATTGGTTCCACCTGGAGACAAATCCTCCACACATTCAAGTTTTCTAGGAAGAAAGCTTCAGAAACCTGAGAAAACATGATATTTCTTTCTGGAAACATGACTTTGTATGCATTTGCCGAACATGAAGATTGTGCTTTCCTCCAAAACCACTTTCACGGTGATTTTTGTATAAATTTCACCTGAAATCCACAACAATTTGTCCAGATACTCCTGGATGTAAACAAAAGTATCAGGTGTGTTGTGGCTATCTCAATCCCAGATCTTGCTACAGCCTCTGTGTGTGTTTGTGTTTTCTGGACATTCTCTATGGACTTTACGGTTTTGAATGCATTTTAGCATGGAATTTTTTGTTTTTAGCTGCCAAACGCTAATTGGTTCCACCTGGAGTCAAATCCTCCACACATTCGAGTTTTCTAGGAAGAAAGCTTCAGAAACCTGAGAAAACATGATATTTCTCTCTGTAAACATGACATTGGATGCATTTGCCGAACAGGAAGATTGTGCTTTTCTCCAAAACCACTTTCAAGGTGATTTTTTGGTTAAATTTCACTTCAAAACTACAACAATTTGTCCAGATACTCCTGGATGAAAACAAAACTGTCTGGTGTGTTGTGGCTATCTCAATCCCAGATCTTGCTACAGCCTCTGTGTTTGTTTGTGTTTTCTGGACATTCTCTATGGACTTTACGGTTTTGAATGCATTTTAGCAGGACACTTTCTGTTTTCTGCTACCAAACGCTAATTGGTTCCACCTGGAGTCAAATCCTCCACTCATTCGATTTTTCTAGGAAGAAAGCTTCAGAAACCTGAGAAAACATGATATTTCTTTCTGTAAACATGACATTGGATGCATTTGCCGAACAGGAAGATTGTGCTTTTCTCCAAAACCACTTTCACGGTGATTTTTTGGTTAAATTTCACTTCAAAACTACAACAATTTGTCCAGATACTCCTGGATGAAAACAAAAGTATCTGGTGAGTTGTGGCTATCTCAATCCCAGATCTTGCTACAGCCTCTCTGTTTGTTTGTGTTTTCTGGACATTCTCTATGGACTTTACAGTTTTGAATGCATTTTATAATGTATGTTTTTGTTTTCAGCTGGCAAATGCTAATTGGTTCCACCTGAAGTCAAATCTGCCACACCTTCGAGTTTTCTAGGAAGAAAGCTTCAGAAACCTGAGAAAACATGATATTTCTTTCTGTAATCATGACATTGGATGCATTTGCCGAACAGGAAGATTGTGCTTTTCTCCAAAACCACTTTCACGGTGACTTTGGTTAAATTTCACCTGAAATCCACAAGAATTTGTCCAGATACTCCTGGGTGACAACAAAACTATCTGGTGTGTTGTGGCTATCTCAATCCCAGATCTTGCTACAGCCTCTGTGTGTTTTTGGGTTTTCTGGACATTCTCTACGGACTTTAAGGTTGGGAATGAATTTTAGCATGTAAGTTTTTGTTTTTAGCTGCCAAACACTAATTGGTTCCACCTGGAGTCAAATCATCCACACATTCGAGTTTTCTAAGAAGAAAGTTTCAGAAACCTGAGAAAACATGATATTTCTTTCTGTAAACATGACATTGGATCCATCTGCCGAACAGGAAGATTGTGCTTTTCCCCAAAACCACTTTCACGGTGATTTTTTCTTTAAATTTCACTTCAAAACTACAACAATTTGTCCAGATACTCCTGGATGAAAACAAAACTATCTGGTGTGTTGTGGCTATCTCAATCCCAGATCTTGCTACAGCCTCTGTGTGTGTTTCTGTTTTCTGGACATTCTCTATGTTCTTTATAGTTTTCAATGCATTTTAGCATGTAAGGTTTTGTTTTTAGCTACCAAACGCTAATTGGTTCCACCTGGAGTCAAATCCTCCACACATTCGAGTTTTCTAGGAAGAAAGCTTCAGAAACCTGAGAAAACATGATATTTCTTTCTGTAAACATGACATTGGATGCATTTGCCGAACAGGAAGATTGTGCTTTTCTCCAAAACCACTTTCACGGTGATTTTTGGGTTAAATTTCACCCGAAATCCACAACAATTTGTCCAGATACTCCTGGATGACAACAAAACTATCTGGTGTGTTGTGGCTATCTCAATCCCAGATCTTGCTACAGCCTCTGTGTGTGTTTCTGTTTTCTGGACATTCTCTACGTACTTTATAGTTTTCAATGCATTTTAGCATGTAAGGTTTTGTTTTTAGCTACCAAACGCTAATTGGTTCCACCTGGAGTCAAATCCTCCACACATTCGAGTTTTCTAGGAAGAAAGCTTCAGAAACCTGAGAAAACATGATATTTCTTTCTGTAAACATGACATTGGATGCATTTGCCGAACAGGAAGATTGTGCTTTTCTCCAAAACCACTTTCATGGTGATTTTTGGATAAATTTCACCCAAAATCCACAACAATTTGTCCAGATACTCCTGGATGAAAACAAAACTATCTGGTGTGTTGCGGCTATCTCAATCCCAGATCTTGTTACAGCCTCTGTGTTTGTTTGTGTTTTCTGGACATTCTCTATGGACTTTACGATTTTGAATGCAATTTAGCATGTAAGGTTTTGTTTTTAGCTGCCAAATGCTCATTGGTTCCAACTGGGGTCAAATCCTCCACTCATTCGATTTTTCTAGGAAGAAAGCTTCAGAAACCTGAGAAAACATGATATTTCTTTCTGGAAACATGACTTTGGATGCATTTGCCGAACAGGAAGATTGTGCTTTTCTCCAAAACCACTTTCAAGGTGATTTTTTGGTTAAATTTTACTTCAAAACTACAACAATTTGTCCAGATACTCCTGGATGAAAACAAAACTATCTGGTGTGTTGTGGCTATCTCAATCCCAGATCTTGCTACAGCCTCTGTGTGTGTTTCTGTTTTCTGGACATTCTCTATGTTCTTTATAGTTTTGAATGCATTTTAGCATGTAAGGTTTTGTTTTTAGCTACCAAACGCTAATTGGTTCCACCTGGAGTCAAATCCTCCACACATTCGAGTTTTCTAGGAAGAAAGCTTCAGAAACCTGAGAAAACATGATATTTCTTTCTGTAAACATGACATTGGATGCATTTGCCGAACAGGAAGATTGTGCTTTTCTCCAAAACCACTTTCAAGGTGATTTTTGGGTTAAATTTCACCCGAAATCCACAACAATTTGTCCAGATACTCCTGGATGAAAACAAAACTATCTGGTGTGTTGTGGCTATCTCAATCCCAGATCTTGCTACAGCCTCTGTGTGTGTTTCTGTTTTCTGGACATTCTCTATGGACTTTACGGTTTTGAATGCATTTTAGCATGTAAGGTTTTGTTTTTAGCTACCAAACGCTAATTGGTTCCACCTGGAGTCAAATCCTCCACACATTCGAGTTTTCTAGGAAGAAAGCTTCAGAAACCTGAGAAAACATGATATTTCTTTCTGTAAACATGACATTGGATGCATTTGCCGAACAGGAAGATTGTGCTTTTCTCCAAAACCACTTTCACGGTGATTTTTGGATAAATTTCACACAAAATCCACAACAATTTGTCCAGATAATCCTGGGTGACAACAAAAATATCTGGTGTGTTGTGGCTATCTCAATCCCAGATCTTGCTACAGCCTCTGTGTGTGTTTGTGTTTTCTGGACATTCTCTATGGACTTTACGGTTTTGAATGCATTTTAGCATGTAAGGTTTTGTTTTTAGCTGGCAAACGCAAATTGGTTCCACCTGGAGTCAAATCCTCCACACATTCGAGTTTTCTAGGAAGAAAGATTCAGAAACCTGAGAAAACATGATATTTCTCTCTGTAAACATGACATTGGATGCATTTGCCGAACAGGAAGATTGTGCTTTTCTCCAAAACCACTTTCAAGGTGATTTTTGGGTTAAATTTCACCCGAAATCCACAACAATTTGTCCAGATACTCCTGGATGTAAACAAAACTGTCTGGTGTGTTGTGGCTATCTCAATCCCAGATCTTGCTACAGCCTCTGTGTTTCTTTGTGTTTTCTGGACATTCTCTATGGACTTTACGGTTTTGAATGCATTTTAGCAGGACACTTTCTGTTTTCTGCTGGCAAACGCTAATTAGTTCCACCTGGAGTCAAATCCTCCACACATTCGAGTTTTCTAGGAAGAAAGCTTCAGAAACCTGAGAAAACAGGATATTTCTTTCTGTAAACATGACATTGGATGCATTTGCCGAACAGGAAGATTGTGCTTTTCTCCAAAACCACTTTCAAGGTGATTTTTTGGTTAAATTTTACTTCAAAACTAAAACAATTTGTCCAGATACTCCTGGATGTAAACAAAACTATCTGGTGTGTTGTGGCTATCTCAATCCCAGATCTTGCTACAGCCTCTGTGTTTGTTTGTGTTTTCTGGACATTCTCTATGGACTTTACAGTTTTGAATGCATTTTATAATGTATGTTTTTGTTTTCAGCTGGAAAACGCTAATTGGTTCCACCTGAAGTCAAATCTGCCACACCTTCGAGTTTTCTAGGAAGAAAGCTTCAGAAACCTGAGAAAACATGATATTTCTTTCTGTAATCATGACATTGGATGCATTTGCCGAACAGGAAGATTGTGCTTTTCTCCAAAACCACTTTCACGGTGATTTTGGTTAAATTTCACCTGAAATCCACAAGAATTTGTCCAGATACTCCTGGATGAAAACAAAACTATCTGGTGATTTTTAGTTCTCTCAATCCCAGATCTTGCTACAGCCTCTGTGTGTGTTTGTTTTTTCTGGACATTCTCTACGGACTTTAAGGTTGGGAATGCATTTTAGCATGTAAGTTTTTGTTTTTAGCTGCCAAACGCTAATTGGTTCCACCTGGAGTCAAATCATCCACAAATTCGAGTTTTCTAAGAAGAAAGTTTCAGAAACCTGAGAAAACATGATATTTCTTTCTGTAAACATGACATTGGATGCATCTGCCGAACAGGAAGATTGTGCTTTTCCCCAAAACCACTTTCACGGTGATTTTTTCTTTAAATTTCACTTCAAAACTATAACAATTTGTCCAGATACTCCTGCATGAAAACAAAACTATCTGGTGTGTTGTGGCTATCTCAATCCCAGATCTTGCTACAGCCTCTGTGTGTGTTTCTGTTTTCTGGACATTCTCTATGTTCTTTATAGTTTTGAATGCATTTTAGCATGTAAGGTTTTGTTTTTAGCTACCAAACGCTAATTGGTTCCACCTGGAGTCAAATCCTCCACACATTCGAGTTTTCTAGGAAGAAAGCTTCAGAAACTTGAGAAAACATGATATTTCTTTCTGTAAACATGACATTGGATGCATTTGCCGAACAGGAAGATTGTGCTTTTCTCCAAAACCACTTTCACGGTGATTTTTGGGTTAAATTTCACCCGAAATCCACAACAATTTGTCCAGATACTCCTGGATGACAACAAAACTATCTGGTGTGTTGTGGCTATCTCAATCCCAGATCTTGCTACAGCCTCTGTGTGTGTTTCTGTTTTCTGGACATTCTCTACGTACTTTATAGTTTTCAATGCATTTTAGCATGTAAGGTTTTGTTTTTAGCTACCAAACGCTAATTGGTTCCACCTGGAGTCAAATCCTCCACACATTCGAGTTTTCTAGGAAGAAAGCTTCAGAAACCTGAGAAAACATGATATTTCTTTCTGTAAACATGACATTGGATGCATTTGCCGAACAGGAAGATTGTGCTTTTCTCCAAAACCACTTTCATGGTGATTTTTGGATAAATTTCACCCAAAATCCACAACAATTTGTCCAGATACTCCTGGATGTAAACAAAAGTACCTGGTGTGTTGCGGCTATCTCAATCCCAGATCTTGTTACAGCCTCTGTGTTTGTTTGTGTTTTCTGGACATTCTCTATGGACTTTACGATTTTGAATGCAATTTAGCATGTAAGGTTTTGTTTTTAGCTGCCAAATGCTCATTGGTTCCAACTGGGGTCAAATCCTCCACTCATTCGATTTTTCTAGGAAGAAAGCTTCAGAAACCTGAGAAAACATGATATTTCTTTCTGGAAACATGACTTTGGATGCATTTGCCGAACAGGAAGATTGTGCTTTTCTCCAAAACCACTTTCAAGGTGATTTTTTGGTTAAATTTTACTTCAAAACTACAACAATTTGTCCAGATACTCCTGGATGAAAACAAAACTATCTGGTGTGTTGTGGCTATCTCATTCCCAGATCTTGCTACAGCCTCTGTGTGTGTTTCTGTTTTCTGGACATTCTCTATGGACTTTACGGTTTTGAATGCATTTTAGCATGTAAGGTTTTGTTTTTAGCTACCAAACGCTAATTGGTTCCACCTGGAGTCAAATCCTCCACACATTCGAGTTTTCTAGGAAGAAAGCTTCAGAAACCTGAGAAAACATGATATTTCTTTCTGTAAACATGACATTGGATGCATTTGCCGAACAGGAAGATTGTGCTTTTCTCCAAAACCACTTTCACGGTGATTTTTGGATAAATTTCACACAAAATCCACAACAATTTGTCCAGATAATCCTGGGTGACAACAAAAATATCTGGTGTGTTGTGGCTATCTCAATCCCAGATCTTGCTACAGCCTCTGTGTGTGTTTGTGTTTTCTGGACATTCTCTATGGACTTTACGGTTTTGAATGCATTTTAGCATGGAAGTTTTTGTTTTTAGCTGGCAAACGCAAATTGGTTCCACCTGGAGTCAAATCCTCCACACATTCGAGTTTTCTAGGAAGAAAGATTCAGAAACCTGAGAAAACATGATATTTCTCTCTGTAAACATGACATTGGATGCATTTGCCGAACAGGAAGATTGTGCTTTTCTCCAAAACCACTTTCAAGGTGATTTTTGGGTTAAATTTCACCCGAAATCCACAACAATTTGTCCAGATACTCCTGGATGTAAACAAAACTGTCTGGTGTGTTGTGGCTATCTCAATCCCAGATCTTGCTACAGCCTCTGTGTTTCTTTGTGTTTTCTGGACATTCTCTATGGACTTTACGGTTTTGAATGCATTTTAGCAGGACACTTTCTGTTTTCTGCTGGCAAACGCTAATTAGTTCCACCTGGAGTCAAATCCTCCACACATTCGAGTTTTCTAGGAAGAAAGCTTCAGAAACCTGAGAAAACATGATATTTCTTTCTGTAAACATGACATTGGATGCATTTGCCGAACAGGAAGATTGTGCTTTCCTCCAAAACCACTTTCACGGTAATTTTTGGGTTAAATTTCACCCGAAATCCACAACAATTTGTCCAGATACTCCTGGATGACAACAAAACTATCTGGTGTGTTGTGGCTATCTCAATCCCAGATCTTGCTACAGCCTCTGTGTGTGTTTGTGTTTTCTGGACATTCTCTATGTTCTTTATAGTTTTGAATGCATTTTAGCATGTAAGGTTTTGTTTTTAGCTACCAAACGCTAATTGGTTCCACCTGGAGTCAAATCCTCCACACATTCGAGTTTTCTAGGCAGAAAGCTTCAGAAACCTGAGAAAACATGATATTTCTTTCTGTAAACATGACATTGGATGCATTTGCCGAACAAGAAGATTGTGCTTTTCTCCAAAACCCCTTTCACGGTGATTTCTTGGTTAAATTTCACTTCAAAACTACAACAATTTGTCCAGATACTCCTGGATGAAAACAAAGCTATCTGGTGTGTTGTGGCTATCTCAATCCCAGATCTTGCTACAGCCTCTGTGTGTGTTTGTGTTTTCTGGACATTCTCTATGGACTTTACGGTTTTGAATGCATTTTTGCATGTAAGTTTTTGTTTTTAGCTGCCAAACGCTAATTGGTTCCACCTGGAGTCAAATCATCCACACATTCGAGTTTTGTAAGAAGAAAGTTTCAGAAACCTGAGAAAACATGATATTTCTTTCTGTAAACATGACATTGGATGCATTTGCCGAACAGGAAGATTGTGCTTTTCTCCAAATCCACTTTCACGGTGATTTTGGTTAAATTTCACCCGAAATCCACAAGAATTTGTCCAGATACTCCTGGATGAAACAAAACTATCTGGTGATTTTTAGCTCTCTCAATCCCAGATCTTGCTACAGCCTCTGTGTGTGTTTGTGTTTTCTGGACATTCTCTACGGACTCTAAGGTTGGGAATGCATTTTAGCATGTAAGTTTTTGTTTTTAGCTGCCAAACGCTAATTGGTTCCACCTGGAGTCAAATCCTCCACACATTCGAGTTTTCTAAGAAGGAAGTTTCAGAAACCTGGGAAAACATGATATTTCTTTCTGTAAACATGACATTGGATGCATTTGCCGAACAGGAAGATTGTGCTTTTCTCCAAAACCACTTTCACGGTGATTTTTGGTTAAATTTTACTTCAAAACTACAACAGTTTGTCCAGATACTCCTGGATGAAAACAAAACTATCTGGTGTGTTGTGGCTATCTCAATCCCAGATCTTGCTACAGCCTCTGTGTGTGTTTGTGTTTTCTGGACATTCTCTATGGACTTTACGGTTTTGAATGCATTTTAGCATGGAAGCTTTTGTTTTTAGCTGCCAAACGCTCATTGGTTCCAACTGGGGTCAAATCCACCACACATTCGAGTTTTCTAGGAAGAAAGCTTCAGAAACCTGAGAAAACATGATATTTCTTTCTGTAAACATGACATTGGATGCATTTGCCGAACAGGAAGATTGTGCTTTTCTCCAAAACCACTTTCAAGGTGATTTTTTGGTTAAATTTTACTTCAAAACTACAACAATTTGTCCAGATACTCCTGGATGAAAACAAAACTATCTGGTGTGTTGTGGCTATCTCAATCCCAGATCTTGCTACAGCCTCTGTGTGTGTTTGTGTTTTCTGGACATTCTCTACGTACTTTATAGTTTTGAATGCATTTTAGCATGTAAGGTTTTGTTTTTAGCTACCAAACGCTAATTGGTTCCACCTGGAGTCAAATCCTCCACACATTCGAGTTTTGTAAGAAGAAAGCTTCAGAAACCTGAGAAAACATGATATTTCTTTCTGTAAACATGACATTGGATGCATTTGCCGAACAGGAAGATTGTGCTTTTCTCCAAAACCCCTTTCACGGTGTTTTTTTGGTTAAATTTCACTTCAAAACTACAACAATTTGTCCAGATACTCCTGGATGAAAACAAAACTATCTGGTGTGTTGTGGCTATCTCAATCCCAGATCTTGCTACAGCCTCTGTGTGTGTTTGTGTTTTCTGGACATTCTCCATGGACTTTACGGTTTTGAATGCATTTTAGCATGGAAGTTTTTGTTTTTAGCTGCCAAATGCTAATTGGTCCCAACTGGGGTCAAATCCACCACACATTCGAGTTTTCTAGGAAGAAAGCTTCAGAAACCTGAGAAAACATGATATTTCTTTCTGTAAACATGACATTGGATGCATTTGCCGAACAGGAAGATTGTGCTTTTCTCCAAAACCACTTTCACGGTGATTTTTGGTTTAATTTCACCCGAAATCCACAACAATTTGTCCAGATACTCCTGGGTAACAACAAAAGTACCTGGTGTGTTGTGGCTATCTCAATCCCAGATCTTGCTACAGCCTCTGTGTGTGTTTGTGTTTTCTGGACATTCTCTATGGACTTTACGGTTTTGAATGCATTTTTGCATGTAAGTTTTTGTTTTTAGCTGCCAAACGCTAATTGGTTCCACCTGGAGTCAAATCATCCACACATTCGAGTTTTGTAAGAAGAAAGTTTCAGAAACCTGAGAAAACATGATATTTCTTTCTGTAAACATGACATTGGATGCATTTGCCGAACAGGAAGATTGTGCTTTTCTCCAAATCCACTTTCACGGTGATTTTGTTTAAATTTCACCCGAAATCCACAAGAATTTGTCCAGATACTCCTGGATGAAACAAAACTATCTGGTGATTTTTAGCTCTCTCATGCCCAGATCTTGCTACAGCCTCTGTGTGTGTTTGTGTTTTCTGGACATTCTCTACGGACTCTAATGTTGGGAATGCATTTTAGCATGTAAGTTTTTGTTTTTAGCTGCCAAACGCTAATTGGTTCCACCTGGAGTCAAATCATCCACACATTCGAGTTTTCTAAGAAGGAAGTTTCAGAAACCTGGGAAAACATGATATTTCTTTCTGTAAACATGACATTGGATGCATTTGCCGAACAGGAAGATTGTGCTTTTCTCCAAAACCACTTTCACGGTGATTTTTGGTTAAATTTTACTTCAAAACTACAACAGTTTGTCCAGATACTCCTGGATGAAAACAAAACTATCTGGTGTGTTGTGGCTATCTTAATCCCAGATCTTGCTACAGCCTCTGTGTGTGTTTGTGTTTTCTGGACATTCTCTATGGACTTTACGGTTTTGAATGCATTTTAGCATGGAAGCTTTTGTTTTTAGCTGCCAAACGCTCATTGGTTCCAACTGGGGTCAAATCCACCACACATTCGAGTTTTCTAGGAAGTAAGCTTCAGAAACCTGAGAAAACATGATATTTCTTTCTGTAAACATGACATTGGATGCATTTGCCGAACAGGAAGATTGTGCTTTTCTCCAAAACCACTTTCAAGGTGATTTTTTGGTTAAATTTTACTTCAAAACTACAACAATTTGTCCAGATACTCCTGGATGAAAACAAAACTATCTGGTGTGTTGTGGCTATCTCAATCCCAGATCTTGCTACAGCCTCTGTGTGTGTTTCTGTTTTCTGGACATTCTCTATGTTCTTTATACTTTTGAATGCATTTTAGCATGTAAGGTTTTGTTTTCTGCTCGCAAACGCTAATTGGTTCCACCTGGAGTCAAATCCTCCACACATTCGAGTTTTCTAGGAAGAAAGCTTCAGAAACCTGAGAAAACATGATATTTCTTTCTGGAAACATGACATTGGATGCATTTGCCGAATAGGAAGATTGTGCATTTACCAAAACAACTTTCACGGTGATTTTTGGTTGAATTTCACCCAAAATCCACCACAGTTTGTCCAGATACTCCAGGATGTAAACAAAACTATCTGGTGTGTTGTGGCTATCTCAATCCCAGATCTTGCTACAGCCTCTGTGTGTGTTTGTGTTTTCTGGACATTCTCTATGGACTTTACGGTTTTGAATGCATTTTTGCATGTAAGTTTTTGTTTTTAGCTGCCAAACGCTAATTGGTTCCACCTGGAATGAAATCCTCCACACATTCGAGTTTTCTAGGAAGAAAGCTTCAGAAACCTGAGACAACATGATATTTTTTTCTGGAAACATGACTTTGGATGCATTTGCCGAACAGGAAGATTGTGCTTTTCTCCAAAACCACTTTCAAGGTGATTTTTTGGTTAAATTTTACTTCAAAACTACAACAATTTGTCCAGATACTCCTGGATGAAAACAAAACTATCTGGTGTGTTGTGGCTATCTCAATCCCAGATCTTGCTACAGCCTCTGTGTGTGTTTCTGTTTTCTGGACATTCTCTACATACTTTATAGTTTTGAATGCATTTTAGCATGTAAGGTTTTGTTTTTAGCTACCAAACGCTAATTGGTTCCACCTGGAGTCAAATCCTCCACACATTCGAGTTTTCTAGGAAGAAAGCTTCAGAAACCTGAGAAAACATGATATTTCTTTCTGGAAACATGACATTGGATGCATTTGCCGAATAGGAAGATTGTGCATTTACCAAAACCACTTTCACGGTGATTTTTGGTTGAATTTCACCCAAAATCCACAACAGTTTGTCCAGATACTCCAGGATGTAAACAAAACTATCTGGTGTGTTGTGGCTATCTCAATCCCAGATCTTGCTACAGGCTCTGTGTGTGTTTGTGTTTTCTGGACATTCTCTATGGACTTTACGGTTTTTAATGCATTTTAGCATGTAAGTTTTTGTTTTTAGCTGCCAAACGCTAATTGGTTCCACCTGGAGTCAAATCCTCCACACATTCGAGTTTTGTAAGAAGAAAGTTTCAGAAACCTGAGAAAACATGATATTTCTTTCTGTAAACATGACATTGGATGCATTTGCCGAACAGGAAGATTGTGCTTTTCTCCAAATCCACTTTCACGGTGATTTTGGTTAAATTTCACCCGAAATCCACAAGAATTTGTCCAGATACTCCTGGATGAAACAAAATTATCTGGTGATTTTTAGCTCTTTCAATCCCAGATCTTGCTACAGCCTCTGTGTGTGTTTGTGTTTTCTGGACATTCTCTACGGACTCTAAGGTTGGGAATGCATTTTAGCATGTAAGTTTTTGTTTTTAGCTGCCAAACGCTAATTGGTTCCACCTGGAGTCAAATCATCCACACATTCGAGTTTTCTAAGAAGGAAGTTTCAGAAACCTGAGAAAACATGATATTTCTTTCTGTAAACATGACATTGGATGCATTTGCCGAACAGGAAGATTGTGCTTTTCTCCAAAACCACTTTCACGGTGATTTTTGGTTAAATTTTACTTCAAAACTACAACAGTTTGTCCAGATACTCCTGGATGAAAACAAAACTATCTGGTGTGTTGTTGCTATCTCAATCCCAGATCTTGCTACAGCCTCTGTGTGTGTTTGTGTTTTCTGGACATTCTCTATGGACTTTACGGTTTTGAATGCATTTTAGCATGCAAGGTTTTGTTTTTAGCTACCAAACGCTCATTGGTTCCAACTGGGGTCAAATCCACCACACATTCGAGTTTTCTAGGAAGAAAGCTTCAGAAACCTGAGAAAACATGATATTTCTTTCTGTAAACATGACATTGGATGCATTTGCCGAACAGGAAGATTGTGCTTTTCTCCAAAACCACTTTCAAGGTGATTTTTTGGTTAAATTTTACTTCAAAACTACAACAATTTGTCCAGATACTCCTGGATGAAAACAAAACTATCTGGTGTGTTGTGGCTATCTCAATCCCAGATCTTGCTACAGCCTCTGTGTGTGTTTGTGTTTTCTGGACATTCTCTACGTACTTTATAGTTTTGAATGCATTTTAGCATGTAAGGTTTTGTTTTTAGCTACCAAACGCTAATTGGTTCCACCTGGAGTCAAATCCTCCACACATTCGAGTTTTGTAAGAAGAAAGCTTCAGAAACCTGAGAAAACATGATATTTCTTTCTGTAAACATGACATTGGATGCATTTGCCGAACAGGAAGATTGTGCTTTTCTCCAAAACCCCTTTCACGGTGATTTTTTGGTTAAATTTCACTTCAAAACTACAACAATTTGTCCAGATACTCCTGGATGAAAACAAAACTATCTGGTGTGTTCTGGCTATCTCAATCCCAGATCTTGCTGCAGCCTCTGTGTGTGTTTTTTTTTTCTGGACATTCTCTACGGACTCTAAGGTTGGGAATGCATTTTAGCATGTAAGTTTTTGTTTTTAGCTGCCAAACGCTAATTGGTTCCACCTGGAGTCAAATCCTCCACACATTCGAGTTTTCCAGGAAGACAGCACCAGAAACTTGAGAAAACATGATATTTCTCTGTCAACATGACATTGGATGCATCTGCCGAACAGGAAGATTGTGCTTTTCTCCAAAACCACTTTCACGGTGATTTTTTCTTTAAATTTCACTTCAAAACTATTACAGTTTGTCCAGATACTCCTGGATGAAAACAAAACAATCTGGTGTGTTGTGGCTATCTCAATCCCAGATCTTGCTACAGCCTCTGTGTGTGTTTGTGTTTTCTGGACATTCTCTATGGACTTTACGGTTTTGAATGCATTTTAGCATGTAAGTTTTTGTTTTTAGCTGCCAAACGCTAATTGGTTCCACCTGGAGTCAAATCCTCCACACATTCGAGTTTTCTAGGAAGAAAGCTTCAGAAACCTGAGAAAACATGATATTTCTTTCTGTAAACATGACATTGGATGCATTTGCCGAACAGGAAGATTGTGCTTTTCTCCAAAACCACTTTCACGGTGATTTTTGGATAAATTTCACCCAAAATCCACAACAGTTTGTCCAGATACTCCTGGATGCAAACAAAAGTAGCTGGTGTGTTGTGGCTATCTCAATCCCAGATCTTGCTACAGCCTCTGTGTTTGTTTGTGTTTTCTGGACATTCTCTATGGACTTTACGGTTTTGAATGCATTTTTGCATGTAAGGTTTTGTTTTTAGCTGCCAAACGCTAATTGGTTCCACCTGGAGTCAAATCCTCCACACATTCGAGTTTTCTGGGAAGAAAGCTTCAGAAACCTGAGAAAACATGATATTTCTTTCTGTAAACATGACATTGGATGCATTTGCCGAACAGGAAGATTGTGCTTTTCTCCAAAACCACTTTCACAGTGATTTTTGGTTAAATTTTACTTCAAAACTACAACAATTTGTCCAGATACTCCTGGATGAAAACAAAACTATCTGGTGTGTTGTGGCTATCTCAATCCCAGATCTTGCTACAGCCTCTGTGTCTGTTTGTGTTTTCTGGACATTCTCTATGGACTTTACGATTTTGAATGCAATTTAGCATGTAAGGTTTTGTTTTTAGCTGCCAAACGCTAATTGGTTCCACCTGGAGTCAAATCATCCACACATTCGAGTTTTCTAGGAAGAAAGCTCCAGAAACCTGAGAAAACATGATATTTCTTTCTGTAAACATGACATTGGATGCAATTGCCAAACAGGAAGATTGTGCTTTTCTCCAAAACCACTTTCACGGTGATTTTTGGTTAAATTTCACCCGAAATCCACAACAATTTGTCCAGATACTCCTGGGTAACAACAAAAGTACCTGGTGTGTTGTGGCTATCTCAATCCCAGATCTTGCTACAGCCTCTGTGTGTGTTTGTGTTTTCTGGACATTCTCTATGGACTTTACGGTTTTGAATGCATTTTAGCATGTAAGTTTTTGTTTTTAGCTGCCAAACGCTAATTGCTTCCACCTGGAGTCAAATCCTCCACACATTCGAGTTTTCCAGGAAGACAGCACCAGAAACCTGAGAAAACATGATACTTGTATTTCTAAACGTGACTTTGGATGCATTTGCCGAACAGGAAGATTGTGCTTTTCTCCAAAACCACTTTCAAGGTGATTTTTTGGTTAAATTTTACTTCAAAACTACAACAATTTGTCCAGATACTCCTGGATGAAAACAAAACTATCTGGTGTGTTGTGGCTATCTCAATCCCAGATCTTGCTACAGCCTCTGTGTGTGTTTCTGTTTTCTGGACATTCTCTATGTTCTTTATAGTTTTCAATGCATTTTAGCATGTAAGGTTTTGTTTTTAGCTACCAAACGCTAATTGGTTCCACCTGGAGACAAATCCTCCACACATTCAAGTTTTCTAGGAAGAAAGCTTCAGAAACCTGAGAAAACATGATATTTCTTTCTGGAAACATGACTTTGTATGCATTTGCCGAACATGAAGATTGTGCTTTTCTCCAAAACCACTTTCACGGTGATTTTTGGTTAAATTTCACCCAAAATCCACAACAATTTGTCCAGATACTCTTGGATGTAAACAAAAGTATCAGGTGTGTTGTGGCTATCTCAATCCCAGATCTTGCTACAGCCTCTGTGTGTGTTTGTGTTTTCTGGACATTCTCTATGGACTTTACGGTTTTGAATGCATTTTAGCATGGAATTTTTTTGTTTTTAGCTGCCAAACGCTAATTGGTTCCACCTGGAGTCAAATCCTCCACACATTCGAGTTTTCCAGGAAGACAGCTTCAGAAACCTGAGAAAACATGATATTTCTTTGTGTAAACATGACATTGGATGCATTTGCCGAACAGGAAGATTGTGCTTTTCTCCAAAACCACTTTCACGGTGATTTTGGTTAAATTTCACCCGAAATCCACAAGAGTTGGTCCAGATACTCCTGGATGAAAACAAAAGTATCTGGTGATTTTTAGCTCTCTCAATCCCAGATCTTGCTACAGCCTCTGTGTGTGTTTGTTTTTTCTGGACATTCTCTACGGACTCTAAGGTTGGGAATGCATTTTAGCATGTAAGTTTTTGTTTTTAGCTGCCAAACGCTAATTGGTTCCACCTGGAGTCAAATCCTCCACACATTCGAGTTTTCCAGGAAGACAGCACCAGAAACCTGAGAAAACATGATATTTCTCTGTCAACATGACATTGGATGCATCTGCCGAACAGGAAGATTGTGCTTTTCTCCAAAACCACTTTCACGGTGATTTTTTCTTTAAATTTCACTTCAAAATTATAACAGTTTGTCCAGATACTCCTGGATGAAAACAAAACAATCTGGTGTGTTGTGGCTATCTCAATCCCAGATCTTGCTACAGCCTCTGTGTGTGTTTGTGTTTTCTGGACATTCTCTATGGACTTTACGGTTTTGAATGCACTTTAGCATGCAAGGTTTTGTTTTTATCTGCCAAACGCTCATTGGTTCCAACTGGGGTCAAATCCACCACACATTCGAGTTTTCTAGGAAGAAAGCTTCAGAAACCTGAGAAAACATGATATTTCTTTCTGTAAACATGACATTGGATGCATTTGCCAAACAGGAAGATTGTGCTTTTCTCCAAAACCACTTTCACGGTGATTTTTGGATAAATTTCACCCAAAATCCACAACAGTTTGTCCAGATACTCCTGGATGCAAACAAAAGTAGCTGGTGTGTTGTGGCTATCTCAATCCCAGATCTTGCTACAGCCTCTGTGTGTGTTTCTGTTTTCTGGACATTCTCTATGGACTTTACGGTTTTGAATGCATTTTAGCATGGAATTTTTTGTTTTTAGCTGCCAAACGCTAATTGGTTCCACCTGGAGTCAAATCCTCCACACATTCGAGTTTTCTAGGAAGAAAGCTTCAGAAACCTGAGAAAACATGATATTTCTCTCTGTAAACATGACATTGGATGCATTTGCCGAACAGGAAGATTGTGCTTTTCTCCAAAACCACTTTCACGGTGATTTTTTGGTTAAATTTCACTTCAAAACTACAACAATTTGTCCAGATACTCCTGGATGTAAACAAAACTGTCTGGTGTGTTGTGGCTATCTCAATCCCAGATCTTGCTACAGCCTCTGTGTGTGTTTGTGTTTTCTGGACATTCTCTATGGACTTTACGGTTTTGAATGCATTTTAGCAGGACACTTTCTGTTTTCTGCTACCAAACGCTAATTGGTTCCACCTGGAGTCAAATCCTCCACTCATTCGAGTTTTCTAGGAAGAAAGCTTCAGAAACCTGAGAAAACATGATATTTCTTTCTGTAAACATGACATTGGATGCATTTGCCGAACAGGAAGATTGTGCTTTTCTCCAAAACCAATTTCACGGTGATTTTTTGGTTAAATTTCACTTCAAAACTACAACAATTTGTCCAGATACTCCTGGATGAAAACAAAAGTATCTGGTGAGTTGTGGCTATCTCAATCCCAGATCTTGCTACAGCCTCTCTGTTTGTTTGTGTTTTCTGGACATTCTCTATGGACTTTACAGTTTTGAATGCATTTTATAATGTATGTTTTTGTTTTCAGCTGGCAAATGCTAATTGGTTCCACCTGAAGTCAAATCTGCCACACCTTCGAGTTTTCTAGGAAGAAAGCTTCAGAAACCTGAAAAAACATGATATTTCTTTCTGTAATCATGACATTGGATGCATTTGCCGAACAGGAAGATTGTGCTTTTTTCCAAAACCACTTTCACGGTGACTTTGGTTAAATTTCACCTGAAATCCACAAGAATTTGTCCAGATACTCCTGGGTGACAACAAAACTATCTGGTGTGTTGTGGCTATCTCAATCCCAGATCTTGCTACAGCCTCTGTGTGTTTTTGTGTTTTCTGGACATTCTCTACGGACTTTAAGGTTGGGAATGAATTTTAGCATGTAAGTTTTTGTTTTTAGCTGCCAAACACTAATTGGTTCCACCTGGAGTCAAATCATCCACACATTCGAGTTTTCTAAGAGGAAAGTTTCAGAAACCTGAGAAAACATGATATTTCTTTCTGTAAACATGACATTGGATGCATCTGCCGAACAGGAAGATTGTGCTTTTCCCCAAAACCACTTTCACGGTGATTTTTTCTTTAAATTTCACTTCAAAACTACAACAATTTGTCCAGATACTCCTGGATGAAAACAAAACTATCTGGTGTGTTGTGGCTATCTCAATCCCAGATCTTGCTACAGCCTCTGTGTGTGTTTCTGTTTTCTGGACATTCTCTATGTTCTTTATAGTTTTGAATGCATTTTAGCATGTAAGGTTTTGTTTTTAGCTACCAAACGCTAATTGGTTCCGCCTGGAATCAAATCCTCCACACATTCGAGTTTTCTAGGAAGAAAGCTTCAGAAACCTGAGAAAACATGATATTTCTTTCTGTAAACATGACATTGGATGCATTTGCCGAACAGGAAGATTGTGCTTTTCTCCAAAACCACTTTCACGGTGATTTTTGGGTTAAATTTCACCCGAAATCCACAACAATTTGTCCAGATACTCCTGGATGACAACAAAACTATCTGGTGTGTTGTGGCTATCTCAATCCCAGATCTTGCTACAGCCTCTGTGTGTGTTTCTGTTTTCTGGACATTCTCTACGTACTTTATAGTTTTCAATGCATTTTAGCATGTAAGGTTTTGTTTTTAGCTACCAAACGCTAATTGGTTCCACCTGGAGTCAAATCCTCCACACATTCGAGTTTTCTAGGAAGAAAGCTTCAGAAACCTGAGAAAACATGATATTTCTTTCTGTAAACATGACATTGGATGCATTTGCCGAACAGGAAGATTGTGCTTTTCTCCAAAACCACTTTCATGTTGATTTTTGGATAAATTTCACCCAAAATCCACAACAATTTGTACAGATACTCCTGGATGTAAACAAAAGTACCTGGTGTGTTGTGGCTATCTCAATCCGGGATCTTGTTACAGCCTCTGTGTTTGTTTGTGTTTTCTGGACATTCTCTATGGACTTTACGGTTTTGAATGCATTTTTGCATGTAAGTTTTTGTTTTTAGCTGCCAAATGCTCATTGGTTCCAACTGGGGTCAAATCCACCACACATTCGAGTTTTCTAGGAAGAAAGCTTCAGAAACCTGAGAAAACATGATATTTCTTTCTGGAAACATGACTTTGGATGCATTTGCCGAACAGGAAGATTGTGCTTTTCTCCAAAACCACTTTCAAGGTGATTTTTGGGTTAAATTTCACCCGAAATCCACAACAATTTGTCCAGATACTCCTGGATGAAAACAAAACTATCTGGTGTGTTGTGGCTATCTCAATCCCAGATCTTGCTACAGCCTCTGTGTGTGTTTCTGTTTTCTGGACATTCTCTATGTTCTTTATAGTTTTCAATGCATTTTAGCATGTAAGGTTTTGTTTTTAGCTACCAAACGCTAATTGGTTCCACCTGGAGACAAATCCTCCACACATTCAAGTTTTCTAGGAAGAAAGCTTCAGAAACCTGAGAAAACATGATATTTCTTTCTGGAAACATGACTTTGTATGCATTTGCCGAACATGAAGATTGTGCTTTTCTCCAAAACCACTTTCACGGTGATTTTTGTATAAATTTCACCCAAAATCCACAACAATTTGTCCAGATACTCCTGGATGTAAACAAAAGTATCAGGTGTGTTGTGGCTATCTCAATCCCAGATCTTGCTACAGCCTCTGTGTGTGTTTGTGTTTTCTGGACATTCTCTATGGACTTTACGGTTTTGAATGCATTTTAGCATGGAATTTTTTGTTTTTAGCTGCCAAACGCTAATTGGTTCCACCTGGAGTCAAATCCTCCACACATTCGAGTTTTCTAGGAAGAAACCTTCAGAAACCTGAGAAAACATGATATTTCTCTCTGTAAACATGACATTGGATGCATTTGCCGAACAGGAAGATTGTGCTTTTCTCCAAAACCACTTTCACGGTGATTTTTTGGTTAAATTTCACTTCAAAACTACAACAATTTGTCCAGATACTCCTGGATGTAAACAAAACTGTCTGGTGTGTTGTGGCTATCTCAATCCCAGATCTTGCTACAGCCTCTGTGTATGTTTGTGTTTTCTGGACATTCTCTCTGGGCTTTACGGTTTTGAATGCATTTTAGCAGGACACTTTCTGTTTTCTGCTACCAAACGCTAATTGGTTCCACCTGGAGTCAAATCCTCCACTCATTCGAGTTTTCTAGGAAGAAAGCTTCAGAAACCTGAGAAAACATGATATTTCTTTCTGTAAACATGACATTGGATGCATTTGCCGAACAGGAAGATTGTGCTTTTCTCCAAAACCAATTTCACGGTGATTTTTTGGTTAAATTTCACTTCAAAACTACAACAATTTGTCCAGATACTCCTGGATGAAAACAAAAGTATCTGGTGAGTTGTGGCTATCTCAATCCCAGATCTTGCTACAGCCTCTCTGTTTGTTTGTGTTTTCTGGACATTCTCTATGGACTTTACAGTTTTGAATGCATTTTATAATGTATGTTTTTGTTTTCAGCTGGCAAATGCTAATTGGTTCCACCTGAAGTCAAATCTGCCACACCTTCGAGTTTTCTAGGAAGAAAGCTTCAGAAACCTGAAAAAACATGATATTTCTTTCTGTAATCATGACATTGGATGCATTTGCCGAACAGGAAGATTGTGCTTTTCTCCAAAACCACTTTCACGGTGACTTTGGTTAAATTTCACCTGAAATCCACAAGAATTTGTCCAGATACTCCTGGGTGACAACAAAACTATCTGGTGTGTTGTGGCTATCTCAATCCCAGATCTTGCTACAGCCTCTGTGTGTTTTTGTGTTTTCTGGACATTCTCTACGGACTTTAAGGTTGGGAATGAATTTTAGCATGTAAGTTTTTGTTTTTAGCTGCCAAACACTAATTGGTTCCACCTGGAGTCAAATCATCCACACATTCGAGTTTTCTAAGAGGAAAGTTTCAGAAACCTGAGAAAACATGATATTTCTTTCTGTAAACATGACATTGGATGCATCTGCCGAACAGGAAGATTGTGCTTTTCCCCAAAACCACTTTCACGGTGATTTTTTCTTTAAATTTCACTTCAAAACTACAACAATTTGTCCAGATACTCCTGGATGAAAACAAAACTATCTGGTGTGTTGTGGCTATCTCAATCCCAGATCTTGCTACAGCCTCTGTGTGTGTTTCTGTTTTCTGGACATTCTCTATGTTCTTTATAGTTTTGAATGCATTTTAGCATGTAAGGTTTTGTTTTTAGCTACCAAACGCTAATTGGTTCCGCCTGGAATCAAATCCTCCACACATTCGAGTTTTCTAGGAAGAAAGCTTCAGAAACCTGAGAAAACATGATATTTCTTTCTGTAAACATGACATTGGATGCATTTGCCGAACAGGAAGATTGTGCTTTTCTCCAAAACCACTTTCACGGTGATTTTTGGGTTAAATTTCACCCGAAATCCACAACAATTTGTCCAGATACTCCTGGATGACAACAAAACTATCTGGTGTGTTGTGGCTATCTCAATCCCAGATCTTGCTACAGCCTCTGTGTGTGTTTCTGTTTTCTGGACATTCTCTACGTACTTTATAGTTTTCAATGCATTTTAGCATGTAAGGTTTTGTTTTTAGCTACCAAACGCTAATTGGTTCCACCTGGAGTCAAATCCTCCACACATTCGAGTTTTCTAGGAAGAAAGCTTCAGAAACCTGAGAAAACATGATATTTCTTTCTGTAAACATGACATTGGATGCATTTGCCGAACAGGAAGATTGTGCTTTTCTCCAAAACCACTTTCATGTTGATTTTTGGATAAATTTCACCCAAAATCCACAACAATTTGTACAGATACTCCTGGATGTAAACAAAAGTACCTGGTGTGTTGTGGCTATCTCAATCCGGGATCTTGTTACAGCCTCTGTGTTTGTTTGTGTTTTCTGGACATTCTCTATGGACTTTACGGTTTTGAATGCATTTTTGCATGTAAGTTTTTGTTTTTAGCTGCCAAATGCTCATTGGTTCCAACTGGGGTCAAATCCACCACACATTCGAGTTTTCTAGGAAGAAAGCTTCAGAAACCTGAGAAAACATGATATTTCTTTCTGGAAACATGACTTTGGATGCATTTGCCGAACAGGAAGATTGTGCTTTTCTCCAAAACCACTTTCACGGTGATTTTTGGGTTAAATTTCACCCGAAATCCACAACAATTTGTCCAGATACTCCTGGATGACAACAAAACTATCTGGTATGTTGTGGCTATCTCAATCCCAGATCTTGCTACAGCCTCTGTGTGTGTTTCTGTTTTCTGGACATTCTCTATGTTCTTTATAGTTTTGAATGCATTTTAGCATGTAAGGTTTTGTTTTTAGCTACCAAACGCTAATTGGTTCCACCTGGAGTCAAATCCTCCACACATTCGAGTTTTCTAGG
Source organism: Oryctolagus cuniculus (assembly GCF_964237555.1). Taxonomy (NCBI): domain Eukaryota; kingdom Metazoa; phylum Chordata; class Mammalia; order Lagomorpha; family Leporidae; genus Oryctolagus; species Oryctolagus cuniculus. The sequence continues at coordinate 734,450 of NC_091447.1, read as the reverse complement.
AAGAAAGCTTCAGAATGCTGAGAAAACATGATATTTCTTTCTGTAAACATGACATTGGATGCATTTGCCGAACAGGAAGATTGTGCTTTTCTCCAAAACCACTTTCAAGGTGATTTTTGGGTTAAATTTCACCCGAAATCCACAACAATTTGTCCAGATACTCCTGGATGAAAACAAAACTATCTGGTGTGTTGTGGCTATCTCAATCCCAGATCTTGCTACAGCCTCTGTGTGTGTTTCTGTTTTCTGGACATTCTCTATGTTCTTTATAGTTTTCAATGCATTTTAGCATGTAAGGTTTTGTTTTTAGCTACCAAACGCTAATTGGTTCCACCTGGAGACAAATCCTCCACACATTCAAGTTTTCTAGGAAGAAAGCTTCAGAAACCTGAGAAAACATGATATTTCTTTCTGGAAACATGACTTTGTATGCATTTGCCGAACATGAAGATTGTGCTTTTCTCCAAAACCACTTTCACGGTGATTTTTGTATAAATTTCACCCAAAATCCACAACAATTTGTCCAGATACTCCTGGATGTAAACAAAAGTATCAGGTGTGTTGTGGCTATCTCAATCCCAGATCTTGCTACAGCCTCTGTGTGTGTTTGTGTTTTCTGGACATTCTCTATGGACTTTACGGTTTTGAATGCATTTTAGCATGGAATTTTTTGTTTTTAGCTGCCAAACGCTAATTGGTTCCACCTGGAGTCAAATCCTCCACACATTCGAGTTTTCTAGGAAGAAACCTTCAGAAACCTGAGAAAACATGATATTTCTCTCTGTAAACATGACATTGGATGCATTTGCCGAACAGGAAGATTGTGCTTTTCTCCAAAACCACTTTCACGGTGATTTTTTGGTTAAATTTCACTTCAAAACTACAACAATTTGTCCAGATACTCCTGGATGTAAACAAAACTGTCTGGTGTGTTGTGGCTATCTCAATCCCAGATCTTGCTACAGCCTCTGTGTATGTTTGTGTTTTCTGGACATTCTCTCTGGGCTTTACGGTTTTGAATGCATTTTAGCAGGACACTTTCTGTTTTCTGCTACCAAACGCTAATTGGTTCCACCTGGAGTCAAATCCTCCACTCATTCGAGTTTTCTAGGAAGAAAGCTTCAGAAACCTGAGAAAACATGATATTTCTTTCTGTAAACATGACATTGGATGCATTTGCCGAACAGGAAGATTGTGCTTTTCTCCAAAACCAATTTCACGGTGATTTTTTGGTTAAATTTCACTTCAAAACTACAACAATTTGTCCAGATACTCCTGGATGAAAACAAAAGTATCTGGTGAGTTGTGGCTATCTCAATCCCAGATCTTGCTACAGCCTCTCTGTTTGTTTGTGTTTTCTGGACATTCTCTATGGACTTTACAGTTTTGAATGCATTTTATAATGTATGTTTTTGTTTTCAGCTGGCAAATGCTAATTGGTTCCACCTGAAGTCAAATCTGCCACACCTTCGAGTTTTCTAGGAAGAAAGCTTCAGAAACCTGAGAAAACATGATATTTCTTTCTGTAATCATGACATTGGATGCATTTGCCGAACAGGAAGATTGTGCTTTTCTCCAAAACCACTTTCACGGTGACTTTGGTTAAATTTCACCTGAAATCCACAAGAATTTGTCCAGATACTCCTGGGTGACAACAAAACTATCTGGTGTGTTGTGGCTATCTCAATCCCAGATCTTGCTACAGCCTCTGTGTGTTTTTGGGTTTTCTGGACATTCTCTACGGACTTTAAGGTTGGGAATGAATTTTAGCATGTAAGTTTTTGTTTTTAGCTGCCAAACACTAATTGGTTCCACCTGGAGTCAAATCATCCACACATTCGAGTTTTCTAAGAAGAAAGTTTCAGAAACCTGAGAAAACATGATATTTCTTTCTGTAAACATGACATTGGATGCATCTGCCGAACAGGAAGATTGTGCTTTTCCCCAAAACCACTTTCACGGTGATTTTTTCTTTAAATTTCACTTCAAAACTACAACAATTTGTCCAGATACTCCTGGATGAAAACAAAACTATCTGGTGTGTTGTGGCTATCTCAATCCCAGATCTTGCTACAGCCTCTGTGTGTGTTTCTGTTTTCTGGACATTCTCTATGTTCTTTATAGTTTTGAATGCATTTTAGCATGTAAGGTTTTGTTTTCAGCTACCAAACGCTAATTGGTTCCACCTGGAGTCAAATCCTCCACACATTCGAGTTTTCTAGGAAGAAAGCTTCAGAAACCTGAGAAAACATGATATTTCTTTCTGTAAACATGACATTGGATGCATTTGCCGAACAGGAAGATTGTGCTTTTCTCCAAAAGCACTTTCACGGTAATTTTTGGGTTAAATTTCACCCGAAATCCACAACAATTTGTCCAGATACTCCTGGATGACAACAAAACTATCTGGTGTGTTGTGGCTATCTCAATCCCAGATCTTGCTACAGCCTCTGTGTGTGTTTCTGTTTTCTGGACATTCTCTACGTACTTTATAGTTTTCAATGCATTTTAGCATGTAAGGTTTTGTTTTTAGCTGCCAAACGCTAATTGGTTCCACCTGGAGTCAAATCCTCCACACATTCGAGTTTTCTAGGAAGGAAGTTTCAGAAACCTGAGAAAACATGATATTTCTTTATGTAAACATGACATTGGATGCATTTGCCGAACAGGAAGATTGTGCTTTTCTCCAAAACCACTTTCACGGTGATTTTTGGATAAATTTCACACAAAATCCACAACAATTTGTCCAGATAATCCTGGGTGACAACAAAAATATCTGGTGTGTTGTGGCTATCTCAATCCCAGATCTTGCTACAGCCTCTGTGTGTGTTTGTGTTTTCTGGACATTCTCTATGGACTTTACGGTTTTGAATGCATTTTAGCATGGAAGTTTTTGTTTTGAGCTGGCAAAAGCTCATTGGTTCCACCTGGAGTCAAATCCTCCACACATTTGAGTTTTCTAGGAAGAAAGATTCAGAAACCTGAGAAAACATGATATTTCTCTCTGTAAACATGACATTGGATGCATTTGCCGAACAGGAAGATTGTGCTTTTCTCCAAAACCACTTTCAAGGTGATTTTTGGGTTAAATTTCACCCGAAATCCACAACAATTTGTCCAGATACTCCTGGATGTAAACAAAACTGTCTGGTGTGTTGTGGCTATCTCAATCCCAGATCTTGCTACAGCCTCTGTGTTTGTTTGTGTTTTCTGGACATTCTCTATGGACTTTACAGTTTTGAATGCATTTTATAATGTATGTTTTTGTTTTCAGCTGGCAAACGCTAATTGGTTCCACCTGAAGTCAAATCTGCCACACCTTCGAGTTTTCTAGGAAGAAAGCTTCAGAAACCTGAGAAAACATGATATTTCTTTCTGTAATCATGACATTGGATGCATTTGCCGAACAGGAAGATTGTGCTTTTCTCCAAAACCACTTTCACGGTGATTTTGGTTAAATTTCACCTGAAATCCTCAAGAATTTGTCCAGATACTCCTGGATGAAAACAAAACTATCTGGTGATTTTTAGTTCTCTCAATCCCAGATCTTGCTACAGCCTCTGTGTGTGTTTGTGTTTTCTGGACATTCTCTACGGACTTTAAGGTTGGGAATGCATTTTAGCATGTAAGTTTTTGTTTTTAGCTGCCAAACGCTAATTGGTTCCACCTGGAGTCAAATCATCCACACATTCGAGTTTTCTAAGAAGAAAGTTTCAGAAACCTGAGAAAACATGATATTTCTTTCTGTAAACATGACATTGGATGCATTTGCCGAACAGGAAGGTTGTGCTTTTCCCCAAAACCACTTTCACGGTGATTTTTTCTTTAAATTTCACTTCAAAACTATAACAATTTGTCCAGATACTCCTGGATGAAAACAAAACTATCTGGTGTGTTGTGGCTATCTCAATCCCAGATCTTGCTACAGCCTCTGTGTGTGTTTGTGTTTTCTGGACATTCTCTATGGACTTTACGGTTTTGAATGCATTTTAGCATGTAAGGTTTTGTTTTTAGCTGGCAAACGCTAATTGGTTCCACCTGGAGTCAAATCCTCCACACTTCCGAGTTTTCTAGGAAGAAAGCTTCAGAAACCTGAGAAAACATGATATTTCTTTCTGTAAACATGACATTGGATGCATTTGCCGAACATGAAGATTGTGCTTTTCTCCAAAACCACTTTCACGGTGATTTTTTGGTTAAATTTCACCCGAAATCCACAAGAATTTGTCCAGATACTCCTGGATGTAAACAAAACTATCTGGTGTGTTTTGGGTATCTCAATCCCAGATCTTGCTACAGCCTCTGTGTGTGTTTGTGTTTTCTGGACATTCTCTATGGACTTTACGGTTTTGAATGCATTTTAGCATGGAAGTTTTTGGTTTTAGCTGCCAAACGCTCATTGGTTCCAACTGGGGTCAAATCCACCACACATTCGAGTTTTCTAGGAAGAAAGCTTCAGAAACCTGAGAAAACATGATATTTCTTTCTGGAAACATGACTTTGGATGCATTTGCCGAACAGGAAGATTGTGCTTTTCTCCAAAACCACTTTCAAGGTGATTTTTTGGTTAAATTTTACTTCAAAACTACAACATTTTGTCCAGATACTCCTGGATGAAAACAAAACTATCTGGTGTGTTGTGGCTATCTCAATCCCAGATCTTGCTACAGCCTCTGTGTGTGTTTCTGATTTCTGGACATTCTCTATGTTCTTTATAGTTTTGAATGCATTTTAGCATGTAAGGTTTTGTTTTTAGCTACCAAACGCTAATTGGTTCCACCTGGAGTCAAATCCTCCACACATTCGAGTTTTCCAGGAAGAAAGCTTCACAAACCTGAGAAAACATGATAATTCTTTCTGTAAACATGACATTGGATGCATTTGCCGAACAGGAAGATTGTGCTTTTCTCCAAAACCACTTTCACGGTGATTTTTGGATAAATTTCACCCAAAATCCACAACAATTAGTACAGATACTCCGGGATGTAAACAAAAGTACCTGGTGTGTTGTGGCTATCTCAATCCCAGATCTTGTTACAGCCTCTGTGTTTGTTTGTGTTTTCTGGACATTCTCTATGGACTTTACGGTTTTGAATGCATTTTTGCATGTAAGTTTTTGTTTTTAGCTGCCAAACGCTCATTGGTTCCAACTGGGGTCAAATCCACCACACATTCGAGTTTTCTAGGAAGAAAGCTTCAGAAACCTGAGAAAACATCATATTTCTTTCTGGAAACATGACTTTGGATGCATTTGCCGAACAGGAAGATTGTGCTTTTCTCCAAAACCACTTTCAAGGTGATTTTTTGATTAAATTTCACTTCAAAACTACAACAATTTGTCCAGAGACTCCTGGATGAAAACAAAACTATCTGGTGTGTTGTGGCTATCTCAATCCCAGATCTTGCTACAGCCTCTGTGTCTGTTTGTGTTTTCTGGACATTCTCTATGGACTTTACGGTTTTGAATGCATTTTAGCATGTAAGGTTTTGTTTTTAGCTGCCAAACGCTAATTGGTTCCAGCTGGAGTCAAATCCTCCACACATTCGAGTTTTCTAGGAAGAAAGCTTCAGAAACCTGAGAAAACATGATATTTCTTTCTGGAAACATGACATTGGATGCATTTGCCGAACAGGAAGATTGTGCTTTTCTCCAAAACCACTTTCAAGGTGATTTTTTGGTTAAATTTTACTTCAAAACTACAACAATTTGTCCAGATACTCCTGGATGAAAACAAAACTATCTGGTGTGTTGTGGCTATCTCAATCCCAGATCTTGCTACAGCCTCTGTGTGTGTTTCTGTTTTCTGGACATTCTCTATGTTCTTTATAGTTTTGAATGCATTTTAGCATGTAAGGTTTTGTTTTTAGCTACCAAACGCTAATTGGTTCCACCTGGAGTCAAATCCTCCACACATTCGAGTTTTCTAGGAAGAAAGCTTCAGAAACCTGAGAAAACACGATATTTCTTTCTGTAAACATGACATTGGATGCAATTGCCGAACAGGAAGATTGTGCTTTTCTCCAAAACCACTTTCAAGGTGATTTTTGGGTTAAATTTCACCCGAAATCCACAACAATTTGTCCAGATACTCCTGGATGAAAACAAAACTATCTGGTGTGTTGTGGCTATCTCAATCCCAGATCTTGCTACAGCCTCTGTGTGTGTTTCTGTTTTCTGGACATTCTCTACGTACTTTATAGTTTTCAATGCATTTTAGCATGTAAGGTTTTGTTTTTAGCTACCAAACGCTAATTGGTTCCACCTGGAGTCAAATCCTCCACACATTCGAGTTTTCTAGGAAGAAAGCTTCAGAAACCTGAGAAAACATGATATTTCTTTCTGTAAACATGACATTGGATGCATTTGCCGAACAGGAAGATTGTGCTTTTCTCCAAAACCACTTTCACGGTGATTTTTGGATAAATTTCACACAAAATCCACAACAATTTGTCCAGATAATCCTGGGTGACAACAAAAATATCTGGTGTGTTGTGGCTATCTCAATCCCAGATCTTGCTACAGCCTCTGTGTGTGTTTGTGTTTTCTGGACATTCTCTATGGACTTTACGGTTTTGAATGCATTTTAGCATGGAAGTTTTTGTTTTTAGCTGGCAAACGCTAATTGGTTCCACCTGGAGTCAAATCCTCCACACATTCGAGTTTTCTAGGAAGAAAGATTCAGAAACCTGAGAAAACATGATATTTCTCTCTGTAAACATGACATTGGATGCATTTGCCGAACAGGAAGATTGTGCTTTTCTCCAAAACCACTTTCAAGGTGATTTTTGGGTTAAATTTCACCCGAAATCCACAACAATTTGTCCAGATACTCCTGGATGTAAACAAAACTGTCTGGTGTGTTGTGGCTATCTCAATCCCAGATCTTGCTACAGCCTCTGTGTTTCTTTGTGTTTTCTGGACATTCTCTATGGACTTTACGGTTTTGAATGCATTTTAGCAGGACACTTTCTGTTTTCTGCTGGCAAACGCTAATTAGTTCCACCTGGAGTCAAATCCTCCACACATTCGAGTTTTCTAGGAAGAAAGCTTCAGAAACCTGAGAAAACAGGATATTTCTTTCTGGAAACATGACTTTGGATGCATTTGCCGAACAGGAAGATTGTGCTTTTCTCCAAAACCACTTTCAAGGTGATTTTTTGGTTAAATTTTACTTCAAAACTACAACAATTTGTCCAGATACTCCTGGATGTAAACAAAACTATCTGGTGTGTTGTGGCTATCTCAATCCCAGATCTTGCTACAGCCTCTGTGTTTGTTTGTGTTTTCTGGACATTCTCTATGGACTTTACAGTTTTGAATGCATTTTATAATGTATGTTTTTGTTTTCAGCTGGCAAACGCTAATTGGTTCCACCTGAAGTCAAATCTGCCACACCTTCGAGTTTTCTAGGAAGAAAGCTTCAGAAACCTGAGAAAACATGATATTTCTTTCTGTAATCATGACATTGGATGCATTTGCCGAACAGGAAGATTGTGCTTTTCTCCAAAACCACTTTCACGGTGATTTTGGTTAAATTTCACCTGAAATCCTCAAGAATTTGTCCAGATACTCCTGGATGAAAACAAAACTATCTGGTGATTTTTAGTTCTCTCAATCCCAGATCTTGCTACAGCCTCTGTGTGTGTTTGTGTTTTCTGGACATTCTCTACGGACTTTAAGGTTGGGAATGCATTTTAGCATGTAAGTTTTTGTTTTTAGCTGCCAAACGCTAATTGGTTCCACCTGGAGTCAAATCATCCACACATTCGAGTTTTCTAAGAAGAAAGTTTCAGAAACCTGAGAAAACATGATATTTCTTTCTGTAAACATGACATTGGATGCATCTGCCGAACAGGAAGGTTGTGCTTTTCCCCAAAACCACTTTCACGGTGATTTTTTCTTTAAATTTCACTTCAAAACTATAACAATTTGTCCAGATACTCCTGGATGAAAACAAAACTATCTGGTGTGTTGTGGCTATCTCAATCCCAGATCTTGCTACAGCCTCTGTGTGTGTTTGTGTTTTCTGGACATTCTCTATGGACTTTACGGTTTTGAATGCATTTTAGCATGTAAGGTTTTGTTTTTAGCTGGCAAACGCTAATTGGTTCCACCTGGAGTCAAATCCTCCACACTTCCGAGTTTTCTAGGAAGAAAGCTTCAGAAACCTGAGAAAACATGATATTTCTTTCTGTAAACATGACATTGGATGCATTTGCCGAACAGGAAGATTGTGCTTTTCTCCAAAACCACTTTCACGGTGATTTTTTGGTTAAATTTCACCCGAAATCCACAAGAATTTGTCCAGATACTCCTGGATGTAAACAAAACTATCTGGTGTGTTTTGGGTATCTCAATCCCAGATCTTGCTACAGCCTCTGTGTGTGTTTGTGTTTTCTGGACATTCTCTATGGACTTTACGGTTTTGAATGCATTTTAGCATGGAAGTTTTTGGTTTTAGCTGCCAAACGCTCATTGGTTCCAACTGGGGTCAAATCCACCACACATTCGAGTTTTCTAGGAAGAAAGCTTCAGAAACCTGAGAAAACATGATATTTCTTTCTGGAAACATGACTTTGGATGCATTTGCCGAACAGGAAGATTGTGCTTTTCTCCAAAACCACTTTCAAGGTGATTTTTTGGTTAAATTTTACTTCAAAACTACAACATTTTGTCCAGATACTCCTGGATGAAAACAAAACTATCTGGTGTGTTGTGGCTATCTCAATCCCAGATCTTGCTACAGCCTCTGTGTGTGTTTCTGATTTCTGGACATTCTCTATGTTCTTTATAGTTTTGAATGCATTTTAGCATGTAAGGTTTTGTTTTTAGCTACCAAACGCTAATTGGTTCCACCTGGAGTCAAATCCTCCACACATTCGAGTTTTCCAGGAAGAGCTTCACAAACCTGAGAAAACATGATAATTCTTTCTGTAAACATGACATTGGATGCATTTGCCGAACAGGAAGATTGTGCTTTTCTCCAAAACCACTTTCACGGTGATTTTTGGATAAATTTCACCCAAAATCCACAACAATTAGTACAGATACTCCGGGATGTAAACAAAAGTACCTGGTGTGTTGTGGCTATCTCAATCCCAGATCTTGTTACAGCCTCTGTGTTTGTTTGTGTTTTCTGGACATTCTCTATGGACTTTACGGTTTTGAATGCATTTTTGCATGTAAGTTTTTGTTTTTAGCTGCCAAACGCTCATTGGTTCCAACTGGGGTCAAATCCACCACACATTCGAGTTTTCTAGGAAGAAAGCTTCAGAAACCTGAGAAAACATCATATTTCTTTCTGGAAACATGACTTTGGATGCATTTGCCGAACAGGAAGATTGTGCTTTTCTCCAAAACCACTTTCAAGGTGATTTTTTGATTAAATTTCACTTCAAAACTACAACAATTTGTCCAGAGACTCCTGGATGAAAACAAAACTATCTGGTGTGTTGTGGCTATCTCAATCCCAGATCTTGCTACAGCCTCTGTGTCTGTTTGTGTTTTCTGGACATTCTCTATGGACTTTACGGTTTTGAATGCATTTTAGCATGTAAGGTTTTGTTTTTAGCTGCCAAACGCTAATTGGTTCCACCTGGAGTCAAATCCTCCACACATTCGAGTTTTCTAGGAAGAAAGCTTCAGAAACCTGAGAAAACATGATATTTCTTTCTGGAAACATGACATTGGATGCATTTGCCGAACAGGAAGATTGTGCTTTTCTCCAAAACCACTTTCAAAGTGATTTTTTGGTTAAATTTTACTTCAAAACTACAACAATTTGTCCAGATACTCCTGGATGAAAACAAAACTATCTGGTGTGTTGTGGCTATCTCAATCCCAGATCTTGCTACAGCCTCTGTGTGTGTTTCTGTTTTCTGGACATTCTCTATGTTCTTTATAGTTTTGAATGCATTTTAGCATGTAAGGTTTTGTTTTTAGCTACCAAACGCTAATTGGTTCCACCTGGAGTCAAATCCTCCACACATTCGAGTTTTCTAGGAAGAAAGCTTCAGAAACCTGAGAAAACACGATATTTCTTTCTGTAAACATGACATTGGATGCAATTGCCGAACAGGAAGATTGTGCTTTTCTCCAAAACCACTTTCAAGGTGATTTTTGGGTTAAATTTCACCCGAAATCCACAACAATTTGTCCAGATACTCCTGGATGAAAACAAAACTATCTGGTGTGTTGTGGCTATCTCAATCCCAGATCTTGCTACAGCCTCTGTGTGTGTTTCTGTTTTCTGGACATTCTCTACGTACTTTATAGTTTTCAATGCATTTTAGCATGTAAGGTTTTGTTTTTAGCTACCAAACGCTAATTGGTTCCACCTGGAGTCAAATCCTCCACACATTCGAGTTTTCTAGGAAGAAAGCTTCAGAAACCTGAGAAAACATGATATTTCTTTCTGTAAACATGACATTGGATGCATTTGCCGAACAGGAAGATTGTGCTTTTCTCCAAAACCACTTTCACGGTGATTTTTGGATAAATTTCACACAAAATCCACAACAATTTGTCCAGATAATCCTGGGTGACAACAAAAATATCTGGTGTGTTGTGGCTATCTCAATCCCAGATCTTGCTACAGCCTCTGTGTGTGTTTGTGTTTTCTGGACATTCTCTATGGACTTTACGGTTTTGAATGCATTTTAGCATGGAAGTTTTTGTTTTTAGCTGGCAAACGCTAATTGGTTCCAGCTGGAGTCAAATCCTCCACACATTCGAGTTTTCTAGGAAGAAAGATTCAAAAACCTGAGAAAACATGATATTTCTCTCTGTAAACATGACATTGGATGCATTTGCCGAACAGGAAGATTGTGCTTTTCTCCAAATCTCTTTAACGGCGATTTTTGGTTAAATTTCACCCGAAATCCACAACAATTTGTCCAGATACTCCTGGATGTAAACAAAACTGTCTGGTGTGTTGTGGCTATCTCAATCCCAGATCTTGCTACAGCCTCTGTGTTTCTTTGTGTTTTCTGGACATTCTCTATGGACTTTACGGTTTTGAATGCATTTTAGCAGGACACTTTCTGTTTTCTGCTGGCAAACGCTAATTAGTTCCACCTGGAGTCAAATCCTCCACACATTCGAGTTTTCTAGGAAGAAAGCTTCAGAAACCTGAGAAAACATGATGTTTCTTTCTGTAAACATGACATTGGATGCATTTGCCGAACAGGAAGATTGTGCTTTTCTCCAAAACCACTTTCAAGGTGATTTTTTGGTTAAATTTTACTTCAAAACTACAACAATTTGTCCAGATACTCCTGGATGTAAACAAAACTATCTGGTGTGTTGTGGCTATCTCCATCCCAGATCTTGCTACAGCCTCTGTGTGTGTTTGTGTTTTCTGGACATTCTCTATGGACTTTACAGTTTTGAATGCATTTTATAATGTATGTTTTTGTTTTCAGCTGGCAAACGCTAATTGGTTCCACCTGAAGTCAAATCTGCCACACCTTCGAGTTTTCTAGGAAGAAAGCTTCAGAAACCTGAGAAAACATGATATTTCTTTCTGTAATCATGACATTGGATGCATTTGCCGAACAGGAAGATTGTGCTTTTCTCCAAAACCACTTTCACGGTGATTTTGGTTAAATTTCACCTGAAATCCACAAGAATTTGTCCAGATACTCCTGGATGAAAACAAAACTATCTGGTGATTTTTAGTTCTCTCAATCCCAGATCTTGCTACAGCCTCTGTGTGTGTTTGTGTTTTCTGGACATTCTCTACGGACTTTAAGGTTGGGAATGCATTTTAGCATGTAAGTTTTTGTTTTTAGCTGCCAAACGCTAATTGGTTCCACCTGGAGTCAAATCATCCACACATTCGAGTTTTCTAAGAAGAAAGTTTCAGAAACCTGAGAAAACATGATATTTCTTTCTGTAAACATGACATTGGATGCATCTGCCGAACAGGAAGGTTGTGCTTTTCCCCAAAACCACTTTCACGGTGATTTTTTCTTTAAATTTCACTTCAAAACTATAACAATTTGTCCAGATACTCCTGGATGAAAACAAAACTATCTGGTGTGTTGTGGCTATCTCAATCCTAGATCTTGCTACAGCCTCTGTGTGTGTTTGTGTTTTCTGGACATTCTCTATGGACTTTACGGTTTTGAATGCATTTTAGCATGTAAGGTTTTGTTTTTAGCTGGCAAACGCTAATTGGTTCCACCTGGAGTCAAATCCTCCACACTTCCGAGTTTTCTAGGAAGAAAGCTTCAGAAACCTGAGAAAACATGATATTTCTTTATGTAAACATGACATTGGATGCATTTGCCGAACAGGAAGATTGTGCTTTTCTCCAAATCTCTTTAACGGCGATTTTTGGTTAAATTTCACCCGAAATCCACAACAATTTCTCCAGATACTCCTGGATGTAAACAAAACTATCTGGTGTGTTGTGGCTATCTCAATCCCAGATCTTGCTACAGCCTCTGTGTGTGTTTGTGTTTTCTGGACATTCTCTATGGACTTTACGGTTTTGAATGCATTTTAGCATGGAAGTTTTTGGTTTTAGCTGCCAAACGCTCATTGGTTCCAACTGGGGTCAAATCCACCACACATTCGAGTTTTCTAGGAAGAAAGCTTCAGAAACCTGAGAAAACATGATATTTCTCTCTGTAAACATGACTTTGGATGCATTTGCCGAACAGGAAGATTGTGCTTTTCTCCAAAACCACTTTCAAGGTGATTTTTTGGTTAAATTTTACTTCAAAACTACAACAATTTGTCCACATACTCCTGGATGAAAACAAAACTATCTGGTGTGTTGTGGCTATCTCAATCCCAGATCTTGCTACAGCCTCTGTGTGTGTTTGTGTTTTCTGGACATTCTCTATGTTCTTTATAGTTTTGAATGCATTTTAGCATGTAAGGTTTTGTTTTTAGCTACCAAACGCTAATTGGTTCCACCTGGAGTCAAATCCTCCACACATTCGAGTTTTCTAGGAAGAAAGCTTCACAAACCTGAGAAAACATGATAATTCTTTCTGTAAACATGACATTGGATGCATTTGCCGAACAGGAAGATTGTGCTTTTCTCCCAAACCACTTTCACGGTGATTTTTGGATAAATTTCACCCAAAATCCACAACAATTTGTACAGATACTCCGGGATGTAAACAAAAGTACCTGGTGTGTTGTGGCTATCTCAATCCCAGATCTTGTTACAGCCTCTGTGTCTGTTTGTGTTTTCTGGACATTCTCTATGGACTTTACGGTTTTGAATGCATTTTAGCATGTAAGGTTTTGTTTTTAGCTGCAAAACGCTAATTGGTTCCAGCTGGAGTCAAATCCTCCACACATTCGAGTTTTCTAGGAAGAAAGATTCAGAAACCTGAGAAAACATGATATTTCTTTCTGTAAACATGACTTTGGATGCATTTGCCGAGCAGGAAGATTGTGCTTTTCTCCAAAACCACTTTCAAGGTGATTTTTTGGTTAAATTTTACTTCAAAACTACAACAATTTGTCCAGATACTCCTGGATGAAAACAAAACTATCTGGTGTGTTGTGGCTATCTCAATCCCAGATCTTGCTACAGCCTCTGTGTGTGTTTCTGTTTTCTGGACATTCTCTATGTTCTTTATAGTTTTCAATGCATTTTTGCATGTAAGGTTTTGTTTTTAGCTACCAAACGCTAATTGGTTCCACCTGGAGACAAATCCTCCACACATTCAAGTTTTTTAGGAAGAAAGCTTCAGAAACCTGAGAAAACATGATATTTCTTTCTGTAAACATGACATTGGATGCATTTGCCGAACAGGAAGATTGTGCTTTTCTCCAAAACCACTTTCACGGTGATTTTTGGATAAATTTCAACCGAAATCCACAACAATTTGTCCAGATAATCCTGGGTGACAACAAAAATATCTGGTGTGTTGTGGCTATCTCAATCCCAGATCTTGCTACAGCCTCTGTGTGTGTTTGTGTTTTCTGGACATTCTCTATGGACTTTACGGTTTTGAATGCATTTTTGCATGTAAGTCTTTGTTTTTAGCTGCCAAACGCTAATTGGTTCCACCTGGAGTCAAATCCTCCACACATTCGAGTTTTCCAGGAAGACAGCGCCAGAAACCTGAGAAAACATGATACTTGTATTTCTAAACATGACTCTGGATGCATTTGCCGAACAGGAAGATTGTGCTTTTCTCCAAAACCACTTTCATGGTGATTTTTTGGTTAAATTTCACTTCAAAACTACAACAATTTGTCCAGATACTCCTGGATGAAAACAAAACTATCTGGTATGTTGTGGCTATCTCAATCCCAGATCTTGCTACAGCCTCTGTGTCTGTTTGTGTTTTCTGGACATTCTCTATGGACTTTACGGTTTTGAATGCATTTTAGCATGTAAGGTTTTGTTTTTAGCTGCCAAACGCTAATTGGTTCCACCTGGAGTCAAATCCTCCACACATTCGAGTTTTCTAGGAAGAAAGCTTCAGAAACCTGAGAAAACATGATATTTCTTTCTGTAAACATGACATTGGATGCATTTTCTGAACAGGAAGATTGTGCTTTTCTCCAAAACCACTTTCACGGTGATTTTTGGTTAAATTTCACTTCAAAACTACAACAATTTGTCCAGATACACCTGGATGTAAACAAAACTATCTGGTGTGTTGTGGCTATCTCAATCCCAGATCTTGCTACAGCCTCTGTGTTTGTTTGTGTTTTCTGGACATTCTCTATGGACTTTACGATTTTGAATGCATTTTAGCAGGACACTTTCTGTTTTCTGCTGGCAAACGCTAATTAGTTCCACCTGGAGTCAAATCCTCCACTCATTCGAGTTTTCTAGGAAGAAAGCTTCAGAAACCTGAGAAAACATGATATTTCATTCTGTAAACATGACATTGGATGCATTTGCCGAACAGGAAGATTGTGCTTTTCTCCAAAAGCACTTTCACGGTGATTTTTTGGTTAAATTTCACTTCAAAACTACAACAATTTGTCCACATACACCTGGATGAAAACAAAACTATCTGGTGTGTTGTGGCTATCTCAATCCCTGATCTTGCTACAGCCTCTCTGTTTGTTTGTGTTTTCTGGACATTCTCTATGGACTTTACAGTTTTGAATGCATTTTATAATGTATGTTTTTGTTTTCAGCTGGAAAACGCTAATTGGTTCCACCTGGAGTCAAATCTGCCACACCTTCGAGTTTTCTAGGAAGAAAGCTTCAGAAACCTGAGAAAACATGATATTTCTTTCTGTAAACATGACATTGGATGCATTTTCTGAACAGGAACATTGTGCTTTTCTCCAAAACCACTTTCACGGTGATTTTTGGTTAAATTTCACTTCAAAACTACAACAATTTGTCCAGATACTCCTGGATGTAAACAAAACTATCTGGTGTGTTGTGGCTATCTCAATCCCAGATCTTGCTACAGCCTCTGTGTTTGTTTGTGTTTTCTGGACATTCTCTATGGACTTTACGATTTTGAATGCATTTTAGCAGGACACTTTCTGTTTTCTGCTGGCAAACGCTAATTAGTTCCACCTGGAGTGAAATCCTCCACTCATTCGAGTTTTCTAGGAAGAAAGCTTCAGAAACCTGAGAAAACATATTTCTTTCTGTAAACATGACATTGGATGCATTTGCCAAAGAGGAAGATTGTGCTTTTCTCCAAAAGCACTTTCACGGTGATTTTTTGGTTAAATTTCACTTCAAAACTACAACAATTTGTCCACATACACCTGGATGAAAACAAAACTATCTGGTGTGTTGTGGCTATCTCAATCCCTGATCTTGCTACAGCCTCTCTGTTTGTTTGTGTTTTCTGGACATTCTCTATGGACTTTACAGTTTTGAATGCATTTTATAATGTATGTTTTTGTTTTCAGCTGGCAAACGCTAATTGGTTCCACCTGGAGTCAAATCTGCCACACCTTCAAGTTTTCCAGGAAGAAAGCTTCAGAAACCTGAGAAAACATGATATTTCTTTCTGTAATCATGACATTGGATGCATTTGCCGAACAGGAAGATTGTGCTTTTCTCCAAAAGCACTTTCACAGTGATTTAGGTTAAATTTCGCCCGAAATCCACAAGAATTTGTCCAGAAACTCCTGGATGAAAACAAAACTATCTGGTGATTTTTAGCTCTCTCAATCCCAGATCTTGCTACAGCCTCTGTGTGTGTTTGTTTTTTCTGGACATTCTCTATGGACTTTACGGTTGGGAATGCATTTTAGCACGGAAGTTTTTGTTTTTAGCTGCCAAACGCTCATTGGTTCCAACTGGGGTCAAATCCACCACATATTTGAGTTTTCTATGAAGAAAGCTTCAGAAACCTGAGAAAACATGATATTTCTTTCTGTAAACATGACATTGGATGCATTTGCCGAACAGGAAGATTGTGCTTTTCTCCAAAACCACTTTCACGGTGATTTTTGGTTAAATTTCACTTCAAAACTACAACAATTTGTCCAGATACTCCTGGATGTAAACAAAACTATCTGGTGTGTTGTGGCTATCTCAATCCCAGATCTTGCTACAGCCTCTGTGTTTGTTTGTGTTTTCTGGACATTCTCTATGGACTTTACGATTTTGAATGCATTTTAGCAGGACACTTTCTGTTTTCTGCTGGCAAACGCTAATTAGTTCCACCTGGAGTCAAATCCTCCACTCATTCGAGTTTTCTAGGAAGAAAGCTTCAGAAACCTGAGAAAACATGATATTTCTTTCTGTAAACATGACATTGGATGCATTTGCCGAACAGGAAGATTGTGCTTTTCTCCAAAAGCACTTTCACGGTGATTTTTTGGTTAAATTTCACTTCAAAACTACAACAATTTGTCCACATACACCTGGATGAAAACAAAACTATCTGGTGTGTTGTGGCTATCTCAATCCCTGATCTTGCTACAGCCTCTCTGTTTGTTTGTGTTTTCTGGACATTCTCTATGGACTTTACAGTTTTGAATGCATTTTATAATGTATGTTTTTGTTTTCAGCTGGCAAACGCTAATTGGTTCCACCTGGAGTCAAATCTGCCACACATTCGAGTTTTCTAGGAAGAAAGCTTCAGAAACCTGAGAAAACATGATATTTCTTTCTGTAAACATGACATTGGATGCATTTTCTGAACAGGAAGATTGTGCTTTTCTCCAAAACCACTTTCACGGTGATTTTTGGTTAAATTTCACTTCAAAACTACAACAATTTGTCCAGATACTCCTGGATGTAAACAAAACTATCTGGTGTGTTGTGGCTATCTCAATCCCAGATCTTGCTACAGCCTCTGTGTTTGTTTGTGTTTTCTGGACATTCTCTATGGACTTTACGATTTTGAATGCATTTTAGCAGGACACTTTCTGTTTTCTGCTGGCAAACGCTAATTAGTTCCACCTGGAGTCAAATCCTCCACTCATTCGAGTTTTCTAGGAAGAAAGCTTCAGAAACCTGAGAAAACATGATATTTCTTTCTGTAAACATGACATTGGATGCATTTGCCGAACAGGAAGATTGTGCTTTTCTCCAAAAGCACTTTCACAGTGATTTTTTGGTTAAATTTCACTTCAAAACTACAACAATTTGTCCACATACACCTGGATGAAAACAAAACTATCTGGTGTGTTGTGGCTATCTCAATCCCTGATCTTGCTACAGCCTCTCTGTTTGTTTGTGTTTTCTGGACATTCTCTATGGACTTTACAGTTTTGAATGCATTTTATAATGTATGTTTTTGTTTTCAGCTGGCAAACGCTAATTGGTTCCACCTGGAGTCAAATCTGCCACACCTTCGAGTTTTCTAGGAAGAAAGCTTCAGAAACCTGAGAAAACATGATATTTCTTTCTGTAAACATGACATTGGATGCATTTTCTGAACAGGAACATTGTGCTTTTCTCCAAAACCACTTTCACGGTGATTTTTGGTTAAATTTCACTTCAAAACTACAAGAATTTGTCCAGATACTCCTGGATGTAAACAAAACTATCTGGTGTGTTGTGGCTATCTCAATCCCAGATCTTGCTACAGCCTCTGTGTTTGTTTGTGTTTTCTGGACATTCTCTATGGACTTTACGATTTTGAATGCATTTTAGCAGGACACTTTCTGTTTTCTGCTGGCAAACGCTAATTAGTTCCACCTGGAGTCAAATCCTCCACTCATTCGAGTTTTCTAGGAAGAAAGCTTCAGAAACCTGAGAAAACATGATATTTCTTTCTGTAAACATGACATTGGATGCATTTGCCAAACAGGAAGATTGTGCTTTTCTCCAAAAGCACTTTCACGGCGATTTTTTGGTTAAATTTCACTTCAAAACTACAACAATTTGTCCACATACACCTGGATGAAAACAAAACTATCTGGTGTGTTGTGGCTATCTCAATCCCTGATCTTGCTACAGCCTCTCTGTTTGTTTGTGTTTTCTGGACATTCTCTATGGACTTTACAGTTTTGAATGCATTTTATAATGTATGTTTTTGTTTTCAGCTGGGAAACGCTAATTGGTTCCACCTGGAGTCAAATCTGCCACACCTTCAAGTTTTCCAGGAAGAAAGCTTCAGAAACCTGAGAAAACATGATATTTCTTTCTGTAAACATGACATTGGATGCATTTGCCGAACAGGAAGATTGTGCTTTTCTCCAAAACCACTTTCACGGTGATTTAGGTTAAATTTCGCCCGAAATCCACAAGAATTTGTCCAGAAACTCCTGGATGAAAACAAAACTATCTGGTGATTTTTAGCTCTCTCAATCCCAGATCTTGCTACAGCCTCTGTGTGTGTTTGTTTTTTCTGGACATTCTCTATGGACTTTACGGTTGGGAATGCATTTTAGCACGGAAGTTTTTGTTTTTAGCTGCCAAACGCTAATTGGTTCCAACTGGGGTCAAATCCACCACATATTTGAGTTTTCTATGAAGAAAGCTTCAGAAACCTGAGAAAACATGATATTTCTTTCTGTAAACATGACATTGGATGCATTTGCCGAACAGGAAGATTGTGCTTTTCTCCAAAACCACTTTCACGGTGATTTTTGGTTAAATTTCACTTCAAAACTACAACAATTTGTCCAGATACTCCTGGATGTAAACAAAACTATCTGGTGTGTTGTGGCTATCTCAATCCCAGATCTTGCTACAGCCTCTGTGTTTGTTTGTGTTTTCTGGACATTCTCTATGGACTTTACGATTTTGAATGCATTTTAGCAGGACACTTTCTGTTTTCTGCTGGCAAACGCTAATTAGTTCCACCTGGAGTCAAATCCTCCACTCATTCGAGTTTTCTAGGAAGAAAGCTTCAGAAACCTGAGAAAACATGATATTTCTTTCTGTAAACATGACATTGGATGCATTTGCCGAACAGGAAGATTGTGCTTTTCTCCAAAACCACTTTCACGGTGATTTTTTGGTTAAATTTCACTTCAAAACTACAACAATTTGTACACATACACCTGGATGAAAACAAAACTATCTGGTGTGTTGTGGCTATCTCAATCCCTGATCTTGCTACAGCCTCTCTGTTTGTTTGTGTTTTCTGGACATTCTCTATGGACTTTACAGTTTTGAATGCATTTTATAATGTATGTTTTTGTTTTCAGCTGGCAAACGCTAATTGGTTCCACCTGGAGTCAAATCTGCCACACCTTCGAGTTTTCTAGGAAGAAAGCTTCAGAAACCTGAGAAAACATGATATTTCTTTCTGTAAACATGACATTGGATGCATTTTCTGAACAGGAAGATTGTGCTTTTCTCCAAAACCACTTTCACGGTGATTTTTGGTTAAATTTCACTTCAAAACTACAACAATTTGTCCAGATACTCCTGGATGTAAACAAAACTATCTGGTGTGTTGTGGCTATCTCAATCCCAGATCGTGGTACAGCCTCGGTGTGTGTTTGTGTTTTCTGGACATTCTCTATGGACTTTACGGTTTTGAATGCATTTTAGCATGTAAGTTTTTGTTTTTAGCTGCCAAATGCTAATTGGTTCCACCTGGAATCAAATCATCCCCACCTTCGAGTTTTCTAGGAAGAAAGCTTCAGAAACCTGAGAAAACATGATATTTCTTTCTGTAAGCAAGACATTGGATGCATCTGCCGAACAGGAAGATTGTGCTTTTCCCTAAAACCACTTTCAAGGTGATTTTTGGTTAAATTTCACCCGAAATCCACAACAATTTGTCCAGATACTCCTGGATGAAAACAAAACTATCTGTTGTGTTGTGGCTATCTCAATCCCAGATCTTGCTACAGCCTCTGTGTGTGTTTCTGTTTTCTGGACATTCTCTATGTTCTTTATAGTTTTGAATGCATTTTATAATGTATGTTTTTGTTTTCAGCTGGCAAACGCTAATTGGTTCCACCTGGAGTGAAATCCTCCACACCTTCGAGTTTTCTAGGAAGAAAGCTTCAGAAACCTGAGAAAACATGATATTTCTTTCTGTAAACATGACATTGGATGCATTTGCCGAACAGGAAGATTGTGCTTTTCTACAAAACCACTTTCACGGTGATTTTTGGATAAATTTCACCCAAAATCCACAACAATTTGTCCAGATAATCCTGGGTGACAACAAAAATATCTGGTGTGTTGTGGCTATCTCAATCCCAGATCTTGCTACAGCCTCTGTGTGTGTTTGTGTTTTCTGGACATTCTCTATGGACTTTACGGTTTTGAATGCATTTTTGCATGTAAGTTTTTGTTTTTAGCTGCCAAACGCTAATTGGTTCCACCTGGAGTCAAATCCTCCACACATTCGAGTTTTCCAGGAAGACAGCGCCAGAAACCTGAGAAAACATGATACTTGTATTTCTAAACATGACTCTGGACGCGTTTGCCGAACAGGAAGATTGTGCTTTTCTCCAAAACCACTTTCATGGTGATTTTTTGGTTAAATTTCACTTCAAAACTACAACAATTTGTCCAGATACTCCTGGATGAAAACAAAACTATCTGGTGTGTTGTGGATATCTCAATCCCAGATCTTGCTACAGCCTCTGTGTCTGTTTGTGTTTTCTGGACATTCTCTATGGACTTTACGGTTTTGAATGCATTTTAGCATGTAAGGTTTTGTTTTTAGCTGCCAAACGCTACTTGGTTCCACCTGGAGTCAAATCCTCCACACATTCGAGTTTTCTAGGAAGAAAGCTTCAGAAACCTGAGAAAACATGATATTTCTTTCTGTAAACATGACATTGGATGCATTTTCTGAACAGGAAGATTGTGCTTTTCTCCAAAACCACTTTCACGGTGATTTTTGGTTAAATTTCACTTCAAAACTACAACAATTTGTCCAGATACTCCTGGATGCAAACAAAACTATCTGGTGTGTTGTGGCTATCTCAATCCCAGATCTTGCTACAGCCTCTGTGTTTGTTTGTGTTTTCTGGACATTCTCTATGGACTTTACGATTTTGAATGCATTTTAGCAGGACACTTTCTGTTTTCTGCTGGCAAACGCTAATTAGTTCCACCTGGAGTCAAATCCTCCACTCATTCGAGTTTTCTAGGAAGAAAGCTTCAGAAACCTGAGAAAACATGATATTTCTTTCTGTAAACATGACATTGGACGCATTTGCCGAACAGGAAGATTGTGCTTTTCTCCAAAACCACTTTCACGGTGATTTTTTCTTTAAATTTCACTTCAAAACTAGAACAATTTGTCCAGATACACCTGGATGAAAACAAAAACTATCTGGTGTGTTGTGGCTATCTCAATCCCAGATCTTGCTACAGCCTCTCTGTTTGTTTGTGTTTTCTGGACATTCTCTATGGACTTTACGGTTTTGAATGC
The DNA here is from genome assembly GCF_964237555.1 of Oryctolagus cuniculus. Lineage (NCBI taxonomy): Eukaryota > Metazoa > Chordata > Mammalia > Lagomorpha > Leporidae > Oryctolagus > Oryctolagus cuniculus. The sequence goes on along the minus strand of NC_091447.1, from coordinate 712,688 downwards.
ATTTTATAATGTATGTTTTTGTTTTCTGCTGGCAAACGCTAATTGGTTCCACCTGGAGTCAAATCTGCCACACCTCCGAGTTTTCTAGGAAGAAAGCTTCAGAAAGCTGAGAAAACATGATATTTCTTTCTGTAAATATGACATTGGATGCATTTGCCGAACATGAAGATTGTGCTTTTCTCCAAATCCACTTTCACGGTGATTTAGGTTAAATTTCACCCGAAATCCACAAGAATTTGTACAGATACTCCTGGATGAAAACAAAACTATCTGGTGATTTTTAGCTCTCTCAATCCGAGATCTTGCTACAGCCTCTGTGTGTGTTTGTGTTTTCTGGACATTCTCTATGGACTTTACGGTTGGGAATGCATTTTAGCATGTAAGTTTTTGTTTTTAGCTGCCAAATGCTAATTGGTTCTACCTGGAATCAAATCATCCACACATTCGAGTTTACTAAGAAGAAAGTTTCAGAAACCTGAGAAAACATGATATTTCTTTCTGTAAGCAAGACATTACATTCTGTAAGCAAGACATGAGTGGAGGATGCATCTGCCGAACAGGAAGATTGTGCTTTTCCCTAAAACCACTTTCAAGGTGATTTTTGGTTAAATTTCACCCGAAATCCACAACAATTTGTCCAGATACTCCTGGATGAAAACAAAACTATCTGGTGTGTTGTGGCTATCTCAATCCCAGATCTTGCTACAGCCTCTGTGTGTGTTTCTGTTTTCTGGACATTCTCTATGTTCTTTATAGTTTTGAATGCATTTTAGCATGTAAGGTTTTGTTTTTAGCTACCAAACGCTAATTGGTTCCACCTGGAATGAAATCCTCCACACATTCGAGTTTTCTAGGAAGAAAGCTTCAGAAACCTGAGAAAACATGATATTTCTTTCTGTAAACATGACATTGGATGCATTTGCCGAACAGGAAGATTGTGCTATTCTACAAAACCACTTTCACGGTGATTTTTGGATAAATTTCACCCAAAATCCACAACAATTTGTCCAGATTCTCCTGGATGAAAACAAAAATATCTGGTGAGTTGTGCCTAACTCAATCCCAGATCTTGCTACAGCCTCTGGGTGTGTTTGTGTTTTCTGGACATTCTCTATGGACTTTACGATTTTGAATGCATTTTAGCAGGACACTTTCTGTTTTCTGCTGGCAAACGCTAATTAGTTCCACCTGGAGTCAAATCCTCCACTCATTCGAGTTTTCTAGGAAGAAAGCTTCAGAAACCTGAGAAAACATGATATTTCTTTCTGTAAACATGACATTGGATGCATTTGCCGAACAGGAAGATTGTGCTTTTCTCCAAAACCACTTTCACGGTGATTTTTTGGTTAAATTTCACTTCAAAACTACAACAATTTGTACACATACACCTGGATGAAAACAAAACTATCTGGTGTGTTGTGGCTATCTCAATCCCTGATCTTGCTACAGCCTCTCTGTTTGTTTGTGTTTTCTGGACATTCTCTATGGACTTTACAGTTTTGAATGCATTTTATAATGTATGTTTTTGTTTTCAGCTGGCAAACGCTAATTGGTTCCACCTGGAGTCAAATCTGCCATACCTTCGAGTTTTCTAGGAAGAAAGCTTCAGAAACCTGAGAAAACATGATATTTCTTTCTGTAAACATGACATTGGATGCATTTTCTGAACAGGAAGATTGTGCTTTTCTCCAAAACCACTTTCACGGTGATTTTTGGTTAAATTTCACTTCAAAACTACAACAATTTGTCCAGATACTCCTGGATGTAAACAAAACTATCTGGTGTGTTGTGGCTATCTCAATCCCAGATCTTGCTATAGCCTCTGTGTGTGTTTGTTTTTTCTGGACATTCTCTATGGACTTTAAGGTTGGGAATGCATTTTAGCATGTAAGTTTTTGTTTTTAGTTGCCAAATGCTAATTGGTTCCACCTGGAATCAAATCATCCACACATTCGAGTTTACTAAGAAGAAAGTTTCAGAAACCTGAGAAAACATGATATTTCTTTCTGTAAGCAAGACATTGGATGCATCTGCCGAACAGGAAGATTGTGCTTTTCCCTAAAACCACTTTCAAGGTGATTTTTGGTTAAATTTCACCCGAAATCCACAACAATTTGTCCAGATACTCCTGGATGAAAACAAAACTATCTGTTGTGTTGTGGCTATCTCAATCCCAGATCTTGCTACAGCCTCTGTGTGTGTTTCTGTTTTCTGGACATTCTCTATGTTCTTTATAGTTTTGAATGCATTTTATAATGTATGTTTTTGTTTTCAGCTGGCAAACGCTAATTGGTTCCACCTGGAGTGAAATCCTCCACACCTTCGAGTTTTCTAGGAAGAAAGCTTCAGAAACCTGAGAAAACATGATATTTCTTTCTGTAAACATGACATTGGATGCATTTGCCGAACAGGAAGATTGTGCTTTTCTACAAAACCACTTTCACGGTTATTTTTGGATAAATTTCACCCAAAATCCACAACAATTTGTCCAGATAATCCTGGGTGACAACAAAAATATCTGGTGTGTTGTGGCTATCTCAATCCCAGATCTTGCTACAGCCTCTGTGTGTGTTTGTGTTTTCTGGACATTCTCTATGGACTTTACGGTTTTGAATGCATTTTTGCATGTAAGTTTTTGTTTTTAGCTGCCAAACGCTAATTGGTTCCACCTGGAGTCAAATCCTCCACACATTCGAGTTTTCCAGGAAGACAGCGCCAGAAACCTGAGAAAACATGATACTTGTATTTCTAAACATGACTCTGGACGCGTTTGCCGAACAGGAAGATTGTGCTTTTCTCCAAAACCACTTTCATGGTGATTTTTTGGTTAAATTTCACTTCAAAACTACAACAATTTGTCCAGATACTCCTGGATGAAAACAAAACTATCTGGTGTGTTGTGGATATCTCAATCCCAGATCTTGCTACAGCCTCTGTGTCTGTTTGTGTTTTCTGGACATTCTCTATGGACTTTACGGTTTTGAATGCATTTTAGCATGTAAGGTTTTGTTTTTAGCTGCCAAACGCTAATTGGTTCCACCTGGAGTCAAATCCTCCACACATTCGAGTTTTCTAGGAAGAAAGCTTCAGAAACCTGAGAAAACATGATATTTCTTTCTGTAAACATGACATTGGATGCATTTTCTGAACAGGAAGATTGTGCTATTCTACAAAACCACTTTCACGGTGATTTTTTGGTTAAATTTCACTTCAAAACTACAACAATTTGTACACATACACCTGGATGAAAACAAAACTATCTGGTGTGTTGTGGCTATCTCAATCCCTGATCTTGCTACAGCCTCTCTGTTTGTTTGTGTTTTCTGGACATTCTCTATGGACTTTACAGTTTTGAATGCATTTTATAATGTACGTTTTTGTTTTCAGCTGGCAAACGCTAATTGGTTCCACCTGGAGTCAAATCCTCCACTCATTCGAGTTTTCTAGGAAGAAAGCTTCAGAAACCTGAGAAAACATGATATTTCTTTCTGTAAACATGACATTGGATGCATTTTCTGAACAGGAAGATTGTGCTTTTCTCCAAAACCACTTTCACGGTGATTTTTGGTTAAATTTCACTTCAAAACTACAACAATTTGTCCAGATACTCCTGGATGTAAACAAAACTATCTGGTGTGTTGTGGCTATCTCAATCCCAGATCTTGCTACAGCCTCTGTGTGTGTTTGTGTTTTCTGGACATTCTCTATGGACTTTACGGTTGGGAATGCATTTTAGCATGTAAGTTTTTGTTTTTAGCTGCCAAATGCTAATTGGTTCCACCTGGAATCAAATCATCCACACATTCGAGTTTACTAAGAAGAAAGTTTCAGAAACCTGAGAAAACATGATATTTCTTTCTGTAAGCAAGACATTGGATGCATCTGCCGAACAGGAAGATTGTGCTTTTCCCTAAAACCACTTTCAAGGTGATTTTTGGTTAAATTTCACCCGAAATCCACAACAATTTGTCCAGATACTCCTGGATGAAAACAAAACTATCTGTTGTGTTGTGGCTATCTCAATCCCAGATCTTGCTACAGCCTCTGTGTGTGTTTCTGTTTTCTGGACATTCTCTATGTTCTTTATAGTTTTGAATGCATTTTATAATGTATGTTTTTGTTTTCAGCTGGCAAACGCTAATTGGTTCCACCTGGAGTGAAATCCTCCACACATTCGAGTTTTCTAGGAAGAAAGCTTCAGAAACCTGAGAAAACATGATATTTCTTTCTGTAAACATGACATTGGATGCATTTGCCGAACAGGAAGATTGTGCTTTTCTACAAAACCACTTTCACGGTGATTTTTGGATAAATTTCACCCAAAATCCACAACAATTTGTCCAGATAATCCTGGGTGACAACAAAAATATCTGGTGTGTTGTGGCTATCTCAATCCCAGATCTTGCTACAGCCTCTGTGTGTGTTTGTGTTTTCTGGACATTCTCTATCTACTTTACGGTTTTGAATGCATTTTTGCATGTAAGTTTTTGTTTTTAGCTGCCAAACGCTAATTGGTTCCACCTGGAGTCAAATCCTCCACACATTCGAGTTTTCCAGGAAGACAGCGCCAGAAACCTGAGAAAACATGATACTTGTATTTCTAAACATGACTCTGGACGCGTTTGCCGAACAGGAAGATTGTGCTTTTCTCCAAAACCACTTTCATGGTGATTTTTTGGTTAAATTTCACTTCAAAACTACAACAATTTGTCCAGATACTCCTGGATGAAAACAAAACTATCTGGTGTGTTGTGGATATCTCAATCCCAGATCTTGCTACAGCCTCTGTGTCTGTTTGTGTTTTCTGGACATTCTCTATGGACTTTACGGTTTTGAATGCATTTTAGCATGTAAGGTTTTGTTTTTAGCTGCCAAACGCTAATTGGTTCCACCTGGAGTCAAATCCTCCACACATTCGAGTTTTCTAGGAAGAAAGCTTCAGAAACCTGAGAAAACATGATATTTCTTTCTGTAAACATGACATTGGATGCATTTTCTGAACAGGAAGATTGTGCTTTTCTCCAAAACCACTTTCACGGTGATTTTTGGTTAAATTTCACTTCAAAACTACAACAATTTGTCCAGATACTCCTGGATGTAAACAAAACTATCTGGTGTGTTGTGGCTATCTCAATCCCAGATCTTGCTACAGCCTCTGTGTTTGTTTGTGTTTTCTGGACATTCTCTATGGACTTTACGATTTTGAATGCATTTTAGCAGGACACTTTCTGTTTTCTGCTGGCAAACGCTAATTAGTTCCACCTGGAGTCAAATCCTCCACTCATTCGAGTTTTCTAGGAAGAAAGCTTCAGAAACCTGAGAAAACATGATATTTCTTTCTGTAAACATGACATTGGATGCATTTGCCGAACAGGAAGATTGTGCTTTTCTCCAAAACCACTTTCACGGTGATTTTTTGGTTAAATTTCACTTCGAAACTAGAACAATTTGTCCAGATACACCTGGATGAAAACAAAAGTATCTGGTGTGTTGTGGCTATCTCAATCCCTGATCTTGCTACAGCCTCTCTGTTTGTTTGTGTTTTCTGGACATTCTCTATGGACTTTACGGTTTTGAATGCATTTTATAATGTATGTTTTTGTTTTCTGCTGGCAAACGCTAATTGGTTCCACCTGGAGTCAAATCTGCCACACCTCCGAGTTTTCTAGGAAGAAAGCTTCAGAAAGCTGAGAAAACATGATATTTCTTTCTGTAAATATGACATTGGATGCATTTGCCGAACATGAAGATTGTGCTTTTCTCCAAATCCACTTTCACGGTGATTTAGGTTAAATTTCACCCGAAATCCACAAGAATTTGTACAGATACTCCTGGATGAAAACAAAACTATCTGGTGATTTTTAGCTCTCTCAATCCGAGATCTTGCTACAGCCTCTGTGTGTGTTTGTGTTTTCTGGACATTCTCTATGGACTTTACGGTTGGGAATGCATTTTAGCATGTAAGTTTTTGTTTTTAGCTGCCAAATGCTAATTGGTTCTACCTGGAATCAAATCATCCACACATTCGAGTTTACTAAGAAGAAAGTTTCAGAAACCTGAGAAAACATGATATTTCTTTCTGTAAGCAAGACATTACATTCTGTAAGCAAGACATGAGTGGAGGATGCATCTGCCGAACAGGAAGATTGTGCTTTTCCCTAAAACCACTTTCAAGGTGATTTTTGGTTAAATTTCACCCGAAATCCACAACAATTTGTCCAGATACTCCTGGATGAAAACAAAACTATCTGGTGTGTTGTGGCTATCTCAATCCCAGATCTTGCTACAGCCTCTGTGTGTGTTTCTGTTTTCTGGACATTCTCTATGTTCTTTATAGTTTTGAATGCATTTTAGCATGTAAGGTTTTGTTTTTAGCTACCAAACGCTAATTGGTTCCACCTGGAATGAAATCCTCCACACATTCGAGTTTTCTAGGAAGAAAGCTTCAGAAACCTGAGAAAACATGATATTTCTTTCTGTAAACATGACATTGGATGCATTTGCCGAACAGGAAGATTGTGCTATTCTACAAAACCACTTTCACGGTGATTTTTGGATAAATTTCACCCAAAATCCACAACAATTTGTCCAGATTCTCCTGGATGAAAACAAAAATATCTGGTGAGTTGTGCCTATCTCAATCCCAGATCTTGCTACAGCCTCTGGGTGTGTTTGTGTTTTCTGGACATTCTCTATGGACTTTACGATTTTGAATGCATTTTAGCAGGACACTTTCTGTTTTCTGCTGGCAAACGCTAATTAGTTCCACCTGGAGTCAAATCCTCCACTCATTCGAGTTTTCTAGGAAGAAAGCTTCAGAAACCTGAGAAAACATGATATTTCTTTCTGTAAACATGACATTGGATGCATTTGCCGAACAGGAAGATGGTGCTTTTCTCCAAAACCACTTTCACGGTGATTTTTTGGTTAAATTTCACTTCAAAACTACAACAATTTGTCCACATACACCTGGATGAAAACAAAACTATCTGGTGTGTTGTGGCTATCTCAATCCCTGATCTTGCTACAGCCTCTCTGTTTGTTTGTGTTTTCTGGACATTCTCTATGGACTTTACAGTTTTGAATGCATTTTATAATGTATGTTTTTGTTTTCAGCTGGCAAACGCTAATTGGTTCCACCTGGAGTCAAATCTGCCATACCTTCGAGTTTTCTAGGAAGAAAGCTTCAGAAACCTGAGAAAACATGATATTTCTTTCTGTAAACATGACATTGGATGCATTTTCTGAACAGGAAGATTGTGCTTTTCTCCAAAACCACTTTCACGGTGATTTTTGGTTAAATTTCACTTCAAAACTACAACAATTTGTCCAGATACTCCTGGATGTAAACAAAACTATCTGGTGTGTTGTGGCTATCTCAATCCCAGATCTTGCTACAGCCTCTGTGTGTGTTTGTGTTTTCTGGACATTCTCTATGGACTTTACGGTTGGGAATGCATTTTAGCATGTAAGTTTTTGTTTTTAGCTGCCAAATGCTAATTGGTTCCACCTGGAATCAAATCATCCACACATTCGAGTTTACTAAGAAGAAAGTTTCAGAAACCTGAGAAAACATGATATTTCTTTCTGTAAGCAAGACATTGGATGCATCTGCCGAACAGGAAGATTGTGCTTTTCCCTAAAACCACTTTCAAGGTGATTTTTGGTTAAATTTCACCCGAAATCCACAACAATTTGTCCAGATACTCCTGGATGAAAACAAAACTATCTGTTGTGTTGTGGCTATCTCAATCCCAGATCTTGCTACAGCCTCTGTGTGTGTTTCTGTTTTCTGGACATTCTCTATGTTCTTTATAGTTTTGAATGCATTTTATAATGTATGTTTTTGTTTTCAGCTGGCAAACGCTAATTGGTTCCACCTGGAGTGAAATCCTCCACACCTTCGAGTTTTCTAGGAAGAAAGCTTCAGAAACCTGAGAAAACATGATATTTCTTTCTGTAAACATGACATTGGATGCATTTGCCGAACAGGAAGATTGTGCTTTTCTACAAAACCACTTTCACGGTGATTTTTGGATAAATTTCACCCAAAATCCACAACAATTTGTCCAGATAATCCTGGGTGACAACAAAACTATCTGGTGTGTTGTGGCTATCTCAATCCCAGATCTTGCTACAGCCTCTGTGTGTGTTTGTGTTTTCTGGACATTCTCTATCTACTTTACGGTTTTGAATGCATTTTTGCATGTAAGTTTTTGTTTTTAGCTGCCAAACGCTAATTGGTTCCACCTGGAGTCAAATCCTCCACACATTCGAGTTTTCCAGGAAGACAGCGCCAGAAACCTGAGAAAACATGATACTTGTATTTCTAAACATGACTCTGGACGCGTTTGCCGAACAGGAAGATTGTGCTTTTCTCCAAAACCACTTTCATGGTGATTTTTTGGTTAAATTTCACTTCAAAACTACAACAATTTGTCCAGATACTACTGGATGAAAACAAAACTATCTGGTGTGTTGTGGATATCTCAATCCCAGATCTTGCTACAGCCTCTGTGTCTGTTTGTGTTTTCTGGACATTCTCTATGGACTTTACGGTTTTGAATGCATTTTAGCATGTAAGGTTTTGTTTTTAGCTGCCAAACGCTAATTGGTTCCACCTGGAGTCAAATCCTCCACACATTCGAGTTTTCTAGGAAGAAAGCTTCAGAAACCTGAGAAAACATGATATTTCTTTCTGTAAACATGACATTGGATGCATTTTCTGAACAGGAAGATTGTGCTTTTCTCCAAAACCACTTTCACGGTGATTTTTGGTTAAATTTCACTTCAAAACTACAACAATTTGTCCAGATACTCCTGGATGTAAACAAAACTATCTGGTGTGTTGTGGCTATCTCAATCCCAGATCTTGCTACAGCCTCTGTGTTTGTTTGTGTTTTCTGGACATTCTCTATGGACTTTACGATTTTGAATGCATTTTAGAAGGACACTTTCTGTTTTCTGCTGGCAAACGCTAATTAGTTCCACCTGGAGTCAAATCCTCCACTCATTCGAGTTTTCTAGGAAGAAAGCTTCAGAAACCTGAGAAAACATGATATTTCTTTCTGTAAACATGACATTGGATGCATTTGCCGAACAGGAAGATTGTGCTTTTCTCCAAAACCACTTTCACGGTGATTTTTTCTTTAAATTTCACTTCAAAACTAGAACAATTTGTCCAGATACACCTGGATGAAAACAAAAGTATCTGGTGTGTTGTGGCTATCTCAATCCCTGATCTTGCTACAGCCTCTCTGTTTGTTTGTGTTTTCTGGACATTCTCTATGGACTTTACGGTTTTGAATGCATTTTATAATGTATGTTTTTGTTTTCTGCTGGCAAACGCTAATTGGTTCCACCTGGAGTCAAATCTGCCACACCTCCGAGTTTTCTAGGAAGAAAGCTTCAGAAAGCTGAGAAAACATGATATTTCTTTCTGTAAATATGACATTGGATGCATTTGCCGAACATGAAGATTGTGCTTTTCTCCAAATCCACTTTCACGGTGATTTAGGTTAAATTTCACCCGAAATCCACAAGAATTTGTACAGATACTCCTGGATGAAAACAAAACTATCTGGTGATTTTTAGCTCTCTCAATCCGAGATCTTGCTACAGCCTCTGTGTGTGTTTGTGTTTTCTGGACATTCTCTATGGACTTTACGGTTGGGAATGCATTTTAGCATGTAAGTTTTTGTTTTTAGCTGCCAAATGCTAATTGGTTCTACCTGGAATCAAATCATCCACACATTCGAGTTTACTAAGAAGAAAGTTTCAGAAACCTGAGAAAACATGATATTTCTTTCTGTAAGCAAGACATTACATTCTGTAAGCAAGACATGAGTGGAGGATGCATCTGCCGAACAGGAAGATTGTGCTTTTCCCTAAAACCACTTTCAAGGTGATTTTTTGGTTAAATTTCACCCGAAATCCACAACAATTTGTCCAGATACTCCTGGATGAAAACAAAACTATCTGGTGTGTTGTGGCTATCTCAATCCCAGATCTTGCTACAGCCTCTGTGTGTGTTTCTGTTTTCTGGACATTCTCTATGTTCTTTATAGTTTTGAATGCATTTTAGTATGTAAGGTTTTGTTTTTAGCTACCAAACGCTAATTGGTTCCACCTGGAATGAAATCCTCCACACATTCGAGTTTTCTAGGAAGAAAGCTTCAGAAACCTGAGAAAACATGATATTTCTTTCTGTAAACATGACATTGGATGCATTTGCCGAACAGGAAGATTGTGCTATTCTACAAAACCACTTTCACGGTGATTTTTGGATAAATTTCACCCAAAATCCACAACAATTTGTCCAGATTCTCCTGGATGAAAACAAAAATATCTGGTGAGTTGTGCCTATCTCAATCCCAGATCTTGCTACAGCCTCTGGGTGTGTTTGTGTTTTCTGGACATTCTCTATGGACTTTACGATTTTGAATGCATTTTAGCAGGACACTTTCTGTTTTCTGCTGGCAAACGCTAATTAGTTCCACCTGGAGTCAAATCCTCCACTCATTCGAGTTTTCTAGGAAGAAAGCTTCAGAAACCTGAGAAAACATGATATTTCTTTCTGTAAACATGACATTGGATGCATTTGCCGAACAGGAAGATGGTGCTTTTCTCCAAAACCACTTTCACGGTGATTTTTTGGTTAAATTTCACTTCAAAACTACAACAATTTGTCCACATACACCTGGATGAAAACAAAACTATCTGGTGTGTTGTGGCTATCTCAATCCCTGATCTTGCTACAGCCTCTCTGTTTGTTTGTGTTTTCTGGACATTCTCTATGGACTTTACAGTTTTGAATGCATTTTATAATGTATGTTTTTGTTTTCAGCTGGCAAACGCTAATTGGTTCCACCTGGAGTCAAATCTGCCATACCTTCGAGTTTTCTAGGAAGAAAGCTTCAGAAACCTGAGAAAACATGATATTTCTTTCTGTAAACATGACATTGGATGCATTTTCTGAACAGGAAGATTGTGCTTTTCTCCAAAACCACTTTCACGGTGATTTTTGGTTAAATTTCACTTCAAAACTACAACAATTTGTCCAGATACTCCTGGATGTAAACAAAACTATCTGGTGTGTTGTGGCTATCTCAATCCCAGATCTTGCTACAGCCTCTGTGTGTGTTTGTGTTTTCTGGACATTCTCTATGGACTTTACGGTTGGGAATGCATTTTAGCATGTAAGTTTTTGTTTTTAGCTGCCAAATGCTAATTGGTTCCACCTGGAATCAAATCATCCACACATTCGAGTTTACTAAGAAGAAAGTTTCAGAAACCTGAGAAAACATGATATTTCTTTCTGTAAGCAAGACATTGGATGCATCTGCCGAACAGGAAGATTGTGCTTTTCCCTAAAACCACTTTCAAGGTGATTTTTGGTTAAATTTCACCCGAAATCCACAACAATTTGTCCAGATACTCCTGGATGAAAACAAAACTATCTGTTGTGTTGTGGCTATCTCAATCCCAGATCTTGCTACAGCCTCTGTGTGTGTTTCTGTTTTCTGGACATTCTCTATGTTCTTTATAGTTTTGAATGCATTTTATAATGTATGTTTTTGTTTTCAGCTGGCAAACGCTAATTGGTTCCACCTGGAGTGAAATCCTCCACACCTTCGAGTTTTCTAGGAAGAAAGCTTCAGAAACCTGAGAAAACATGATATTTCTTTCTGTAAACATGACATTGGATGCATTTGCCGAACAGGAAGATTGTGCTTTTCTACAAAACCACTTTCACGGTGATTTTTGGATAAATTTCACCCAAAATCCACAACAATTTGTCCAGATAATCCTGGGTGACAACAAAACTATCTGGTGTGTTGTGGCTATCTCAATCCCAGATCTTGCTACAGCCTCTGTGTGTGTTTGTGTTTTCTGGACATTCTCTATCTACTTTACGGTTTTGAATGCATTTTTGCATGTAAGTTTTTGTTTTTAGCTGCCAAACGCTAATTGGTTCCACCTGGAGTCAAATCCTCCACACATTCGAGTTTTCCAGGAAGACAGCGCCAGAAACCTGAGAAAACATGATACTTGTATTTCTAAACATGACTCTGGACGCGTTTGCCGAACAGGAAGATTGTGCTTTTCTCCAAAACCACTTTCATGGTGATTTTTTGGTTAAATTTCACTTCAAAACTACAACAATTTGTCCAGATACTACTGGATGAAAACAAAACTATCTGGTGTGTTGTGGATATCTCAATCCCAGATCTTGCTACAGCCTCTGTGTCTGTTTGTGTTTTCTGGACATTCTCTATGGACTTTACGGTTTTGAATGCATTTTAGCATGTAAGGTTTTGTTTTTAGCTGCCAAACGCTAATTGGTTCCACCTGGAGTCAAATCCTCCACACATTCGAGTTTTCTAGGAAGAAAGCTTCAGAAACCTGAGAAAACATGATATTTCTTTCTGTAAACATGACATTGGATGCATTTTCTGAACAGGAAGATTGTGCTTTTCTCCAAAACCACTTTCACGGTGATTTTTGGTTAAATTTCACTTCAAAACTACAACAATTTGTCCAGATACTCCTGGATGTAAACAAAACTATCTGGTGTGTTGTGGCTATCTCAATCCCAGATCTTGCTACAGCCTCTGTGTTTGTTTGTGTTTTCTGGACATTCTCTATGGACTTTACGATTTTGAATGCATTTTAGAAGGACACTTTCTGTTTTCTGCTGGCAAACGCTAATTAGTTCCACCTGGAGTCAAATCCTCCACTCATTCGAGTTTTCTAGGAAGAAAGCTTCAGAAACCTGAGAAAACATGATATTTCTTTCTGTAAACATGACATTGGATGCATTTGCCGAACAGGAAGATTGTGCTTTTCTCCAAAACCACTTTCACGGTGATTTTTTCTTTAAATTTCACTTCAAAACTAGAACAATTTGTCCAGATACACCTGGATGAAAACAAAAGTATCTGGTGTGTTGTGGCTATCTCAATCCCTGATCTTGCTACAGCCTCTCTGTTTGTTTGTGTTTTCTGGACATTCTCTATGGACTTTACGGTTTTGAATGCATTTTATAATGTATGTTTTTGTTTTCTGCTGGCAAACGCTAATTGGTTCCACCTGGAGTCAAATCTGCCACACCTCCGAGTTTTCTAGGAAGAAAGCTTCAGAAAGCTGAGAAAACATGATATTTCTTTCTGTAAATATGACATTGGATGCATTTGCCGAACATGAAGATTGTGCTTTTCTCCAAATCCACTTTCACGGTGATTTAGGTTAAATTTCACCCGAAATCCACAAGAATTTGTACAGATACTCCTGGATGAAAACAAAACTATCTGGTGATTTTTAGCTCTCTCAATCCGAGATCTTGCTACAGCCTCTGTGTGTGTTTGTGTTTTCTGGACATTCTCTATGGACTTTACGGTTGGGAATGCATTTTAGCATGTAAGTTTTTGTTTTTAGCTGCCAAATGCTAATTGGTTCTACCTGGAATCAAATCATCCACACATTCGAGTTTACTAAGAAGAAAGTTTCAGAAACCTGAGAAAACATGATATTTCTTTCTGTAAGCAAGACATTACATTCTGTAAGCAAGACATGAGTGGAGGATGCATCTGCCGAACAGGAAGATTGTGCTTTTCCCTAAAACCACTTTCAAGGTGATTTTTTGGTTAAATTTCACCCGAAATCCACAACAATTTGTCCAGATACTCCTGGATGAAAACAAAACTATCTGGTGTGTTGTGGCTATCTCAATCCCAGATCTTGCTACAGCCTCTGTGTGTGTTTCTGTTTTCTGGACATTCTCTATGTTCTTTATAGTTTTGAATGCATTTTAGTATGTAAGGTTTTGTTTTTAGCTACCAAACGCTAATTGGTTCCACCTGGAATGAAATCCTCCACACATTCGAGTTTTCTAGGAAGAAAGCTTCAGAAACCTGAGAAAACATGATATTTCTTTCTGTAAACATGACATTGGATGCATTTGCCGAACAGGAAGATTGTGCTATTCTACAAAACCACTTTCACGGTGATTTTTGGATAAATTTCACCCAAAATCCACAACAATTTGTCCAGATTCTCCTGGATGAAAACAAAAATATCTGGTGAGTTGTGCCTATCTCAATCCCAGATCTTGCTACAGCCTCTGGGTGTGTTTGTGTTTTCTGGACATTCTCTATGGACTTTACGATTTTGAATGCATTTTAGCAGGACACTTTCTGTTTTCTGCTGGCAAACGCTAATTAGTTCCACCTGGAGTCAAATCCTCCACTCATTCGAGTTTTCTAGGAAGAAAGCTTCAGAAACCTGAGAAAACATGATATTTCTTTCTGTAAACATGACATTGGATGCATTTGCCGAACAGGAAGATGGTGCTTTTCTCCAAAACCACTTTCACGGTGATTTTTTGGTTAAATTTCACTTCAAAACTACAACAATTTGTCCACATACACCTGGATGAAAACAAAACTATCTGGTGTGTTGTGGCTATCTCAATCCCTGATCTTGCTACAGCCTCTCTGTTTGTTTGTGTTTTCTGGACATTCTCTATGGACTTTACAGTTTTGAATGCATTTTATAATGTATGTTTTTGTTTTCAGCTGGCAAACGCTAATTGGTTCCACCTGGAGTCAAATCTGCCATACCTTCGTGTTTTCTAGGAAGAAAGCTTCAGAAACCTGAGAAAACATGATATTTCTTTCTGTAAACATGACATTGGATGCATTTTCTGAACAGGAAGATTGTGCTTTTCTCCAAAACCACTTTCACGGTGATTTTTGGTTAAATTTCACTTCAAAACTACAACAATTTGTCCAGATACTCCTGGATGTAAACAAAACTATCTGGTGTGTTGTGGCTATCTCAATCCCAGATCTTGCTACAGCCTCTGTGTGTGTTTGTGTTTTCTGGACATTCTCTATGGACTTTACGGTTGGGAATGCATTTTAGCATGTAAGTTTTTGTTTTTAGCTGCCAAATGCTAATTGGTTCTACCTGGAATCAAATCATCCACACATTCGAGTTTACTAAGAAGAAAGTTTCAGAAACCTGAGAAAACATGATATTTCTTTCTGTAAGCAAGACATTACATTCTGTAAGCAAGACATGAGTGGAGGATGCATCTGCCGAACAGGAAGATTGTGCTTTTCCCTAAAACCACTTTCAAGGTGATTTTTTGGTTAAATTTCACCCGAAATCCACAACAATTTGTCCAGATACTCCTGGATGAAAACAAAACTATCTGGTGTGTTGTGGCTATCTCAATCCCAGATCTTGCTACAGCCTCTGTGTGTGTTTCTGTTTTCTGGACATTCTCTATGTTCTTTATAGTTTTGAATGCATTTTAGTATGTAAGGTTTTGTTTTTAGCTACCAAACGCTAATTGGTTCCACCTGGAATGAAATCCTCCACACATTCGAGTTTTCTAGGAAGAAAGCTTCAGAAACCTGAGAAAACATGATATTTCTTTCTGTAAACATGACATTGGATGCATTTGCCGAACAGGAAGATTGTGCTATTCTACAAAACCACTTTCACGGTGATTTTTGGATAAATTTCACCCAAAATCCACAACAATTTGTCCAGATTCTCCTGGATGAAAACAAAAATATCTGGTGAGTTGTGCCTATCTCAATCCCAGATCTTGCTACAGCCTCTGGGTGTGTTTGTGTTTTCTGGACATTCTCTATGGACTTTACGATTTTGAATGCATTTTAGCAGGACACTTTCTGTTTTCTGCTGGCAAACGCTAATTAGTTCCACCTGGAGTCAAATCCTCCACTCATTCGAGTTTTCTAGGAAGAAAGCTTCAGAAACCTGAGAAAACATGATATTTCTTTCTGTAAACATGACATTGGATGCATTTGCCGAACAGGAAGATGGTGCTTTTCTCCAAAACCACTTTCACGGTGATTTTTTGGTTAAATTTCACTTCAAAACTACAACAATTTGTCCACATACACCTGGATGAAAACAAAACTATCTGGTGTGTTGTGGCTATCTCAATCCCTGATCTTGCTACAGCCTCTCTGTTTGTTTGTGTTTTCTGGACATTCTCTATGGACTTTACAGTTTTGAATGCATTTTATAATGTATGTTTTTGTTTTCAGCTGGCAAACGCTAATTGGTTCCACCTGGAGTCAAATCTGCCATACCTTCGTGTTTTCTAGGAAGAAAGCTTCAGAAACCTGAGAAAACATGATATTTCTTTCTGTAAACATGACATTGGATGCATTTTCTGAACAGGAAGATTGTGCTTTTCTCCAAAACCACTTTCACGGTGATTTTTGGTTAAATTTCACTTCAAAACTACAACAATTTGTCCAGATACTCCTGGATGTAAACAAAACTATCTGGTGTGTTGTGGCTATCTCAATCCCAGATCTTGCTAAAGCCTCTGTGTGTGTTTGTGTTTTCTGGACATTCTCTATGGACTTTACGGTTGGGAATGCATTTTAGCATGTAAGTTTTTGTTTTTAGCTGCCAAATGCTAATTGGTTCCACCTGGAATCAAATCATCCACACATTCGAGTTTACTAAGAAGAAAGTTTCAGAAACCTGAGAAAACATGATATTTCTTTCTGTAAGCAAGACATTGGATGCATCTGCCGAACAGGAAGATTGTGCTTTTCCCTAAAACCACTTTCAAGGTGATTTTTGGTTAAATTTCACCCGAAATCCACAACAATTTGTCCAGATACTCCTGGATGAAAACAAAACTATCTGTTGTGTTGTGGCTATCTCAATCCCAGATCTTGCTACAGCCTCTGTGTGTGTTTCTGTTTTCTGGACATTCTCTATGTTCTTTATAGTTTTGAATGCATTTTATAATGTATGTTTTTGTTTTCAGCTGGCAAACGCTAATTGGTTCCACCTGGAGTGAAATCCTCCACACCTTCGAGTTTTCTAGGAAGAAAGCTTCAGAAACCTGAGAAAACATGATATTTCTTTCTGTAAACATGACATTGGATGCATTTGCCGAACAGGAAGATTGTGCTTTTCTACAAAACCACTTTCACGGTGATTTTTGGATAAATTTCACCCAAAATCCACAACAATTTGTCCAGATAATCCTGGGTGACAACAAAACTATCTGGTGTGTTGTGGCTATCTCAATCCCAGATCTTGCTACAGCCTCTGTGTGTGTTTGTGTTTTCTGGACATTCTCTATCTACTTTACGGTTTTGAATGCATTTTTGCATGTAAGTTTTTGTTTTTAGCTGCCAAACGCTAATTGGTTCCACCTGGAGTCAAATCCTCCACACATTCGAGTTTTCCAGGAAGACAGCGCCAGAAACCTGAGAAAACATGATACTTGTATTTCTAAACATGACTCTGGACGCGTTTGCAGAACAGGAAGATTGTGCTTTTCTCCAAAACCACTTTCATGGTGATTTTTTGGTTAAATTTCACTTCAAAACTACAACAATTTGTCCAGATACTACTGGATGAAAACAAAACTATCTGGTGTGTTGTGGATATCTCAATCCCAGATCTTGCTACAGCCTCTGTGTCTGTTTGTGTTTTCTGGACATTCTCTATGGACTTTACGGTTTTGAATGCATTTTAGCATGTAAGGTTTTGTTTTTAGCTGCCAAACGCTAATTGGTTCCACCTGGAGTCAAATCCTCCACACATTCGAGTTTTCTAGGAAGAAAGCTTCAGAAACCTGAGAAAACATGATATTTCTTTCTGTAAACATGACATTGGATGCATTTTCTGAACAGGAAGATTGTGCTTTTCTCCAAAACCACTTTCACGGTGATTTTTGGTTAAATTTCACTTCAAAACTACAACAATTTGTCCAGATACTCCTGGATGTAAACAAAACTATCTGGTGTGTTGTGGCTATCTCAATCCCAGATCTTGCTACAGCCTCTGTGTTTGTTTGTGTTTTCTGGACATTCTCTATGGACTTTACGATTTTGAATGCATTTTAGAAGGACACTTTCTGTTTTCTGCTGGCAAACGCTAATTAGTTCCACCTGGAGTCAAATCCTCCACTCATTCGAGTTTTCTAGGAAGAAAGCTTCAGAAACCTGAGAAAACATGATATTTCTTTCTGTAAACATGACATTGGATGCATTTGCCGAACAGGAAGATTGTGCTTTTCTCCAAAACCACTTTCACGGTGATTTTTTCTTTAAATTTCACTTCAAAACTAGAACAATTTGTCCAGATACACCTGGATGAAAACAAAAGTATCTGGTGTGTTGTGGCTATCTCAATCCCAGATCTTGCTACAGCCTCTCTGTTTGTTTGTGTTTTCTGGACATTCTCTATGGACTTTACGGTTTTGAATGCATTTTATAATGTATGTTTTTGTTTTCTGCTGGCAAACGCTAATTGGTTCCACCTGGAGTCAAATCTGCCACACCTCCGAGTTTTCTAGGAAGAAAGCTTCAGAAAGCTGAGAAAACATGATATTTCTTTCTGTAAATATGACATTGGATGCATTTGCCGAACATGAAGATTGTGCTTTTCTCCAAATCCACTTTCACGGTGATTTAGGTTAAATTTCACCCGAAATCCACAAGAATTTGTACAGATACTCCTGGATGAAAACAAAACTATCTGGTGATTTTTAGCTCTCTCAATCCGAGATCTTGCTACAGCCTCTGTGTGTGTTTGTGTTTTCTGGACATTCTCTATGGACTTTACGGTTGGGAATGCATTTTAGCATGTAAGTTTTTGTTTTTAGCTGCCAAATGCTAATTGGTTCTACCTGGAATCAAATCATCCACACATTCGAGTTTACTAAGAAGAAAGTTTCAGAAACCTGAGAAAACATGATATTTCTTTCTGTAAGCAAGACATTACATTCTGTAAGCAAGACATGAGTGGAGGATGCATCTGCCGAACAGGAAGATTGTGCTTTTCCCTAAAACCACTTTCAAGGTGATTTTTTGGTTAAATTTCACCCGAAATCCACAACAATTTGTCCAGATACTCCTGGATGAAAACAAAACTATCTGGTGTGTTGTGGCTATCTCAATCCCAGATCTTGCTACAGCCTCTGTGTGTGTTTCTGTTTTCTGGACATTCTCTATGTTCTTTATAGTTTTGAATGCATTTTAGCATGTAAGGTTTTGTTTTTAGCTACCAAACGCTAATTGGTTCCACCTGGAATGAAATCCTCCACACATTCGAGTTTTCTAGGAAGAAAGCTTCAGAAACCTGAGAAAACATGATATTTCTTTCTGTAAACATGACATTGGATGCATTTGCCGAACAGGAAGATTGTGCTATTCTACAAAACCACTTTCACGGTGATTTTTGGATAAATTTCACCCAAAATCCACAACAATTTGTCCAGATTCTCCTGGATGAAAACAAAAATATCTGGTGAGTTGTGCCTATCTCAATCCCAGATCTTGCTACAGCCTCTGGGTGTGTTTGTGTTTTCTGGACATTCTCTATGGACTTTACGGTTTTGAATGCATTTTAGCATGTAAGGTTTTGTTTTTAGCTGCCAAACGCTAATTGGTTCCACCTGGAGTCAAATCCTCCACACATTCGAGTTTTCTAGGAAGAAAGCTTCAGAAACCTGAGAAAACATGATATTTCTTTCTGTAAACATGACATTGGATGCATTTGCCGAACAGGAAGATTGTGCTTTTCTCCAAAACCACTTTCAAGGTGATTTTTTGGTTAAATTTTACTTCAAAACTACAACAATTTTTCCAGATACTCCTGGATGTAAACAAAACTATCTGGTGTGTTGTGGCTATCTCAATCCCAGATCTTGCTACAGCCTCTGTGTGTGTTTCTGTTTTCTGGACATTCTCTACGTACTTTATAGTTTTGAATGCATTTTAGCATGTAAGGTTTTGTTTTTAGCTACCAAACGCTCATTGGTTCCACCTGGAGTCAAATCCTCCACACATTCGAGTTTTCTAGGAAGAAAGCTTCAGAAACCTGAGAAAACATGATATTTCTTTCTGTAAACATGACATTTGATGCATTTGCCGAACAGGAAGATTGTGCTTTTCTCCAAAACCTCTTTCACGGTGAATTTTTGGTTAAATTTCACTTCAAAACTACAACAATTTGTCCAGATACTCCTGGATGAAAACAAAATTTTCTGGTGTGTTGTGGCTATCTCAATCCCAGATCTTGCTACAGCCTCTGTGTGTGTTTGTGTTTTCTGGACATTCTCTATGGACTTTACGGTTTTGAATGCATTTTAGCATGTAAGGTTTTGTTTTTAGCTGCCAAACGCTAATTGGTTCCACCTGGAGTCAAATCCTCCACACATTCGAGTTTTCTAGGAAGAAAGCTTCAGAAACCTGAGAAAACATGATATTTCTTTCTGTAAACATGACATTGGATGCATTTGCCGAACAGGAAGATTGTGCTTTTCTCCAAAACCACTTTAACGGTGATTTTTGGTTAAATTTCACCCGAAATCCACAACAATTGGTCCAGATACTCCTGGGTGACAACAAAACTATCTGGTGTGTTGTGGCTATCTCAATCCCAGATCTTGCTACAGCCTCTGTGTGTGTTTCTGTTTTCTGGACATTCTCTACGTACTTTATAGTTTCGAATGCATTTTAGCATGTAAGGTTTTGTTTTTAGCTACCAAACGCTAATTGGTTCCACCTGGAGTCAAATCCTCCACACATTCGAGTTTTCTAGGAAGAAAGCTCCAGAAACCTGAGAAAACATGATATTTCTTTCTGTAAACATGACATTGGATGCATTTGCCGAACAGGAAGATTGTGCTTTTCTCCAAAACCCCTTTCACGGTGAATTTTTGGTTAAATTTCACTTCAAAACTACAACAATTTATCCAGATACTCCTGGATGAAAACAAAACTATCTGGTGTGTTGTGGCTATCTCAGTCCCAGATCTTGCTACAGCCTCTGTGTGTGTTTGTGTTTTCTGGACATTCTCTATGGACTTTACGGTTTTGAATGCATTTTAGCGTGTAAGGTTTTGTTTTTAGCTGCCAAACGCTAATTGGTTAGACCTGGAGTCAAATCCTCCACACATTCGAGTTTTCTAGGAAGAAAGCTTCAGAAACCTGAGAAAACATGATATTTCTTTCTGTAAACATGACATTGGATGCATTTGCCGAACAGGAAGATTGTGCTTTTCTCCAAAACCACTTTCACGGTGATTTTTGGTTAAATTTCACCCGAAATCCACAACAATTGATCCAGATACTCCTGGGTGACAACAAAACTATCTGGTGTGTTGTGGCTATCTCAATCCCAGATCTTGCTACAGCCTCTGTGTGTGTTTGTGTTTTCTGGACATTCTCTATGGACTTTACAGTTTTGAATGCATTTTTGCATGAAAGTTTTTGTTTTTAGCTGCCAAACGCTCATTGGTTCCACCTGGAGTCAAATCCTCCACACATTCGAGTTTTCTAGGAAGAAAGCTTCAGAAACCTGAGAAAACATGATATTTCTTTCTGTACACATGACTTTGGATGCATTTGCCGAACAGGAAGATTGTGCTTTTCTCCAAAACCCCTTTCACGGTGAATTTTTGGTTAAATTTCACTTCAAAACTACAACAATTTGTCCAGATACTCCTGGATGAAAACAAAATTTTCTGGTGTGTTGTGGCTATCTCAATCCCAGATCTTGCTACAGCCTCTGTGTGTGTTTGTGTTTTCTGGACATTCTCTATGGACTTTACGGTTTTGAATGCATTTTAGCATGCAAGGTTTTGTTTTTAGCTGCCAAACGCTAATTGGATCCACCTGGAGTCAAATCCTCCACACATTCGAGTTTTCTAGGAAGAAAGCTTCAGAAACCTGAGAAAACATGATATTTCTTTCTGTAAACATGACATTGGATGCATTTGCCGAACAGGAAGATTGTGCTTTTCTCCAAAACCACTTTCAAGGTGATTTTTTGGTTAAATTTTACTTCAAAACTACAACAATTTGTCCAGATACTCCTGGATGAAAACAAAATTTTCTGGTGTGTTGTGGCTATCTCAATCCCAGATCTTGCTACAGCCTCTGTGTGTGTTTCTGTTTTCTGGACATTCTCTATGTTCTTTATAGTTTTGAATGCATTTTAGCATGTAAGGTTTTGTTTTTAGCTACCAAACGCTAATTGGTTCCACCTGGAGTCAAATCCTCCACACATTCGAATTTTCTAGGAAGAAAGCTTCAGAAACCTGAGAAAACATGATATTTCTAGTTGTAAACATGACATTGGATGCATTTGCCGAACAGGAAGATTGTGCTTTTCCCAAAATCCACCTTTACGGTGATTTTTGGTTAAATTTCACTTCAAAAGTACAACAATTTGTCCAGATACTCCTGGATGAAAAGAAAACTATCTGGTGTCTTGTGGCTATCTCAATCCCACATCTTGCTACAGCCTCTGTGTCTGTTTATGTTTTCTGGACATTCTCTATGGACTTTACGGTTTTGAATGCATTTTAGCATGTAAGGTTTTGTTTTTAGTTGCCAAACGCTAATTGGTTCCACCTGGAGTCAAATCCTCCACACATTCGAGTTTTCTAGGAAGAAAGCTTCAGAAACCTGAGAAAACATGATATTTCTTTCTGTAAACATGACATTGGATGCATTTGCCGAACAGGAAGATTGTGCTTTTCTCCAAAACCACTTTCACGGTGTTTTTAGTTAAATTTCACTTCAAAACTACAACAATTTGTCCAGATACTTCTGGATGAAAACAAAACTATCTGGTGTGTTGTGGCTATCTCAATCCCAGATCTTGCTACAGCCTCTGTGTGTGTTTGTGTTTTCTGGACATTCTCTATGGACTTTACGGTTTTGAATGCATTTTACATGCAAGGTTTTGTTTTTAGCTGCCAAACGCTAATTGGATCCACCTGGAGTCAAATCCTCCACACATTCGAGTTTTCTAGGAAGAAAGCTTCAGAATCCTGAGAAAACATGATATTTCTTTCTGTAAACATGACATTGGATGCATTTGCCGAACAGGAAGATTGTGCATTTCCCAAAATCCACTTTGACGGTGATTTTTTGTTAAATTTCACTTCAAAAGTACAACATTTGTCCAGATACTCCTGGATGAAAACAAAACTATCTGGTGTGTTGTGGCTATCTCAGTCCCAGATCTTGCTACAGCCTCTGTGTGTGTTTGTGTTTTCTGGACATTCTCTATGTACTTTACGGTTTTGAATGCCTTTTAGCATGTAAGTTTTTGTTTTCAGCTGCCAAACGCTCATTGGTTCCACCTGGAGTCAAATGCGCCACACATTCGAGTTTTCTCGGAAGAAAGCTTCAGAAACCTGAGAAAACATGATATTTCTTTCTGTAAACATGACTTTGGATGCATTTGCCGAACAGGAAGATTGTGCTTTTCTCCAAAACCACTTTCAAGGTGATTTTTTGGTTAAATTTCCCCAAAATCCACAACAATTTGTCCAGATACTCCTGGATGAAAGGAAAACTATCTGGTGTGTTGTGGCTATCTCAATCCCAGATCTTGCTACAGCCTCTGTGTGTGTTTGTGTTTTCTGGACATTCTCTATGGACTTCACGGTTTTGAATGCATTTTAGCATGCAAGGTTTTGTTTTTATCTGGCAAACGCTAATTGGATCCACCTGGAGTCAAATCCAATACACATTCGAGTTTTCTAGGAAGAAAGCTTCAGAAACCTGATAAAACATGATATTTCATTCTGTAAACATGACATTGGATGCATTTGCCGAACAGGAAGATTGTGCTTTTCTCCAAAACCACTTTCAAGGTGATATTTTGGTTAAATTTTACTTCAAAACTACAACAATTTGTCCAGATACTCCTGGATGAAAACAAAACTATCTGGTGTGTTGTGGCTATCTCAATCCCAGATCTTGCTACAGCCTCTGTGTGTGTTTGTGTTTTCTGGACATTCTCTATGGACTTTACGGTTTTGAATGCATTTTAGCATGTAAGTTTTTGTTTTTAGCTGCCAAACGCTAATTGGTTCCACCTGGAGTCAAATCCTCCACACATTCGAGTTTTCTAGGAAGAAAGCTTCAGAAAGCTGAGAAAACATGATATTTGTTTCTGTAAACATGACATTGGATGCATTTGCCGAACAGGAAGATTGTGCTTTTCCCAAAATCCACTTTTACGGTGATTTTTGGTTAAATTTCACTTCAAAAGTACAACAATTTGTCCAGATACTCCTGGATGAAAAGAAAACTGTCTGGTGTCTTGTGGCTATCTCAATCCCACATCTTGCTACAGCCTCTGTGTCTGTTTATGTTTTCTGGACATTCTCTATGGACTTTACGGTTTTGAATGCATTTTAGCATGTAAGGTTTTGTTTTTAGTTGCCAAACGCTCATTGGTTCCACCTGGAGTCAAATCCTCCACACATTCGAGTTTTCTAGGAAGAAAGCTTCAGAAACCTGAGAAAACATGATATTTCTTTCTGTAAACATGACATTGGATGCATTTGCCGAACAGGAAGATTGTGCTTTTCTCCAAAACCACTTTTACGGTGATTTTTGGTTAAATTTCACTTCAAAAGTACAACAATTTGTCCAGATACTCCTGGATGAAAAGAAAACTATCTGGTGTCTTGTGGCTATCTCAATCCCACATCTTGCTACAGCCTCTGTGTCTGTTTATGTTTTCTGGACATTCTCTATGGACTTTACGGTTTTGAATGCATTTTAGCATGTAAGGTTTTGTTTTTAGTTGCCAAACGCTCATTGGTTCCACCTGGAGTCAAATCCTCCACACATTCGAGTTTTTTAGGAAGAAAGCTTCAGAAACCTGAGAAAACATGATATTTCTTTCTGTAAACATGACATTGGATGCATTTGCCGAACAGGAAGATTGTGCTTTTCTCCAAAACCACTTTCACGGTGTTTTCAGTTAAATTTCACTTCAAAACTACAACAATTTGTCCAGATACTTCTGGATGAAAACAAAACTATCTGGTGTGTTGTGGCTATCTCAATCCCAGATCTTGCTACAGCCTCTGTGTGTGTTTGTGTTTTCTGGACATTCTCTATGGACTTTACGGTTTTGAATGCATGTTAGCATGCAAGGTTTTGTTTTTAGCTGCCAAACGCTAATTGGATCCACCTGGAGTCAAATCCTCCACACATTCGAGTTTTCTAGGAAGAAAGCTTCAGAAACCTGAGAAAACATGATATTTCTTTCTGTAAACATGACATTGGATGCATTTGCCGAACAGGAAGATTGTGCATTTCCCAAAATCCACTTTGACGGTGATTTTTTGTTAAATTTCACTTCAAAAGTACAACATTTGTCCAGATACTCCTGGATGAAAACAAAACTATCTGGTGTGTTGTGGCTATCTCAATCCCAGATCTTGCTACAGCCTCTGTGTGTGTTTGTGTTTTCTGGACATTCTCTATGGACTTTACGGTTTTGAATGCCTTTTAGCATGTAAGTTTTTGTTTTCAGCTGCCAAACGCTCATTGGTTCCACCTGGAGTCAAATGCGCCACACATTCGAGTTTTCTAGGAAGAAAGCTTCAGAATCCTGAGAAAACATGATATTTCTTTCTGTAAACATGACTTTGGATGCATTTGCCGAACAGGAAGATTGTGCTTTTCTCCAAAACCACTTTCAAGGTGATTTTTTGGTTAAATTTCCCCAAAATCCACAACAATTTGTCCAGATACTCCTGGATGAAAGGAAAACTATCTGGTGTGTTGTGGCTATCTCAATCCCAGATCTTGCTACAGCCTCTGTGTGTGTTTGTGTTTTCTGGACATTCTCTATGGACTTTACGGTTTTGAATGCCTTTTAGCATGTAAGTTTTTGTTTTCAGCTGCCAAACGCTAATTGGTTCCACCTGGAGTCAAATCCTCCACACATTCGAGTTTTCTAGGAAGAAAGCTTCAGAAACCTGAGAAAACATGATATTTCTTTCTGTAAACATGACTTTGGATGCATTTGCCGAACAGGAAGATTGTGCTTTTCTCCAAAACCACTTTCACGGTGATTTTTGGTTAAATTTCACCCGAAATCCACAACAATTGATCCAGATACTCCTGGGTGACAACAAAACTATCTGGTGTGTTGTGGCTATCTCAATCCCAGATCTTGCTACAGCCTCTGTGTGTGTTTGTGTTTTCTGGACATTCTCTATGGACTTTACATTTTTGAATGCATTTTAGCATGCAAGGTTTTGTTTTTAGCTGCCAAACGCTAATTGGTTCCACCTGGAGTCAAATCCTCCACACATTCGAGTTTTCTAGGAAGAAAGCTTCAGAAACCTGAGAAAACATGATATTTCTTTCTGTAAACATGACATTGGATGCATTTGCCGAACAGGAAGATTGTGCTTTTCTCCAAAACCACTTTCAAGGTGATATTTTGGTTAAATTTTACTTCAAAACTACAACAATTTGTCCAGATATTCCTGGATGAAAACAAAACTATCTGGTGTGTTGTGGCTATCTCAATCCCAGATCTTGCTACAGCCTCTGTGTGTGTTTGTGTTTTCTGGACATTCTCTATGGACTTTGCGGTTTTGAATGCATTTTAGCATGTAAGTTTTTGTTTTCAGCTGCCAAACGCTAATTGGTTCCACCTGGAGTCAAATCCTCCACACATTCGAGTTTTCTAGGAAGAAAGCTTCAGAAACCTGAGAAAACATGATATTTCTTTCTGTAAACATGACATTGGATGCATTTGCCGAACAGGAAGATTGTGCATTTCCCAAAATCCACTTTGACGGTGATTTTTTGTTAAATTTCACTTCAAAAGTACAACATTTGTCCAGATACTCCTGGATGAAAACAAAACTTTCTGGTGTGTTGTGGCTATCTCAATCCCAGATCTTGCTACAGCCTCTGTGTGTGTTTGTGTTTTCTGGACATTCTCTATGGACTTTACGGTTTTGAATGCCTTTTAGCATGTAAGTTTTTGTTTTCAGCTGCCAAACGCTCATTGGTTCCACCTGGAGTCAAATGCGCCACACATTCGAGTTTTCTAGGAAGAAAGCTTCAGAATCCTGAGAAAACATGATATTTCTTTCTGTAAACATGACTTTGGATGCATTTGCCGAACAGGAAGATTGTGCTTTTCTCCAAAACCACTTTCACGGTGATTTTTTGGTTAAATTTCCCCAAAATACACAACAATTTGTCCAGATACTCCTGGATGAAAGCAAAACTATCTGGTGTGTTGTGGCTATCTCAATCCCAGATCTTGCTACAGCCTCTGTGTGTGTTTGTGTTTTCTGGACATTCTCTATGGACTTTACGGTTTTGAATGCATTTTAGCATGCAAGGTTTTGTTTTTAGCTGCCAAACGCTAATTGGATCCACCTGGAGTCAAATCCTCCACACATTCGAGTTTTCTAGGAAGAAAGCTTCAGAAACCTGAGAAAACATGATATTTCTTTCTGTAAACATGACATTGGATGCATTTGCCGAACAGGAAGATTGTGCTTTTCTCCAAAACCACTTTCACGGTGATTTTTGGATAAATTTTACCCAAAATCCACAACAATTTGTCCAGATACTCCTGGATGTAAACAAAAGTATCTGGTGTGTTGTGGCTATCTCAATCCCAGATCTTGCTACAGCCTCTGTGTGTGTTTGTGTTTTCTAGACATTCTCTATGGACTTTACGGTTTTGAATGCATTTTAGCATGTAAGGTTTTGTTTTTAGCTGCCAAACGCTAATTGGTTCCACCTGGAGTCAAATCCTCCACACATTCGAGTTTTCTAGGAAGAAAGCTTCAGAAACCTGAGAAAACATGATATTTTTTTCTGTAAACATGACTTTGGATGCATTTGCCGAACAGGAAGATTGTGCTTTTCTCCAAAACCACTTTCAAGATGATTTTTTGGTTAAATTTCCCCAAAATCCACAACAACTTGTCCAGATACTCCTGGATGAAAGGAAAACTATCTGGTGTGTTGTGGCTATCTCAATCCCACATCTTGCTACAGCCTCTGTGTCTGTTTATGTTTTCTGGACATTCTCTATGGACTTTACGGTTTTGAATGCATTTTAGCATGTAAGGTTTTGTTTTTAGTTGCCAAACGCTAATTGGTTCCACCTGGAGTCAAATCCTCCACACATTCGAGTTTTCCAGGAAGAAAGCTTCAGAAACCTGAGAAAACATGATATTTCTTTCTGTAAACATGACATTGGATGCATTTGCCGAACAGGAAGATTGTGCTTTTCTCCAAAACCACTTTCACGGTGTTTTTAGTTAAATTTCACTTCAAAACTACAACAATTTGTCCAGATACTTCTGGATGAAAACAAAACTATCTGGTGTGTTGTGGCTATCTCAATCCCAGATCTTGCTACAGCCTCTGTGTGTGTTTGTGTTTTCTGGACATTCTCTATGGACTTTACGGTTTTGAATGCATTTTAGCATGCAAGATTTTGTTTTTAGCTGCCATACGCTAATTGGATCCACCTGGAGTCAAATCCTCCACACATTCGAGTTTTCTAGGAAGAAAGCTTCAGAAACCTGAGAAAAAATGATATTTCTTTCTGTAAACATGACATTGGATGCATTTGCCGAACAGGAAGATTGTGCATTTCCCAAAATCCACTTTGACGGTGATTTTTTGTTAAATTTCACTTCAAAAGTACAACATTTGTCCAGATACTCCTGGATGAAAACAAAACTATCTGGTGTGTTGTGGCTATCTCAATCCCAGATCTTGCTACAGCCTCTGTGTGTGTTTGTGTTTTCTGGACCTTCTCTATGGACTTTGCGGTTTTGAATGCCTTTTAGCATGTAAGTTTTTGTTTTCAGCTGCCAAACGCTCATTGGTTCCACCTGGAGTCAAATGCGCCACACATTCGAGTTTTCTAGGAAGAAAGCTTCAGAATCCTGAGAAAACATGATATTTCTTTCTGTAAACATGACTTTGGATGCATTTGCCGAACAGGAAGATTGTGCTTTTCTCCAAAACCACTTTCACGGTGATTTTTTGGTTAAATTTCCCCAAAATACACAACAATTTGTCCAGATACTCCTGGATGACAACAAAACTATCTGGTGTGTTGTGGCTATCTCAATCCCAGATCTTGCTACAGCCTCTGTGTGTGTTTGTGTTTTCTGGACATTCTCTATGGACTTTACGGTTTTGAATGCATTTTAGCATGCAAGGTTTTGTTTTTAGCTGCCAAACGCTAATTGGATCCACCTGGAGTCAAATCCTCCACACATTCGAGTTTTCTAGGAAGAAAGCTTCAGAAACCTGAGAAAACATGATATTTCTTTCTGTAAACATGACATTGGATGCATTTGCCGAACAGGAAGATTGTGCTTTTCTCCAAAACCACTTTCAAGGTGATTTTTTGGTTAAATTTTACTTCAAAACTACAACAATTTGTCCAGATACTCCTGGATGAAAACAAAATTTTCTGGTGTGTTGTGGCTATCTCAATCCCAGATCTTGCTACAGCCTCTGTGTGTGTTTCTGTTTTCTGGACATTCTCTATGTTCTTTATAGTTTTGAATGCATTTTAGCATGTAAGGTTTTGTTTTTAGCTACCAAACGCTAATTGGTTCCACCTGGAGTCAAATCCTCCACACATTCGAGTTTTCTAGGAAGAAAGCTTCAGAAACCTGAGAAAACATGATATTTCTTTCTGTAAACATGACATTGGATGCATTTGCCGAACAGGAAGATTGTGCATTTCCCAAAATCCACTTTGACGGTGATTTTTTGTTAAATTTCACTTCAAAAGTACAACATTTGTCCAGATACTCCTGGATGAAAACAAAACTATCTGGTGTGTTGTGGCTATCTCAATCCCAGATCTTGCTACAGCCTCTGTGTGTGTTTGTGTTTTCTGGACATTCTCTATGGACTTTACGGTTTTGAATGCCTTTTAGCATGCAAGATTTTGTTTTTAGCTGCCATACGCTAATTGGATCCACCTGGAGTCAAATCCTCCACACATTCGAGTTTTCTAGGAAGAAAGCTTCAGAAACCTGAGAAAAAATGATATTTCTTTCTGTAAACATGACATTGGATGCATTTGCCGAACAGGAAGATTGTGCATTTCCCAAAATCCACTTTGACGGTGATTTTTTGTTAAATTTCACTTCAAAAGTACAACATTTGTCCAGATACTCCTGGATGAAAACAAAACTATCTGGTGTGTTGTGGCTATCTCAATCCCAGATCTTGCTACAGCCTCTGTGTGTGTTTGTGTTTTCTGGACCTTCTCTATGGACTTTGCGGTTTTGAATGCCTTTTAGCATGTAAGTTTTTGTTTTCAGCTGCCAAACGCTCATTGGTTCCACCTGGAGTCAAATGCGCCACACATTCGAGTTTTCTAGGAAGAAAGCTTCAGAATCCTGAGAAAACATGATATTTCTTTCTGTAAACATGACTTTGGATGCATTTGCCGAACAGGAAGATTGTGCTTTTCTCCAAAACCACTTTCACGGTGATTTTTTGGTTAAATTTCCCCAAAATACACAACAATTTGTCCAGATACTCCTGGATGACAACAAAACTATCTGGTGTGTTGTGGCTATCTCAATCCCAGATCTTGCTACAGCCTCTGTGTGTGTTTGTGTTTTCTGGACATTCTCTATGGACTTTACGGTTTTGAATGCATTTTAGCATGTAAGTTTTTGTTTTTAGCTGCCAAACGCTAATTAGTTCCACCTGGAGTCAAATCCTCCACACATTCGAGTTTTCTAGGAAGAAAGCTTCAGAAACCTGAGAAAACATGATATTTGTATTTGTAAACATGACGATGGATGCATTTGCCGAACAGCAAGATTGTGCTTTTCTCCAAAACAACTTTCAATGTGATTTTTTGGTTAAATTCCACTTCAAAGTACAAGAATTTGTCCAGATACTCCTGGATGAAAACAAAACTATCTGGTGTGTTGTGGCTATCTCAATCCCAGATACTGCTACAGCCTCTGTGTGTGTTTGTGTTTTCTGGACATTCTCTATGGACTTTACGGTTTTGAATGCCTTTTAGCATGTAAGTTTTTGTTTTCAGCTGCCAAACGCTCATTGGTTCCACCTGGAGTCAAATCCTCCACACATTCGAGTTTTCTAGGAAGAAAGCTTCAGAATCCTGAGAAAACATGATATTTCTTTCTGTAAACAAGACATTGGATGCATTTGCCCAACAGGAAGATTGTGCTTTCCTCCAAAGCCACTTTCACGGTGATTTTTTGGTTAAATTTCACTTCAAAACTACAACAATTTGTCCACATACTCCTGGATGAAAACAAAGATATCTGGTGATTATTAGCTATCTCAATCCCAGATCTTGCTACAGCCTCTGTGTGTGTTTGTGTTTTCTGGACATTCTCTATGGACTTTAAGGTTTTTAATGCATTTTAGCAGGCCTCATTTTGTTTTCTGCTGGGAAACACTAATTGGTTCCACCTGGAGTCAAATTCTCCACACATTCGTGTTTTCTAGGAAGAAAGCTCCAGAAACCTGAGAAAACATGATATTTCTTTCTGTAAACATGACATTGGATGCATTTGGCGAACAGGAAGATTGTGCTTTTCTCCAAAACCACTTTCACGGTGATTTTTGGTTAAATTTCAACCGAAATCTACAAGAATTTGTCCAGATACTCCTGGATGAAAACAAAACTATCTGGTATGTCGTGGCTATCTCAATCCCCGATCTTGCTACAGCCTCTGTGTGTGTTTGTGTTTTCTGGACATTCTATATGGACTTTAAGGTTTGAATGCATTTCAGCAGGACTCTTTTTGTTTTCTGCTGGCAAACGCTAATTGGTTCCACCTGGAGTCAAATCCTCCACACATTCGCGTTTTCTAGGAAGAAAGCTTCAGAAACCTGAGACAACATGATGTTACTTTCTGTAAACATGATGTTGGATGCATTTGCCGAACAGGAAGATTGTGCTTTTCCCCAATTCATTTTCAATGTGACTTTTTCGTTAAATTTCACTTCAAAACTACAACAATTTGTCCAGATACTCCTGGATGAAAACAGAACTATCTGGTGTGTTGTGGCTATCTCAATCCCAGATCTTGCTACAGCCTCTGTGTTTGTTTGTGTTTTCTAGACATTCTCTATGGAATTTACGGTTTTTAATGCATTTTAGCATGTAAGGTTTTGTTTTTGCTACCAAACGCTAATTGGTTCCACCTGGAGTCAAATCCTCCACACATTCGAGTTTTCTAGGAAGAAAGCTTCAGAAACCTGAGAAAACATGATATTTGTATTTGTAAACATGACATTGGATGCATTTGCCGAACAGGAAGATTGTGCTTTTCTCCAAAACCCCTTTCACGGTGATTTTTTGGTTACATTTCACTTCAAAACTACAACAATTTGTCCAGATAATCCTGGATGAAAACAAAACTATCTGGTGTGTTGTGGCTATCTCAATCCCAGATCTTGCTACAGCCTCTGTGTGTGTTTGTGTTTTCTGGACATTCTCTATGGACTTCACGGTTTTGAATGCATTTTAGCATGTAAGTTTTTGTTTTTAGCTGCCAAACGCTAATTGGTTCCACCTGGAGTCAAATCCTCCACACATTCGAGTTTTCTAGGAAGAAAGCTCCAGAAACCTGAGACAACATGATATTTCTTTCTGTAAACATGACATGGGATGCATTTGCCGAACAGGAAGATTGTGCTTTTCTCCAAAACCACTTTCACGGTGATTTTTTGGTTACATTTCACTTCAAAACTACAACAATTTGTCCAGAAACTCCTGGATGAAAACAAAACTATCTGGTGTGTTGTGGCTATCTCAATCCCAGATCTTGCTACATCCTCTGTGTGTTTTTGTGTTTTCTGGACATTCTCTATGGACTTTACGGTTTTGAATGCATTTTAGCATGCAAGTTTTTGTTTTTAGCTGGCAAACGCTAATTGGTTCCACCTGGAGTCAAATCCGCCACACATTCGAGTTTTCTAGGAAGAAAGCTTCAGAAACCTGAGAAAACATGATATTTCTTTCTGTAAACATGACATAGGATGCATTTGCCGAACAGGAAGATTGTGCTTTTCTCCAAAACCACTTTCACGTCTATTTTTGTTTAAATTTTACTTCAAAACTACAACAATTTGTCCAGATACTCCTGGATGAAAACAAAACTATCTGGTGTGTTGTGGCTATCTCAATTCGAGATCTTGCTACAGCCTCTGTGATTGTTTGTGTTTTCTGGATATTCTCTATGGGCTTTACAGTTTTGAATGCAATTTAGCATGTAAGTTTTTGTTTTTAGCTGCCAAACGCTAATTGGTTCCACCTGGAGTCAAATCCTCCACAGATTCGAGTTTTCTAGGAAGAAAGTTCCAGAAACCTGAGAAAACATGATATTTCTTTCTGTAAACGTGACATTGGATGCATTTGCCGAACAGGAAGATTGTGCTTTTCTCTAAAACCACTTTCACGGTGATTTTTGGTTAAATTTCACTTCAAAACGACAACAATTTGTCCAGATACTCCTGGATGAAAACAAAACTATCTGGTGAGTTGTGGCTATCTCCATCCCAGATCTTGCTACAGCCTCTGTGTGTGTTTGTGTTTTCTGGACATTCTCTATGGACTTTACGGTTTTGAATGCATTTTAGCATGTAAGGTTTTGTTTTCAACTGCCAAACGCTAATTGGTTGCACCTGGAGTCAAATACTCCACACATTCGAGTTTTCTAGGAAGAAAGTTTCAGAAACCTGAGAAAACATGATATTTGTTTCTGTAAACATGACATTGGATGCATTTGCCGAACAGGAAGATTGTGCTTTTCCCAAAATCCACTTTCACGGTGATTTTTGGTTAAATTTCACTTCAAAAGTACAACAATTTGTCCAGATACTCCTGGATGAAAACAAAGCTATCTGGTGTGTTGTGGCTATCTCAATCCCAGATCTTTCTACAGCCTCTGTGTTTGTTTGTGTTTTCTGGACATTCTCTATCGACTTTACAGTTTTGAATGCATTTTTGCTTGTAAGTTTTTGTTTTTAGCTCCCGAACGCTAATTGGTTCCACCTGGAGTCAAATCCTCCACACATTCGAGTTTTCTAGGAAGAAAGCTTCAGAAACCTGAGAAAACATGACATTTCTTTCTGTAAACATGACATTGGATGCATTTGCCGAACAGGAAGATTGTGCTTTTCTCCAAAAGCACTTTCACGGTGATTTTTTGGTTAAATTTTATTTCAAAACTGCAACAATTTGTCCAGATTCTCCTGGATGACAACAAAAGTACCTGGTGTGTTGTGCCTATCTCAATCCCAGATCTTGCTACAGCCTCTGTGTTTGTTTGTGTTTTCTGGACATTCTCTATCGACTTTACAGTTTTGAATGCATTTTTGCTTGTAAGTTTTTGTTTTTAGCTCCCAAACGCTAATTGGTTCCACCTGGAGTCAAATCCTCCACACATTCGAGTTTTCTAGGAAGAAAGCTTCAGAAACCTGAGAAAACATGATATTTCTTTCTGTAAATATGACATTGGATGCATTTGCCAAACAGGAAGATTGTGCTTTTCTCCAAAACCACTTTCACATTGAA